>NC_137148.1:94086304-94830214 GCF_951394435.1 Stenella coeruleoalba
GGGAAGCCCTCTTTTTTTCCTTTTTAAATTTTTGACTGCGTTGGGTCTTTGTTGCTGCGTGCAGGCTTTCTCTAGTTGCAGCGAGTGGGGGCCACTCTTGGTTGCAGTGTGCGGGTTTCTCATTGCAGTGGTTTCTCTTGTTGTGCAGCACGGGCTCTAGGCGCGCGGGCTTCAGTAGTTGTGGCACATGAGCTCAGTAGTTGTGGCTCGCGGACTCTAACACAGGCTTAGTAGTTGTGGTGCATGAGCTTAGTTCCTCTGCGTCATATGGGATCTTCCCAGACCAGGGCTTGAACCCGTGTCCCCTGCATTGGCAGGCAGATTCCCAACCGCTGTGCCACCAGGGAAGCCCAACAGACAAGTTTTTTGAAAACACAGTGGGTAAGTCATGAATCATAGGAAGGTCTGAAGATCTAGCTCCAGGCTAAGCAGGAAATAAGAACACCAAAGCTACGGCCCAAAACCATTCTGGGGAGGAAATCATTGACATCATTACCACAAAAATGATGGTAAACCTGGCTCCTTGGTTTTAGTGCCACTCTCTCTCACATCAGTCTTGTCATGGGTGGCTATGACTGGCAGAGCCTGAGGCATAGGCCTCTGCCCTTGCTGCAAGGGGGCTGAGCAAATGAGTGAGTATTCAGCATTTTCAGACTCTATACTGAGAGGTCGTCTTTGTCGCCATCAAAGTCATAAGGGTAAGGGTGACTTCTACAAAAACAGAAGTTTAAAATGAGTGACAAGAGCTCTCCACTGCTACCAGGAATCAAAACATGTGTGTATATATTTATATGTGTGTGTGTACTTGCATTATGCAGTTTCTGCTTTATTATAATATTTGTCTTCCTGATAAACCTAGCATTCTATAAAATTAATACTAAAATTAGTTTTCATATCAAAACTAACAGGGCTTATAGGAAAAATAGTATTAGGAGCATACCTCTTAAAATCTATACAAATTTGTAACCGGAGCATCAACATAAATAATAACAATCCTAATAAAAATATTTGTACAGCAAAAAAAGTGAAATTCCTGATAAAGAAGTACTACAATAAATCTAAAATTTTTACTTAAAATAATTAAAAAGTGCATGTACCTTAAGGGAAGGGGTACAGGGAGTGTGAGGCTGCTGAATTATGGCAGCAAGGGCAACATGCCCAAAGATTGGGGGAAACTATGCAACAAACACTTTCTGGACAGAGCAGTGGATTGAACTGAGCCAAAAAAATAAGGGGTGCCTAGACATCGTGGACAATACTGTATTCCTCACACTTGCCATGTTCAGCTGTGTAGATACACCCTGTGATGAGCTGCTGGTATCCATGGAGGAAAACATTAGCATGCTAGTGAAATTCATCAGGACTTCCATGTTAGATTGTCATTGTTCCACTCTGTACCAATCATGTATGAGCTCATTCATGTTTGCAGAAGCCTGGCTGCAGCAGAACAGAATGTTCTGTGTGTGTGTGTGTGTGTGTGTGTGTATGTGTGTGTGTGTGCGCGCGCACACACACGCATGTGTGAGAGAGAGAGAGAGAGAGAATTCACACAACCTTTGCAAACCAGGTGTTGTTATTCTCATTTCATACATGAGAAAGTGGAGGCTCAGAATAACAAATCTGACCTAGTTCAAACAGATGTAAGTGTTAAGCTGAGATCTGAAGCTTTTACTTTCAGGTTTTAAGATCTACTCTCTTTCCACCTTGTCTTGTCATTTACTAGGAAACCAGCTTCCACATTTAGAAATTCAGACCTACATCTCCAGGTTGGTAAGCAGTCATGACCCTGTTGAGACTGGACTTGCACAGTCAGTATTGTCTTTGAAATTAAAGATTGGTGCCAGTTGATTTTTCTACAAGGTGAAGACTTGGCTCCTTGGACCCTCCAGTAACTCAGCCTCAGCCTGTTCAGGTGACTTTCCATTGTCCCGCTTTCACTCGACAGTTAGCATTCAGATGATCATTTTAGAAGTACAACTAAATTTTCCAAGAAGAGTTTCTAATCTCTTTGAACAATATGATATTTTTCTCGCAGAACAAAGACTTCTCACTTCTCACTGAGATTAAGCGAGAGAAAATATTTCTGGCGTAAGCACAGATTTCTGCTCCTTTCTCTACCTCTGTTTCAAACTGTTGCATAAACCAACTAGCTGAAGAAATATAAATGCCTGAGTGGGAACCTGTCAAGGAGAGGATACAGTCAGTCTCCTGAGGCTGAAGGACTCTACCAAATATTCTGAAGCTGACAACACTTCAAGGATGAGCTTTATCAAATCAGGGGCTGAGATGTGCACAAGGAATGAGATGTTAAATGGACACAAACTGGCAACCAGATTCAAAATCCTTTGAGAATGTTAACCTCCTAGCCAGGTCTGGATTTAAAGAGAATTGTTAACCCACACTTCCTGACGACAGCTATACAGCTGAGTTAGGTTCGTAAGAGGGGATGTGGGATATTACGGCTGGATAAACCCCCACCATTTAGCAAATAAGAGCCACGAATCATTTAGTGCATTACTTCTGCATTGCAGTAAACATCCGATCCCAGAATTGATGTACCTTCTTAACATTTAATCTGCTGCTCTTAGAGCAGTGAGTCTCATCATTAGTGTGCAGAGAATCACCCAGAGGGCTTGTTCAAACAACATCTCAGCCCCATCTCCAAATGTTTCAGATTCTGTAGGTCTGGGGTAAACCCGGAGAAACTACGTTTCTAAAAGTTCCCAGGTGATTCTGTGAAGACTACCATCCTAGAGAAAGCCTGGGCACCAGACCGAATGCAGCCCCGTTTTGTCCCAAGGGGCAACTCTGAGGTTAACTTTCCTTAAGCTTCTTAGAAATCAGTGGGTTTGCAAAGAAATCATATTTTTCAAAAGTCATCCATATTTCTTTGCATGTGAGATGTCCATCTCTGTCTTAAAGAAGTTCTTTTGGTTTTGATTATTTTGAAAGACGGAGAAGGAACAGATCTATTACCAGTGACTCAGAAAAACACTTACCCTGCTTAAGTGAGTAATAACAGGCCTAACATGTTTTTCATTGTGTATGTGTGTTTCACAGAGAAAATGTGTTTTACTGGTGCACACTGTATATTCATGTATATAAAATCATTAATAAAAGCACCTCATAAGAATTCTAAACAGTACTCTTGCCTTACCTATCCTTTTTCTTCTGAAGTATTTTAAAGCAAATATCATGTACCTTATCATTTCACCCCTACAAACTTTAAAACCTGTGGCTTTTCAAACTATGGACGTTTTCTCACATACCTGCAACGCCAACATCATAATCAACAAAATTAATGATAATTCCTTGCTACTTAATGGCAGTCCATATTCAAGTTTCCATGATTACCTCAAATATTCTCTCCACAGTTTGTTATAATCAGGATCCAAATAAGGTCCGTATGTTACATTTGGTTATTTTGTCCCTTAAGTATCTTTTAATACAGAGCAGATCCTTCTCCTTCTCCATCTTCTCCTTTTCCTTCTTTCTCTTACCTGTTAATCCCAATGATGTGTTGAAAAAAACAAGGCCAACTGTCTTGCAGAATGTTCCATGACCTGCCTTTGACTGTTTGGTTCCTGATAGGATCATTTAACTTTGTTCCTCTACAGGTTAGACTTACAGGATTGATTGAATTTAGGTTAAACTTTTTTGGCAAGAATATGTGATAGGTGATGCTGTATATTTCCTAGTGCACAATACCAGGGGACACATGTATGGCTGTCCTACCCTTACAGATGTCAAGTTTCATCAGGTAGGGCCTGATGGGTTCTGGTGGGTGTATCTTGATTACTCCTTTGTAAAATTTCCCATCAATTAGACAATTTCCCATTGTCTAATGGTTTCGTCCACTGATGGTCACACAGGGAGGGCTTCTGCATCCTGGGATAGATACCAAAAGGCTGAAATCAGACCTTCTTTCATTGCTGCTGCTACCCCCTTTCCTCTCCCTTGCCTCTGCAGAGTGTAGTGTAGGGGAGCTGATGTCACTCAGCTCAGGACAGTGGGAGTGCTCTGGAGCTGGAGTGCTCCGCTTTTGGCAGGGAATTTTCCAGCTCATTCTGAACTTCCCATAGGCACTGCTTTAAATGTTCCAAGATGGTGGGCAGTGTCATGGAAGGGAGAATGTTTAAGCTCCAAGTGTTTTCTCATAGTATTTACTAGAACAGTGTAAAGTGGGTGAGGTCTCCATGGCTGTCTGTTTACTTCATATGCTTTGCATGTCAAGAAAGTACTTCTGTGCAGAGAATCTTACAGCCACATTGTTACATGCTCAGGCAGAGTATTTCATGGTTCTCAGCATGCACTTGGAGACTCTGCACTTCTCTCTTCAAGGCATAGTGGCCTCTCCCTTTCCATTTCTTTCATTTCCTTAACAACAAAAGGGCTAATGTTTCTGTTATTTTTCATTTCAAAAATTCCAGGCTACTTTATGTCAATTTGACAATTTTATGTCATGGTGTTAATTCTCATCATTAAAAAAAAAAAAGTTTCTCTATAGATTGCTCTGACTATAACTGATCTGCAAAGACAACTTTAAACTCATCAAAGGGTTAAAGAAGCACCCCATTTGCTTTTAGTGTTTTTTATTTGGGGTCACCCCAACTATTTCTGGAAGACAGAACCGGGTGTATAGAAAGACGGTCAGACCTAGACCAAATACTGAGTAGAGGAAACATATGTTGGCCATGACCTTTGGCCCTCTACCCTTCCTCTCACCTCTTCTCTCACCACTAAATGTTTGTTAGCTGCAAGTAATGCTGCTTTGATTCTCCACCCTCATCACCGAGGCAGAGAACTGGATTTTTTTGTTTTCCTTTCCATCTGCACTGCACACACTGAAGCACAGTAGTTTCCAACAAGCAAACTGGGCACAAAAATAACCTCCCCCAAATGAGTGGGTTGGTTGCCTGGAAGGGAGTGATACGTAGGAGGCCTGTCACAAGAAGGAAAATACTATCTTACAGGGCAGAAGTCAATCTACACGCGAAGAGAATGAAGAAGCAAAGCTTCTGTCATGTTTACATGGACTGAAGGAGAATGCCTCTGGGGCCCAGAGCATTAGCTCCTTGATTCCTTTTCTGCTCAGTGTCTCCTTCCCACCCCCCAGAAAAGAATCTTAACTTTCCAACTCACCCAGGCATAACCTCAGGCGAGGATGATGGTAGGAAAGAAGATGGCGGGGTCAAGTGGGAGAGGAGGCCTTACTCTCAGGATCTTGGGTCCTTCTCCCTAACCTCCTTCCTGGGGTTCTTCTTGAATGTCTGACCTCCAACTTGAACTGGACTGTTACTCTCCAGGCCTTGGCAGGATCAGGCTGGGCCCAAATTAATGCTGAAGGCCTACCCCTTCTTCACGCCTGGACTGAGGGCCACCCCTTCTTCTTCCCTGAGTCCTTGGAGATTTCTGGTTGCTCTTTCTCCTCAGTAACAGCAGTCATCTTTTTATTTAAGACCTGAGGGGCTGCATTACCTCTGGGAGAGGCTAGAGAGCTCTAGAGAAGGCAGTAGCAGTCTGGGGTCAGGCTCGGGCAGTGAGAGTTGTTTCCTTGCCCTCAGCCCATTCTGTAGGGTGCTGGGTGCAGGGGGTCATGCTCTGGAGAAGCAGAGACTGGCTCCCATGCAAGGCCCTAGATGCTCTGATCTTCTTCTCTTCTACTCACTCTGGACTCCTCTCTTTCCTGCTTTAGATGATTTTTGCCCTTGCCTGCTCCATGAAAAGACAAACCTCCTCCAAGGAGCACTATGAATCCAGGCTGTTGCAGCCTCCCCATACATCCCCCAAACCGAGCATCACCCTTGAGGGGGACGGGGAGAAGCACCACCTACTCAGTTACTTCCTTGGGGTAGGACTGAGCCTTGGGACCATCTGACAAGCCTGGAATCCAAATGACACTTCAGGAGCTCACTGGGCCTGAATTTGGAATTGCATAGGGCACCTCACACAGAGCCTGCAGCCTGGAGGCCAAGTGTCTGCTGAGCTGTGAGGGCAGCTAACAACCTTGCCAGGGCCTACCTCACTGGAGGCAATGGATTTGTTGCTATGGCAAAGCTGAACTGTCTTTTTGACTATGAATTGTTACGTGAGTCTATTAAGAAACGCCAAGCTACTTCCAGTGGATCGTTTTGTTTTGTCTGCCCTGAAACCTCCAGGAGATAAAATAAAAGACCTCAGCATTCTCTGCAGCTTGATTGATACAAATTGTCCTGCACAACCTGCTTTCAAGCAGCTGCTGCAGCTCATGATGCTATGTAGGCACAGGACTGGAGAGCAGGCTCTAAGCAAAAAGAGAGCCATGCCTGCTCCGCCCCCTCCCTCCTGGCCAGGTCTGTGGGTCTGTCCGGCGATGGGGCTGTCTTTGCGGACCCTGCCCCGTAACTGGGAGGGACCCGGCAAGCCTGGCGTGGGTGCAGACGAAGACATGGCAGGGCAGCTGCCCACTGGCATCCTCTGCACTGCCCTCCACCCCCCACCTGGTGTAGGAAGTAAAGATCAAATTGAAAGGGAGGGAGGTGTGGAGGCAGGAGCTGGTGGAGTGGTGGGAAGCACGTGAACAGCGGCTGAAAGGGCCGTGTGGCTGACAGGGTCTTGCTGCTCTGGCCAGGTTTCAGGCCTGAGCCTCTGAGGTGGGAGAGCTGAGTTCAAGAAATTGGTCCACCAGGGACCTCCCAGCCCCTCATAATATCAATAGGCGAGAGCTCTCCCAGAGATCTCCATCTGAACGCTAAGACCCAGCTCCACTCAATGACCAGCAAGTTACAGTACTGGAGGCCCCATGCCAAACACCTAGCAAGACAGGAACACAACACCACCATTAGCAGAGAGGCTGCCTAAAATCATAATAAGGTCACAGATACCCCAAAACACACCACTGGATGCAGTACTGCCCACCAGGAAAACAAGATCCAGCCTCATCCACCAGAACACAGGCACCAGCCCCCTCCACCAGGAAGGCTACACAACCCGCTGAACCAACCTTACCCACTGAACCCAACTGTGAACCTGCAGTCTGTGAAAAGGAAACCCCAAAAACAGTAAGTTAAGCAAAATGAGGAGACAGAGAAATACGCAGCAGATGAAGGAGCAAGGTAAAAACCCACCAGACCAAACAAATGAAGAGGAAAAAGGCAGTCTACCTGAAAAAGAATTCAGAGTAAAGATAGTAAAGATGAACCAAAATCTTGGAAATAGAATGGAGAAAATACAAGAAACGTTTAACAAGGACCTAGAAGAACTAAAGAGCAAACAAACAATGATCAACAACACAATAAATGAAATTAAAACTTCTCTAGAAGGAATCAATAACAGAATAACTGAGGCAGAAGAACAGAGAAGACCTGGAAGATAAAATAGTGGAAATAACTACCACAGAGCAGAATAAAGAAAAAAGAATGAAAAGAATTGAGGACAGTCTCAGAGACCTCTGGGACAACATTAAACACACCAACATTCGAATTATAGGGGTCCCAGAAAAAGAAGAGAAAAAGAAAGGGACTGAGAAAATATTTGAAGAGATTATAGTTGAAAACTTCCCTAATATGGTAAAGGAAATAGTCCATCAAGTCCAGGAAGCGCAGAGAGTCCCATACAGGTTAAGCCCAAAGAGAAACACACCAAGACACATATTAATCAAGCTATCAAAAATTAAGTACAAAGAAAGAATATTCAAAGCAGCAAGGGAAAAGCAACAAATAACATACAAGGGAATCCCCATAAGGTTAACAGCTGATCTTTCAGCAGAAACTCTGCAAGCCAAAAGGGTGTGGCAGGACATATTTAAAGTGATGAAAGGGAAAAACCTACAACCAAGATTACTCTACCCAGCAAGGGTCTCATTCAGATTTGACGGAGAAATTAAAACCTTTACAGACAAGCAAAAGCTAAGAGAATTCAGCACCACCAAACCAGCTTTACAACAAATGCTAAAGGAACTTCTATAGGCAGGAAACACAAGAGAAGGAAAATACCTACAAAAACAAACCCAAAACAATTAAGAAAATGGTAATAGGAACATACATATCGATAATTACCTTAAATGTAAATGGATTAAATGCTCCAACCAAAAGACACTGGCTAAATGGATACAAAATAAGACCCATATATATGCTGTCTACAAGGGACCCACTTGAGACATAGGGATACATACAAACTGATAGTGAAGGGATAGAAAAAGATATTCCATGCAAATGGAAATCAAAAGAAAGTTGGAGTAGCAATTCTCTATGAGACAAAATAGACTTTAAAATAAAGACCATTACAAGAGACAAAGAAGGACACTACATAATGATAAATGGATCAATCCAAGAAGAAGATATAACAATTGAGAACATTTATGCACCCAACATAGGAGCACCTCAATACATAAGGCAAATGCTAACAGCCAAAAAAGGGGAAATCGACAGTAACACAATCATACTAGGGGACTTTAACACCCCACTTTCACCAATGGACAGATCATCCAAAATGAAAATAAATAAGGAAACACAAGCTTTAAATACCACATTAAACAAGATGGACTTAATTGATATTTATAAGACTTTCCATCCAAAAACAACAGAATATACTTTCTTCTCAAGTGCTCATGGAACATTCTCCAGGATAGATCGTATCTTGGGTCACAAACCAAGCCTTGGTAAATTTAAGAAAATCAAAATCATATCAAGTATCTTTTCTGACCTCAACACTATAAGACTACATATCAATTACAGGAAAAAAACTATAAAAAATACAAACACATGGAGCCTAAACAATAACTACTAAATAACCAAGAGATCACTGAAGAAATCAAAGAGGAAATCAAAAAATACCTAGAAACAAATGACAATGAAAATATGATGACCAAAAACCTATGGGACGCAGCAAAAGCAGTTCTAAGAGGCAAGTTTATAGCAATACAATCCTACCATAAGAAACAAGAAACATCTCAAATAAACAACCTAACATTACACCTAAAGCAATTATAGAAAGAAGAACAAAAAAACCCCAAAATGAGCAGAAGGAAAGAAATTAAAGATCAGATCAGAAATAAATGAAACAGAAATGAAGGAAACAATAGCAAAGATCAACAAAACTAAAAGCTGGTTCTCTGAGAAGATAAACAAAATTGATAAACCATTAGCCAGATTCATGAAGAAAAACAGGGAAAAAACTCAGATCAATAGAATTAGAAATGAAAAAGGAGAAGTAACAACTGACACTGCAGAAATACAAAGGATCATGAGACATTACTACAAGCAACTCTATGCCAATAAAATGGACAACCTGGAAGAAATGGACAAATTCTTAGAAAAGCACAACCTTCCTATACTGAAACAGGAAGGAATAGAAAATATAAACAGACCAATCACAAGCACTGAAATTGAAACTGTGATTAAAAATCTTCCAACAAACAAAAGCCCAGGACCAGATGGAGTCACAGGCGAATTCTATCAAACATTTAGAGAAGAGCTAACACCTATCCTTCTCAAACTCTTCCAAAATATAGCAGAGGGAAGAACACTCCCAAACTCATTCTACAAAGCCACCATCACCCTGATGCCAAAACCAGAAAAAGATGTCACAAAAAAAGAAAACTACAAGCCAGTTACACTGATGAACACAGATGCAGAAATCCTCAACAAAATACCAGCAAACAGAATCCAACAGGACATTAAAAGGATCATACACCATGATCAAGTGGGGTTTATACCAGGAATGCAAGGATTCTTCAGTATACGCAAATCAAGCAATGTTACACACCATATTAACAAACTGAAGGATAAAAACTATATGATCATCTCAATAGATGCAGGAAAAGCTTTCAACAAAATTCAACACCGATTTATGATAAAAACCCTCCAGAAAGTAGGCATAGAGGGAACTTAACTCAACATAATAAAGGCCATATACAACAAACTGACAGCCAACATCGTTCTCAATGGTGAAAAACAGAAACCATTTCCACTAATATCAAGAACAAGACAAGGTTGCCCACTCTCATCACTATTATTTAACATAGCTTTGGAAGTTTTAGTCACAACAATCAGAGAGGAAAAAGAAATAAAAGGAATCTAAATTGGAAAAGAAGAAGTAAAACTGTCACTGTTTGCAGATGACATGATACCATACATAGAAAATCCTAAGGATGCTACCAGAAAACTACTAGAGCTAATCAATGAATTTGGTAAGGCAGGAGGATACTAAATTAATGCACAGAAATCTCTTGCAATCCTATACACTAATGATGAAAAACCTGAAAGAGAAATTAAGGAAACATTCTCATTTACCACTGCAACAAAAAGAATAAAATACCTAGGAATAAACCTACTTAAGGAGACAAAAGACATGCATGCAGAAAACTATAAGACACTGATGAAAGAAATTCAAGATGATACAAACACATATATACACTACCAAATGTAAAACTGATAGCTAGTGGGAAGCAGCCGCATAACACAGGGAGATCAGCTCAGTGCTTTGTGACCACCTAGAGGGGTGGGATAGGGAGGGTGGGAGGGAGGGAGATGCAAAAGGGAAGAGATATGGGCATATATTTATATGTATAGCTGATTCACTTTGTTATAAATCAGAAACTAAGACACCATTGTAAAGCAACTATACTCCAATAAAGATGTTTAAAAATAAATAAATAAAACTAAAGTAAAAAAAAAAAAAAGATGATACAAACAGATGGAGAGATATACCATGTTCTTGGATTGGAAGAATCAACACTGGGAAAATGACTATACTACCCAAAGCAATCTACAGATTCAGTGCAATCCCTATCAAACTACCACTGGCATTTTTCACAGAACGAGAACAACAAATTTCACAGTTTGTATGGAAACACAAAAGACCCTGAAAGGCCAAAGCAAGCTGGAGAAAGAAAAATGGATCTGGAGGAATCAGGCTCCCTGACTTCAGACTATACTACAAAGCTACAGTAATCAAGACAGTATGGAACTGGCACAAAAACAGAAATATCGATCAGTGGAACAGGATAGAAAGCCCAGAGATAAACCCACACACCTATGGTCAACTAATCTGTGACAGAGGAGGCAAGGATATACAATGGAGAAAAGACAGTCTCTTCAATAAGTGGTGCTGGGAAAACTGGACAGGTACATGTAAAAGAATGAAATTAGAACACTCCCTAACACCATACACAAAAGTAAACTCAAAATGGATTAAAGACCTAAATGTAAAGCCAGACACTATAAAACTCTTAGAGGAAAACATAGGCAGAACACTCTCTGACATAAATCACAGCAAGATCCTTTTTGACCCACCTCCTAGAGAAAGGGAAATAAAAACAAAAATAAACAAATGGGACCTACTGAAACTTCAAAGCTTTTGCACAGCAAAGGAAACCTTAAACAAGACAAAAAGACAACCCTCAGAATGGGAGAAAATATTTGCAAATGAAGCAACTGACAAAGCATTAACCTCCAAAATATACAAGCAGCTCATGCAGCTCAATATCAAAAAAACAAACAACCCAATCCAAAAATTGGCAGAAGACCTAAATAGACATTTCTCCAAAGAAGATATACAGATTGACGACAAACACATGAAAGGATGGTCAACATCACTAATCATTAAAGAAATGCAAATCAAAACTACAATGAGGTATCACCTCACACCAGTCAGAATGGCCATCATCAAAAAGTCTACAAACAATAAATGCTGGAGAGGGTGTGGAGAAAAGGAAACCCTCTTGCACAGTTGGTGGGAATGTAAATTGATACAGCCACTGTGGAGAACAGTATGGAGGTTCCTTAAAAAACTAAAAATAGAACTACCATATGACCCAACAATGCCACTACTGGGCATATACCCTGAGAAAACCATAATTCAAAAAGAGTCATGTACCCCAATGTTCACTGCAGCTCTATTTACAATAGCCAGGACATGGAAGCAACCTAAGTGTCTATCGACAGATGAATGGATAAAGAAGATGTGGCACATATATACAATGGAATATTACTCAGCCACAACAAGAAACAAAACTGAGTTATTTGTAGTGAGGTGGATGGACCTAGAGTCTGTCATACAGAGTGAAGTAAGTCAGAAAGAGAAAAACAAATACCATATGCTAATACATATATATGGAATCTATAAAAAAAAATAGGTTCTGAAGTACCTAGAGGCAGGACAGGAATAAAGATGCCGATGTAGAACATGGAGTTAAGGACACAGGTAGGGGGAAGGGTAAGCTGGGACGAAGTGAGAGAGTGGCATGGACATACATACACTACCAAATGTAAAACAGATAGCTAGTGGGAAGCAGCCGCATAGCACAGGGAGATCAGCTTGGTGCTTTGTGACCACCTAGAGGGGTGGGATAGGGAGAGAGGGAGGGAGGCTCAAGAGGGAAGGGACATGGGGATAGATGTGTACATATAGCTGACTAAAGCAATTATACTCCTATAAAGATGTTAAAAAAAAAAAAAAACCAAGAAGAGAAGAGAGCTCTGGGCAAGTGGCACAGATGTTGTCCCCTGTCTGAAATGGGTGGACTTGTATACTACAGGGATGTTTAGTTTTAATTTTCTCAAGAAAAATATCCTAAGGTTGACCTAGACTGTTAAAATACCCGATTAATAAGTAAAACTGCCACTCGATTCTATACTGTTCCCACCATGGCTGGGGAGATGGAGGACAGGCAAGGGCAGAGTATGTATAGACTGGAAACTAATTGAAAGGATACTGTATGGAAATTCTATAATTTTCTTGAGAGTAATATTTCTAAGTGGTGGGGAAAAGATGGATCATTCAATATTCAATAGGCCAACAATGAGAACAGAAAGGAAAATGAATGTCTACCTTACTCCTAATAAGTAGCAGATGTCAAATATTTAAATATTTTTAAATGAAACCATGAAAGCACTTGAAGAAAATATGAAATATTTTAAATTTCAATATTGGAATAAAGAAGGTCTTTCTACATACAGATGGCCAACAGGCACATAAAAAGATGCTCACCATCGCAAATTATTAGAGAAATGCATATGAAAATCACAATGAGGTTCCACCTCACACTGATCAGACTGGCCATCATTAAAAAGTCTACAAATAACAAATGCTGGAGAGGGAGTGGAGAAAAAAGAACCCTCCTACACTGTTGGTGGGAATGTAAGTTGGTGCAGCCACTGTGGAAAACAGTATGGAGAGTCCTCAGAAAACTAAAAATAGAATTACCGTAAGATCCAGCAATCCCACTCCTGGGCACATATCCGGACAAAACTCTAATTCAAAAAGATACATGCACCCCTATGTTCATAGCAGCGCTACTGACAATAGCCAAGACACAAACACAATCTAAATGTCCATTGAGAGTTGAATGAATAAAGAAGATGTGGTACATATATACAACTACTCAGCCATAAAAAAGAATGAAATAATGCCATTTGCACCAACATGGATGGACCTAGAGATTATCATACTAAGTGAAATAAGTCAGAAAGACAAATACCATATGGTATCACTTACATGTGGAATCTAAAATATGACACAAATGAACCTATCTATGAAACAGAAACAGAATCATGGACACAGAGAACAGACTGGTAGTTGCCAAGGTGGGGGAGGTTGGAGGAGGGATGGAGTGGGAGTTTGGGGTTGGCAGATGTAAGCTTTTATATATATAATGGATAAACAACAAGGTCCTACTATATATCATAGAGAACTATATTTGTTATCCTATGACAAACCTTAATGAAAAAGAATATAAAAGAAGAATGTATATATATATATATATATATATATATATATATATATACGTATAACTGAATCACTTTGCTGTACAGCAGTAATCAACACAACATTGTAAATCAACTATACTTCAATAAAAATTTTTTTTAAAAAGGTATTCTAAGGAAGACACAAAACCTAGAAACAAACATTAAAAGGATCATACACCATGATCAAGAGGGATTTGTCCCAGGGATGCAAGGATTCTTCAGTATATGCAAATCAATCAATGTGATACACCATATTAACAGATTGAAGGAGAAAAACCATATGGTCATCTCAATAGATGCAGAGAAAGCTTTCTACAAAATTCAACACCCATTTATGATAAAAACCCTGCAGAAAGTAGGCATAGAGGGAACTTTCCTCAACATAATAAAGGCCATATATGACAAACACACAGCCAACATCATCCTCAATGGTGAAAAACTGAAAGCATTTCCACCAAGATCAGGAACACGACAAGTTTGCCTACTCTCACCACTCTTATTCAACATAGTTTTGGAAGTTTTAGCCACAGCAATCAGAGAAGAAAAGGAAATAAAAGGAATCCAAATCAGAAAAGAAGTAAAGTTGTCACTGTTTGCAGATGACATGATACTATACATAGAGAATCCTAAAGATGCTACCAGAAAACTACTAGAGCTAATCAATGAATTTGCTAAAGTAGCAGGATACAAAATTAATGCACAGAAATCTCTGGCATTCCTATACACTAATGATGAAAAATCTGAAAGTGAAATCAAGAAAACACTCCCATTTACCGTTGCAACAAAAAGAATAAACTATCTAGGAATAAACCTACCTAAGGAGACAAAAGACCTGTATGCAGAAAATTATAAGACACTGATGAAAGAAATTAAAGATGATACAAATAGATGGGGAGATATACCATGTTCCTGGATTGGAAGAATCAACATTGTGAAAATGACTCTACTACCCAAAGCAATCTACAGATTCAATGCAATCCCTATCAAACTACCACTGGCATTTTTCACAGAACGAGAACAAAAAATTTCACAATTTGTATGGAAACACAAAAGACCCCGAATAGCCAAAGCAATCTTGAGAAAGAAAAACGGAGCTGGAGGAATCAGGCTCCCTGACTTCAGACTATACTACAAAGCTACAGTAATCAAGACACTATAGTACTGGCACAAAAACAGAAAGATAGATGAATAGAACAGGATAGAAAGCCCAGAGATAAACCCACGCACATGTGGCCACCTTATTTTTGATAAAGGAGGCAAGAATGTACAGTGGAGAAAGGACAGCCTCTTCAATAAGTGGTGCTGGGAAAACTGGACAGGTACATGTAAAAGTATGAGATTAGATCACTCCCTAACACCATACACAAAAATAAGCTCAAAATGGATTAAAGACCTAAATGTAAGGCCAGAAACTATCAAACTCTTAGAGGAAACCATAGGCAGAACACTCCATGACATAAATCACAGCAAGATCCTTTTTGACCCACCTCCTAGAGAAATGGAAATAAAAATAAAAATAAACAAATGGGACCTAATGAAACTTCAAAGCTTTTGCACAGAAAAGGAAACCATAAACAAGACCAAAAGACAACCCTCAGAATGGGAGAAAATATTTGCAAATGAAGCAACTGACAAAGCATTAACCTCCAAAATTTATAAGCAGCTCATGCAGCTCAATAACAAAAAAACAAACAACCCAATCCAAAAATGGGCAGAAGACCTAAATAGACATTTCTCCAAAGAAGATATACAGACTGCCAGCAAACACATGAAAGAATGCTCAACATCATTAGAGAAATGCAAATCAAAACTACAATGAGATATCATCTCACACCAGTCAGAATGGCCATCATGAAAAATCTAGAAACAATAAATTCTGGAGAGGGTGTGGAGAAAAGGGAACACTCTTGCACTACTGGTGGGAATGTGAATTGGTACAGCCACTATGGAGAACAGTATGGAGGTTCCTTAAAAAACTACAAATAGAACTACCATATGACACAGCAATCCCACTACTGGGCATATACCCTGGGAAAACCATAATTCAAAAAGAGTCATGTACCAAAATGTTCATTGCAGCTCTATTTACAATAGCCCGGAGATGGCAACAACCTAAGTGCCCATCATCAGATGAATGGATAAAGAAGATGTGGCACATATATACAATGGAATATTACTCAGCCATAAAAAGAAACGAAATCGAGCTATTTGTAATGAGGTGGATAGACCTAGAGTCTGTCATACAGAGTGAAGTAAGTCAGAAAGAGAAAGACAAATACTGTATGCTAACAAATATATATGGAATTTAAGAAAAAAAAATGTCATGAAGAACCTAGGGGTAAGACAGGCATAAAGACACAGACCTACTAGAGAACAGACTTGAGGAAATGGGGAGGGGGAAGGGTGATCTGTGACAAAGCGAGAGAGAGGTATGGACATATATACACTAACAAACGTAAGGTAGATAGCTAGTGGGAAGCAGCCGCATAGCACAGGGAGATCAGCTCGGTGCTTTGTGACCACCTAGAGGGGTGGCATAGGGAGGGTGGGAGGGAGGGAGTTGCAAGAGGGAAGAGATATGGGAACATATGTATATGTATAACTGATTCACTTTGCTATAAAGCAGAAACTAACACAGCATTGTAAAGCAATTATACTCCAATAAAGATGTAAAAAAAAAAAAGATGTGGGATGAAGACTAAGTGACTGTGGGAATTATGATCTCTAGCACATCGTAAATACTATAAATCTTGATCATGTAAAAATAATGACATGACAAACAAAATCCAGAAGACAGAGGAAAGAGATGTGGGAAGATAGTGATAATTCAAATTACCAAGTTTCTCATTGCAGAGTGAGCTCGTCGTCTGTCAAATTTGAAGCATACAGTTAAAAAATAAATTTGCCAGTCTCTTAATGGTTTACATAATCTCTTTCCCTCTCCTGCTTTTCTTTTTCTATAATCAACTTTCCTAACTTTATAGGGATCATTCAGGAACTAATATTGCTCATGGTAAAGAAATAGTTACCCAAAGTTCATCAATCCCTCAGGTACTCGGCGTCATGGCACGTGACTGTGTATGCTCTGCACTGCACAGCACTAACAGGTGCCTTTCATAGGGGCTGTAACATGGATGGGCCCCTGCAGTTGTTCAGCACTCACTTGCACAACTGTACATGGCCACCCAAGTTTACTATAGTTTTCTTTTCTTCTAATATTCAAGTATAGTTAAGGTTAATACTTTTCCATTAAACATAGTATATATAAAATGATCCCACTGAACACAAGTATTTTTCTTTAATCTGGTACATAGAATGCAGGTTTAGGAGTCATGCTGCCTAGGTTTGACCACTGGCTCGCTTTGTGATTCTGGGCAAATGACTTAGCCTTTCTGTGTCCCATCTTCTTCGTTCATAAAATAGAATAATTACAGCCCAAGTGGTAGTTGTGAAGATTTAATGAAGTAATCCACGTAAACTGCTTAATCTGTGAAACTAAGAAGATGAGTTGGCAGCCAAACATGTTCAACTTGACTGTAAGGAGAGAAACAAAATGAAGGGCTCTGGTCCTGCTTTGTGATCCCAGAAGGGGTGGCTCATTTGATTTTAGTTCAGCAGAGAATTCTGCCTACCTCAGGGATTTGCCTTTGTTCCAATTTCCCATGGTTTAGAGTTGCAATAAGGCTACTTGGGTATGAACCTTTTAAATGTCCATCAAACGTGACCCAAAGAATAAATCTTGTGCATGTTTTGCTTTTCTAGAAAAAAAAAAGCCCAGGTTTTAAAGACTGTGCATAGAAGCTATTACAGTACAGCTTTCAGTAACCTTAATAAGTAAATTCTAATTTTTAACATTTGTAAATTGCTTTGAAGAGTTTTAGTGCTGGTGGCCTGTTGTCATTGATTTACAAATTTGATAACCAAACTGGGTGTTTGGTGAATTGTGACTTCCCTTCTGTGGGCTGCACAGGACTCTGTTGTAGCTTCTTCACTGTATTAAGCTCATTTGTCATCAAGAAAAAGTGATAGGAATGTAAACAGCAGATTGTCGACAGAGCCTTAGCCAATATCACAAAGCACTTTCTGTGAACATTATTTATTGTTTAGACCAGGGAACACAAATTTATTTTGTTTTGAGGAGAACAGACGTTCATTAAGGAAGATACTGTGCAGGATATCATCAAAACCCAGTATCTTCCTGCCTAAAATTCAAACGAGCCTCACAAAATTAAACGCTTTGTGAGTTTTCAAATCCCTAATTGGTGCTGGGCCTTCACAGAAACCCACACTTGCGTTTATGCAGAATTAATGCAGCTGGCAATCTCTGCTGGGTACACCACTCAGATTCACTACAGCTTTCTAGATGGTTCCCTCTAGCATCTTCCTTTGGCCTGTCATCGGCCCTTCCCAGCCATGCACCAAGGGGGCCCAGCACATGCACGTTCGTGAGAGGTATCTTAATATATTTTTCAGAAAAAATAACAATAACAACCACACCTAATCCTGTAAAGCTGAGTTCTGCTTCCTTCCGATTTCCTATGGATTCCCTTTCTGTATCTACACTTGTGTACCTCTCTCATCAGTTTGCTCAAGATTCCAAGTTATAGCACAGGACTGCAGGCTCCCCATATTCTAACACTCTCCCACCTCCTTTTTGAGGACTTAACATTTAAAAATAGATTTTACTTGTTTCTTTTTTAAAAATACCTACAATATTCACATGGTTTAAAATTCAAAAGTTACAAAAGCACATACAGTGAACTTTCCCTTCTTCACCTGATTCCCCAGATGCCCGGTTCCCTTCCTCAGAGGCATTCTACGCTATCATTTTCTTGCATGTTCTTCCAGAGCTACCATATATTTAGTTTCTCCCTTGCTTTTTCAACTGACATAAATATACTCTACACAAAATTCTTGTTTCTGCACTTGACAATGTGTACGCACTCTATGAAGAATGGTCTATCCGGGAACAATGTCTCTCTTCTGACAGCTTCAGGAGATGCCCATGTGGACTAGGAGGGAAAATGGTCTATATCTCAACCACGGAGGTAAGTGCAGTAACCTCCTCTAAGTGTGGGGAGACAGACACACACCTTACATCCTCTTCAAGACTGAAGGTAACAAGGCAACTTCTCAATGCCGAGCCAGCACTGGATACTGAGTAGGTCTCAACAGATATTTGCCAACTTATCAATAACCAAAAGTGTTGAACCTATAGAATTAAGGAATAAACATATTGCAGAACTGGTAAAAGCTGTTTAGAACCCATTAAAAGGTGTTTGTGGTAAAAACAAGTTTGTTTAGTACCTTTTTCTTGAGGCAAGTGTACACGCACACACACATATGCACTAGCCATGGGGCAAGGGCCCAGGGTCCAGCAGGACTGGCAGAAGGTGTGACCAAGAGCAGCAGGGAGGAGAGGTAACCCTAGGCGTGAGTGCAAACCAGAGCACATGGAAGGTGACAAGGGCAGGTCACCAAGCACCAGGGCTGAAGGGCAAGAGTGAGGCCAGAAACTGCAGGTGAGGCAAAAGCTACGATGCCAAGAAGGTCAAGAACTAGAGAGGAATAGCAGATAGGGTAAGAGAAGTGTTCAGGAGGTAGGATGGGAACCAAGGAAGGGCGCTGAGGAGTTTGCTCCTATGGCTGTCTAGCTGGGGAAGAGCCTGGCCAGCTCACCCGAGAGCGCCAGACCAAGTGATTGGTGGTGTAGCCCGTGTCTGGGCAAACCACACGTTTTGTTTGTTTGTTTGTTTATTTTTGTCATTGTTGTTGGTTTTTAATTTATTAATTTATTTATTTTTGGCTGCGTTGGGTCTTCGTTGCTATGTGCAGGTTTTCTCTAGTTGCATGGAGCGGGGGCTACTCTTCATTGCAGTGCGCAGGCTTCTCATTGCGGTGGCTTCTCTTGTTGCGCGGCATGTGCTCTAGGCGTGCAGTCTTCAGCAGTTGTGGCATGTGGGCTCAGTAGTTGTGGCTCGCAGGCTCTAGAGCACAGGCTCAGTATTTGTGGCACACAGGCTTAGTTGCTCTGTGGCATGTAGGATCTTCCTGGACTAGGGATCGAACCCATGTCCCCTGCATTGGCAGGCAGATTCTTAACCACTGTGCCACCAGGGAAGTCCCAAACCACACATTTTAAAAGGAACAGCTGCACACTTGGTGTGTTCTTCAAAGCCCCCCCAGACGCCCACTTGAATTCAATCCATTTAACAATTATCCAAGAACAGTCTCCTTGTTTTAAACTGTACACACGGTAGGATCAAGAATTCAGTGAGAGCTTTTCCCTCCTTTTAAAGACGATTAAAACAACTGGAACAAAAACAACAAAAAGACTTTGATATAAGGCCCTTAGAGGTTAAGGATCATGTCTGATTATGGCCATGAACTAATTAGCTGAACAGGGATTTACATTTTCTCTGATGACTTAAGAAGTCCTTCAGGCTACTTTCATTAAGGGGCTGTCAAAATCAGACCAAAACATCAGGCAGCCCATATTCAAGCCTGTCACCAGGCCTGGAGACAGCAAAGGGTCTGGAATTCCCAGGCAAAGTATTGCCCATCAACATTTTCCCTCCAGAGGAGTTCTGCCTGTAGCTCCATTTTAGCATGTCTCGGGGAGGGCTTCTCCAACAGGACAACCCCACTGACTCAGAATCCAGACAAGCAGAAGACTCAAACAACCGGAAGTAGTTCCCTGAGCATGTCCTTTTGCAAAAAGTAGCATCAGCCCAGAATCAGATACTGAGGACATAGTCACGAGACAGGTTCAGGGCATATGTTGGGCCCAACAGTTTACGTCTTCTAACCTGTCAGACTGCACAGTGATAATGACAGCAATGAGGTCCTCGAAGATCCTAAAGCTCTTGTAAATTGCCAAAGCAAGGGTAAACTCATTTTACTTGCTTCAGTGTCAATGCATTTCGCCGAATTCTAGTTCTTTGAAAGTTGGTAACCTAAGTATAACCATGATAAATAACCCGGTAAGGCAGAGTGATTAATCACAACATACCAGATCCCTAGCAGGCCAACTAAAGAGCAGTTTGCCAAATCCAGAAGTACACTACTAAATCACTACTGCCAGAGGCAGAGACCTTCTTTCCCACTGGAGAATATTAAGCTCATAGCTAACCCACACTTTGAAAACAAGTATCTTTATATTTCTGGTTTGTGAATTCAGCAGTGTCCCTCTCTGCAACAAACTGTTGTGACTTGAGGCCAAGGAAGGGTAAACCACCCTCTCGTGAAATCTTGCTCCAGTGGACAAAGCTTAAAAGCTTATTACAGAACAGTGAGGTTTCATGGACTACATCCAAACTCCTTCTATTTAGAAACCTTGCTCAGTTTACCTTGTGCACTGTCAGCCCCCTCATCAGTCACTGCTGGCTAGACACCGGGGGATCCGACAGGTGAGAAGCCTGTGGCTTTGTGTGCTTCCCACGTGCCCACAGACCACGGGCCCTAGGCTCTGCTTGCTGACCCCACTCCCCACACCCTGGTCCTCAACCCAAGCAACTCACTCCCGGTGTTGCCACCACCCCATAAATACATACCTCCCTCTACTGTCTTGGGTATCTGCTCTCAGGCATCACTTAAGTAGCCATAGCAGTTTATTTCTAGGTAATTCTCCTACACTTTATTCATGTTAAGCTACCTTATTATTTTGAATGCGAATCTGTATTTTAGATATTTTTCAAAAATACATTTCTTTCCTCCTCATTCTTTCACATCTATCCACTACCTATTGCTTCAAAGAATTAGCAGATTAATTAGACCATAGAGTGAGGATTCGTGGGGATGTGACAAAGGGCAATGTGACAGAGGGTAAAGACCAAATGCCTCACCATCATCACCACCACCATTATTATTAACTTCCTCCTCCTAAAGAAGAAAAGCTAACACTTTGGTGCCAGGGCCGATGCCAGGCTCTTCAAGGGCATCACCTTACTGAATTCTTATAGTTGTTCCTGGAGGGAACAGTTGTTATAGTCTCCATTGTGCAGATGAGGAAACTGAGGCTTTGATAGATTGACTTGTCCAAGAACACACATCTAGAAAGCATCAGAGTCGGAACAGTCAGACTCCAGGACCTGGGCTCTTAGCTACTAGGCAATACTGCCTCCCATTGTGGCTGGTCAAACTCTTACAAAGACCACTCTAAGGCCCTTAAGAGGGCAGTCCCATATTCAGACAGGAAGCACAGCTAAGGCTTTCTTAATCCAGCTGCAGTGCAGCAGATGATTGAATGGCCGTATGCAAATCAAATTTTTAAAAATCAAATCCTATTCTAAATTCACCGGGGAAGCTTGCTTTATTTCTTCACAAAGAGAAGGAAAATGTGATTATTGCAATACAATTAGTTCCAAATCATCTATCTGGTGAGCTTTAATTTTTATGGATATGACTACCTTAGAGTTGGGTTCAACTGCTGGTCCCTGACCCCCCTTAGCCCCAATTCACTCCCTGCTGACAATGTGGGTAACTTGTAATCCAGACAGAAGAGAGAGAAAACCTACATCCCCAGTGGCCAAAAATTGCTGGCCAGAGGGTAGAGTGGCAGGAATCAGTGCTCCTTTGGGGGGAGAAGGGGGAGGAGGAGAAGGAGATAGCCTAAAACACGCAGGAAAGCAGCCTTGCACGATGGCTAATTAATTCCTCAGTTAGCCCACTACATATTGCTCAGCTCCAGCAGCAAAATGAACTCAGCGGTGCCGTGAGTCAGAGACCCTTCATGAAGCTGTTTGAAATCCCCTGAGGAAAACAAGAGAGTCAATAAATATCATCATGTTATGTGTCCATGCTGCTTCTCCTGCAGATGAAATCAGCGGTGTGTAGCTTGAATCTTACCATAATTCCATCAGCACTGTGCTGGATCTGGAAGGTGGGGCCTTCAGCTCCAGAACTGCCGTCAGCAGACACCCCTCATCCACTGGCACCATCAGAGATGCCTCAGCTGCAGAAAGCCACTTTGCCCAAGGTCATGTCCTTCCCAGAGGAAGCCCACAATCAGTCACTGATGGAGGAAGGGTTGTTTACAAAGGCCCAGCCACACTGGCCCAAACTGGGACAACTCTGACAGGCTGTTTCAGATCCAGAGCTCTCCATGGGGTTGACGGAGGCTGTGGACCTGCACGGCCACTCAACTTCTCCCTCTGATCCACCTTCCCTCTCCCACGGGTGTTGATCCCAGGAATGGGATCTAATAAACATCCTTCACACTACACTCCACCTCAGAGTCTACCTACCAAAGAACCCAGCTTGTAACAACATCTACACAAACTATTATAAAACAAAAGTTATTATATTAAGTGGAAGGGCCTTACATTTATTGTCTATAAAATCTTCGAAGCTAGGGCTTCCCTGATGGTGCAGTGGTTGAGAGTCCGCCTGCCGATGCAGGGGACATGGGTTCGTGCCCCCGTCTGGGAAGATCCCACATGCCGTGGAGCAGCTGGGCCCGTGAGCCATGGCCGCTGGGCCTGCGTGTCCAGAGCCTGTGCTCCGCAACGGGAGAGGCCACAACAGTGAGAGGCCCGCGTACCGCGAAAAAAAAAAAAAATCTTGGAAGCTAGACTAGAGTTAACTGAGAATTTGTGTTTCCTCTTTTGATGGTGTCAATATTAGCAAGAATGACTGCTTACTATTTGAAATAAGGTACAACTTATTTATCAACCCATTTTTCTTCTATGGGACGTTCATCTGTGGATAAAACTATTTGGATCTACTTTACTTTTACTTGGTAGGTGTAAAAGACTGCAAAAATGATTACAATTCTTCCCCTTCCCGTACCTGAGCCTTTAGCAATGTGACTGCAACCCTTCCCATCAACAGGCAGGCTAGCCCTTGAATCCGGAGTACCCCTGTAACTTGCTTTGACTAATAGAATGTGGTGGAAATGATGCTGTGCAGTTCCAAGGCAGTCCCTTGAAGAGGCCTTGAACAATTCTGCTCTCTCTCAGATCCCTATCCAGACACCATGTGAAGAAGCCTAAGTTAGCCAGCTGGAAGGTAAGGAGACCATGTAAAGCAGTGACAAGCTGACCAACCTGGAACCACCCTACAGTTCCCAGCCAACCCAGCAGACTCATGACTGAGCCTTCCCAGACCGGAAGAACTGCCCAGCAAAGCTCAGTCCAAAGTGCTGATCCACAAAATTGTTAGCCACACAAACTGCTATTGGTTTAACCCACAACCATGGAGGCAGTTTGTTATGCGGCAAAAGCTATCTGATAAAATAGAGTAGCTAGTGGTTATCTCCAAGATTGATTCTGGAAAATGAACTTTTAGGCATATTGGTCCATTTCCAAAAAACCTGACAACCAACATCACTGTTTTTCTCTCCCATCTCCCTTTGTCCTTCTTCCAAGACAGGGATCTGAGTCAATGATATTGAGTAGATGGGACGAGATACAGGAAAAATTCTATATGGGTGCAGTTAAGATTTCACTTTACAAATCGCTCAAGAAAAGACTGCATAGTCTAAGAAATGAACTTTCAACCAATTATATAGGAACAGATTTGTGGTTAGGTTGGATGTTTGAGAACCATGATTCTGAAAGTCCCTATGTAGGCTGCTGTCTAATGTTCCTCTGTCCTATGGACAGAAAAGTGGGGAATTGTAACAGACTCCCTTAGAGAACCTTTAGGAACCCTGCAGCTTCCCTTGCCTGCTACGGATTACAGCAAGTATAGAAAGAAAGAATATCTCTACTTTTCCAGTAGTAGAATAAACAGTCTTAGAGCTTTTTTTTAAAAAAAAAAAATTATTTCAGAGCTTGACATTGTATTGTTTCTATATCTAGTACAAAGTTTGCTGGCGCTGCAGCCATTTCCTAGAAAAATGTCTCGCTGGTCTCTGGCCCAGGTCCTGACATAAACCTGGGTCTCTTTCTGATGCTGTGATTGTCCAGATAAATTTGCACCGAGCAGCTGTTTCCAACTGCTGCCTTGACACAGAGCGAGGGGTGCATTCCTCTGATACCTGGTGCCCGTCGTGGTTTGCTGAGTCATAGTTAAGACTTCAGAAATCAGACTCTCTTTACCTCAATCTCCAAAGCAAAATTTCCTACAAATTCAATGTTAGTTCATATAGGAACTTTAAATCTCTGAAAAACCCTTCATTTTCTGATACTTTTTATTTCTCCAACCTTGACACTTAGGATGCATCTGCATTAATGCAGCCACTTCCTGCTACCAGCAGCCAGAAGAAGCAGCTAAAAGAGATAGAGCGTTTACATGCCTGGGAGGTGGTAGCCACCTGTTGACTCACCGTGTGGGCACTCAGGACCTTCCGCGTGGGCAGCTGGCCCTGGGCAGATGTACGTGATTAGTGTGTATGCGCTAGCAAGGTACCCAGAAGGTCCTATGAGCAGGTCCCATTAAATCTTCCTAAATTAGGGCCCTGACCTCTCAATAACCTCTTTATATTTGCATGGGTCCAGCTGCACGGTCACACTGTCATTTTTATGACAGGGTTTTTGCTTAGAGAAAGATAAGGACATGAATGACAGTGGCCTCACATTCATCAGCAGCTAGAATGTTAGGAAGAACTGAAACGTGTGGTTTCTCCTCCTAACAAACTCCCTTTAGGTATTTTCTACCCCACTCGGTCCATACACATACACTCATTCACAAATACAGGGCTGTCGGTGTTGGCGGGGGGTGGGGGGTGGGGAGCGCTGCGGACATGGGTGTGGGTACATTCGTGTGACATAGTCTCCCTCCTCTCCTTTACAGGGAGGTAAAATCTGATCAAGATGAACATCTAGTGTGGTCTTCAAGGAGAAAGTTTCAGGATAGCCCAAGGCATGTGGGCGTGTTTGTGTCTGTGTACAAGGCGGAAGGGGAACCCCATCAGCTTTACCTGTGCGCTAAGGTGACAATGGAGAACGCAGACATGCATCCTCCTAACTCCTCTGAAACAGTTCCTCATGGGACCCCTCCAGCTAATGAATGTGCAAGTATCTAGTGAGCTCGCAAGACCACGTCTGTTCATTAAAGAACTGCTAACAATGTCAGGGGGCACTTCATAATCATGTTATGCATTTCTGAGCCTTGTTTGTTACATGTTTTAAAGTAAAACATAAAGTTTCTACAATTATAACTTTTAAACAGATGTTCAGTATTTTGAAGCTAATAAAGGCTGGACAAGTGCTTATAAGAATTCTATGCATTTCTAGATGTCTTACAGCAGGAAAATAATCCTGTGCAGTTTGAGCATTTAGGTCCTTAAACAAAGGTTTTAAGTTTTAAGAAGTGTAAAAAAACAGATGAACTATATGTAAGAACTGTTTATGAAAGATTAAACATCAAAGAGAGCATGAAACAAATAAAACTACACAAATGAAGAGAGAAAAGGAAGATGAATTCAGTAAGAAGAATGCAAAAATAAGAGTTCAGTAGAAAGGATGGTTAAAAACGTGTAGAATAAATATAAGACTTATGAAAACAATCTTGGGCTGAAATTAAAAAGAGAAACCCATGAGTAAATAAACAGGAATACTGCAAAGTAAGGCTTTGGGGACAAGAGTTAAATACAATAATATTTTATTAGTAAACACTAACGTTTTCTCAAAGAGTATATGTAATTCTGGGAAGAGCTATACTGAATGCACAGAATTCTCAAGGTGTCTAGTCACCTGTGTAAGCATATGTGTTGTAGCAGCAGCTGCTGGGGTCACCATCTTTGACTGGCTTAGTCACTGGCCGGTCAGGAACCTCAGTACAGAGGGCCTAGTCACTGCTTAATTGGCTATGGCTGTGTTTAAACACTTTGTTCTCATGTTGTTACAATAACAAAAATAATAGCAACTGTTTAAATATATTTTTCATACCTAAGCTTTATTGAGAGCTTACTATTCTCTAGGCCCTGTTCCAACCTCTTCACATGTAATATGGCATTGATCCTACTAGAACTATATTATCCTAATCTACAAACAAGGGATCTGAGACAGAGTTACTAGTCTCAAACTCAGATTAGCCTTTACCACTCTTCAAATGTCAGAGCTAAATTTATGGAGTAACATGAAGCGTAAAACTGCACCAAAGGCCTGGGATGCTCAAGGCCAGAGCTTTGCGGCTTGTTCCCGAACCACACTGGGCCATGCGGCACTGCAGTTTTCTACATCCATCTCCACTATTTCCAAAGGGAGCCTGTGAGGTGCCTCACAATCACCTGAGCCCTGGACATAGAGCTGGAGTCGCACCGGTTTATGGCCAACAGTAGGCACTATCTTTAATCCAAGCTAGCTAGGGAACTGAATGACCTTGTTTACTGAAACATCTCATTAACTGCGCAAGGCAGTACAATGGCTAAGAACAAAAGAGGGGCTGCTGTAGAGTCGGGCCTAGGTTCAAATCGAAGTCTACCACTTACAAGTAAGATTATGGGCAAGTCATTTACCATCTTTAAGCTTCTGTTTCCTCCTACACCGCAAAAAGATAAACAGAATTAGGTTTTACCTGCAGTATGAAGAATTTAAGTGAAAAATCCATAGACTCAGGTTTCCTAGAGTCAGCATTTCTAACACCTAGAAGGGTTTGCCAGGAAGGTTATAGAATTCCCTTTTCCATGAACCTTCAAAACTGTGACACAGCCTCATGAGTCAGAGGAGTTTCAATGAGACCTTCCCCCCTTCGGAGGGCAGTACTGGTGGTCTGTGAAGAAGCCACAGGTGGTCCCTCTGGTCTCTTCATATCAGTATTAATGATAGGCTTTTGCTTTTAACCTATTTGCTTGACAAAAGATAATTTTTACCTAATGTAATCACCGTCTCGTTTGCCCACATTCCAAGCTTTATTAAAACAGATTAGAAAATGAAGATATTTCTGTTTGAAAATTATCAGCCACGTCTGTTTCAAGATAGCAGAGAGCCCCCAGTCAAACTTAAGATGTGTCTGACACTCTTTATCAGTGAGCCAAAATGTATCAAAACCAAATACTTCCAAGCATCAATGAAATAAATAAGCAGAGAGACAGATGTAAAATGAGGAATGGTTACATTAAACAAAGAACTTAATCATCTTTTGTGCCTGAGCATTAAATTTGATTAACTTACGTCTAGTCTATTTTTTGTGGTAGGCAGAAAGTAGAGAGAAAGATGGGTAAACAAACATAGAATGTACAATCATGGGTTTTAGGCACCTGTGATGAGAGAGTCTGCCTGAGTGAATGAATGAGTTAGGCAGTTGCCAGTTCCACTTGGAGACATCGCTAGAGAAAGTCAGCTCAGTGTTTCTGCTCCAGGGCACACCAGACCCAGGAAAGAGTTGCCTAACAGTACAGAAGTAGATACAGATTCATTCCATCTATGGCGAGGGCCCACCACACGACCTCCGGAACGTGTCACACTACCTGAAACTGCCTGTAACGGAGGAACGTTCCATACGAGCAAGTGAGCAACTCTGAAAATTCATTCCATTATTCCACAATGATCGTGTCCTACACATGCAAGTCTTGGGCCGTGCTGGGGATACGATGGTGAACAAGACCTAATCCTTGCTCTCAGGACACTTAAGGTTAAAAAACACAATTACAGAAGAAGTCACAATCAAGTATAATGAGAATCATGATAGGGGAAGTAGAAGAGGGGTATGATAGGAACCCTAACGTAGTCTAGGGGTCTTGCTAAAAAGAAATAAAGCCAGACACCAGTTAAAGGTAGTAAAGGCAGATTTTATTCAGTAACTACTGCAGTAGGGGAAAGAGACTTCAGTAAAAAAACTGAGCTCAATTCCAAAGCCAATATAGACAGATAGGGGTTCACAGCCAACAAGCAGAGTGAGGGGGGTCAGTGGATGGAAAATTACTAAGAGGACACTTCAAGGGTTAGGGATTCTTGCTAAATTGGCCTAACAGGAGTTTTGCTAAAGGCAGGCCAGGGACTTAGACATCAAGAGTGGGGGATGAGGAACTTGATGAGATATCAAAGGTGGTCAGACATCAAGGAAGGGGGGATTCTCACTAAACTGTCTTAGCAGGATTCTTGCGAAAACTGGCCTCAGCAGGCTAAGGACAGGGCCCAAGGACAAGGTCTAGTCAAAAAAAGGGCTCAGAGGAGGCTGTCTAAAGTTTGGTCAAGAAGAAAGTCTTTGTCAGAGTTCTTGTTGCACAGAAAGGAGTATTTCAGCTACAAACTGAAAGCTCACTAAAGTTGGATTAGGGCATATCCTTGGAAGAGAGAAGAGCATGTGTGAAGGCCTCAGAGTTCGGGGAGCACAATGCATTTGGGAAAGTGAAAGAAACTGGTTATGACTGGTCAATAAAGTTTGAGGCAAAGAGGGTAGGAAGTGAGACTAGAGGCATAAGCAACAAAGAGCTTTGGGGGTTTTGTAAATCTTGTTAGAAGCTCAGATTTTGTCCTACGGCCAATGGGGAAGACTGAGCTGGGGGAGTAATATGACTTGATTTCTCTAGCCTGCAGAGTGGAAGGAAGAGAGACTGGAGGGGGCAAGACTGGGGGCAGGGAGTCCAGCTGAGCACGTGCTGCAGTAATTTGGGTGTGAGTTAATATAACTTGGATGAGAGTGGTGGCATGGAGCTAGAGAGAAATAGAAGAATTAAGTTCTTTAGGAAATAAGAATAATAGGACTTCGGGCATGAGTTAATGGGAGAGAGAAAGGTAGGAGTCAAGAACAACTCCCAGGTTTCTGACTTTGGCAAGTGGATGGCTACTGAAGTTAGGAACGCTGGTGGAAGAACAGCTTGTGGGAAAAGGTTAGTTTGAAACATATCGAGTTTGAGTCATAAGACATTTGAGTTTGGAGCTCAGGTGTTGAAACCCTACTACCTTCAGTCCTATAGTGCCTTGCACTGTCTCTAGAGGGCTGATGGGGCCAATCTCACTGATTATCAGGTACTTGGTCTGAAGACTCACCTACACTGGGAAAGGTAGGAAGGTGGGAAGTCAGGAGACAGATGTTAGAGAAAGGGGTAGCCAGATAGAAAGAATAAGGAGAGGGACAGCCAGTAGAAAGAGAATGTAGGAAACATCAAAAAGGGTAATTAGCTCCTGTTTTCCCTCTCACCATTCTGGAAGCCACCTCAGCCCTGGCCCAGCTTCTAAGACCAAGGTTAGGAGGTATCTTTCACCTTCCACAAATTCACACACCATGGGGAGGATTAACAGTCTGCAGGAAACTTTTCCACAAATAATCCAATTTATAAAGTGATTTGGAGACAAATTACTGGTTAAGATTAAGATGCCTTCCCATATGCCTGCTTCAACCTGGATAGACCTCAGAAACATAAAGCTGAATGAAGAAAGCAAGTTGCACAATGAAACATAAATACGGAAAATCCTTTTATGGATACACACATATATGTAAAAACATGGTTAATTGTTACCTGAAGGGAAGGAGGAAGAAGAATGAGCTAACGAAGAAATACAAAGGAGACTTCAACCATATCTGTAACAATTTTTTTAAATCTATTTAAAATAAAGATCTGAAGCATATTTGGCAAAATGTTAACATTTGCTGAATCTGGGAGTCTGGCATACATATTTATTAAAATATCTCATTAAAATAGCTGTATGAAATCTTTCTTATGCAAGAATTCCAAATAATATAGGTAGATACTCTCCCTCCAGGAGGTAGAGCCTAACCCCATCCTTCCCAAGGGTAGGCTAGACTCAGTTCCTAAGGCTAGACATAGTAGGGGAAGGGATAAGTAATGACTGTACAGTGGAGAAACCTGGCAGACACTACCTTGGCCAAGCAAAAAGGTTTAGTATCACCAGAGATGTCAGGTGGTATCATGTACCCCTGATATCATGTGACAAGAAGAGCACTTTAACTCTTTGGTATCCTTTCCAGAAACTTATAATCATGTGAAAAACAAAAGATAAACCCATTCTATGGGATACCTTGCCAAGTACTCTCAAGACTGTCAAAGTCACAAAAAACAAGGAAAGATGAGGAAACTGTCGCAGACAAGAGGAGACTGAGGAGATATGACAATTAAATGTAATGTGGTTGCCTGAACTGGAATCTGGAAGAGAAAGAGGACATTAATCCAAAAGGTGGTGAAATTCAAATAAAGTCTGGAGTTTAGTTAATACAATGTACCAAGGTTGGTTTCTCAGTTGCAACAAATGTATGGTGGTTATGTAAGATGTTAACAACAGGGGAAACTGGAGGATGAGGCATAGGAAAACTCTGTACTACTTAACGCAACTTTTCTGTAAATCTAACATTATTCCACCAAAAAAAGTTTATTTTTTAAAGAATGACTGTATGTCATCAAGAACCCTCCAACTCAAAATGAAGCCAATGAGGGCTTCCCTGGTGGCACAGTGGTTGAGAGTCCGCCTGCCGATGCAGGGAACATGGGTTCGAGCCCCGGTCCGGGAGGATCCCACATGCCGCGAAGCGGCTGGGCCCATGAGTCATGGCTGCTGAGCCTGCGCGTCCGGAGCCTGTGCTCCACAGCAGGAGAGGCCACAACAGTGAGAGGCCTCCGTACAGAAAAAAAAAAAAAAAAAAAAAAAATGAAGCCAATGAGAAATCACCTGTACCTTTGGGAGTCGCAGCACATTATGAAAGTACAGTGGTACCTTATTTCCCAACCCAAATCAAGAAGGGAGTGCACCATGGGGGTCAATTTTTCAGAACACTGAAACTAACCCTTCAATCACAAAAAATATTACTTTCAGCAATTTTTTTTGATGGCAAGCCTTCAAAAGTAGATGATAAAGTTCCCTGCCCTCTGAGCAGAGAACAGTAAGTGTAACTGAATCCTTTCTGGGTTAATCAGGGTCACCGGTGTGAACGTCTGTTATTACATCATACCAAGCTTTCAGTTTTCTTTACTGAGTCATGGAATTGGAAATGCAGAGGCCATCTCTCCACACCTAAGAAATGACTAAGGAGAGGCCAAAAATGATGGATGTGGATTAAGAATGTGCCAGGTGTTTGCGTAACCACAGGTGAGCCAGCACGGAGTAGAAAGCATCTTCCACCCTCTTAAATAAGCAATTTAGCTGGAGAGCAGCTGATTTCCCCTTTCTGTGCCTTTTCATGGTTTGTAACACAATTTCTGTAGTTTGCTGAATGCAAAGCGTATCCTCTGGACAACTGAAGACCCCAATAATCCTTATTTATCTCATGCCAGGCCTGGGAGGCAGGTGAAGGGGCGGTAAACTCATTGATATTTTCAGGAGGGAGTTTAAATTGTGACCCTTTCCAGCTCTACTTAGGGAATATCTTCTTTATGATGTATACCATGGAGAATTATTTGGCTTCTATTACATGTAGGAGTGTCTAATAAAACCAAAGAAAGCAGTATGACATGAGTCTTGGTGACAGGTCGCCAGAGAAGCAGAGGAGGGGGATTAAAATCCTGACTTCCCACCAAGTCTTTTCTGTTATCCTCTTTCAGGGATGTACACCTGCCTGGGCTTTCTCCGTGGAAAGACCATGTCTCCCTGGAGCCCAACCATGGCCCACCTGCACCGCCCAGTCAAGAGATGGGCCCCTCCTCTGGAAAATGGATTTCACCCAGCTCTCCGTCCCAGCTTGTCATTCAGTCAACCCCCGAACCTTTCCTTACTCTTACATGAAGACAGGATTGCCAGTGCCTTCCTAGGGTATCCTTCCCTTGAATGACTTCTGCAACTAGAATGTAAACCCCTCAAGTACTGCAGGCTCTATTTCCTGCCTAAATCACCTTGTTCAACATCAGATTAGCTGAGTGCTTATGCAATAAATCTCTCCAAGTAACCAGATGAGGCACCAGGTGACAAGTGCCACGAAGAGGAGATATTTAAAGAGCAATGGGAGTGTTCAAGAAGCTTCCTATGCAATGTCCACTTTGACACTTGATTGTTGGAGACAGGATTTGAGCTTCTGTCAGCATCACAGATATAAACAAGCTAGGCTGAGGCCAGAGGTTTGGACCTGAAACTGTCAGCTAACTAATCTTAAACAAAAGATATCTTAATGTCCATACTCTGTCTCCCTTGCTCTAGGAAAGTATGCAAAGATCTGTACTCATTTAGGGCAGAGTTTCTCCCCTTCAGTACTATTCACGTTTGGGGCCTGATAATCCTTCGTTGTGGAGGGCTGTCCTGTGCAATGTAGGAAGTGTAGCTGCTAGAGTTAGCGAATTTAAACACAGCGTTCCCAGTTAAATTTGAATTTCAGATAACCAGCAAGTTTTTTTTAGTATATGTACATCCCACGCAATATTAATAGCATCTCTGGCCTCTATCCATCGGAGACCAGCGGCATTACCACCATCCATCCCCAAGTTGTGACAACCTAAAATACTACCAGACATTGTTAAATGTCCCTTGGGGGGCAAAGCTGTCCCTGCTTGAGAACCACTAATTCAGGGTAACACATCAGAAGGCTACAGATCTGAACGTCTCTATCTTAGCTCCCAGAAATACTGTGTCTGGTAAAGTATCAGTGAATGAATTAGCCATGTGAGACACTCCTCAGCACGACTTACTGAAGTACTCATTTTGAAAACGTTACTTATTCTGCTTTTTAATGTCCCTTTGAGATCAGCTCCCTTTAGGTTTTCTTGTCAGATAGACTCTTGGCTCTCTTTCAGAATTAGCAGGCTCATTTTGATCAGATAATGTAAATTATGAAAACTACCATCTTTCCCTTTTTCCTTAACTGCTAGAAAGCTTAGAGGTAAATGTAATGCTTAGTTGCAGAAACCATCAAAGCTCATGTGGCTAAATATTTTCTTTTTTAAAACAAACATCTGCATAGCGGCTCTTATATGCCACGTATATTTTAAATGCTCTACGAATACTACCTTCTTGAAATCATTCTTTCACTATAACAACCTTATGGATAAGTACTATTATTATCCTCTCTTTGCAGGTAATAAACTGAGGTCATTTCTTTTTCATATTTCTATGAATTATTTCCTCCTCCTCATCATCCTTATTTTATAAGCCCCTTCAGATTCTGTTTAAAAGTCAATGGGGCAGAAGTTATTGTACCACACACCTCCAGCACCGCAGGTCCTCTCAGCCTCCCATCTCTTGTTCCAAATACCACCACGGCTACCAGTTCCAACTACTTGCAGGTACACTTCTCAGAGCCCAGCCTCGTGCCCAGGCCACACCCCTTTCATCTCTCATCCTGGGCCTCCCTGTTCACACTGAGATGTGGGACACAAGGGATCTTGCCCCAGAGCCCAGAACTGTACAACCCATAATTGCAGAGGAATAAACCCCTTGTGGTCAAGGTGTTGCCAAACAGGAGCCGGAAACTGGTAGATAAATTCATTCTCTGTTTTTTCACTCCAGAAAGACTGAGATGCAGCTTTTCAGAGGCTGCTTCTTTAAGACAGAGCAACCAGGAGCACTGGGTGGCGACCAGCTCAATTACGCCTGCTCCAATTTCTCTCCCTCCTTCCCTGCCTCACTCCTGTGTCTCTCAGGTCTCTGGCTTCTGCTCCTTGGCATTGTACTTGCTAACAAGAAGCAGCAACATGTCATTGTCTGGCTCTGCTTTCTCAGGAATCAGACTAAGACAAGTATACATAATTATAAACAAAATCACACCGAATGGACGTTTACCTAGTTATTTCCATTAACTTCAGTCACTAATATTTCTTGTGGTCCAGTTGGAATACAATCGTGGAACAACTATCCCTAGCAGGACTTTAAGGGCCTATGCCATCATCTTTACAGCTGAGGATACCAAGACCCAGAGAGGGAAGGGGATTGTTCAAGATCACATTCCCTGTTACTGGCGTGTGAATACAGTACAAACGTTTATTTAGTGCCCACGGTGTCAAATTTCCATATAAATGATTGTACTCTGTGCTTGAACATTCGGTAATTAGTATTATTGTCCTCACTGTATGCACAAGAAACAGAGGGCCAGAAAAAGTGAAATGAAATGTTTAAGGTCACAGCTTTAGCAAATGGAAGAATCAGGTTTACATCAAGCCTCCAAACTCCACATATCCAGTTCTTTCCCCAACTGTTTCCCAGAGGTAGGGATGTAGGCCCTGGCTGTCCTGGGAACTGGGTGGAAAACCATGATGGACCTTGCAGGAAAACAGGCTTTCAACTCAAGTCCTAGCCCTGCCACTTAATAGCTTTGTGACCTTAAGTTACTTCATTTTTCTGAGCCTTGATTTTTAATTCCGAAAATGGAGATCCTAACATCTACTCAGAGTGTGGCTATGAAGAGGAAATGAGATAACATATGTAAATCTCCCACCGCAGTGCCTGTACACAGTAAGTGCTTAATAAATGTTGGCCAGTATCAGTTCTGTGGAATCAAAGATGGCTCCCAAACACAATATTAGCTTCTCTTTTGTAAGTGCTTATTAAGTGTCACACATGGTGCTAAGCATTTCCTATAGAAGAAGGGATCACTTCTAACCATCCCAGCCTCAGAGAGGGAAGGAATCGATGAAGGGGAGTGTCTATTAGTCAGTCAAGTTTGCCGTCGTTGAACTTTGCCCTATCTGTGTAACAGTTTTAAAACAAATTTATAGCTTAGTTTTGTCCTAAGCAAGAACACTGTGAAGTATTAGGTTGGATGTGCTAGCTATATTTTTCTTATGCACCTTAAAACATACATACTCTTCGTTATAATTTAAAAGTGTTATTATTTAACATACTCAAGAAAAAATATGAGATAGAACAAGATTAGCAAAAGGTTGATCACTGTTGAAACTAGAGTACATGGGGCTACACCACTACCTCTCTAATTTTAGGTATCTGTGAAATTTTCATAATAAAATAGTTTTAAAAATAAAATAAAACACAATTATCAAACCTGGAGGTGGGGGAGGGGAATGTTCTTTCACAGAGACCTAAACTTATCTCACATTCTCCAGAGAAGCAACTGTCACACCTTGGGAAACACTGGTCCATAATACCCGTGAGAAGGTCATGGCACAGGGACAGACACTCAGCCTTCTTTCTATCTCATAGGCTGCATCCTCTGTGCTTAGAAGAACTGGTCACACAGATAAATGCCTGATTAAAGTTTGCTGAGTCAACGAATGAATGATTAGTACTATAAAAACCGGCATAATCTGAAGAGCCCCTGCTGTTTTTCTTTTACTGCTATGCCATTTGGATTCCATTACTGTGAAAAATACCTAGAAAGTTTCCATAAACTTCCACAGTCACATCTGGTTGGCACCGGATGCGTTTTGCTAAATGAGATCAAATGTATTGTCTGATATTACTTGGCTACTACTAGTTTATATGTATTTGGTCAAAGAACCTCTTACCAGATGCTATTAAGAGTAAGTTTTAAAACCCTTTGTCACTTACCAGCAGGCCAACACCGACTGTGTCTGCTCTAAGCTGCTCTGGGACACATCCTCTCCCACTCACACCTATAGCCAAGTGAACCCTACCACACTCCACAGATACTCCTCTGAAATATTCTGTGATCAGAGTCTGGTACCAAATTAGAAATCTCAGTTAAAGGCTGAACACACTAGAAGGCTAAATCTATCTAGTAGGATAGAAAGGCCTTGGCAGGATCACTTTTTATATATATAATTAGTTATCCTAAAAGACAGTCATAGTGTGCTGTTTTATTATGCAAAGCAGTTAGTATTATGCAAAATACTGTTTCAAGTTATAACATGATTTTTTTTTCCTTTGCTGGAAGATATGAGCTAAATTTCTATTAAATATCCATATACCTTTTGAAACACCTTATGTATTCAGTGTAACTCTTTTGAATATAGCAACAATAAAAGAGATTATATGACTAACTTAAATATCTAAAATAGCAAAAACTATTTTTTCTTTAAGTCTGAGAAATTAGAGCAGCAGTTCTACTTTGCTACCATAAAATAAAAATACAGAAATTAGGTTTCCAATCCCAAAATCTTTTTTCTGGAAATAGCTTTCTCTCTTGCTCATAGAATGAGAACAAGCCATCATATCATTTTTATGGATTTTTTCAGAAATGAAGTGGCTCAAGAATGGTTAGAGGGACTTCCCTGGTGGAGCTGTGGTTAAGAATCTGCCTGCCAACGCAGGGGACACGGGTTGGAGCCCTGGTCCGGGAAGACCCCACATGCCACGGAGCAGCTAAGCCCATGTGGCACAACTACTAAGCCTGCACTCTAGAGCCCGCAAGCCACAACTACTGAGCCCACGGGCCACAATTTCTGAAGCCTGCGCGCCTAGAGCCCGTGCTCCGCAACAAGAGAAGCCACTGCAGTGAGAAGCCTGCACACCGCAATGAAGAGTAGCCCCCGCTCGCCGCAACTAGAGAAAAGCCCGCATGCAGCAACGAAGACCCAACGCAGCCAAAAATAAATAAATAAATATTTATTTATTTATTTTTAAAAAATGGTTAGAGAAGGAAGCGGATGCAAGGTTGGTGGCTCAGCAGCCTCTAATTAGAGTAGCGCCATATGATGCACAGTCTGATACTGTATTAAGCCAGTGCACTTGGACCACCTGAGACAAAGCTGAGGATCTGTTTCACATCTTGCTGAGTAAACCAAACCCCAAGTACTTTTCCAGGGAAGTGATTAGAAGGTAATTGTCACTTTAAAAATTCTACATGGAAATAAACTGCAAATGGTCCATAAACAAATGAAAAGATGCTCAATCTCACTTATGTTGAAGAAATTAAAATTAAAATAGTACTTTCTCACCTCTTTGTTGGTCTATTGACATAGCCTTCTAACTGCTCTCCTTCTTGAAGATGGAGCAATCATCTAAAAACAAAAATCAAGTCATGTCCTTCCACTGCTTGAAACCCAGCTTTCCAGTTCACTTAATAGTTATATTTAAACGTAAATTACATCTTTCTTTAGCCTAAATTGTATCATTCTGCAACTTTTTGCATTTACAATGTCTTAGAAATCTTTTCATGTTAACACATAGAGATATGTCTTTTTAGCTGCTGCATTAATATTCCATAGTATGGCTAAGGTTCACTTAGCTATTCTCTAATTAATGAACAGTTAAATTGTTAATAGTTTTTTGCTGTTATAAATAAGGCTGAAATGAACATCCTATACCCTTCTTGTCACTTGAGAGTGTTTTTCCAAGGAAGATACTGAGAAGGAATTTTTTTTTAAAATGGCCACTGCCAAGTTGCCTTCCAAACCAGCTGTGGGGGCACCCCACCAGCAGGAGTGTGAGAGACCTACTTACACCTTTGCCAACATTTGCTTCTAGATGTTCTGAACTGTTCCGCTGTCTAGTTCCGTGACTTGTATCATTCTTTAATTCCAGAAATTCTTGTCTTTAATAATCTCTTTAAGTACTGTATCCCTCCCTCCTCCCCTTTTCCTCCTGTGTAAGGTGGAACTTTTGAATCTACACTTTGTTTCTTCATTTTCCTTTCATACCTCCCATCTCTTCCGCCCTTCACACTGCATTGTGGGAGAATTCCTTGACTCAGTCTTACAACTCACGCATACGCTCTTCTTCCGTAGCGTCCGTCCGTTTCCAAGTGGGTTACGCCCTCTCGCTCTCTGCGCTTCTTCGTGGCTCCACCCCCGACGTCAGGCCGCCGCGACTGGGAGCGAGCGCGCAGGCGCAGCTGGCTTCCAACCAGAAGCCCAATCGTTGGCTTGGCCCTGGCCTCACTCAGCAGCCATGGGAGCGTCAAGGCAGTTCCAGCGCGCTCCATGATCATGGGCACCCCGGGCTCCAGCAAGAGCACCGTGGCGCTGCGCATCATCAAACACTTCCAGCTGAAGAAGTTCTCCAGTGGGGACGTGCTCTGAGACAACATGCTGAGGGACACAGAAATTGGTGTGCTGGCCAACATTTTCATGTCCCAGGGGAAGTTCATCCCAGACGACCTCATGACTCGGCTGATCCTCCAGGAGCTGAAAAATTTCACCCAGTATAACTGGCTGTTGTGTGGTTTCCCCAAGACACTCACACAGGCTGAAGCCCTGGATAGAGTTGATCCGGTACACCTGGTGATGAACCTGAACGTGCCCTTTGCGATCATCCGGCAACGCCTCACGGCTCGCTGGATTCATCCAGCCAGTGGCCGCGGCTACAACCTCGAATTTAACCCTCCCAAAGCAGTCGACGTGGATGATGTGACTGGAGAGCCTCTCATTCAGCGTGTGGATGATAAACCAGAAACACTTATCAAGAGAATGAAGGTTTACTAAGACCAAACAAAACTGGTCCTGGAATATTACGAGAAAAAGGGAGTGTTGGAAACATTTTCTGGAACAGAAACCAATCAGATCTGGGCCTGTATACATGGTTTCCTGCAAACAAAAGTCCCACAGAGACCCCAAAAAACTCAATTACCCCACGAGGAAAAATCCTTGTGAATAGCAAGATGAGCAGAACTCTTCCTTTCTTCACATGGAGTTCCTTGTTCTAAGATCCCACCATGAATGAATTCTTTGAAAATTTTATTAGTTTCACTTCTGTGGATTTTATTCGGGATACTAAGGATATGCCAAATGAGTCTGATAGTAAGATTTGTCTTTTGGGGACTTCCCTGGTGGCGCAGTGGTTAAGAATCCACCTGCCAATGCAGGGGACACGGGTTCGAGCCCTGGTCCAGGAAGATCCCACATGCCACGGAGTAACTAAGCCCATGCGCCACAACTACTGAGCCCAAGTGCCACAATGACTGAAGCCCACAGGCCTAGAGCCTGTGCTCCGCAACAAGAGAAGGCACTGCAAGAAGAAGCCTACACGCCTCAACAAAGAGTAGCCCCTGCCTTTGCAACTAGAGAAAGCCTGCACGCAGCAACGAAGACCCAACACAGCCAAAAATAATTAATTTAAAAAAAGATTTTTTTTTTGAAATTGTCTAGTGTGTTTTATCCAGCTGTCTTCTGTGAGTGTGCAATTCAGAAACATTAAAAATGTCTAAACTTTAAAAAATTCTTATAGACCAAAAGTACAAGAGCAACTGGTAGTAATCTAACTTGTGTTCAGTAAGAATAAGTGATTGGTAAGGTTTCATATTTTTCTGGAAAAGTAAAAAATTAACATTATACTAATTTGCAGAAAGTATTTCATCAGAAGCTTTTGTGTAGCCAGATACCAAAAAAGACATTTCTAGCACAGGGGATGTGGTTTTGTGAGATGCTACCTCTATAAAATTCGATAAAAATAACTGGATTTACCAATCCACTGCAGAATGCGAGTTTACTGATGTCTTTAAGAAACCTATAAGGAGGACGTATGAGCTATATTACTTTTGTTGTTAAACATACCTTCAGTTTACTCAGAATTTTCAATTTGCTATAAAAAAAATTTAGGAAGGTATTACTTCGATATGATTTTTTTTCTTTTGAAAATACGTGTTCACTGAGGGATATAACATGTTAGAAACTGACATTGTAAGTTCTTGTACAAGCACCAAAATTGAATGCATTTTCTTTAATGGAAAATGTAATTGACGTCTTATGTTTTCAGATGTTACTGAAAACAGTGGTTAACACTGTGCGCTTCCCCTGCTGGGGGCATTGGTTCAATCCCTGGTTGGGGAACTAAGATCCCACATCCCACATCCCATGCAGCCAAAAAAAAAGTGTTTTAGGATCTACTTGACAGTTCTCTTTTTGATCTCTATGCCTTGGTGAGTAACAAAGTATTTTAAAAAGAAGAATGAATAGAAGAAAACTTGTGATACTGCATAAAATAAAATACTGTATCATTAGGAAATAGAAATAGATCAAGCATGCCTGGTGGGAAATTTCCTTGACAGAAATAACCATCATAATTAGAAAACAGATGTGGCAATAGAAAGGCTTTATATGACAGGACCAGGAAAGTAATTGAATTTGCTGAAGGTAGAGTTCTTTATTCCTGATCAAAGAAGTTGATACCTGCTGGCGTTCGCTGACATCCTATCTTAAGGGGAAAAAATCTTGCCAGTGTGTGTAATCTGAGAATGAGTGCTTATGTACTGTGCCCTGGAGTAGTGGGGCAGTATGAGAAATGGAGGAGAAACCAGACTATATCTTAAATGGTATATTTATTTTTATTTTACTTGGTGCTAAATCAAATGAAACAAGTCCTTGTACAAGCTATTACTAACTGCCTTTGAAAAATTCAGCCCATCTTACTCCAGGCACTTCAAATACAAATACCAGCAAGTGTTTCTTATGTATTTGAGGGGAAAACTTATTTTTCTTTCTTTTGATTTTATTTTTCATTCATTGTCAATTTTTCAATATGGACCAAGCCTTTTAAAAAGAATTACAGAAAACATTTCATTCTTTAAAATACTTTCTATAATGTCTTATTTGAATATTGTTATACGCTTTCCAAAAAGTAAACTACTAAACTTACGAACTATCACTAGTCACTAGGTTATAAGACATCATCAGTCTTTAATAAAATTAAATTTCAGGAAAAATATCAGTTTCATCTGCTTATTGTTTTTTATTATAAGGACCAAATTTTAATCTCCATGACCTCCAGTTGATTTATTTGCGACTGCTCTATCCTCACACATCTATCAGAAAAATCGACTTATGCTTATTCTTAATTCCTGCTTTGCTTGCTCTATCATTTATCTTGCTTGGGCGTTGTTAGTTCATCCATCTTGTTGAGTTTGTAATCTTTTGTAGCGTTGGTCTTCTTCATATGTGTGGTGATCTTGTCTCTGTAATCTATATGGTTGAGATTCTCCATTAAATTGCATTGTCTGTCAATGGGTAGTCATCTTCTTGGGGAGATTGCTGTTCTAAATTGTCCTCTGGCCTTTTCTCAGGGACAGTGAAGAAGGAAAAGCCACTGGGTGAGATTTCTCTGGGGTGTTCAGGTCTGGTGCCCAATTCCCCTCCTCATGACACAGAGCCATATCCATCTAATCTGGGCTCCCTGGCCATGACTCCTACCTGGAGGCTGACACTTTGTCACTGCTGTTTGGCTCAAGAGCAGATGGAAAGGCATCAGTAGAGGATGAACTGATGGCCCCTCCTGCAGCAGTGCCCCAAGGACCGAAGTGTTGATTGTCCTTGTTACCCTCCTGCTTCGGGTGTCTGCCACCTTGGGGATGGAGTCTTGGTGCTCCTTCACCTTTTTGGCACTAGTCTTCTGTACACATTTTAGATTGGGCTCTGCGTTTTTGCATCAATCCAGTGTACATCCCATACTTTAGGATTTATCCTGGTTTCTGGTTCACTGAAAGTTTCACTTCTTACTTAGGATCATCAGTTAAGGCCCTTGCTGCAGGGATGAAGATGCTGGACGATATACTTAGTCCACCACCCTGAAATGGAACCACATTTCCTTGTCCACCCTCAAAATTCATAAGTCGTCAGGCCTAGAGCATGGCTTTCAACTCTGGCTGCACATTAGAATCAGCTGGGAGCTTTAAGACAGAACATTGACACCCTGGATATTTTTATTTGGTTATCATGGGTAGAGGCCATGGTTATTGCTATGTTTGCTGTATTTTCAAAGCTCCCTGGCTTTTGTAAACCACTACCTTCAAGCAGCAGAGCTGACTTCCTCTGAGAGGGCAAGCCTTCTGAACAGTTTTCTACAGAGACTCAGAACCACCTGGCAGTCTCGCTGGCTAGAACATTCATCACAAAAGGCTCTGCCCTCCTTGTTGTACTTTTTTCTCCCACACATGGAAATATTGAAGCAATGGATATTTTATCATTAGTCATCACCATGGATAACTAACACTTTTCATTTTAGCTGTTGTTTATCAAGTGCCACATCAAATGTCACTCTAGTTACTGATTTTTGAAAGCTTGCTTACGTAAATATCTTTTCCTGTGTGGCCAGTGGGTCGAGTTCTGATATCTCTATTGTATTTAAACTCAGCTGATGATGCTCATTTTTCAAGTATGCAGGTTGTGAAACCAACTTGCAATGAAATCATGATATATTTGTTTGATGTTTTCTAGTCTACAATAGCTTTTGTTTAGTTCTAACTAAAAATCCGGGGAAAAGCCAATTAAATGGATTCTGAAGATGAAGTAACCCAAAACAATGCATTTCTCTAAAAAACAGCTAAATTTTCTATTAATAATTGACATAAACTTACATAAACTGAAATGGGAACATGTTTATGTGCAATTGTGGGATGTCCTTATTCTCCAATTAGGCCTATGATCATGGTCTTGTGAGATCCTTGCACATTTTTGGTGGTTGACCATCTAGACAGCTTTACAGTGATGCCTTCTCCAGCAAGGAATAGGAAAACACCAGGTATGCAGAATGAAATGAGTTTGAATAGAGTGCAGGTGGGGAGTAGGTATTAGGAAGAAGAAAAGATGGGGGATGTGTGTAAGAGAACTTTGAATATTATGACACAGTAGCACTGCTCTCCTTTCAGCAAGATGAGAAAATCTTCATAATGTCAGGAGATTGGAAAAAAAATATTCAAAATTGGTGGTGGTGGTGGAGGACTCCAAAGGGGGTAGGATTACTTATAGGCAATGAGAATGTGTGTTTAGTAAAGAGGATGTCAGGCCACGTGGATACAGAATTTGGCTACTGTCAAACTGTAAGGCTTTGGGAATTTATCAGATATCCCACTGAGCCACTGTTGCATGGATGGCAAAAACCCACCCAATTATGATTATGGGTAAGAGAAGAAGTCATGAGGTGAAAGAAACGAGGAGGAAGTAAAGTTAGATGTTGACTGGAAAGACACTGGGGGGAGAATGGGAAATTGTTACTAGGCGGGACATCGAATTGGAGGGTGGAATAAATTAGAAGAAAATCTTTAGAACTAAGAAAGAAATTAGAAAATATTGGCAAGAGAATTGACAGAACTGTGATAGGAAAAAAAAAGAACAGACCCCCACTCAGAGGGAACAAGCTGTAGTTCTGCCTTCTCAATATTTTTTTTCTCCTTATAAAAAAAGAAAAACAATGCCTACTATATCCCTTGAGCACTGGGACATTGATAAGAACCATTAACTCAGGTAAGGAAAGAGGTCCAAGTAAATTACTTTGAAGCAAATGAAGTCTTAATGGGGTTTTCATCTAGCAGGAATAGGACTCACTTCCTGGCATTATTACCATTTGGAATGGCCATTTCATGGGGCTCTAACAGGGGGAAACGTTGCATGCAATATGTCTCCAAATGTGATCATTTCAGAAATCATCTGAGAACTGGTGAAAAGCTTTAGCAAGTTTAACAATCCTAGAATCTTCCTTTACTTAGTCTCCATGATATTGCTCTCAAAAGTTAACAAATTTAAGCAATAAGGCAATCAGATGACATATCTGTATGTACTGGGAGCCTGGGCTCAGAGGTAGCCTTTACACGTGACGACAAGGTGAGACTCAGGCTGTATATAACTACCATCTGACAGCAAAGTTTTCAACTATATTGTAGTTTGTTAGTAGCTCTCTTGTTGCTTAAAATGTCTTCCCAAATGCAGTAGGGAGGGACCTCAGGACCTGAAATCTTACCTGGAAGCTGTAGTGACTCCTGAGTCCCAAAGAGATGCCATGGGCCAGCCAATGCTGCTCCCACAGTTGTGGGCACCAGGGGAGGGAAAATGTCAAGTTCTCAAAAAACAAACTAAAACAAAATATAATTTAAAAAACAAATTAACACAAACAAAAATAACAACAAAAAAAGCAGCAACACATAAGAAAAATGTGAGTCCCTTTCAGGGACACTGTCCTTCTGTTTGGATGACTTTCTGCTTCTGGTCTCTTGTTGGATATGCTATTGTCTTTGTCTTAAGCAGAGTTTGCCTTAAATCATGATTTGCAGCGTCAAGAAAGTACAAAAGCTCTCCTATTGTCCACAGGGCCTTCCACTTCTGATGATGGTCACTAAAAGGGGGACACATTCTTCTAATATTTCACAGTTAACAGTAAGGCTTAGAATCATCTCGGAAGACTTAACACAGTGACTAATACTTATTCTAGGAAAAAAATGAGGGATATAAGCGGGCTGAGAGAGTGATGGTTGCCTACAGCATGGATGGTGGTGATATGGGATGTGAAAGCTAAGAACGAGGTCAAGAAAATGGTACAGAAAGGGAAGTTGAAGGATAACCTACTGCCACGTATCTGCCTAGGGCAAGGCTGGGTGGAAAGCAAGTATTTTTGTTAGTCCAGCAAACCTTCCTCCTCGCCCCCTACAGAGTGATCTCTAAAGGTTTTCTCTGACACAACAGGCACCTGCCACACGTAATCCTTGGAAGTTCCTAGCTTTTCTTGCACCAGTATTTGCAATGTTTCTAAACAACTACTTCCCCTCCTCCTTGCACTGCAGAAAAGGTGTCCATTCTGTGCCCTGATGCATTACAGCTGCAGATTGCCTGGAGTTTGCTCATCACCACGTGGCCTTTTCCAATCAGAAGGCTCCTTTCCTCAGGTCTCACATGGGATTGCTCATAGTCACGTGATGACCCTTTCAATGATCTAACATGGAATAGCCAGCTGAGCAGGAAGGGCCATGGGTGGCCTTAGAACTAAGCCGATTGTCCTGTATCAGCCTGAGCCATTGGTTAAACGTTCACATGACCAACATGAGAACATGTTCATACAAGTGTGTGGAGCAGGGGAGGGTTCCTCATCTCCAAACACATGTTCTAAAAGTGTGAAAATCCCTAGCGTGCCTCAGTCTTCGGCTCCATTAGTGAGCTTGCGCATTCTTAGGGAACCACACAGTGTAGAGTTTATTAGGAAAGCCCAGCCACAAGTGTGCGCCTGCCTCACGTCCAGACATTTGGTAAAATCCACTTGCTCCCACCTCCCTAAAGACACAGCGCACAGCTGTATGTGGGGATCACCAGGGCCGAGCTGAACCAGTCAACTCAGTGGGTTTGCAGGCTCAATCCGACCCTTACAACAGCCAAAAGGAGCCTCACCAAGCCTTTGTATGAGGGGTCGCACTCTCCCTGGGAATAAACTCGATGAGTCCTGTTGTCTTTGAACTGCCCTGCCCACACTCAACACCTATTTTAGACAGCACGTGACTGACTCACAGAAGAGAGCACAGTACTGCACCATGGCTTTAAAGCATGCTGCACACCCACTTCCTTGGGCAACAGCCCCAAAACACACAGGTCTCTGAGCGCCGACGGTGAGGACCCTTTCCTCTCCTGGCATCTATACACAGACCCAGTGAGTGAGGTCACCAAAATGCCGCAAAAAACAAGCAAACATCTAAAACTATCTCCTGAACATACAAGTTGACAACTTGAGCGAGAAGGTAGAGGCAAAAAAAAAAGTCATTTAGAGCTTGATGTCTCCATGACAGAGTTAGCTATGCCCAGGTGCTGGGGTGGGGTGAGGCCTGAAAGAAACCACATCAACAGGGGTTCAGAGGCCGCCAAGGAGGTGTGTGGAGGACCTTTTCAGAGGGGCCAATGGCTCCAGGTGAAGGCATGGAAATGAAGTACCATACACTCCAATTCCCTTCCCCGTGGCGTCTTGCCTCCGCTAGGTTAATGCTCAGAAGTTGTTTTACTGAAAGCTCGTTTGGCAGCTGGGTCTGAAACCCACTCAACTTTGCTCAGATAAGTTGTGTATTGTGTGAGGGTAGCAGAGAGAAGAGAGAGTGCTCACTCTATGTATGAAAAAGTCTTGGGAATTCAGGATAACTAATAAATTAGACCTCGGAAGGGACAGGAACTGGGATCCCTGAGAAACCCTCCACGGCCAGAGCTGAGCTCCCTGACTTAGCACAGGGGTCACAGGCTCCAAAGCCTACGGGGGTCCACACACATGAATCAGTGGGTCTAAAACAGAAAAGTGCTCATCACTCAGGCTCAGGGTCCCCAGTGCAGCAAGTGGTCGCCCTGGTGCCTCAGCTTACGTTCCATGTATCTGTTTCCTTATGTTCCTCAAGCATGTTTGGCAGTTCTAGCTATGTCTCTGATTTCAGAAAGAGTAATTCAGTTGGTTCCTGGTTTGGTTAGGGGCCATTCCTGGTCCAGTCCCATGGTGGGTAGGATGGCCCTTTCCAGTAGTTGTCGGTGAGGAAGTATGTGTGGCAGGTCAACTGGGTTACCTTTGTTGACATTTCCAGATCTTGCTTCCTCTTTGGGTCATGTTCTGGAACTGAGAAGGAGGCACAGGGTTTGTCTAACCTGGACTTCCTGAACCGTCCTCAGTAAAAGGAATGAAAAATGACCAGAAGCTCTGTGAAAACTTCCCAGCATGCTCAGAGGTGGAATCTAACTGACAGGTCTCTGGCTGGTGCTTCTCCCCTGGGCATCACCTGAGCTGTTCCTGCAGCCAAAATTGACTCCTTTCTCTTCTTTCTTCACATTTCCAAACTATACCACTCCTCCTTACTAGTAATGTTTGTTTGGAAATAGGTCTATGCCTGATGGCCTTTCCTGCAGGAAGAGTTCCAGAATATTCTCTCCCCAGTAAGGAAAAAAATTGGCAGGTGAGCTACTTGTCTTCACCCAGTTCTCATGTTCTGACATGGGGAAAGGGCTGGCAGTACTGCATTTTTCTCTGCTTGCTTGGTTCAACCACATCATTTACCTTCTGATCCAGCATTTTCCAAGTCTCTGTAGACTCCACTCAATCTGTGTATTAAGAAGGGCAACATTTCTCAGTCTTACAAAGAATTATTTTCAAACATGCCATTTCTGGAAGGTGGCACCAATGTTCTTTACTGCTTTTTCTACCCACCCACAGCAGAGCAGAGAAGAGCCCCCTGACTTGGGGGCAGAACTCCTGAGTGTGAGTCCAGCTCTCCCTTTACTCACTGCTTTGAAAGTCTTTAATTAGAGGCAATAATGGAACAATGGCAAAGGTAAAACAGGCTGACTCCTTAGGATTTCCCGAGGACTCCTTAGGAAAATTTTTCTAATATTCTGCCTTTCTGAGGAAAATCCTAGACCAGGAATCCATCCAGGCGTGGAGAACACCTCTACGAACACTTTTATATTTTCTAGTCCCAATCTGTTTTCAACCCCAATACTTGGGATAACTACAAGACACCCCAAAACTCTAGAGTAAGCCCCAAAGCCTTGGTTGTAGTCTGGGAGCCTGTGATCTCTAACATTTCCAAGAAGGATCATATACTGGGGGTACATTGGTAGTCCCCCTTCTCCCTTTCATTTACTACTGGAAAAAAACTTGAAGCTAGGCAGTCTATGCCAGTGTAGGGGGTATTTAATTGCCTGTCAGCTATCTCCTCCTGCCTCTGATAGATAACAACACACTAATTTTCCCTTGAAATTCCCCTCCCATTCCCCAGTCTGGTGTGACTGGCTCCAGGCCTGGGTACCAGGTCTGGGCCTAGAAGGTCACAGGGGCAGTGACTGGTTCAGAGATGGGCACGTGTCGCAAACTGAGCAGTGAAAATCGGCCCTGACATTGTTAGAAATACAGAGAAAAAGGTATTTGAGCCCAGTACTGCTAAACTGGTAGATGGAACCCCTTGGTAACCCTTTAGGGAATGCCTGACTGTGCATGAAACTAACACTGAGGAAAGCAGGGCTGAGGGAAAGAGGCAGTGACAAAAGTCCTTCACATACTGTTGAGAGCCCTGGATCTAACTGTGCCTGAAATCACCCACCAAACTTTCAGGCAGGGATTTCAAAACCGAAATGGTTGGGACCAATACACCTGGTCTAGTGACAAATTCCTAGACCCCTCATTTCCCCCATGTTCCTCCCTTCATCTCTCAGACTTTATCAACTCATATTAATCTATGTGAGAATCCATCCCTGAAGCAACCGTGGAACTTGCCATTCTTTAGACATGAGTTTTCTTGATCATCCTATGGTAATCCTTTCCGGTTCACGGGGTTGCCAAGGTTCAGATTTTATCACTAAAGTATGTGGTCAGGAACTAAGGTTATTTCCCGTAGAAATAACTGTCCTAAAATTGAAAACATCAATTGAGCAGCTCTTGTGGGCTTCGCAGGGCCTTGAGATCCCTTGGAAACAAATGTCACCTCTTCTACCATCTGCCTCGTGGCACATGGCTGTCTTGCTGCTGTCTTCCTGCTGTGTTCCCATCCTGCTCTTGTAAGCAGAGCTCTGATGCTGCGGGAAAGTGTCACAATAAACCTTTGCCTTCACTTGAAGCCTAAGTAAATAAACTCCTGGACATGTGCCAACTCCTGTCGGAGCACATGTGACCTCATTCATCGGCAACAACCAACCAACCTGGTGAAAACCACTTGGAGGCCACTGAGAGTTCCCAGGACTGTGTGTTCAGGCAGAGTATCTGTTTCTGTCCCGGCACTGGTGGACAGAATCCTCAGCTAGCTCAGCCATTCCTGGGGAGATGCCTTCCTGTGTTCTGGTCTCCCCGATCCTCTGCATGGGCCTTGGGAAGACCAGGTCCTTGGTCAGTAATATTACATATTTATGGAAGGAGGAGAGTGGAGGAAGGAGAGGAGGGTGAGGAGTGGGAGTAAAAGAGAGGCAGAGAGAGGGAGAGAAGAACAGTGTCAGGGAGATGGGAGGGGGACAATAATACCTTTTTTTTTTTTTTTTTCTGGTACGTGGGCCTCTCACTGCTGTGACCTCTCCTGTTGCAGAGCACAGGCTCTGGACGCGCAGGCTCAGTGGCCATGGCTCATGGGCCCAGCCGCTCCGCGGCATGTGGGATCTTCCCAGACCGGGGCACGAACCCGTGTCCCCTGTATCAGCAGGTGGACTCTCAACCACTGTGCCACCAGGGAAGCCCAATAATACCTTTATTGTAACCATTTAAATTAGTACAGACTGAAATCAGTCTACACCTTAAATATTAAGATAATGATACTGAAGGAAATTTAATGAGTCAAACTCTTTGTGCTATTAATTTATAAAATTAGGCTTGGAGAGAATGTGTGCTGTTGGAAGTAATTCTTTTATTAATATAAAGAAAGACTGTAGAGAGAAAATTCAATCTGTACAAAAATATATACAGTGACAAATAAAAGCCTCTCCCCACACCAACTCCCTGGTCCTCTCTTCCATCACTTAGCACATTTTTATTTCCTTCTAGGTGAAAAAAATATATACATATATATGTATGGTTATACATATACCATATATAAAAATGATATACATACATATATAACATTATACCATATATATGTATACAGATACATATATACATAATATATGTATATATAATTTTTATATATGGTATATAATTCATTTTTTCAATTCAATTTATATATATAATTCATATATGTGGTACAATAAAATATAGTAAATAGATAAAACATATACGTATAATTATATTAAATCATATATAATTTATATATGTATAATAAAATATAGTAATTAAATATATAATAATTTATATTTATACGATATAATTTACACAAGAGATCAAACTACACATGCTTTTTTGTAACTTACTCATTTTCACTGAATGATAAGAACTGAGGCTCCTTCACGGCAACACAGATCTCACTGTTTGACTGGCTCCCTGATAACCCACTAAAGGCTTGTCTGTGTAACCAGTGCCCATGCATGGATGCTCAGGTTGCTTGTAGTGTTTGCTCTTGCAAACAATACTATATCTTGGTGCATATCTACAGGGTGAAATCCTCACTGGAATTGCTGAATAAACAACTCAATACACTTTTATTTTTGATTAATGTTTTATTTATTAACAATAAACAATCTGTTACTTGTATTAATTAGCATTTAGGCTCTTTGCATCTAATTAAAAATCTAGAGTAATTTTGGCTCAACCACATGAAAGTATATTTTCACTTTGAAAAATAAGTCCAGAGACAGGAAGTTCAGAGAGTCATCAGTGACCTAGGCTCCTTCTTTCTCTCTGCTCTGCCACACTGGGTATGTGACTTCCAGTTTCAGTGGTCCTGCATAGTTACTGGAGCTCTACACCTCACACCTGCATTCCAGGCAGCAAGAAAAAGAGAGGGAAGAAAAGAGGGACACACCTCCTAGATGAGTCAGCTCCCTTTAAAGAGCCTTCCAGAAAGTTCTACATAACGTTTCTTTTTTATTCTTTGTTAATTGGGGTATAGTTGCTTTAAAATGTTGTGTTACTTTCCCTGTACAATGAAGTGAATCAGCTATATGTATACATACATCCCCTCCCTCCTGGACCTCCCTCCCACTGCCCCCCCATCCCACCCATCTAGGTGACCACAGAGCACCCAGCTGAGCTCCCTGTACTATACAGCAGGTTCCCACTAGCTCTCTGTTTTACACATCCACATAACATTTCTGCTTACATCTCATTGACCAGAACTAAGTCACATGGCCACACCTGATAACAAGGAGGCTGGGAAATGTTTAGGCAGCAATGAAGCCTGCCAAACAATTAGGGTTCAGCTCCTAAGGAAGGAAAAGAGAAAGGGGGCAACTAGCTTCTCCCACACATCATTACTCATCTTGATAAATTCCAAAATGCTTCTTCTTTTCAATTTTTAGCAGAAAGAGCTGGATACATACATTTAAAACAAACAAAAAAGCTCCCCTACAACACCCACCTTCTTGTGGCTCTGTTTCATCTCTCTATTAAAGTGGGCATTTGGATGTCCTCATCCTAGAGCAACAGCAACGTTCATCCATGCAAGCAGAGCAGACATGGAGCTCTGAAAAACTTCTGGCACATGGCACTAGCAGCTGTCATCACAAGGAAGGCCTTGGCGCCGTGTATAATGAGTCCCCATGAAACCATCATCCAGCTCTAACAAAATTCAACTCAGAGACAATCTCTTTTCAGCTAATTCCTTCCCACTCCCCCATATTTTTTGAGGAAAACTCCAGTCATATGATTTCATCTATAAATATCTCAGCATATATCTCTAAAAGATATAGACTCTTAAAAAAATACCACAATGCCATTATCACATGTAAAAATAACAACTCCTTAATACAAAAAGTCAGTGTTCAACTTTCCAAGTCTCATTATTAACAATTTGCTTGAACAAGAAAAGGGAACCCTCTTGCACTGTTGGTGGGAATGTAAATTGATACAGCCACTGTGGAGAACAGTATGGAGGTTCCTTAAAAAACTACAAATAGAACCACCATATGACCCAGCAATCCCACTACTGGGCATATACACTGAGAAAACCATAATTCAAAAAGAGTCATGTACCAAAATGTTCACTGCAGCTCTATTTACAATAGCCCGGAGATGGAAACAACCTAAGTGTCCACCATCGGATGAATGGATAAAGAAGATGTGGCACATATATACAATGGAATATTACTCAGCCATAAAAAGAAACGAAATTGAGCTATTTGTAATAAGGTAGATAGACCTAGAGTCTGTCGTACAGAGTGAAGTAAGTCAGAAAGAGAGAGACAAATACCGTATGCTAACACATATATATGGAATTTAAGAAAAAAAATGTCATGAAGAACCTAGGGGTAAAAAAGGAATAAAGACACAGACCTGCTAGAGAATGGACTTGTGGATATGGGGAGGGGGAAGGGTGAGCTGTGACAGGGCGAGAGAGAGGCATGGACATATATACACTACAAAACGTAAGGTAGATAGCTAGTGGGAAGCAGCCGCATAGCACAGAGAGATCATCTCAGTGCTTTGTGACCGCCTGGAGAGGTGGGATAGGGAGGGTGGGAGGGAGGGAGACGCAAGAGGGAAGAGATACGGGAATATATGTATATATATATAACTGATTCATTTTGTTGTAAAGCAGAAACTAACACAGCATTGTAAAGCAATTATACTCCAATAAAGATGTTAAAAAAAAAAAAGAATACAAGTAAGGCCCCTGCATTGCAATTGGTAAATATGTTTGAGTCTCTTTATTTATTTATTTGTTTGTTTGTTTGTTTATTTTAACATCTTTATTGGTGTATAATTGCTTTACAATGGTGTGTTAGTTTCTGCTTTATAACAAAGTGAATCAGCTATACGTATACATATATCCCCATATCTCCTCCCTCTTGCGTCTCCCTCCCACCCTCCCTATCCCACCCCTCTAGGTGGTCACAAACACCGAGCTGATCTCCCTGTGCTATGCGGCTGCTTCCCACTAGCTATCTATTTTTAAGTCTCTTTTAATTTGGAGGTTTCCAGCATAATTACTGGAGCTCTCCATCTCTTGTTTTTTACAATTAAAATAAACTTATTATGGAAAATTTTAAACACATATAAAAGCCTGTAGGCATTTCAGTTAGCAGCCGGTGGTCTAACTAGTACTCAAATCTGTCACCTTTTCTGCATCCCCAGCCCCCATCTCCCACCCCAGCCACCCACCCTGGTCAAGGCCACCATCATCTCTTCCTGGACCACTGCGATGGCCTCCCAATGGGCATTCCCATGCACCCATCCGTCTTCCACCTGGCACAAATTTTGTCTTGCACCCCTCTGCTTAAATAGAGTAAAATAATAAGATCATTCACAAAAAACTTATATTTTTTTCTTGCGTTGTTCAAAAACTTGTCTCCGAAAGCAATTTCCAAGATGTGTCCTCCAAAAATGTTGGGTGCTCACCTGAATATATAATATCAGATATCAAGTGGTACAACTGTTCAGACAGAATCGCTCTGGGCCTTGGTGCGTGCACTCTCTTTGCTAACCCTAGGGCTTCAGGAATGTCCTGGGGCTCATTAAAGTCCAGTTTCCTGGTTCACATTCTCTATTCTTTCCTGCTGTCAGATAGCACTTTCCTGATTTGATTTCTGCCTTCTGGATTTTTCCTTGCCCGCATGCCTCAGTGTCCCTGCTTTCGGCCTGCCTTGGGTGCTAGTTTTTAACCTCCGTTCCTAGATCCCAGCTTGGCTCTCCCCTGCCTAGCTTTGGACCTACACCGTTTCAAAACTGTCATTTCCAATAGACGATATACACCTACTCTACCAACACACATACACACACACACACACACACACACACACACACACACACCCATCACCACCAGCAAAGACATGAGTTCAAATAATTTCTCCTTAATTGGCCACATTATCACCATACCTCGTATTTCCTTCTGTCTTGAAGGAATTAATCGCGTAGTGAGGCAGTGAAATCGACGCATGATAGCAACACCCCTCCCCACGACCTGAATATAATAACAAATGTCCAGTCCAACATGGGGATCTGGTATTTATTCGGCTAACAGAGGCTCCCCAGGATGTTGAATGATCATAATTTACTGTATAATATATTAGATATAATGTGCATCCAAACATAAGTTTAGGTGGGTGGCAAAGATGAAATCATACAGTCTTGTTTCGGCAGACTCACTGGATAAATCATACTTCTAAAATCCTGGGGTTGAATCAGTGCAGTAGCCAAAGGAGGGATGACAACAAGAGGAACAGAGTTACTTTTCAAGTTTGTTCACGCTCTGCTTTCTTCCTCTGCTCTGCTCCCAAATGTTCTTGGCGTATCTGTACAAAATGATCTCCTAAAATAATTTTCCCTCTAGCAGTCTCTGTGTCTGCTCCCTTCAATGGAGTAAACGAATATCTTCTCAGTGGCTACCCTTTAGCTGAACTTTCTGCCTTCCAGAAATAGAGCTTGGCTCTGGTCAGCTAACCCTGTGCCCTGCAAACTGCCCCAGCAGGGAGGGGCAGGCTGCTGTGACATGTCTTATGTAAGACCCTCCCGGGTGGCGCAGAGCCCAACAGAAGCAGGACCGTGCCAGGCAGCGCCTCCCAGCTGGCCCAGCGCTCCCCGACCCCATCATGTGAGCTACCGGCTGCTCAGGGTGGCTAATTTTATCTCTTGTTATTTCCACTACAGCTCTGGCTGCTCCTTTACTAGGGAATCTGGGGGAAGGTATCCTTCTACCTGTTAAGTCCAGATCAAGAAAGAACAAATGTCTTGAACTGGCCAGAGAACTAGGACTGAAACCCAGTTCCCCCTTCAAGCAGTTGGAACGGCACATTTCAAGGGACTGTCTGTGCTGCAGGCCCCATGGATGTTGGTTACTTAGGCACAGAATCTCTTTGAACTAGAGGGGACCTTAGTAAGAGAGACTGTCTAGTGCTACTCTCTCATAACTGTAGCTAAAGGACATCAAGGTAAGTGTCTAACAGACATTTCCACCTCCCCGGGAGCCCTTGCATGGAGGGAGGAAGGAGGGAGCTGGGAGAACAGCTGAAATGCACGTTTCTCCTCCAGTTCAGACAAAAGGCTTAATACGAGAGACTCGGGAAGCAACAGGAAACCTGAGATGTGGAGGTCACCTCTAGTTCTACTTTTCCATTCCATTCCTAGTTCCCATTTCTATGGAAAATCAGGGGAGGTGATTCTACAGATAACCTTGTAAGTGCCATATGCAGTGAAGGCGCGTGTAGTTGAAAAGACAGGTGATCTGAAAAAATACTTTTCTCCAAGGAATTCGCTCGGCCCCGTGCCTCATTTATCCATGCTATCTTTGGTAGGTTATTTTTAAATGCAAAAAAGGAAAAGGTCATTCACACAGACACGCAGTCTCACTGTCATAATCCGAGCCACCAGGCCTTGCCAAAGGAAACTGACCACAGAGCCCTTCCCCTGCAGGCCCAGATGGCAGCTCTGAGAGCAAGATGCCCTTCTGGAACCGGCAGCAAAGTCCTGCCACTCTTACTCACTTGTCTTGAGCATGTTTAGTTATGGAGCAACTTTCAGTGATGCCTTCACCTGCACATGGTAGAATGGCTCCTTTAATCCACGTATAGTACCGACATACTATACATACACATAAAGACTTCCCTTTAGACACCACATTTCAGAAACAAGTCTTTAGAGGGACCTACAATTCACTGGAAAAAAAAAAAAAAAAACGACAAACAAGGCTAGAATCAGTGCAGATACATGTTTAACAACTGGCTCTCCAGAGAAATAAACTCTAATTTGTAGTGTTTGCCATTTTCCACACTGTTAATACTCCCACCTTGGCCAAGACCAAGCTAATCTAACTTGACTGAATGTAGGGTTGGAAGGAGATGCACACAACTGGCTCCTGAAGGCAGATGCGAGCCAGTGCAAGGTGGCATCAGCACGTCACTGGCTGGAATGGTCAACAACAAATCACTTCTGTCCCTTCCAGAGCATCTCACTTTTCCTACACCAGTATAGAACTACTGGTTTTGTTTACTTTACCTCTGTCTCCCCAGAAGGACCAAATCAGGCCCTTTTTGGATCACTGTTGTGTCTTGGTCTCTTAACTGCTCAGAACTGACTCAATCATCACTTTGGGATTCTGCTAAAGTCCAGACAACTTTGGGCTGACTTGATAAGAATCTGTGGAACCAGGAGAAGCAGAACAGTACAATGATTGAGAATAGGATTTAGCATCCAAACAAAGTGGTTTCAAAGTCAATTCTATCATGAAGATAAGCTAGGAGAACAACCCAATCAAAAAATGGGCAGAAGGGCTTCCCTGGTGGTGCAGTGGTTGAGAGTTTGCCTGCCGATGCGAGGGACACGGGTTTGTGACCTGGTCCGGGAAGATCCCACATGCCACAGAGCAGCTGGGCCTGTGAGCCATAGCCGCTGAGCCTGCGTGTCTGGAGCCTGTGCTCGACAACGGGAGAGGCCACAACGGTGAGAAGCCCGCGTACCGCAAAAAAAAAAAAAAAAAAAATGGGCAGAAGATCGAAAAAGACATTTCTCCAAAGAAGATACACAGATGGCCAAGAGGCACTTGAAAAGATGCTCAACATCGCTAAGTATTAAAGAAATGCAAATCAAAACTACAATGAGGTATTGCCTCACACTGGTCAGAATGGCCAACATCAAGAAGTCTACAAATAAAAAATGCTAGAGAGGGTGCAAAGAAAAAAGAACCCTCCTACACTGTTGGTGAGAACGTAAATTAGTACAACCACTATAGAGAACAGTATGGAGGTTCCTTAAAAAACTAAAAATAGAGCTACCATATGATCCTGCGATCCCACTCCTGGACATATATCTGGAGAAAAACGTAATTCAAAAAGATACATGCACCCCAATGTTCACAGCAGCACTATTTACAAGAGCCAAGACATGGAAGCAACCTAAGTATCCATCGACAGATGAATGGACAAAGAAGATGTGGTATATATATCCAGTGGAATATTACTCAGCCATAAAAAAGAATGAAATAATGCCATTTGCAGCAACATGGATGGATCTAGAGATTATCACACTTAGTGAAATAAGTCAGACAGAGAAAGACAAATATCATATGATATCGCTTATATGTGGAATCCAAAAAAATGATACAAATGAACTTATTTACAAAACAGAAATGGACTCACAGACTTAGCAAACAAACTTATGGTTACAAAAGGCAGGAGAGGGATAAACTAGGAGTTTGGAATTAAAATATACACACTAGGGGCTTCCCTGGTGGCGCAGTGGTTGAGAGTCCACCTGCCAATGCAGGGGACACGGGTTCGTGCCCCGGTCCGGGAAGATCCCACATGCCACGGAGCGGCTAGGCCCGTGAGCCATGGCCACTGAGCCTGCGCGTCCAGAGCCTGTGCTCCGCAATGAGAGAGGCCACAACAGTGAGAGGCCCGCGTACCGAAAAAAATATATATATATATACACACTACTATATATATAAAAGATAAACAACAAGGACCTAGTGTATAGCACAGGGAACTATATTCAATATCTTGTAATAACCAATAATAGAAAAGAATCTGAAAAAATATATATATATATAACTGAATTGCTTTGTTGCACATCTGAAACTAACACAACATTGTAAATTAACCATATTTAAATAACATTTTTTAATTAAAAAAATGTTAAAGTACACTAGGAGATTTAGGGTCTCATGACCTCTCCTAACCTCTCTAAATTGGAAAAATATATATATAACAAGCTCATTGGGAAGCTGTGAAAGTCAAGCAAGCAAATGTATACAGAACATTTACCTCAGCGTCGGGCACATGGTGCTCCATAAATAATAACTATGATTATCATTATTGCTATTACTTGACCTGGTTTCTATCTCAGCCCTGTCACTGCCTCGCCAGTCTATGGAGCCCCCTCCTGAGAAGTGATCAGGGTACCTGCTTCTTGTGCAGCTGCCAGGAGCCACCAAACAGGAATCTCATGAGTCTCACAAGGCAAGAGGGCCCTAGGGTGGGACGACAGGGTATCAGCCCCTGTGGTCCCATAGCCAGGCATTTTCTGTTTAGAAGAAAGAGTGCAACAGACATTTCCAGCAGGAAGGCCACCGTCAATAAACAGAGGGCCTCTGGAAGTGGACACAGTAGGCCTAGGCTGCCAACTACCTCAGCCTGAAGTTGGCTGCTGGGCAGGAGGCTTTCCCTCTACTCACCAGTCCTCCAGGCCTGCTCTTTACCTAATCCTGCCTCTCCGCCCTCAGCCCAGGCTCTTCCCCCCACCATCCCTGTGCTGAAATTCCCCTGCCCTGCTTCCTCCCTAGGCCGGCCACAGGGGCAGAAACATCTTCTAAAGCTGATCACATTCCTTCTATTTATGTGTCACTGTACAGTTTTCAAACTCTTTTACATCCATATGTATTTTGACCTTATCCAAAGCTACTCAGCAAGGCAGGGCTGATCTTATTACCCTCCCTTCACACCTATAAAGAAATAGCGTCCCAGAGAGGCGAGTGACTTGGCCAAAAGTAGGACAATGTTCGTGGCAGCGCTGGCCCACCCTTGGCTTCGGGTCTCCCTCTACGCCTATTCTTTACACTAGGATTCTAACCAAAAGCCAGTTTTCCCTTATCAAGCCCCAAGCTGGACAGCAGCCCCGTCCTAATACCTGCATCCCTAGGATGATGAATCTCTTACCTCTCCCCAGTCTGTGTCTGAACAATCTGTTCCCATATTACCTTTGGCCAAAGTATCTTTCTGAGCTTGACTAGTTGTATGTGATGAGAGCAGAGCTGAGGCCCCTATACTTCCCTAAATGGACTCTTAGCCTTGTGAGTTATATAAAGGCTCTGGAATTCTCAAAGGAAAATCATTAAACAAACCCTAGAGCTGGGAAGGACTTGAGGGATGACCTAGCCCAGCTTCTCATGGCACTAACGAGCAAATCAAGGCAGACAGCTTGAGGGATGTGGACCAACTTCCCAGACTGGTTAGCCAGTGGCCGAAGGGAGCCTAGGCCCTAGGTCTCCTGACTCCTTGTATACTGCTCTTTCACCTTAGGCCAAGGCTGTTTCTTGACCTTCTAATCCTTTTCTGAAGACTTGGGATTTTCCGTTGTTTTTTAGGAAGGCATTGAAAATACAAAGGAGGCAAGTTGTAAACCCAAATGTGGAAAACAGATACAAGTGCTTCCTTTACCAATGCAAGATCCCGCTGTTTCTTTACTCATTATGCCCAATGCAAGGAAGATTAGAAGATGTCAACTAAAGTAAATGACATTTTATACATAAATATATGTGAAGCCTAATTCCTAAACAATGAGATTTCCTTGTTCAAATGAGACCAAGTGTCTGAATGAGTGGCATAAACACCATGCTCAGAATGTCTTGGAATTCTTTTGGAATTTTCTTCAGAATTTCTTCAGCATTTTCTTTAGAGTCTTTGCATGTCTTCAGTGAAATGATCCTACATCTTGGTGAAAATGGATTCTTAGCACCTTCTCTAGCAAAGGCCACCGAAAAAAAGACTCCATTGTGCACCTTCATCTCTCCACTGTGGTGATTCAGAGAATGTAGACCATTTATGTGAACCTGAGTATTCTTCCAGCTCTGAGAAAACCAACCATCTTAGAAAATCTGCTGTGCTTTAGGAGAGAGACTCAGCTATGCTTGCTTTCAGGATCAAGAGAGCAAATCAGTCTCCCTTCAAGACCCAGATAAATAGTTCCAGTGAGGTTTGGTACAAAGTCCCCTTCCTCCCTCCTCCCAATCTTCTGGACTGCTTGCCGCTACCAAAATTTTCTTTTAAAAGTGGTAAGGCTGAGACTTGGCAGGGAGAGAGATTATCAAAGCAGTGAAACCTTTCACTCTGCAATAGAAGATTTTTTTAAATTAAAGGTTGAGTAACCTAGTTAAGGGAGCGAGTAAGCCTTCACATAAACAAATTGTGTACATGATTTTCAGATCTTCCTTTGGTTTGGACAGTATGGAAAGCTGGCAAAAACAGAGAGTGTGAAATACCTTCAAGAGAAGGAAGGATGTCCATGGATGGTGGGAGAAAAGCCCTCGAGGGCTCAACCAGGACAAAATGTAATAACGGAGAGGAGGTTTTATCATAAAACCAATGAAGCATAAGCTCAGGTTTCCTCAATTGCAAAAGGCTCCTTCTAAGGCTCTCTAGCTAATTTATGTTTATAAATTTATTTTTTTCTTAAAGAAGACCCCTTCTCCCGATTAAATATTCAGCCCCACAAAATCTGGGTGAGCCTCTGAGTGTGCCAGGTAGAGATTCTGTAACAGAGCTACGTGTGTAGGCCAGGCTGAGGTGGGTCCTGGCTGGAAATGCTCAGAGTCGCCTCTTCCACTTCAATGTGCAAGAAGGACCACATCTCTCTATTTTCTGTGAATCAACCTGATTGCCACCTGGAAGCACCACTCTGCTGGGCAGCTGTGCATGCGCACGCGCGCGCGCACGCACACACGCACACACACGCACACACACTCCTGAGGATGGCTGCTCTGTCCATACTGGAGGCACAGAAGTTGCTGCCAAGGCCGAGAACCTCAGAGCCCGTGTCCCCACGCCCTCAGGCACATCATACAACCACCCTCCTTGAGGATTAGCCACTTCCTTGGGCTCCATTGACAGGGAAGAACAAATCTGACTCCATACTGGATCTCCTTCTTTTACTTTAATCTTTGTATTCTGCTGCCTTTGCTACAAGTTAATCACTAATGGGATGTTGCCTATAGCTTAAAGTATACATAATGGCCCATCTCCCGGAACCCTGCCTCCCAAGCCTGAGTGTCAAGCTGAAATACTTTGGTTTCGCTCACAGGAAACATCCTGACCAAGTCCACCTGTGAAGAGCTGCAGGAAGGAAGAAATTAACACATTCCCTCTGGAGTCTGGCTGGACCAGGAAATATTTGCAACAACTTATCACCTTTTTTTACCTTATCTCTTCAACTCCCCCTCTTTGCTCTATAAAAGAAAGTAGCACCCAAAACCAGGCAATCTGGCTCTCTGGGACACTAGTCCGCCATCTTCTCGGTCTGCTGGCTTTCTGAAAAAAGCTGCTATTCCTTGTCCCAGCGCCTTTTCCTGCTGTGTGGTGAGCAGTACGAGCTTGGACTCGACAACACTCCTGAACCGAACGACGGACACACTTCCTCCTCCAGAAACCCACTGACCTCTTTCCTCTTCTGCTACAAGAGAACCTCCTCTTCACTAAGCAGCTTCCTTCAAGGCACTTGCTTCTTCTCTTTTCTGTTCTTTCAAGATCAATTGTTTTGGTCTACTCTACCCAGAGTCTGAGGATGAACAAACCAAATGCATGGGTACAAGGCCCTGATCAGCAAACACTCCCAAGAAGAGAGGAGACTTTATGTTGGGTCCCTTTAGTGTAGACAAAAAAGGGAGAGTGGAAAGAAAACAGTACATTTCCATGTTAAAATAGAATGATTGTTTCTATAAGTCGGTCACATGCCGCCAGTCTTGCCTCCTTATGTCTCTAATGGCTGGGAGAAAAGGCTGTTATAAGCCAGAAGAGAAAGCCCTTTTTGAATTTAGATGGGGTGTAGAAGATACTACAGGTTGCATACAAAGGAGTGCTCATTTCTAGGCTTGATCCCCGGGCCAGGGAAAAACTGCCTAAGGGAGTACCCAGCGCTTTACATGGTTGGCCCAGCTCTAAACCAGGTTAGTTTTTCCCCCTCATATTTAAGAGTCAATATTTGCAAAAGTACCGCAAATATCACTCCAAGGAAATGCTATTAATGTGTTCCCGTGGCCTCGTTTTTATTGTTTGCTTATTGTTTTTCTACTCCAGGTTCATTATAAGGAATCTTATCAGGTGGTTTGCAGCTTGGGGTAGAATGGTTCACTGCTGAGCAAAAAGCCACACAGGCCCTCCTGAAAGCCAGACCTGACCGAGCAAACCCTGGCCTCTTCTTGGTCCCTTCATCAGCAGGATTGCCCCAGTCCCAAAGGGCAGGAGAACTGGCTGTGGGTATTTACGCAGCTTGTGGGCAACGGAGGTCCAGCCATACTGTAAACAGTTCAACAGAAAGAAATGTACACTCTCTGTGTGAACTAGACTCAGTTCTCTATTGTTTTTGCTTGTTTGTTTGTTTGTTTGGTTTTGGTGCACAGCTTCCTGATCGCTTGAATCCATTTCACATTAATGGAACAAGTAAGTGCATAAAGGTTTCTTATGCTCAAAGATGTGATGAGTCAGATCTTTGGAAAAGAGTGAGCCTCTCTTCGGGTTCTTCCCCAGGGCTTTGTGAACTCTGCGATACAAATCTACCTGAGCATCTGCACTCCTGAGGATTGTAGCTTCCAGTTCAGGTCTGTGTGCCTTAAAGTTGCCAAAACAACACTTGCTAATGATGTTTTAAATTCCCCTAATGTTACCCAACTTGTGCTAAGCACAAATGAGGAATTGAATAAATAGGCCTCTATTGATTCCACCTCTCTGTATTCAGCTTGTAACTAGAATACCCAAGACGAGAAATTACTCCTGAATCAGCCTGCTGATTCTTGCCACTTCAAGCATACCTGAGCTTTCTATCGCTATCATTGTATTGTATCTCTAGGACCCACCGGTGCCTGTCTCTCTATTTAATTGTCTGACATTTTTAAGGCTTTAGCAACAGTACCACCAAATTTTCCCAGGATGTTTACCATCAGTTACTCATCTTAATAGGCCTATAGGGCAGGGGCATGTGAACACTGGCATTTTACGGACCAGGAAACACACTCCTGATGACACAAAGGGAATCTGAGGCAGAACCATGATCGGACTTCTAGATATTCAGGGCTATACATTACCTGAGACAAAAGTACGTGGATTTTCATCATTTTATGGGTGACCCATTATTCAAAGCACCACCTTCTCTAAAAAGCCTTTCTGAGCCACTCCAGTCCACAGCGACTCTTTCCTAGAGCACCCCGCCCCAACCACCTCCTGAAACCCTAACACACATCTTATTTGTATGTTATGTTGGCCTTTAAACACATCCTCTTTACATGATCAATCATTTTCAATGGTTCACAAAACCTTCCCTCTGGAATATTACCTCCTTAAGGATACTCTTGTTTGTATTCCTCTACCACCCCTAGCACCATGCTTATTCCAAGATGGGGCTGAGAATGCACTGCCTGTGACCACCACTAGCCTGGATGGCTAACTGAGGACAATAAATTGACATAAAAGTGAACCAGGATGTGCGCCTCAGCTTGACCCAAAAAGGGCACATAGATAACGGCTCCCAGGTACTGCCTGCCCAGCGGTCTCCTCTGAGCCAAGCAGGTAACAGCCACTGGCTCCCTACAGCCCTTGCAGGAATCTTGCTGGGTAGATTCCACCTGTGAACCGCCCTCTTCGTCTCTCGAGTTCATGCAGAAAAGTCTCAGGAGCTAACGTTGAAATGAGACTGTCAGAATACCCTGGGGAACTTGGCAGCAAAGACAGAGCTGAGTAACAGCCTGCCTCCTGTGTTCAAACCAACAAGCCTAAGAGTAAACCCACCTGTCTACCCAGCAAGCTCCCCACTTAATCTGATCACCTGGAGAAAACCAAAAACACATTGACTTAAAAGACAAAAAACAAAAAAAAGGCAAAAAAGTTCAACATAGAACATTTAGGAAATGAAGAAAAGAGCACAAAGTTATAAAATTATCCATTATCTCACCACCCAGAAATAAATACCATTAACATGTTGGTATATTTCTTTCTAGTCTTTTTTTTCCTCATGTAACTGAAATTGTAGTTTTGCAACCTGATTCACTTAGCAGTAACATTTCACTTAGCATTTTTCATGTTATTAAAAATTCCAAAAGCATGATGTTAATGGCTTCATAATATTTCCTATCACAGAGGTACTCTGACAATTTAGCCAGGCTTCTATTACTGTTCTGTTCACATGTCATGTTAATGTTACTAGAGGGTGGGACTGGGAAACCTGCCCAAATCATTGCACTTAAGTCCTTTTTAGGAAACGGACAAATAGACCCACTTCCTGTTGGAGAAAATAACTAGAATTTCTCATGACAAATCTGTTTCCCAACTATATAAAAATGGCCAGTGTGACTGACCCCATTGATGTCCCCTCCCCCATATTTCTCTTGATCTATTCACCTGCAAGATGTTAGACCCACTCCTTGCCCCGTGACAGCTTCTCATCTAAAGCACCAAGGCTTTCTCCTTTTCTGCCTGGAAGTTTTCTTCAGGATTCAAAGCCCCCAGGGGCAATTCTCAACCAACAGAGCAGAGTTGATGGATAAATACTCCCAACTTCCTTGACCCTCCCTGGGAAAGTGGTAAAGCTCATTCTACTCACTTACTTGAAGGTTCCTGGTAGGACTGGGCCGCAGTTGCCTGCAGTGGTAATCCACTTATTACTGGCTTTCGTCCCATTTTCCTAGTCCCAGCCCTTCAGAGATGCTTTCTGGGATCCACTCCCAAATAACTGGCTAACCTCAGCCTTGTCTCCAGGTCTGGTTGGGGGGAGACCAAACAAAAACAGTCATCTAAAATCTTATCTGAAAAAGAATATAGAGGCAGGAAATCCCAATATTTTACAACTGGCCGATAAACTACTGCTATTAATCATTCACTCTATGTGGAAAATACAAAAGTTTGCATCACTAACATAAGACTGTCTGAAACCTCCTTCCTTTCTGAGTCACCTTAACTCCCTTCCATCCTCTGTGAAATTTCTCTCCATGATTTTGAGTGTAAATAAAACCCCAGTCCCCATTTCTTCAGTGGCCATTCTTTAGAACACACACATTGTTTGTCTGGAGGGCTATTTAGAAATCAGCCCTGTCACCTTCAGCGGTTGTTCTGCAAAGAATCTGTAGACACACAATTTGAAACGTCAGTGCATTTAAACAGACCAAAGTGCCTGCTAAGTCCAACCCATAGGTTCATAGTCTTTGTTTATACAGCTGTGGCTTCAGCTAAACCTGCAGCAGCAGTCAAGTATCACATAAATAATTCACCGAGGAGTGCTTGAGGCCAATTCAGGAAGCAATGAATGTTTTACATAAGTTAGAGAGCCAAAGAGTCTTTGAAACCTCAAACTGTTTACAAAAGAATTGAGACTCCTCTTTCTACATAAAATAATGCAAACCTTTTGCACATTTCTAGAACATTCTTTACTAAGAAGTATTTTTAGCCCAATGATTGAAGAGTCTATGGCCCATCCCTTTCCCCCCATCTTTGGACACTCATTTCCCACGCTGGTAAACCTTTTTCTTCTCCAGTTCTTGTTTTTATGCTATTTAGCACTTAGAGACAGATTAAAACCTCCAGACGCTAAATTATGATACATTTCCCATTCCCTACTGATACATAGTTGAAAACTAACACAATTCTAAATCACAAAATTAGTAGAATGACAACAAAGTTCTAGTATTTCCTATTGTGCATATTTTCATACTTTTTTGAAATATCAAACATATTTCAAAGAGTATTTACTTTCTGGCATCCTAATCCTAGGCTGAGTTTGCCTATTCAGTAACGCCATCAGTGACACACCCAAGATTACAGACCATTTTGCAGCACAGAATGATGAACTGAAAAGCTGGCTGAAGTCCCAAGTCACATATTCAACTATACCCAATATACACAATAGCCAAAGGATTAAAAGATGCTCCAAATTTGGCCCTCAGGTTAGTATTCAGACAGATGGTGAATTTATTTTACAAAAAAGTGGCCAATCTTACCAAGGGTGGTTATTGTGATGCCACAGCCCCATCAAAGGAGGGTATTACCAGTAAAAATCAAATTAATCTACATATCACCAAACAAATGTCCCCAGGTTTTTCTACCAGCTACTGAAAACAAATTAAACCTTAAAATAGCCACTAGACAGGTCTGGCAGCACAGCCAATTTATCAGCACTCATGCTGGCCAAAAACCTCAGTGGGGTTTGACGTCCGGGAGGTGAATGGGAGCAGACTGCAAATAATTCAAGTGGTCTGACATAAAGCTCCACATCTTAGGGCTCTTTTAGTCGACAGGGAGAAAAACCCAACTCCAACTAGCATAAGGAAAGAAAGGAGGAGGGGAGGTTATGGTTTATGTACATGGGGACCCCTGGGTCTTCAGCAAAGTCAGGGGACTTTGGGCAAGCCTGAATCCAGGGGCTCGAACGGTGCCACTGGGGCAGCGCTCCTGTCTTTCTTCCCTCAGCTCTGGTTGCCCGGAACACTGGGGTCATTGCACAGACTGGAGCCTCTTCTTCATCACTTCAGTAAGATTTGGGGCTGTCCCTGTGTGGTTCAGCTTGCATCACTTGCCCTAGTCTTAGTCTCAGGCTATTTTGGCCAAGGCTGGCGTTACTTCCAGCCATAAATCTGGAGGTAGGGCTGCCCACATACACATGAACTGAAAATGAGAAGGGGTGATTCTGCAAGAGATGCTGGGTAAGCAAGAAAAGGTGTTTACCATTATGCCTTATCCCTCATTCATATCATATGTTGACTGAAAATAGCAACTATGTCCTGCATCTTCCTGCTCAAAGCAGCTGGCAGAGACCCTCAGCTCTAGCAGGCACTCAACACCATTTGTTGATTGATTGACTCTAGCAGAGCAATAAAAACCAGGGGGTTTGCTCTGAGCAAAGGCCATGCATGGCAGTCTGCAAAGACAAAGGACCTCACCAAAGGGCAGAGCTTAATCACACAGGTTTTAATGAGTCTCTAGCATTTTAACTTCAAACAGGAAGCCCGAACAGGCTAGGAGATTTGACTCTATCTAAACTAGATACCCAACACCCCAGAACATTTTTGAGAGGTGAACTTGCGGCTGGTCCTGTATATTAGGGGAACTGGGTAGCTCCTTACACAAAATTTTGACAATTTCACAAGCACTTTTAGGTCCCTACTTTCTCACCAGCTGAACAACCAAAGCGTGTGTGGTAGAGCATTACAGAAAAAACATTAGGGTGGGTTCTAGTCACCACGCTGCTATTAATAAAGATGTGTGATTCTAAGCAAACCACTTGGTCTCTCTGAGCATTAGCTGCCTCATCTATAAAACAATGAATTTGTTCTCTTTAAGTTCTGGCATTCTAGAATCCACAACTTACTGAGCTCTGTAACAGGGCAGTGGCTCCTAACCTTGACTGCACATTAGAAATAGCTTGAGAGATTAAAAATAACCCTGATGCCTAGGCCACAATTCAGACCAATTAGGTGCAAATTTCTGGTGATAGAAGCAGGCCTCAATATATATTTTAAATCTCCCCCAGGTGATTCCAGGTGATTTGCAGCCAAGGTTAAGAACCACTATCCTGTTTCATTCTGCAATCTTCTGGAAGAGCAAGCTGAAAAGGGTGAAAAATGAGAACCGACAAAGCACAGCTCCCAGAGACCCCGTCTGCAGCCATTGTGGCCCTGCAGCTAGTGGCATCTGCAATGAGCATTTCACTTACTGCATTAGAAATCACTGTCTTTTACTGATGTGCCTAGTGCCATCTGGCACTCAGCATATTCCAGGGCAGGTTTCCAAAATTAGGGTATTATTATTTTTGGTGAATTCTTAGTACCAATGGTTTACCTAAAACTATTTCAGCCAAAGGATATTTTTCACTCTTAAGAGAATAGAAAACTTCAAGGTACCTCCCATGTTGCATAATGAACTAAGAAATGAGAGACACCCGAGCGATAGTTTAATCATTTTCCTCCTCTTATGTAATAACAAATGTTTTTGTTCAATTACATGAATCATCAGATTCGCCCTAACATCAGAATGCATTGAAAAGCAGGGGGAACTATATGCTTGGCAATTAGCTGCTTTTTAAAAGAAAAAAATCAAAATCAGTTGAGCTTTCTATGGTTCAATAATACTAACCAGCATTTATGTCACTTTCAGTGATAGACTGGTCTGTTTCACTGAACCTTTTTTCCTAGGAAAAAATTGCTATACAATTTCATGATTCACATCCATACCTCCTGCCACATAATCGCATGTTCCAGGCAAGCCTGCCTCCTACGTGCAAGGGCTTGCTTTTCACTTCTGCTGTTTGTTCCTTCTTCTCTCTGCTTTGTGAGCTCTGATGCCCTTTGAAAGTAGCAAGTTGGAAATAACTTCGGTTGAAGTTTCAGGAAGTTACCTTGCCTTCATGAAACGCTATTCACTTAAAAGACTTCTTAAAATATATCTGACACAGGATTCTTAAAAAATGACATAAGTGAAGTCAATGGAAAGTGAGCCCTCTTCACTCCTCCCTTTTAAAAAAGGAAACATTTTGGTGATTAAATAAAAACAAATGCCTCAGTTGACCAAATTTAGCTTTATTTATTTTCTTCAAAGAGGCGCAAACTCATGGGACCCATTTTCTTCTTTGGGTAGGGAGGTCCCTGGGTGTAAAGGGGGGCTTGTGCTTATTTTATATGGCTTCAAACTCAGTATTTCCTACACTTCAGGGTAGATTGCACTTCTATGGGAATGTTCAAAACCTACCTCTTCTACAAAACCCTTTCTAGAGTGATTTCTCACAATAATTCAGATTTTGGCTTCTCTTAATTAATCACATTGTCTGATAACACCAGACTCCACTCCCACATAGGAACCCTTGCCTGGGGTTGAGAAGACATCACTCCTTTTCAAAGGAACCTGGGTCCCTCATTCACCATTGTCTCTGTCACTCCTACTTCACTCACTTCCGTTACCATTTTTTCTCTGAAAGTTTTAAGAAGTTTGTATTAGTAAGGGTTTTCCAAAGAAACAGAACCTCACGGGACAGATAAAGATACAGATAGATATCCTGTATCTATCTACCTACCTACCTACCTACCTATCTACACACACATATACATACATTCAGGGAGGAGCGGAGAGATATATTCATTGATTTTAATGGCCTCGTTCACATGACTGTGGGGACTGTCAAGTCCAAAATTTGTAGGCAGGCTGGCAGGCTAGAAATTGAGGTAAGAGTTGATCTTGAAGTCTTGAGTCCAAAATCTAGAAACTCAGGCAAGGTTTCTATGTTGCTGTCTGGAGGCACAATTCCTTCTTCTTTGGGAAACCCCAGTCTTCACTCTTAAGGCCTTCAACTGATTGGATAAAGCCCACCCAAACCACTGAGGGTAATATGCTTTACTTAAAGTCTTCTGATTATAAGTGTTAACCACAACTTTAAAAATGCTTTCACAGCAACATCCAGACTGGTGTTAGACAAATAATTCAGCACCATAGCCTAACCAAGTTAACAAGTAAAATTAACCATCACAGAGATGCAGCAGAGAGCAGGGCCCCTTTCTCAGAAATACAATGTTAATGCACCCCTCACTTCCCCTCAACTCTCCTTCTTCCTTAACCAGGGGGGGCCGATATCTAGTCCTGAAACCAGAGAGCCTCAAATTCCCCCAAAGTTATTGATGATATTCTAAGAAATCTTTGCTCTGCTTCAGCAGCCCTTCCCTGAGGCCATACATACTGCAAGGCTGAGCTGCCTGGATGGCGGAAAGGCCTGGGGTACAAGCACATGTGGGAAACCACATCCTCAAGTAGTATTTCAGAATATCACCTGCCCCCATTACATTCCATCAGTGTTCAGTGCTGTTTCAGCTGTGCCCTGTTTTTTCCTTTCCTGCCCAAATTATAGAAAATTTCCTTTATGGCTTGTTGCTAATTCTTCATCACCCACTTACCCTTAAATGTTTTTGCACCCTGACTTCTGCTTTTCACCCCCACCCAACTGAAGCCATGCATTAGAGAGTTCTTGATGACTCATTAGTTATCAGATTCTCTTGGGTCCACACTGCCTTTGACCCTCAGCTGCATCTGGGGCTGTTACTATGCCTTCCTTTTTGGCTTTTTTCCCCCTGACTCTTTATTTGAAGGAGAATCTCTAACTGACATCCTAAGCACAGTACTCCCCAAAGTTTTTCTTCAGCTGGTCTCTCTTCTCCTCCACCACTCCTTAACAATCTCATCTACCCCCAAACATTATCACTGTGATAAAGAAGACTCCAAAACGTGTATCTCTAGCTGCAACCTCTCTCATAAGCTCTAGGCTAATATTTTTTCCCATATTCAGAACCTCTTCACCTAGCTGTTCCTCTGGTACCTAAATCTCAATATGTCAAAAAATCATGGTTTGGATAAAAAACCAAGAACCTACAAAATGATGCTATAATAGACACACTTTACAGTGAAAGACACATATAGATTGAAAGTGAGGGGATGGAAAAAGATACTTCATGCAAATGGAAACCACAAGAAAGCAGAGGTAGCAATACTCATATCAGACAAAACAGACTTCAAAACAAAGTCCATTAAGAAAGACAAAGTAGAACACCATATAATGATAAAGTAATCAATACAAGAAGAGGATATTACAATCATTAACACATATGCACCCAATATAGGAGCACCTAAATGTTGGGTTGGCCAGAAGGTTCATTCGGTTTCTCCATAAGATGGCTCTAGTAGGGCTTAGTTGTCTTTAACTTCATTTGAAACAATTTTGTTAGACTGTATTGTGACAGCTCTCATATCAACGTGCATTAAAAAAAAAAAATCAAAATTGGTGAATATTTGTGTAGCCATTTTAATATTGAAGATGGAAGAAAAAAGCAACATTTTCTGCATATTATGCTTTATTTCAAGAAAGGTAAAAATGCAACTGAAACACACAGAAAGATTTATGCAGTATATGGAGAAGGTGCTGTGACTCATTGAACACGTCAAAAGTGTTTTGCAAAGTTTCGTGCTGGAGATTTCTCACTGGACGATGCTCCACAGTCGGTAGCCCAGTTGAAGTTGCTAGCGATCAAATCGAGACATTAACTGAGAACAATCAATGACATACTCAAAATATCCAAATCAAGTGTTGAAAATCATTTGCACCATCCTGGTTATGTTCATCACTTTGACGTTTAGCTTCCACATAAGGTAAGCAAAAAAAACCTTCTTGACCATATTTCTGCATGCAATTCTCTACTTAAATGTAATGAAAACATTCCATTTTTAAAACAAATTGTGACAGGTGATGAAAAGTAGATAAACTGTACAATAATGTGGAATGGAAGAGATCGTGAGGCAAGTGAAATGAATCACCACTAACCACACCAAAGGCCGGTCTTCATCCAAAGAGGGTGATGTTGTGTATATGATGGGATTGGAAGGGAGTCCTCTATTACGAGCTCCTTCCAGAAAACCAAATGATTCATTCCAACAAGTACTGTTCCCAATTAGACCAACTAAAATCAGCACTCGACGAAAAGCATCCAGAATTAGTCAACAGAAAACGCATAATCTTCCATCAGGATAATGCAAGACTGCATGTTTCTTTGATGACCAGGCAAAAACTGTTACAGCTTGGCTGGGAAGTTCTGATTCATCTGCCGTATTCACCAGATATTGCACCTTTCGATTTCTATTTATTTAGGTCTTTACAAATTTCTCTTAATGGAAAAAATTTCAATTTTTTTGAAAAATGGAAGACTGTAAAAGGCACCTGGAACCATTCTTTGCTCAAAAAGATAAAAAGTTTTGTGAAGATGGAATTATGAAGTTTCCTGAAAAATGGCAGAAAGTAGTGGAACAAAAGGGTGAATACATTGTTCATTATAGTTCTCGGTGAAAATGAAAAACTTTTATTTTTACTTAAAAACCGAAGACACTTTTTGGCCAATCCAATATATAAACACTAACAGACATAAAGGGAGAAAGTGATAAGAATACAATCTGAGTAGGAGATTTTAACACCTCACTGACATCAATGGGCAGACTTTCCAGACAGAAAATCAATAAGGCAGCAGAGATCCTAAATGACACATTAGAACAGTTTGACTTAATTGATATCTACAGAACACTACATCCAAAAAAAAGCAGAATACACACTATTTTAAAGTGCACATGGAACATTCTCTAGGATAGACCACACATTAGGACACAAAATAAGCCTCAACAAATTTAAGAGGATAGAATTTATTTCAAGTGTCTTTACTGACCACCATGGTATGAAACTAGAAATCAACCACAGAAATAAAAATGGGGAGAAAAACCAATCACATGGAGACTAAACAAAATGCTACTAATAAAAAACAATGAGTCAATGATGAAATCAAAGAGGAAATCAGAAAATACCTCAAGACAAATGACAATGAAAATACAACCTTACAAAATCTATGGGATGCAGCAAAAGCAGTTCTAAGACGGAAGTTCATAGCAATACAGGCCTTCCTCGAGAAATAAGAAAAATCGCAAATAAACAACCTAACTTACCACCTTAAAGAATTAGAGAAAGAAGAACAAACAAAACCCAAAGTCAGCAGAAGGAAGGAAATGATAAAGATCAGAGAGAAAATAAATAAAATAGAGATCAAAAAACTAACAGAAAGGATCAATAAAACCAAGAGCTGGTTTTTTGAAGAGATAAACAAAATTGACAAACCTCTAGCTAGGGTCACCAAGAAGATAAGACAGATGACCCAAATGAACAAAATAAGGAATTAAAGAGGAGAAATAACAACTGATACCACAGAAATACAAAAAATCATAAGAAAATACTATGAACAGTTAAATGTTGACAAATTGGACAATCTACAAGAAATGGGCAAGTTTCTAGAAACATTCAGCCTGCCAAAATTAAGCCAAGAAGAAACAGATAATTTGAACAGACCAATCAGTAGAAGTGAAATAGAAGCTCTAAATAAAAAAAAATAAAAAAAAAAAAACCTCCCTGCAAACAAAAGTCCAAGACTAGACGTCTTCACTAGGGAATTCTACCAAAAATACAAAGAAGAATTTATACCTATCCTTCTCAAACTATTCCAAAGACTGAAGAGGAGGGAAGCTCCCAAAGTCATCCTATGACACCACTATCACCCTGACCAAAACCAGAGAAAGACACTACCAAAACAGAAAATTACAGGCCAATATCTTTGATGAATATAGATACCAAACTCCTCAACAAATATTAGCAAACCTAATCCAACAATACATAGAAAGGATCATACACCACAATCAAGTTGGATTCATTCCAGAGTCACAAGGATGGTTCAACATACATAAATCAATCAATGTGATAAATCACATTAACAAACAAACAAAAAAGACAAAAAACACATGATCATTTCAACAGATGCAGAAAAAGCATTTGATAAAATTCAACATTCACTCATGATAAAAATTCACACCAAAGTGGGTATAGAGGGTACATAACATAATAAAACCCACTTATGACAAACCCACAGCCAACATAATATTAAATGGTGAAAAGCTGAAAGCCTTCCCACTAAATTCTGGAACAAGAGAAGGATGCCCACTATCATCACGTCTATTCAACATAGTATTGGAAGTCCCAGACACAGCAATCAGACAAGAAAAAGAAATAAAAGGTATCCAAATTGGAAGGGAAGAGGTAAATTTATCATTACATGAAGATGACATGATAGTCTATATAGAAAACTCTAAAGACTCCACACAAAAATATTAAAACTAATAAATGAATTCAGCAAGGTAGCAGGATACAAGATTATTAGATTGAAATGTGTTGCATTTCTTTTTTTTTTAATCTTTTCTACATACAATGCTTCACATTTTTAAAATTTATTTATTTATTTTTGGCTGTGTTGGGTCTTCATTGCTGTGCACAGGCTTTCTCTAGTTGCGGTGAGTGGGGGTGACTCTTTGTTGCAGCGTGCAGGCTTCTCACTGTGGTGGCTTCTCTTGTTGCAGAGCATGGGCTCTAGGCACATGGGCTTCAGTAGCTGTGGCACACAGGCTCAGCAGTTTGGCTCACAGGCTCTAGAACGCAGGCTCAGTAGTTGTGGTGCACAGGCTTAGTTGCTCTGCGGCATGTGGGATCTTCCCAGACCAGGGCTTGAACCCGTGTCCCCTGCATTGGCAGGTGGATTCTTAACCACTGTGCCACCAGGGAAGTCCTGAAATCTGTTGCATTTCTTTACACTAACAATGAAATATCAGAAGGAGAAAGTAAAAAAACCAATCCCATTTAAAACCGCATTAAAAAAAAAAACACCTAGGAATAAACCTAACCAAGGAGATGAAAGACCTATATACTGAAAACTACAAAACATTGATAAAGGAAGCTGAAGATGATGCAAAGGGATGTATCTCATGCTCTTAGATTGTAACAATTAATATCGTCAAAATGGCCATACTACCCAAAGCAGTCTACAGATTTACCCTACCAAGTTACCCTTGACATTTTTCACAGATCTAGAACAAATAATCCTAAAACTTATGTGTAACCACAAAAGACCCAGAATTGCCAAAGCAATCCTGAGGGAAAATAATAAAGGTGGAGGCATAACTCTCCTAGACTTCAGACAATACTATAAAGTTACAGTAATCAAAACAGCATGGTACTGGCACAAAGAAATATATATCAATGCAACAGAATAGAGAGCCCAGAAATAAATCCACACACCTATGATCAATTAATCTATGACAAAGGAGACATGAATATACAATGGAGAAAAGACAGTCTCTTCAGCAAGTGGTGTTGGGAAGGCTGGATGGCTTCATGTAAATCAGTGAAATGAGAACTCCCTCACACCATATACAAAAAAAAAAATTCAAAATGGTTTAAAGACCTAAATATGAGACATGACACCATTAAACTCCTAGAAGAGAACATAGGCAAAACATTTTCAGACATAAATCATAGCAATGTTTTCTTAGCTCATTCTCCCAAGGCAAAGTAAATAAAAGCAAAAATAAACAAATGGGACCTAATCAAACTTATAAGCTTTTGCAGAGCAAAGGAAACCATAAACAAAATGAAAAGACATCTTATGGAATGGGAGAAAATACTTGCAAACAATGTGATCAAGAAGGGCTTAATATCCAAAATACACGAACAGCTCATACAACTCAATAACAACAACAAAAACAAACCAATCAAAAAATGGGCAGAAGACCTAAATAGGTATTTCTCCAAAGAAGATATCCAGATGGACTAACAGCACATGAAAAACTGTTCAACATCATTAACTTTTAGAGAAATGCAAATCAAAGCCACAATAAGGTATCACACAGGTCAGCATGGCTAACAACAAAAAGTCTGCAAGTAATAAATGCTGGAGAGGGTGTGGAGAAAAAGGAACCTTCCCACACTGTTGGTGGGAATGTAAATTAATGCAGGCACTATGAAGAACAGTATGGAGGTTCCTTAAAAAACTAAAAATAGAGTTACCATATGATCCAGCAATCCCACTCCTGGGCATATATCTGGAAAAGATGAAAACTCTAATTCAAAGAGATACATGCACCCCAATGTTCACAGCAGCACTATTAACAATAGCCAAGATATGGAAACAACCTAAATACCCATCAACAAATGACTGGTTTAAGAAGATACATGTATCTACACAATGGAATACTCAGCCACAAAAAAGAATGACGGACCTAGAGATGATCATACGAAGTGAAGTAAGTCAGACAGAGAAAGACAAATATTATACAATATAACTTATACATGGAATCTAAAAAATAATACAAATGAATCTATATACAAACCAGACTCACAGACATAGAAAACAAACTTATGGTTACCAAAAGGGAAAGGGGGTGGAAGAGGGATAAATTAGGAAAATGGGATTAACAGACAGCTGACTGAAAAATGGCAGAAGGTAGTGGAGCAAAAGGGTGAATACACTGTTCAATAAAGTTCTTGGCGAAAATGAAAAGTGTCTTTTATTTTTACTTAAAAACCAAAGGAACTTTTTGGCCAACCCAATACTATCTATATAATAGATAAGCAACAAGGATTTACTATATCACACAGGGAATAATATTCAATGTCTTGTAATAACCTATAATGGAAAATAATCTGAAAAAATATATATATATAAAACTGAATCACTTTGCTGTATACCTTAAACTAACACAATACTGTAAATCAACTATACTTCAATAAATTTTTTTAAAGTTATTATCTCTTTGCCAAAAAATTGTGTGTGTGTTTCTGTGTGTGTCTATGTGTTTGTGTGTGTGTGACTATGTGTGTGTTTGTGTGTTTGTGTGTGTCTATGTGTTTGTGTGTGTGTCTGTGTGTTTGTGTGTGTGTTTGTGTGTGTCTATGTGTTTGTGTGTGTATTTGTGTGTGTGCATCTATGTGTTTGTGTGTGTCTATGTGTTTGTGTGTTTGTGTGTTTTTGTGTATGTGTGTGTTTGTGTATGTCTATGTGTTTGCGTGTTTGTGTGTGTGTCTATGTGTTTGTGCGTGTGTGTGTGTGTGTGTGTGTACTCCTGGTACTGAACCCACTATGAATGTACCATATTTTCCAAGTACTCAGGTGCCAACTCTAGCAGTATTTTCTGACCGCTGTCTTGCCTTGGCCCCCACATCCACCTCATTTCCAAGCACTATTTATTCCACCACCATGTTGTCTTGAGTCTCTCACACACTGTTCCTTCTCTTTATGTTCTCATTGCCACCATCCTGGTGAAGGCTCCTCATGGCTCATCTCCTCTTTCACAATAGTCACCTCACTCCACCAGCAAATGAGCCTCCTTAATGTTCCTAACTAAACACAGCTGGTTTCTCACTCACCACACTTTTTTGCTCAGGTCATTTCCTCTGCAATCCCCTTTCAGGAAGTTACCCTTGAACCCATAGACTTTGCTCTGCCATTTTGGCATTTTACCATATTGCCTTGTAGCAATTTGTGCACCTCTAATTTTTCATTATGACCTTAATTTATCTTCGCAGCCCCTGTAGAGCTAAAGAGTTTACAATCTGAAAGGGCAAATAAGCTATATTCACCAATATAAAGTGTTGTTCACAGAAGGTGCTTCATAGATCTTTGTAGAAAGAAGAAATATGTGTTAATCTTGTTTCCCCTCTAAAATTTAAACTAAAGGTTTAAATTTGCCTTATACTGTTCTATTCCCACTCCCATTCCAAGCCCTGGATAGTGTGGGACACAGAGATCTCAATAAGACTCTGTTACTTGAGGGGCTCATGGACTTTAATAAAAGACCTGGAAAAAACAACCCTGCCCTGAGCCAGGAAAATATCTCAACTAGAGACAGCAAACTGGTGGCCACATACTGATTGCAAACATATTTTGATGATCCTCGTAAGGTTTTAAACATTTTTATATTAGTTTCTTAACATTCAATAAATCAGAAGTGCGCATGCAAAAGCTGGATTTCCAGCTTCTCTCGGAAAACAGTGACATTTAGCAACACTGGACCTATATTCCCCACTGGCTGACACTTGGCTGGAGCTGTTCATGTGCCCCCTTTGGGACAGGGCCTAGAGACTCCAATGAGCCACACTTCCTTCTCGCCCTATTTAAAGAACCAGCCTGATCCCAATAGACACAGGATTTTGAACCCCCTGATCTAAATCATTCAGGACCATAACTTCATTCTGTAGCCCACCTACCAGTCAGGTTCTTCCTACGAGAACATGCTAAGGGGTTTTCCAGATTTCACGCTGACCTCCATCTCCGGGCTGATCCGTGAAGGTCCATCTCAGAGGGGCCAGTGGAGCCATTCCCTACACCAATTAATGCCTGTGACCTCATTTCGTTTCCTTCGGCCTTTCTTCTCCTTTGTTTCAAGTGAAAGGAAGCCAAAATTCTAAACAAAAACAAGCTTTTGACCTCACTCTCCTTAAAGAACAAAGTAGAGCAATGACTGCCAACCCATCTCAAGTGCAAGTACCTCCACAGAACAAACAGCAGCCGTTTGACATGGCCCAGAGGGGACCGCAGGGGAAAATGAAGGGACTTTCCCAAGTTCAGCAAGGATTCAGCACTAGTGGCTCCGGAAGTGTTTTTAGATAAAATGTGAAAGTTCCAGAAGCCATCTGGTTATTTTTTTATAAAGCAAATATTTAGGGACTCGCAGGAATCCTCCAGATAATTAATGGAATTTACCCTTTTTCATCCAGTTACCTCGTTCACTGCAGACTCAAGTCTCCATAACTGAACAAGACAGTATTGTCTGTGAACAGACTGAACTCCTTTGACCGTTTATCTTTGCAGAAACTCCAAGGATGAATATGAAATGTCAGTTGCTGGGTGGCACCCCAGCTAAGATGAAAAGTGAAACAGGGTAAGTCTTCGGCTGGAAGTGTGTGTTCAATTAATGTGTCATCCAATTCCTCAAGTTTTACTGTAACCTGATTCACCCACAGCTATTTTTTCTGAGGGAAAATTTATATATATATATATATATATATATATATATATATATATATAAACACCCACTGTACATACATTGGTACACTGTACATACATTGGTTAAGATTTGATGCTTCTCTACTTCCACCACTTTGCAAAAACACAATTAGATGCGTCAGGAGCATGTTACCTAGGTTGCTGTTAATGCAAACAGGAGTGAGATGCTGTCACCTTCCCAGGTGCCTCAAGTCTAAAGAAGCAGGGGATTTTCTGGTGAAAAGTCTTTCCTTAGACTGATTTGTGACCAGAAATGTACCTAATACAGATTCCTAGACATGTGTTATTATGAGGAACTACCGCCATGCAGCTGGACTGGCACTGGAGGGACTAAAGGTCACCGATTTAATTCACCAGCGCCTCTGCCCCCCGCATGTGCAGGGGCAGCGGACCTGCCAGGACCCCTCCTGTGGCTGGGAGCCGGGGCGCCGCGCAGACTCAGGCCAGCCTGTCGGAGGTGCCGGCAATGGCCGTGAGCGGGCTCCGGCAGCCCCAGACAAAGGCCCAGCTCCCACGTGCACTTTCCTGGTGACAGCAGTGACGATAATAAAGAAAATAATACAAGCATGCCCAGTTCCGGGCTACTGTGGCACTGAGAGTCAGCTGAGGCTCCTTGCTTCGGAAACACTGGCTAAGGGCTAACCTAGGTGGGGGCTTGCTCAGCACCCCGACCTCCTCCCCCCGAGGCACCCACACCCCACATCGCTCGGTGCCACGCCGTCCTCTCTGGCTGGGAAGTCTTGCCTCCTGCCATTTCTCCTTCCCACCCCTGTGTGTCCGCTCAGGCCCCGCCAGTCCAGAGCTCCCACGCTGCAGCTGAGGGGAGGCTGGATCCTGCCTGCAGGAAGCGTTTGTCCATCTGCAGAGTGTTCCGTCGGCTGTTTTGCACTCAGCCACTCACTCCACATGCCCCGCAGGTGAGCGTCCCCCCTCCGACGTCAACACCTGGCTCCCTGCTTCACTTGCTCCTGTCTTGAAGGTGAGCGCAGCACCCCGCCCCCATCCCTTCAACACCTGGCTCCGAGGTCCTGACTCAGCACCTTCAGCCACTCCTGACTCGTCCCCACGGGCTCCGGCTCCTCCGTCACTGTCGTACCACATGACCTTAATCTTGTTAAGAGCATAGCGTCTGTTTCTTCTCAGTCTTTTTTGTCAACATGTGCTTTGCTTCCTTCCTGTTGGAAACAGGGAGCTCCTTGAAGGCATGGACTGCAGGTATTTTCACACAGGGTGTTTTTAAGGGGCATTATGGCAGTACCAGGGAGAAGATTCGGTGGGCTAGGAGACAGGAAGAGACAGGGACACAGAGGGCAAGAACCAGCTCAACTCTTTTCATAACGTCCTTCACAACGTTCAAAAGATTCAGGCTACCCATTCCTCAGGTAAGATACTGAGGCCCACAGGCTGATGAAATCAACCACAGACCACGTGTGGGTAGGACCCAGCTCTGAGCCTAGACTTTCAACACAGAGCTCTCTCTATTAAGCTGTGTTGTCTGCCTTTGGCCTATCTAGATATTTCCCTAGATGCAAGAAGCAGCAAAAGAAATATTTCTTCTATCTGGATAAAGGACGAAAACTGAGGAACCAGTGAAGACTTCCCTTTCTGTCATTCATGGTGGAGACAAATGAAAAGTGGAGCAATTCAGCCAAATTAAGCCACTTTGCTCGGCAAAGCCCCACTTGCTTTGCGTGCTTCTATTACACCCGTAGGAAGAGGCCAGAGGCTCCCGTGTGCTCCACACGGTCCCCCAGCACTTACCAAGCGCTCCCGGGTGCTGTGTGCTAAGCGCATGGTTCAGAATTCCTAACGAATGAAGCCGACTTGGAGACTTTGTGAGGTGTGAAATGCAAGGCTATTTTGCCTAGCAGGAAAAAGCTGCTATTTTTCTACCTTATTTTAACTGCTCTAGGAAAATGGTAAGAATGACAAAGTTACTCCCACACCTGTCCCCTCCCCTCAGTGAAGGGGAGGTGGGGCAGGAGAAGCGATGTGACCATCAGGGCTTCCTGCCAGCTCTGCTGCTAAAGGCTGAACTCATTTTAATTTTGTCAAGTCAAATGAAGACATAGGAGGTTTCTTGAATTGAATCTGTACCAATAAGAAGAGGAGAGGACAGGGTCTGTGTTAGGAGGGAGGGGGTTTAAGGTGCAGTTGAATTGTTCAATCGCCCCTGGGCAGGGCCAGGGCAGTCAGGCACTTGGTCACTGCTGAGCGGAAAACTTGATGCCCTGGGACGGTTTGAGGTCTCCAACATCACCCTGATAACAGAACAGAGCAGTTGGTGCGAAGACCTGGCTCTCAGAAGCCAGGCTTCATTCCAGGCGAGGCCAGGACCAGAGGCAGAGCTGGCATCCGAGTGTCCACTAATTCCTCCAGTGGTGTTATCTTGGTGCCACGGGACTCAGTCAAGCCAGAGCAAAGCAGGAAGATGATGACCTGAGAATTCCAAAGGGTGAGGCCCTGAATTCCACGAAATCCCAAAGTTATTACAACAACCTTGGGCAGCTTCTCAATCCTCCAAGCAATCACTCTGCTCCTGCCCAGCTCAGGACATGCCTTACTTTTTATCACATCTACATTTGGGGTGACACATTCTCCCCTGACTGGCTCCTGTTAGGTAACAGTTTGTTCCAATGACTTGATGAGATGCCCGGCTGATGGCCCAAGGATTAAGGATTTAGATTCTGTTCAAGTTCACATATCTCTAGGAAGCCCCACTCTTGGCTGGCTGGTAGCGGGAAAGTTTCTTGAATTTAATTATTTGATTAGACAACCCATTAATGTGCTTCAAAACTCAAAATGATATAAAATGTTCCCATTGAAAAATCAAACGTTCTCTTACCCACCATCACCCCATCCATCCCATTCTCTAACCCACAAAGTAACCATTTTACTAGTTCCTCAGTATGCTTCCGGTGTTCCTTTATGCAAATACAACCAAATATGAAAGTACACTCATTCCCCATCCTTTACACAAAATGTAGCCAATATACACTGTTTTGCATTTTTGCTGGCAATCATTCTCTCTTAGTTTACTGAGAACTTCCTCAGTCATTTTTGTAGCTGTGTAGTGTTTATCTGGTTCCATCACAATTCATTTAACTGGTCCTTGGTAGATGGTCCCTTAGATTGTGTACAGTCTTTGCTATTACAAAACAGAGCTGCAATGGAAAACCTTGGACATACATCCTGTTATATATATGCATATCTATGTGTAGGAAAATTCCCAGCAGTGAGATTGCTGGATCCTAGGATCAATGCATTTGTAATTTTGAGGGATATAACTCAACTGTCTTCCACACAGCTGGCCTGTGTGCCCCTCACAAGCATCGTAGGAAAGTGCCTGTTTGGTGGGATAAATGTTTGAGGAGAGCCGGTTCCCTATGCAGGGACGGCTCTGAAGATGCTCTGTGAGAGAGAGGTGAGAGGCAGCAGACTGTTCTGTGTTGTACTAAGTGGTACCCAGAAGTACACTGGAATGAGGTTCAGAAATGCCAAATCCACTGGAGTCACCACAGGGCTCAGAAAGTGCCCTGCAGCATGGGTGCCTTTGGGAAAAGAACTTGAACAACTGCTTTAGACCCTAAGTTGAAGAACTCAAAAAAGATCTGATGCCCTCAGGACCAGTTTTTGTAGGATGAAATAATGCCATTTGCAGCAATATGGACGGACGTAAAGATTATCATACTAAGTGAAATAAGTCAGACAGAGAAAGACAAATATCCTATGATATCACTTATATGTGGAATCTAAAAAAAAATGATACAAATGAACTTATTTATAAAACAGAAACAGACTCACAGACATAGAAAACAAATTTATGGTTACCAAAGGGCTTTTCTGAAAGGGAGGAGGGGTAAATTAGGAGTTGGCGGTTAGCAGATACAAACTACTATAAATAAAATACAAAAACAACAAGGTCCTACTGTATAGCACAGGGAACTATAGTCAATATCCTATAATATACCATAATGGAAAAGAATCTGAAAAAGAATATATATATATATATATATATATATATATATATATATATACACACAGCTGAATCATTTTGCTGTATACCAGAAACTAACATAACATTGTAAATCAACTACACTTCAATTTTAAAAAAAAAAAAAGACCAGTTTTTGAGCTTATGAGCCTTTCAGCATCCGTGGTTCGAGCGCTGGTGAATGGCAGGAGGGCTGTCGGGGGTTAGGGATCATGTTCTCCTTTCACCTCTGCCTGGCTGTGACTACCTCACTCTCCCTGGGCAGTATGTTCAGCGATTCTTGTCCTGCATCCCTCTCTAGGGAATCAGATCATGTGGACGGAATCCCCTCACCAACTGTAAAGTGCTCTCCAATGTGGGAGTTATTCTAACTGAAAGACGGTGTCCAATCAGAACGCTGAGGACAGTGGATCAGGCAGGGCAAATGAATGAGAAGTAGGTTATGAGAAACTGAGTCACCCAGGTCCCTAGCGTATAACCTGGGTCAGCTGTGGAGAAGACACGAGCCAGTCTGTTCTACACACTGCACACAAGGGCTCTGATTAGAAACTCTCGGATTCCTTCCCCAACACTGCTTGGCCTTTGACAAGTTTAGCATGGACAGGAGGAGGACATTCTGTTTCTTCAGTGTCAGAGGCTGACTCATTTCCCTCTTCTCTGCAATAAGCACAAAGGCCAAAGGCAGTCCCTCCACCCAGAGACAGCAAACAGCTCTGAAAGCGGCGTCCTTCCAGATCAGCGGTAGGGAAAATATATCTATGAATATTCATCCACTACTCATTTAGGAGTGTTCTGTGTAAAGACCCTTTGAAAGCTGATGAGAACTGGCATAAAAGGGTTTGATGAATTCCTGAGTCAGATGGCCCCTACCCCAGAACACGTGCAATGGCTGTCACAGAGAGCGGGTTTACAAAGAAAATGTTTCTGCAGATGTCTGGGCTTGCACTGCAGCAGCCTCCCACTTTCAAGCAAGCATAAAACAGACGCTGGGATTGGGCTGGGCCCTGAGGAACTAAGCCACAGATCTCAAAACCAAACTAAACTTCAGCTCCCTGAGGGAACTTCCTCAATGCTCATAATTTCTAAGATGTCAGGTCTGAGGATGGGGGACCTCTATCTGTAAATGTCTCCCTTCCCTGTCCCCTTACTCAGCTCCCACCATCCTAGACAGATCATCTCAGACCCTCCTGCCTCCTGGTGAGGGCTTCCCTGACTGCTCCATCCCACAGGGATGCTTCATTCTGCAGTCACAGAACTGCCTGGAAGTACCTCCCATGAGGAAGTGAATTACACACCCCGCCATCTTGTCAGTCTCCTTGCATCGTTGGCCTGCTTTAGTCATGAGCTTCATGATCATTATTTCACTTTCTATATGCTCTTTCCCTGTTTATTCATTCCCACACTTATTTTCATGCAACAAACATGTATTGAGCATATAACACGTACCTTGACTAAGTGCTAAAGATTCAAAGATAATGATAAAGATAATAATGATAATAATAATGATGATGATGATTATGTAACAACACAACGATAACAACCACCACCACCATAATAACAATACTTACTGAGTACTATACTCCAGCTTCTGGGCTATACTCTTACTTCATTTAATTCTCACAACCACCCTTGGAAGGAAGGTTTATAATTATCCCCATTTGGGAACTATATTCAGTATCCTGTGATAAACCATCATGATTTATAAAAGATTATAAAAGATTATAAAAGATAAAAGATTATGAAAATGAATATGTATATGTATAACTGAATCACTTTGCTGTACAGCAGAAATTAACACAACATTGTAAATCAACTATACTTCAATAATTTTTTTTTAGAAAAGAAAGAAAAAAAACAAAAAAATCTGGACTGAAAATATATATTTATAATTATCCCCATTTTACGGATGAGGAAACTGAGGCTCAGAAAGGCTAATTAATTTGCCTGAGGCTGGAAGTAACCTAAAAGTCCATCAACAGAAGAATAGATAAAGAAGATGTGGTACATATATACAATGGAATATTACTCAGCCATTAAAAAGAACAAATTAATGCCATTTGAAACAACATGGATGGACCTAGAGACTGTCATTCTGAGTGAAGTAAGTCAGACACAGAAAGACAAATATCAGATGATATCGCTTATATGTGGAACCTAAAAAAAGGGTACAAATGAACTTATTTACAAAACAGAAGTAGAGCAACACATGTAGAAAACAAACCTATGGTTACCAGGGGATGGGGGAGGGAGGGATAAATTGGGTGATTGGGATTGACACATACACACTACTATATATAAAACAGATAACTAATAAGGACCTACAGTATAGCACAGGGGACTCTACTCAATACTCTGTAATGGCCTACATGGGAAAAGAATCTAAAAAAAAAAGTGGATATATGTATATGTATAACAGATTCACTTTGCTGTACACCTGAAACTAACACAACATGGTAAATCAATATACGCCCATAAAAATTGTTTTTTGATTTGCCTGAGCCTATACAGCTAGTATATGATAAAGTAGTTAGTAAATCCTCAAAAAGCTCCTGACTTTGTGAAGAAAGAGACCCCTTTTAAAATCTACCTATCTGAGATAGTCTGTGCCCTATACACAAATTATGGTTAGTTCGAGCTCCATGCAGGTTTTCTGAGGAACTCTGAATTCCTGCCACAACTAACTGCTCTCCTTATTCATGGTTTTAAGCCCCTTTCACATTTACAGCACATGTTTCTTTCATGTGTTTCTTTTCTCACATGTTTTATTTTTTCCCCCAAAAGAAAACAGGATAACTTTACATAGCAGACCCTGTTAAGTCCTAACCAACATTTATCTGGCTGCCCCCTTTCCAACAGCACCCAAATTTTGTTCACTCTCCCCCAAGGATCCGTGCATTTCAGGGAAGGTCTGAGCCTCTGGGAATGGGTTTAGGATGAACATGTAAATGAAACACAGAGGAAGACGGCCAAGGAGGCTTCTTGGAATTTTTTTTTTTTTTCAGCTCTTAAAAAGAGATGAGTGGGGACTTCCCTGGTGGTCCAGTGGTTAAGACTCCGTGCTACCACTGCAGGGGGCACGGGTTCAACCCCTGGTCAGGGAACTAAGATCCCATGTGCCATATGGCATGGCCAAAAAAATAAATTTTTTTTTTATATTTTTAAAAATTTCAAAAAATTAAAAAAAAAAAAAAAGAGATGAGAGAGAGTAAACAAGAATGCCCTTTTTTGTACCTCTGCACATGACTGACTGTGTGTGAAGCTGGAACTATGGCAGCCATCTTGAGACCAGGGGAGCCAGACAAGCGAACACACTGAAGTTGGGAAGAACCTGGGTCTTTGATGACACTGTTGAATAGCCAAATTAGCCAAGTCTGGAGTGGTCCTTCTACTAGATTTCTTATTAAGCGAGATCATAAATCCCATTACTGTCCCAGCCTTGTTGCATACCACTATGCTCTCTGCTAGCAATGGCCATGCACAGTGATGCCCCCCCAAAGACAAGGGGAGGGTAACAAGCACATCTCACTACCCTACAGCTGTCCACAGTCAGCTACAGTCTCCACTGCCCTGCGCTGCCTACCAGCTCCCTTGCTCTGGTTCCCAGTGCAACCCTCAGCCCCTAAGGATAAGGAACACACCTGATCACATGAGCCTCACTTCTCTCTAAGGCTTCAGATGCCCTGCCCCTTGCTCTCTGGGTCCATCAGAGGACATAGAGGTGGGGTGGCACCTGGTGACAATGCTGAGAAAACTGTACAAATTGGAATCCAGGACTGAGTAAAGTCCACTTCAACAGTGAGGAAGTCTCAAAGAAAAGAGAAATGAGACTTTCTAACAGTACCTGTGCCAACAAGTTTGCAGAATTGAAGGGGCAGAATAAGGCATGTGAAGGGGGAGGAGACATGAAATGATAACATTCGTTTGTTTTGTAGAAGATACCATTTACTGAGCATTTACTACATGTCAAACTGTGCTAAGCAATTAATAGATATAATCTCCTTTTCTCCTTACTCTTTCTCCTTTTTGCTTTCCCTGTGAGGTATAGAGATTGCACTGTCTCTATTCCAGAGAGGAATGTTGAGGAGATTATGAAACTTTCCCAACTCTATGCTGCTGGTAAATGGCAGAGCCAGGATTCAAACTGGCTTCAACTTGTCTGAAAGTCCATGCTCCACAAACCACCACCATGTACTGAAACCGAACAGGACGCTGTGGGGCTCCTGGGCACAGAAGCCTTTCCATGTCCCCCGTTTCTTGTAGGGAACAGACTCCAGCCTCCATGACCCTCCCTGAGTTCCAAAGAACAGGTGCTAATCTGGGAAGGGAGGCGATGCAGAGACAAGGGAGGACCAGCCAAGCAATAACAGTGCAGCCACGGGGCAGGTCCTGGTTCTGCCTCAGGGATACACATAACAATATCTTTAAGGTCTTTACGGAATTAAAACCTAACAAAATGGAAGGTGTCAGCATTCTTCATACTGGAGAAGACCAGAGAAGCTCATCAAGAAGATTACTTGAGCCAAGATTAAAGGAATGCAGGCCCTGCACACACCCCACCCTTGAACCGTTGCTGTAAAACTCCTCATCAAATCCTCTGGGCTTGGGACAGTTGGGGCAGGAGCCCACCGTGTCCCTCTTTGCCTGGCAAAGCAATAAAGCTATTCATTTCTGCTTCACCCAAAACTCTGTCTCTGAGATTCGATTCAGCACTGGTGCACAGAGGCTGAGCTTTCAGCATCAGTATCGCGTCATTCATTCCTTTTTTTTTTTTTTTTTTTTTTTTTTTTTTTTTGCAGTACGCGGGCCTCTCACTGTTGTGGCCTCTCCCGTTGCGGAGCACAGGCTTAGGATGCGCAGGCCCAGTGGCCATGGCCCACGGGCCCAGCCGCTCCGCGGCATGTGGGATCTTCCCGGACCGGGGCACGAACCCGTGTCCCCTGCATTGGCAGGCGGACTCTCAACCACTGCGCCACCAGCGAAGCCCCACTCCTTGTTTTAATAAGAATTTGCCGAGCACCAACACTAAGAAAGCCATGACTTGGGCTAAACACTAAAGATACAAAGACAAGTAAGACACAGTCTCTGTCCTTACGGAATTTACAGGCCAGCAGGGGCACAGCTATATCACCATCTCTGTATAGTACCATGGAAAGACCCCAGGCATGATGGAGCACAAAAGGGGCAGAGAGGCCAGAGGAGGAGTCCTGGAGGAGATGACACCTCCTCGATTTTAAACAAAAGTTAAGCATAGCTAAGGGCGCAGGACGGGGCAGTGCTGCGTAGGGGGGAAACAGCAAAGACATGGCTGGAAGAGACATGAGATGGCTCGAGGCTGGAGGTGATCTGGGGACTGCTGGAGACAGTTTGGCTCATCACAGTGAGGGGAAGGGGACCACACAGTGAAGGTGAGTGGAGGCCAGGGATGCTGCTAAGCGTCCTACAGTGCACAGCACAGCCCACAGTGAAGAATTATCTGGCCTAATTATCCAGCTAAAAAGCAGGTCGAGGGCTTCCCGGGTGGCGCAGTGGTTGAGAGTCCGCCTGCCAATGCAGGGTACACGGGTTCGTGCCCCGGTCCGGGAAGATCCCACATGCCGCGGAGCGGCTGGGCCCGTGAGCCATGGCCGCTGAGCCTGCGCGTCCGGAGCCTGTGCTCCGCAACGGGAGAGGCCACAACAGTGAGAGGCCCGCGTACCGCAAAAAAAAAAAAGCAGGTCGAGAAACTCTGCTTTAGATTTTTAACTTAGTCCAGCCCTAGTCATTTTGCAAAGACTGAGGCCCTAAGAACTAAGTCATCTTGACTCTAAGAAGCCCAGGTCAGGCAGGACTTGGCCGTTGGCAGCTAAGACCTGGCACCAGTAGAGCCAGTGGTTCAGGCTCTGGAGTCAGACTGCTTGGGCTTGAATTCCATATCTGCCTCTTACCATTGTGTGACTTTGAGCGAATCACTGAACCTCTCCATGTTTTAGTCTCCTCATCTGTAAGATGCAGATACAGTAGCACTTAAGAGGTAGGGTAGTTGTTCTAGTTGTTCATTGCTGAATACAAACTACTCAGAAGGTAGTGGCTTAGAACAGTCATTTTAGTTTGCTCACAAGATTGTAGGTCAGTAAATCAACTATACTTCAGTTTAAAAAAAAACAAAAGATCATGGGTCAGGAATTTAAGCAGGCTCAGCTGGGCAGTTCTCAGATCCAAGTGGTGTCACTTGGCGTGGCAGGATTCGAGGTGGCTTTTTCTCTCCCAGGTCTGGTGCCTCGTCAGGAAAAGCTCGAGGCTGGCTTCAACTGGCCCCTGTCCCTCTCCTTGTGGTCTCAGGGGCCCTCCCCATGGTTTCTCTGGCAGAGTAGACAAAGCTCTTTACGTGGTGTCTGGCCCCCCTAGAGTGTTCCAAAAGACAGCTCAGAATGGGCCCGTCAGCATTTCTGCCGTATTCTATGGATCAAAGCAATTATGGGGCCCATCCAGATTCAAGAGGAGGGGACATGGACCCCAGTTCTCAGCGGGAAAAGTATCAAAGAACTCGTGGCCATCCTTAGTCTACCTCAATGGCTGTGGGAATTAAATGTGTTGGTACACATAAAACACTTAGTTCTAGCACGAAGCAAGCTGTTTTTTTTAATGCATGTTTGCTGTCAATGCTATAACTTTATTAGTAGCAGTACATTCAAAAGCCTTGCTGGCAAGATCAGGGAAGCAGCACCTTTCACAGTTGACTGTCCACCTCCCTCCACAACCCTTCAGATAAACGGTGGTTCGTCTTAGAAAGAGGAAGGTGTAACTCTGACCTGATACCTCCACCCAGCACGGTGACCCTGGCCATGACCTGATGTGGCTCCCGAGGGTGACTTGCAGGTAAACTTGAGGGTGGCACCCTGGCCTGGGGCCAGTGTAGAACACCAGCTGGTTCACCCATCTGCTACCCTGACTCACCCCAGGTCTGTGCTGACCACATCTGGCTGCGATCACCTTCTTTGCAGGACACTCTGTTCCATGAATCCCAAGTAAAGCCTTCAGGAAGAAGGAAGATTGCATTTTCCAACTGTGCCTGTTGTCCTTTATGGCAAATATTTCCTATCTCTTCCTCCCCATCAAGATGAATCTATGGCATCGAGCATGCATGCATGCATTCACTCATTCACACATTTAACAAACACTTATTAAGCACCTACTGTATACCAAGCACTGAGCTAGACCCTGGGAGTACAGACTGAACAAGATAGAAAACCTTTGCCAACATGATGCTACTATTTTCAATGGAGGAGCCAGATAATAAACAAGTGAGATAGATTCTGATCACTGCTCTAAATGAAACAACGTGACATGATAGAAGGGAAACGGAGGAGTCTCTTTTTCAAGGGCTCTTTGAGGAGGTGATATTGAGTTTGGACCTAAGAAATGAAAATATGCCAACCTCTCAAAACTCTAGGGAAGAGAATTGTCAGCAACACGGAAGGCAAAGATGCTGAGGTGGTAAAGGGCTTAATGTGTCCCAGGTCCAAGGTGAGTGTAGAGAGGAGAATGGGCTGTGGTAAGGTTCAAGTCTAGGCAATGTTCAGATCCTGCAGGACACATGAACCTGGAAACTCAACTCAAATCTGAACTTAAAAGGGAATTGATTGGCTCAACTGAAATGTGAAGGCATCACATGGGATTGAACTGGCTTCAGACAGAGTCAACAGGACGTGGCCTTTCTCCATCTCTCAGTCATCTTTGTTCTGAATTGGGTTTAGCTCAGGAATCCTCTCCCAATGGATGGGTTTCTGTAGCTCCAGGCACACATCTTCTTTACAGCCAGCAATCCCCAATGTTCTAGCAAAAGACCTGGACTTCAGTCTTACTGGATAAACTCAGGAGACGTGCTTATCTCTGAGCCAATCACTGTGACACAGGGCAAAAATATGCTGATTGTCTATACTAGAGTTACATGCTGCCCCCTGACACAGGGAGTAGAGTGGAGTCAGCCCGCCAGACCACTCACAGTAAGAATCAAGGCAGGAGTCCTGCTCCCAAAGAGAAATGGAGAGGCAGCTATCAAAAGAAGGTACATGGATGCTGGGCAGGTATCTATAAAGCAGGGCGATGGTCAACCATGGTAAGGAGTTGGGATCTTATGCTAAGAGCCCTGCAAAGCCATCAAAGGATTTTAAGCAAGGGAGTGGTCTGCTGCCATTTGACTGGGCAGAGAAAGGGTTCCAAGCAGCAAAACTTGGAAGGGTTGAAATTAGGGGGTATTACAGAATGACATGCAGGGGAGGTTGGTGCCTTGAGCTTGGGTACTTGGGTGATAGCAGTGAGAGTCAGAAAAATGTGGACAGATTTGAGATTCTCCTGTGGAAGAGCTGACATCTACTGTGGAAGGAGTCGAGGTGGGGAAGTAAGTGAAAAAAGAAGTCAAGCATGATTCCCAGGGTTTTGGCTTGACACCGGGGTGAAGCATGATGCCATTCACCAAGAGGGCAAAGACATGGGAGGTGGGAGGATGGGGACAAGTCAGGAAGATCAACCCAAGAGTTCCATTGTGGCTGTGTTCAATTTGGGATTATCAGTTGGAGATGTTGAGTAGGTGGTTGGACAAACAAGTCTGGAACATAGAGGAAAGGTCTGTGCTGGAGTTATAAATCCAGGAGTCTGTATATGGACATTATTTAATTCAAGACTGAATGAGTTCACCCAGGGGAACATGAATATAGAAAGAAGGAGGGGGGCATTCATACTATTTCCCCAACAAATTTTCACTCTGCTCAAACCAATCTACTTAGGATCTAAGCAAATATGGGCTCTCCCACCTTTGGACTTGTGTGTGCACGTGTGCGCCACTCCCTCTGCCTGCAATGACTTCCTCTCACTCCCCTGTCCCCCTAAACACTCATTCTTGAAGGATTAGTTCAAATCTACTCTCTGCAGGAATCCTTGCCTCATTATCTGCATTGCATACATCACTCTTTGCTTCCTCTAACTTTGATTGATTCTTCACCATACATTTAGCATTTACAAAACATTGTCTTTGTGTTCTGTGTATATGACATATTTCCCCCAAATCGATTACAGGCTCTTAGAAGGTAGCCTTGCAAGCCTTTGTACTCCCAACACCTGATTGCCCAGAAAAAAGTTAAAACAAAGATCTGTGTTGATCCAGAACACTCACTCCTACTTTCTTTCGGTAGTTTTTGTTCCAGTGGCTGGGAATTCATCTCAAGTTCCTACCCTCGGGGAGACAGCAGCTGAGCCAAGAGTGCCCCAATCAAAGCCCTAAGAATGAGGTAGCAATTGTTCAGTGCTTTAAAATCCTTATGGCACATATATTCTTGTGTCCAATAAAGAGGATGTGAGTCAATCCATATTGAAAAGAATCAGATGAAAGTAGTTTCCCACCGAGGAAAACCAGAGAATTCAAATGAACGCCTGTGAACCACTTCCCACTATGTCTGCATCTATCCCTGAATAATAGTCCCCTTATTTGGAACACATCTCCTGTGTTCGTGCGCATTTAACACTCCCTCCTCCCTTCCCAGCCCCGGTTTCATACCTTACAGCCTAAGGTCATTCCAAGAGGTCTCCAGGCGGTTAAACTGGATTCTCCAGCGCCTGGGAGCTCAGCCAGCACCAGGGACTGGGGAGAGCCCCAAATTTTCACTCTTCTGGTTATACTTGCGAAAGACCTCCCCATCCCGCCTCTCTGCCAAACTACCTCTCGGTTCTCTAGGTGTATTTGTCTCAACTTGTTACCCCAACGGCCTCCGGCTCTTCCAGGTGCCCTCCATCTGGGCTCTCCCTGCTCAACTACCCACAGCAGAGCTCTTCAATTAGGCAAACCACCCTCCAACCCCCAAATTCTCTTTAAAGGTGCAGCAAGCACACCCACAAGTTTGTGGATGCCAGTGGCTGTGACCACACGGAATCAAATCGAGCAGGTCTGACTCAATTTTCCAAAGCAGCCTTTTACTGCTGATTGAGTCATATCTGCCTGTTTTCCAGAGGTCACATTATTTTCCCTTTTTGACTCATGTTTCACTTCAAAACTAGTGTAACCTGAACCTGCTTTGCCTCTGGGAGCAGCAGCTGCACTCAGCCCCCAGGGCTCAGCCTGCAGATGCTGCGCTGTGGAAAAGGACCCCACTAGGAGCCAGACATGTGATTGCCATTTGTCTCGGTCGAAAATGGCCGAACACTGACAATTTCATATGGCTCAACCTGCCATGAGCTTGCTGCTCAGGTATCTGGGAGATCAGTGTCCAATTGGCTGGAGTACTGGGTACAGAGATGGTAGAACCTCAGAGTTGACTTTTATTTAAATCATCAGAGAATCAAGGACTGCTAGCACCCTGCCAGATGCTTTCAATGCTGGGAGAGTTTCTTGACTCTGAGCTAGTTGAGCAAATCTAATGTAAGAGCTAGGATAACAATGTGGCTAGGAGCCTAGACTCAGGGGAGAGATTTCCTGGGTTCAAACCCCAGCTCTGCTATTCACCAGCCCTGTGACCATGAACAAGTTTGTTAGGTTGTCTGAGTCTCAGTTTTCTCGTCTATGACGTGGGATAATACAGGGTTGTTGTGAGAACTAAATAGGTGTGAAGTGAATAGGTGTGACGTTCTTAGCACACTGAAGTGTTAGCTATCATTAACTTGATTTAAGATAGGTGGTGTGGCCAAGAGACCCGTGGACAGAAATTAGAACCCCAGCAATGGAAAGTCAGCCTCCCCTTCCTGAGCAGCACTGTATGGCAGCCAGGACACCCCTCGGGAAGCTTGAGGATGGTGGATGTCACCACCCAGGAGACCTCAGCAATCCAGTGGCCTTGCATCCTTCCTTCCGGGTGCTTCAAGGGAAGGGTAGAGAATTTTATAGTCACTGAGAGCAGAAGTAACTCACACATGCCCTGCAGTCCCCAACAGAAGAGAGATGACAGGAGATGAAAAGGGAGGGGAATACAACTACCAGATGCCGAGAAGTAGACACGCTTGTTCTGGTGGGAAACGGAAGCATCGCTTGAATTCAGTGTTTACTTAGTAACTCAGATTAATGAGGACAAAGGCATGGTAAGGAAAATGATTAAAAAATGTCCTACAGGCTTTCCCATAACCACTTCCGTGTATATTATCTGACTAAATCCACACAAAAAAACCTGTCAGTTAGGCAAAGCCAGCATTCTATTGATATTTAAAGGGGAGGAACTGAAGGATCAGGGAGCTTAAATGACCTACTTGAGCCTACCTGGTAGGTGATGGACTTGAGATCTGAGTCCCTTAAAGGCAGGGCCATGTTTATCTTTCTCTTCTGAAGGACTAAGTTCACGTTTATTGAGCAACTGAATGACCGAATGGACTGTGTCTCGAACACAGGCTCACATTCTCAGGCTAGTCTAGGTTCTCAGGCTAATGGCTCTGATGCTTATGCTTTGTGGAGTCCCAGACATGCAGTTGGGCAGGAATCAGGGGCATCTAAAGGAGGCAAAGGGACAGGGTTTCAAAAGTTTGTGCTAGGGGACTTCCCTGGTGGGGCAGTGGTTAAGAACCCACCTGCCAATGCAGGGGACACAGGTTTGATCCCTGGTCCTGGAAGATCCCACATGCTGCGGAGCAACTAAGCCTGTGCACCACAACTGCTGAGCCTGAGCTCTAGAGCCCACGAGCCACAGCTACTGAGCCCATGCACCACAACGACTGAAGCCTGCACGCCTAGAGCCCATGCTCCACAACGAGAGAAGCCACCACAATGAGAAGCGCACACACAGCAATGAAGAGTAGAGAAAGCCCGCGCATAGCAACGAAGACCCAACACATCAAAAATAAATAAATGAATTAATTAAAAAAAAAGTTTGTGCTAGAACAGATTAGGTATCTCATATACATAATCAGCATAAAAATTCCCTTTCTCCATAACCCTCATGACAAGTGAGACTGTCCACCCACATTTGGCAGGCTGCCATTTAGAACACATTTGCATATATATATCACATTTGCATATAAATATATCACATCTCATTAGTGACATATCTGGAAGAGCACTTACCTCAAAAGGGTGTCTGAATGAACATCTTTCCTTCGTGGATCTTTGAAGGAAAGGTAGGGAAATATGAGGTTGGGAACTGAACAGCCTCAGGCCTTGCTCTGGGCTTTCCCTTCATGTAAGGGACGTTCCTCCTCCATTCCAATGCAGTGGAGATTTCAATTCTAAGTGTTCAAGCCCTGCTCTTGTCCAAAGAGTTTTCTGGAGTTCTGATATGTTGGAAGAATGAGGGGAAAAGGTGTTTCTCCAAGTGGAGCATGTTTGATGAAGGACTAGGGAGTGTGGAGGCATCACAGCTGCCCGGAAGATAGATGGGCCCTGTGCTATCTGCCGTTAACTGGTGGCAAGTACAGTGATAAACATAGGAATGTCATGCTCACGTGCTTCCTGGTGCTGGTGACAGATGATGCTTGCTCCCAAGAGACAAATATTTGCAGCTTTTATTTGCCAGTTCTATCGTCAGTGATTCTAACCTCTCTATGATGAGTAGAGAAAGTCCTCAGGGTACAAGTTAATGGAATTTATCTTCACTCTTTTGAATCCTTTAGAATTTCCTCATCATCTCGAGACTTCCCTGGTGGTGCAGTGGTTAAGAATCCGCCTGCCAATGCCAGGGACGTGGGTTTGAGCCCTGGTCCGGGAAGATCCCACATGCCGCAGAGCAACTAAGCCCATGCACCACAACTACTGAGCCTGCGCTCTAGAGCTTGCGAGACACAACTACTGAGCCCGCGTGCCACAACTACTGAAGTCCGTACACCTAGAGCCCGTGGTCCGCAACAACAGAAGCCACTGCAATGAGAAGCCTGCGCACCACAACAAAGATAGCCCCTGCTCACTGCAACTAGAAAAAGCCCACGAGCAGCAATGAAGACCCAATGCAGCCAAAAATAAATAAATTTATTTTTAAAAAAAAAAGAATTTCCTCATTACCTTTTTGAAACATTGCCCACCATGTGGAGTAGGGTGTGTGTTTGTGTGTTCACCTCATTCTGCAACGTAAGGAAAGTTTATTCTTTCATTTATTTGATGGCTTCTTCCCTTTGTTCTTTCCTTGCAAAACTCTTATTAGAAGGCTGTTGGAATTGCTGGATCTGTTTTCCAAGTCTCTTAACTCTTCCCTCCTATTTTTTCTCTTTGTCCTTTTGTACTATGTTCTGGGTCAGTTTTTCAGTCAACCTTCAAGCTCACAAATTTGCTTTTCCTTTGTGTCACTTGTGCTCCTCATCAGAGGAATATTTTAGTAATAAAGCTAACATAAAGAAAACTGTGGAAACTTGCAGAAGGTCATAATGATCAAAATAAATGGAGAGATTCACCATGTTCTTGAATAGGAAGACACAGTAACAGAGAATTGACAATTCTCAAATTAACCTATAAATCCAAAGCAATTTTAGTAAAACCACAGGAGAATTGTTTTTAATAGACAAGCCATCTAAAGTTAATTGGGATATGTTTTAAGAATAAAGATTTTTATCTCCTTTCCTGCTTTGAACTCCACTGATTGATAATAAAGGAGCTACAACAACAAAAAGAAAGTAGAAACCTATAAAAGACAAAGAGAATAAAGACAGAAACAGACAAGAGAATTCAATGCAATTTCGGAAGACAGAACCAGATGGAGGAGAGGTAAGTGACTGATCATAGCAGAGGAAGCAATGGTCTGTCACCTGGAGGGGCATGACCACTAGTAAGTAAGTCAAGTCACCCCAGTGGGAAACCTGAGATGCTCAGCTTTGGAGACTGCAGGTACACTGAAGGGCTGGGTTGCAGCCAGGAGCCAAAAAAAGCTGTTGTTGAAAATTTGTTTATGGAGTAATCATACCTTTCCCTCACCTCACACAGTCAGGTTACTAATTTCCCAGACTGGTGATTAAAAAGTTATTTTCTGTATAACTTAATGGGAAAGGCTGAGACTTAGGGTTACCCAGATGGAGCAGCAGTGGGGAGGCACATGGAAGTCTGCAAAAGAAATGAACTACATAGTTACCTTTCCCCAAATTGCCCTCCATAAGCTGACAGGCACATAAAGAACAGCAGAAGATTCTTTTTCAACAAGCTAAATGGCCCTAAAGAAAAAGCTTCCAGTTTTCTTTTCCCTTCCTCCCTCCCTCCCTCTTTCTCTCTTTCTTATGAACCCCCTGTTCAATCACCCCCAAACAGGCCCCACAGGTTCACTCGTCCTGCCCACTCACTCAGGGCCCCCAAACACTATTTAGAGGCTCACTCTTAAATAGGAACAGAGTGCCAAGGCTCTCAAACAACCGAGTAAAACCTCCAGCGTGAAAGAGAAAAACCAATGCAAGAATAAAGGGAAAGAAGCATCTACAGGAAACAAACAGAAGAGGATATAAGATTTAAAAATCCACAACTGTAGGGAAATAAGATATTTGTATCCTTACACCCAGAAATAGAGGTTATATAAAAGGATAAATCAAAGAAGAAGAAATATAGTTTTCTTCTGGAAATAAAAATTTAATCAAAATAAAACATTCACCGCAAAAAAAAATAAAATAAAATAAAAAAATAAAACATTCAATAGAAAAGTTCTAGAATAAAGTTGAGGAAATCTTTTAAGAACTAGCACAAAAGAGCACTAAAATTTAGGAAAGAAAAGATAATTAAGGTAGAGGATGAATGCAAGGGGTCTATCACCAACCAAAATGATTTCTTTAAAAAGAGAAGAGAGAAAATCGAGAGATGGGAAATATGAAAGTAATATGGCAAAAACATTTCCTAGCAGTAAAAAGTAAAAATCTCCAGATTGAAAGTGTCTCTTTCATGCCCAACAAAATGAACGGAATGAGACCCATACCAAGGTACATAAACTGAGATGTGAGAGTTCTGGGGGAAAACAGAAGATCCTAATGGTTCCCCAAAGGAAAAAAAAAAGTCATTGGCAAGGAAACAGGCATCAGGTAGGACTAGGATTATTCAACAGCTACAGTGAGTGTTAGAGATCAATGAATGTTAGGGATCAGTAAGACAGCGCCTTCAAATAAGTGAAAGAAAACTAAGTTTCAACCTAGACTTCAAATCGCAGCCAAGTCATCACTGCACAGACTGGATAAAATCACATATTTTCAGAAGGGTAAGAACTCTACAATACTAACCCCGTTCCTTCTTTTAAAAAGCAACTGGAGGACTTTCAAGTCTGCTAATGACAGCCTAGACCAGTCCTCCCATTCAGGTCAACTAAAACCGCTGTATGGAAAAAAATGTATAGAATATATATATATATATATATATATATATATATATGTAATATTATATATTTAAAGATATTAAATACATAAGTAAATATATTTTTATAAATAATCAATATTTATATTTTTTCTCAAAAGCATCAGAGAGCTTATAAGATGGCAAAGGTTTACCATGCCAAAATGTGAATGCCATACCAAGCACTCAAAGCTGTTCTGACGTGATCAGGAAGAAACAGCTGCACCATGGAGCTGGGGTATTTGGCAGCCTCGCTGGGCAAACCAGATAAAAGGGCCTGCCAAGTAGAGAGTCTGATGAATACCCACACATTAAGTTGAGGTCCTGAAGGGCTTTACTCTTAGAGCAGAGCTTCCCAAACTTGTCTGCACGTTAGAATCATGGAGAGCTTTTAAAAATTCCAAAGTGCAGGCCACACCACAGACCAATTAAATCACAGTCTCTAGGGGTGGGACACAGGCATCCGTGTATTCTGAAGCTTCCCAGGTGGTTCCAGTGTGCAGATGAGTTTGGGAACCACAACTACAGGAGAAAGACTGAATTGGAAATAACACTGTTCCCGCATGGATGACTCAGGCAATCTCAGGTCTGGAAGTTCAATCAGATGGTCCCAGGGTGTCGGGAGCAAATGAGAATTCTCTGCGGAGGTGTATATTTTCATCCTGGGCCTCAAATTAGTTCTACAAATAAAACTTCAAACTCAATATTGAGTATAAGGTCTCTATGGCTGAGAACCAGGGGGGGGATAGAAGACAACAGACATAAACCCACAAAGACATGAAGACTTCAGATAGTGAAAGTATTGGGCACAGACTCCAAAACCATGTTTCCTGTCTTAAAAGGTAAAAAGCGGGGCTTCCCTGGTGGCGCAGTGGTTAAGAATCTGCCTGCCAATGCAGGGGACACAGGTTCGAGCCCTGGTGCGGGAAGATCCCACATGCCACAGAGCAACTAAGACTGTGCACAACAACTACAAAAGCCTGCGCTCTAGAGCCCGCAAGCCACAACTACTGAGCTTGTGTGCTGCAACTAGAGCGTACCTAGAGCCCATGCTTTACAACACGAGAAGTCACTTCCACGAGAAGCCCGTGCACTGCAACGAAGAGTAGCCCCCACTCACCACAACTAGAGAAAGACAGCACACTGCAACAAAGACCCAACGCAGCCAAAAATAAATTAATTAATTAATTAAAAATAAAAGGTAAAAAGAAAAGCTTGAAAACTTCAGTTGGGCAGTGAAAACTAAGAAGTGACTTTGATTTGAAAAAGAATCAAGTAGAAATTCTAGTAATAAAAAATACAATATTCATAATTAAGAATTTAATGGACAGGTTTAACAGTAGATCATATACAGCCAAAGACTAGGGAACTGGAATATAAATTAGAATAAAGTATCCAGAATGCATTCATGGAAAGACCAAAAGGATGAGAGAGAAAACAGAAGAGAAGATAAAAAAACATCGAGTAGGCATTGACAAACTTTTGCCTGAAATGTCAGATAGTAAATACTTTAGGCTATGTAGGTCTTACTATGTCTGTTGCAACTACTCACATCTGCCACTGCAGCTTGAAAAAACAAGGTAAACAAATAAGCATGACTATATTCAAAATTTACTTAGAAAAATAGGGGGCTGACTCATAGGCCACAGTTTGTCCACACTTAACATAGAATTAAAATCTAAAGTATGCTATGTCTCCAATTAGGCCTTAGAGGAAAATAGAGAGGAATAGGGTAAAGGCAGTAATTGAAGGAAAAAAATCGCTAAGAATTTTCAAGAATTCATGAAAGACAGCAATTCACAAATTCAAGAGTCCAATAAGTCCCCAGGATAAATATCTAAATATCCACATTTTGGTTTGTAAGAAAAAGCAAAAAGAAAGAGAAAATCTTAAACGAAGCTTGAGAAAAAGATTACCCTCAAAGGAGTGACAGAGTGACAGCTGACTTCTCAATATCAAAAAATAAATGATAAAGAGCCAGAACACAGGGGAATGTTATCTTCAATATACTAAGAGAGAGAAAAAAAAAGCACCTACCTAGAATTCTATACTCCACAAAAATATATTTCAAAAATGAAGGCAACACAGAGACATTACTGAACAAGTAAAAATGTAGAATGTAGAGTTTGCCTTCTGTAAATCTGCACCTAAGGATATCCTAGAGGATGCACTTCAGACATAAGGAAAAGTGATCACAGGCAGAAGGCAAACTTGAGGGGGAGGGAGAGGAAAGCAAAGAAAATGATAAATATGTGAGTAAATCTAAATGAATACTGACTTCGTAGAACAATGACTATTATGCCTTATGGTATTGTAAATACAGAAAGAATTGAAAAAAATAGTAATAATAGTGTGGAATTTGGGAAGTTGGTAATTAATACTAAAGCGTTGGTGTTGTCTAGGAGGAGGGTGAAGGTATGAATTAACATTTACGAAGTCAAGAATGCATACTGTAATGTCTAGGACAACTACCAAGAGAAAAGAAACAGGATGCAACTTCCAAACTAGTAGAGGGGAAAACGTCAAACTAGTACAATCAATCAAACAAAAAAGAAGGCAAAGAAAGAGAGGGGAAAAACATAGAACAGCTGACACAATAGAAAGTACAAAATAAAAAGGCAGATTTAAACACAAGGTACAGTAAATACATTCAATGCAGATAAACTAATTGCTCCAGTTAAAAAACTAAGATTGCCTATCTAGACCAAAAAACAAACCAATAAAGAAATCCCAAATATATGCTATTTAAAAGTAACTTATCAGGAGTTCCCTGGTGATCCAGTGATCAGGATTCAGCACTTTCACTGCCGTGGCCCAGGTTCAATTCTGGTTGGGAACTCCCTCAAGCTATGTGGTGTGGCCAAAAAAACAAAAAACTGTGTAGCCAATAAACATCATTGGCTATATACGCAAAGAATTTAAAAAATAAAATAGGGACTTCCCTGTTGGCACAGTGGTTAAGAATCAGCCTGCCAATGCAGGGGACACGGGTTAGATCCTTGGTCAGGGAAGATCCCACATGCCGCAGAGCAACTAAGCCCGTGCGCCACAACTACCAAGCCTGCCCTCTAGAGCCCGAAAGCCACAACTACTGAGCCCACGTGCTGCAACTACTGAAGCCCGTGTGCCTAGAGGCCATGCTTCAAAACAAGAGAAGCCACTGCCACGAGAAACCCGCACACTGCAATGAAGAGTAGCCCCCGCTCGCCACAACTAGAGAAAGCCCACGCAAAGCAAAGAAGACCCAACACAGCCAAAAAACAAAGATAAAAATAAGTTAAAAAATAAAATTAAATTAAAAATTTTAAAAATACAAAATAAAATAAAAGTAACATATCTAAAACATAACCATACAGAAATGTTGACAACTGGAAAATATACTCCAACAAAATGAGGAAATAAATTTAAAAAGAGAAAGAAATGGGATTAAGGAAATAGGGAACTGGAATAGGAAGACAGAAGGTTCTGAGAAGAAAGCTTCCAGGTAAAAGGAGGGCATTGATAAACTAATGTTTCTGAGCATAGGGGCAGGGTGGGGCGGAAATCTGCTGATAGGTTTATGGTACCTCTGATTGAATATTTGGAAAAATTTAGATATAGATTTATAAAAAATTACACAAGTAAAAACAGAAGCAATGAGTAACTCCAAAAAAAAAGAAAAGGATTTCATTTATATAAGAAAGGAAATGCAATCATAATATACTAGTTGATTCTGCGATTAAAAAGTGTTTGCCCATTCTTAATGGCCATCATTAAAAAGTCTACAAATAACAAATGCTGGAGGGGGTCTGGAGAAAAGGGAACCCTCCTACACTGTTGGTGAAAATGTAAGTTGGTGCAGCCACTGTGGAAAACAGTATGGAGGTTCCTCTGAAAACTAAAAATAGAATTACCATGTGATCCAGCAATCCCACTCATGGGCATACATCCAGACAAAACTATAATTCAGATAGATACATGCACCCCTATGTTCGCAGCAGCACTATCCACAATAGCCAGGACATGGAAACAACCTAAATGTCCAGTGACGGATGAATGGATAAAGAAAATGTGGTACATGGATACAATGGAATACTACTCAGCCATAAAAAGGAATGAATATGGATGCAACTAGAGATTATCATACTAAGTGAAGTAAGTCAGAAAAAGAAAGACAAATACAATACCGTATCATATCACTTATATGTGAAATCTAAAATATGACACAAATGAATTTATCTACAAAACAGAAACAGACTCAGACATAGAGAAGAGACTTGTGGTTGCCAAGCGGGGAGGGGGGGATGGTGTGGGAGGTTGGGGTTAGTAGATGCAAACTACTATACATAGAATGGATAAATAAGAAGGTCCTACTGTATAGCACAGGGAACTATATCCAATATCCTGTGATAAACCATAATGGAAAGAATATTTTAAAAAATGTGTGTGTATATATATATAAAACTGAATCACTTTGCTGTTCAACAGAAATTAACACAACATTGTAAAACAACTATACTTCAGTTTTTTAAGAAAGTGTTTGCCTATTCTTAATGTAAACACTAATTATTGATTTAACCAAAATTTCTGTTATACTCTGTTGAGCAGAAGAGGGAATGGAGCAAGAGAGGGGAATACTTATTAATAGAAGCCAATAAATGATGTTTAAAAGTGATAGGTCAAGAATTAGCAGTATAATCATATTACTTAGAAATATAAAGATTAACGCTAGAAATATCAGCTAAATGAAGTAACAGGACCTCTCAGGACAAGGAATGAAGAGTTGAAGAGTAGCAGGACGAATGTAGTTTGTAATTATAATCCTTCTCATTTTATTTAGCTTTGAAATTATATACATGTATTATTTTGTTAAAATTTTAAATTAGCAGATGAAAATTTTTTTAAAAAAAAGAAAATAAAAGCAAATAAGAGGAATTTTTCCTACCAGATAAAAAGTTAAATGAAAGCTACGTATCAGAATACATCATAAATTATATATGTTAAACAGTACTTGGCACAGAAATAGACAAATAGATTAATGAAACAGAATAAAAGTCCAGACAGATTCACATTCATATGGGAATTCAAGTCAAGAAAAAAGCAGCATTTCAAATCAGTAGAGAAGCATTTATTTGATGATCCGCTGAGACAGCTGTCAATCATTTAGGAAATTGCTGTTAGATCCCTGTCTCACCCCACACACAGACATAAATTTCAGACAGATTGAAAAGCTAAATGCAAAAACCAAAATTTTAAAAAGAGAATGAGATATTATCTATATGTACTGACTTTGAAAAAGGCCTATAAAATATTTTTAGGTGAAAAAAGAAAATGGTAGTATAATATAATTAGTGTGATTCCATTTTTTCAAGTAAAAATATATGTGAGTGAGTTTGTAAGTGTGTGTTGTGTGTGTAATGAAAACGGTCTGGAACATGCACCAAATTGTTTATATCAGTGACTAGATTTTCATAGTGGTGATAACAGGCGGGATTATATTTCTCAAAAATGTGGCAAAATTATGGATGACTATTACTTTCATTTTTTCCTTTTTTTCATTTTTCAAATAAAAAATGTCAAAAGGAAAATTTTTTAATATTTTAAAGTAAACTTTTAATCTTAAACTTTAAATCTATCCATCTTTTACCAGGGAACTTGTAAAAACTGTGTTTATACATAAAGTCTACAAGAATAAGTGCATATATTTATATCTGCTAAAGCTTCTTCGATCTTTAATTTTTTAAAAAACTTTATTGAACCTTTCTAAATAGGAAACGTTCCCTTTAAGTAACATTTATTGAATGATTATAATGTGCAGTTCATAGAACTAGTTATAGCATGTAATTTGTCATAACACCCTGGGTTCAATATGGCAAATTTTCTACAGAAAATTGCAAGCCAAATTAAAAGAGGAAAATACTCCTTCTACATTATGACATGAAATGACTTCAGAAGTCAAAGACAATAACGGCAATTTTTAAATTGACTCCTGTACTGTAGAGAAACTGAAAACATGGAGAGTAAAAAAAAAAAAGCATCCCTATATATTATCAATGGCAAGAACTACAAAGGAAGAGATGCATTAGGAGAAATTTTTCTGGAAGCATTTAATTTAAAATAAATCCTGCTTGTCCCAATCGTTTTTAAGCCCCAATAGTAAGATGTTTTTTCTCTTTCTCTGTAAGGTACAAAGCAGATCAACAAAATCAAATTGAAAGCCATAGAGAAAAAAAAAAAGACAATTAGAGTTTTTACATTATCTTGGAAAACCCGCATGGATATCTGACACCTTGAGGAGCATCAAATCTACACCTTGACCTCTATATCCCACCTCAAAGTCCTTTCCATCTCTTGCCATCATTTACTCAAAGACTGATTGAATGCCGGCTCTTTGCCAGGCACTGGACACTGGGGATGTGACAACCTCAAGCTGCTGTTAGCAGAGGGAGTGGGAGAGATGGATAAGCCAACAGGCAATTACAATTCAGAACTCAAATGCCAGCCTGGAGGTGCGTGCAGAGTATGAGGAAGTCTGGAGCTCAGACTGCTTCCCACAGATGTCCACCGTCTCCCCAAAGAGAAGCCACAGGAAGGAAGAGAAGAGCAACAAAATCTAAAAGCATTTTCACTTGTGACTGCAAAGTGGATGCCCTGCTACAATCACTCAGACAGGAAAGTGTGAAATGGACATGAGGGTGAGTAAAGGAGCCAGAGCCAGGCTGTGTAGACCAAGGTAGAAGGTCCTTCGTGAGCTGGACGGGACCAGTGCCCCCAGCCCCCTCCCCTCCCCTTCTCACCTGGCCCCTGGTCCCTGTCCTTCCTGGTGCTGCTGTCGTCCTGCTGCCCCTTGTCCTGCTGCCTCCGGAGAGGCTGCTGTAGGCTGTGCACAGCTGTGCTCTTCCGGAGATGCCTCCGCACACCCCATCTTCACTCCCTCCCTCCCCCGCTGCCCCCTCCACTCAGCTCTCACGGGAGGGGGCAATTCTTCCCCGCCCCCCCCCCGGGGTTTTCTATGCCCAGCCCTGCCCTGCCCTTCATTCTCTACACACAACAAATGTCCAGGCACTGACAACTAAGGAATCTACACATAACCACCAGAGATAATGGATGTGTACAATTCAGGGAACAGCTTCCAGGAAGTGCCAAGACTCAGATCCCCCCTCAGGGTCCCTTACATCCCTCTCCCGCTCAAGGCCCAGCCTCTGCCATTGCGGCAGGGAAGTGCTCCAGGCCTCTCCCGCCTCAGAGCCCAGGGAGGGCGGATCTTCTCTTATATTGCCTCTCACTGCCCAGAGAGAGGGAGAACCATCCGTCCTGCTCCACACCTGATGTCCCAGTGCCATTATTGGTAGGTCCCCTTCCACTACCCAAACAGCTTTAGTTTGGATGTTAAGTTTCACAGTCACCTTGACTAGGAATAATCCACTCTAAGACTGACAGTGAGAATACCCATTCCTTTCCAGAAAATCTCATCCCCAGAACCAAGGGAATGATCAGGCCCTGTGGGACCGGACAACAGTCAGACTCCAATTGCCTGCAAGTAGTACATTTACCAAAATCTGGCTCATTCGGTCTTACACATCATGCGTGGGACATCAGCCATCCTATCCAGGTTTGCATTATGACAAGATCAACAGTGTCCCTTTCCAGTCACCCTTCCAGTGAGAGGTGAGTGCTAGGCTCATTAGGAGTCCAAATGAACTTGCAAGTCTGGCCTTGTCACAGGCCAGTCAGACTACAAGCCACCTGTCCATAGGACGGTTCGCCCAGCACGGTTCACCTTCAATGGCAGGACCTCCGGATGTAGGAGGACTGAGACATTTTAGCAGATATACAAGCGCCTAAATATACAAATAAACCACGCACCTACCTACTAACTCTATTGGGAGATGGAGACTAATGTCAGCTCAGAAGTGAAAACCTTTCTGTCTGCAACATTTGGTGTGAACGGCAATATCCAATATCTGATCAGCAAGCTTATGCTACCTGCAGGAAGGTGATGCAGATCAGATCAGAGAGGAAACTGGGCCTTTGCAGGCCATTCACCCTCAGACCCAATCACATGGAGTCAGGACGTGACAGGAAGAAGCTATAAAAGAGCAGGCCCAGGAACCTGGATGGTCTGGGGTCTACTCACCATGCCTTTCCCCTTTACTACTCACTTCAATGTTTATATGGCACGTGTGGATTCTGCTCCTGCTTTCGAAGCCTCCTAGCACATGAGATGATTGTCACACAAGGAACACTGATTATGTCTGGGCTGCTCAAGTGTCTCACAGACTGAGTGGCTGAGTTTTCAACCCTACCCAGCACCCAGCTCACGCCAGATTTAATAACTGTAACGCCAGCCTAGAGTGGCATGCAGCTACCCTGTGGGTATGAAACACTCCAACGTGCCCCGTATGTCTAAATCTGGATGGAGTTTCTCATTTTCTAAATTGAGTCAGAAAATTTAGACCTGAATTCTAATTCTAGCGTCTCCTCTAAATAGCTCACATCTACTCCCGAGGCCTCAGGATCCTCAAGTGGAAAATATAATGGTTGGCCTAGGAAGCCACGAACGTCCCCTCCTGCTCTGTCATTCTGTGGGACTGCACTTCTGGTGCCAGTTGTCGTCTGGTTGTTGGACCTCAGAAAACATTCTCCGGGCCTCAGTTTCCTCATCTGTTAAAGTGGTGCCAATACAGTGAGCACCTCACAGGGAGGCTGTGGGCTTTAAGTGGGACCGCGTCCAGGGCAACATGCAGGAAATGAATGCATACAGTAGGAACTCAATAAATGTTAGTTTGCACTCTCCCAGATTCTCCATCTGTGAAAGCTGAATGATACCTGCCAGTCTATCCTGTGAAAATTTAAATGAGCTATGGAGAAAGATGGAAGGTGCCTGGAATTAAGAAAAGCATATGCGAAAAAGAAAAGAAAAGCATATGCAAATGGAAGGAATTATTATTATGCAAATATGGGCGGAAATCAGTTTCAGAGCAGTAGCAGATTTGATGTGCCTGATTAATTTATTAAACAAACTACAAGCATAAATATCTGAAAACTAAAAACCATCTGCTTTAAAGCCCTGGGTTCATCTCAGATGAGACTGAAAGACAGAGGGCAAAGGAGAAAGCTCAGAAGGTTCCAGGGCTTCTAAGGCCCTGAAGCCAGGCCAGGAGGGAAGCTGAGGTGGGGGTGATGGTGACAGAGTGACTGTTGAAGGAGAGGAGGTGCCGAGGCCAAGGCACACCTGGGAACAGAAGTGACGACGGCTGAAGCAGAGGGGTCGCTGCAGAACTGCTCACTGTGGCTTATGGAGCACTTTGGCTCTTGTTAACATGAGGAAGTTCAGCTTCCCTTGTTAGGAAAAAGGGCAAGAGATTTTACCTAGGAGAGGAATCACCACAAGAAACAGTGTGCCTGCTTCAGCTCAGAGGCCTTGCAGAGACTGAGCTTTCAGGCCCGCAGGCAGTGGGTCTTCTGGGTCTGTTCAGACGGAAGCAGAAGCTGTGGGCTGCTCAGAGAGATACAAAGCTCTGGGCAGGAATCTGGGCTTAGCTGTGGGGTATTTTTTTTACCATTTTATTTCTAAAAAAAAAAAAAAAAACTCAAACATACAGCACAGCTGAAAGCACTTTCCAGGGAACACTGGCATAATCCTACCTGGATTCTATCTTGATTGTTTTGCTATACTACTTTCTTGGTCACATCTATCCCTCTATCCATCCATTACTCCATGTTAATTTTGGTGCATTTCGAAGTGACCTACAGGCCTCAATACCCTTCCCCCTAAATACTTCAGCATGCATACTATTAACGGGAGCTCAATAATTCTTTTTACAGATCTTTCCTTCTAATATAAAATTTACATACTATGAAATGCACAAATACTAAGATAATAGGTGCTGTGTTTTGACAAATGCATGCACCTGGGTGACCCAAACCCCTATCAAGATGTAGAACATCCAGTCACCCCAAGTTGGCTATAGATTTGTTACATGACCTTGGACAAGACCCTGTTTACCTTTGATTTCAGCATGTCCCAGACTTTTCTGATCACAGAACTCTTTTTCCAAATTCCAAGTTCCAAAGTCTGTCTTAAACAATTCAGCCTACTAGATGGAATGTTAAATACCATTCAAGCCCCCATATTACAGTTGAAGAAATCTGAGAACTGGAGACGTTACTTATCCTAGATCCCTAAGCTGGTAGCACAATTAGGACAGGAAATTAAAATGTATTGAGCAACCTCTCCAAACCAGGAAATATATTAGGTGCTGGGTTGATGTAAAGATGAAATACGATCGCATATGTGAAGTGCCTTGCATTACGTCTGGAACAAGGAGACACCAAAAATCATTAGTGCTTTTCTCCTCTGTTCCATACTAACATTTTAATATGTTCACATGGCTAAGATAGTAAATGCACATCCTTCACCTCATTCCAATATAGTAATAACGCATGAGGGAGGCGGGGGAGGCATTTTTATCCACGCTTCGCAGGAGATTATATAGCTTGTCCTGATCATCATTAGTAAATGATGGTGGTACCAGGACTTAAACTGAGTCTCCTGACCCTAAATAATTTCAGACGAGAGACTTAGGAGCTTTGTCCACGTTCTCCCAGGCCACCTGGGACTAGAGTGGAAGGGGAATTTGGAAATGCTAAGAAGGCTATATTTGGTTCCAAGGGACAGAAACCCAACTTGAACTCACTAAAGAAGAGTTTAGTGGTTCTTATAATAGAAAGTCTCTCCCTCTCTCTTTCTCTCTCTCTCCCCCCACCCCCAAACCCTGCCTCCAATTTCCTCTTGTCTTGGCTCCATTCTCCGGCAACACCACCCTCATGGAGGTGGGATGGCCACCAGAAGGTCTTGGTTTACATTCACCCAGGTTAGCAATCTCAAAAGAAAAAGAGAACTTTCTTTTGTTATATCAGGCAAAAATCCAAGGATTGAGTTTACTGAACTAACTTGTTTCATGTGCCCATTCTTGAAACAATTATTATTATTATTTTTTAAAAGGATGGAATCTACTACTCCTATTACTGGGGGTAGGGTCAGCTCCTCCCACAGCCTGAAAGAGAGGGAGGATGTGTCCTCCAGGAAAATCAACATGCTGTTATCAGAGGAAAGGGGAAATGGACGATGGATGCTGGGCAGCAAAATCTAGTCAACAAAAATAAGTTTAACAAAACTACTGGGTGGGGGCTTCCCTGGTGGTGCAGTGGTTAGGAATCCGCCTGCCAACACAGGGGACACGGGTTCGAGCCCTGGGCCGGGAAGATCCCATATGCCACGGAGCAACTAAGCCCGTGTGCCACAACTACTGAGCCCATGTGCCACAACTACTGAAGCCCGCATGCCTAGAGCCTGTGCTCCGCAACAAGAGAAGCCACCACAATGAGAGGCCTGCGCACCGCAACTAGAGAAAAGCCCGTGCACAGCAACGAAGACCCAATGCAGCCCAAAATAAATAAATAAATTTATTAAGAAAAAAAAAAAAAACAACTACTGGGTGACCAGGATCAACTTACACTGTTGAGAGTGGGTTAATCAGAGCTCTCCTGGAACTGTCCAAGCCCAGGCTTTAGAGGTTTTCATGGCGGTTTCACTATGTAGGCATAACTGATCAAATCATGGGCTACTGGTGATTGAACTCAATTTCTAACCCCTCTCTCTCCCCCGAAGAATGTGTGGGCAGGGGCTGACAGTTCCAAACCTCTAATCACCTGTTCGGTCTTTCTGGCCACTAGCCCCATCCTGAAACTATCTAGGACCCCCCCTCATGGCTCAAGAGTCAACCCATTAGCATAAACTTAGGTAAGGTTGAAAGGACCTCATTATGAATAACAAAAAACACTCCTAACACAAGGTCCAGTGGAAGCTCTTGTCAACTAAGAAAATGCCGAACACTTCCCCATTCCATAATTTAATAAAGCGTTCAGAGTTAAAAGGTCAATGCATTCATGTATTGTGCTTTCCAGGAACTTCACCTGATTTCTCACAGAAATCTTCAGTGCTTAAGCCCAGGGATGCAACAGATGTACGAGGTCCACTCCAAACCCTCCCCAGGAAGGTCCCCAAGCAACTCTGGTCGGTTCCCCCTTCCCCAAAGAGGACAGGGGCTGTGTCCTGCCCCATTGCAGCACTCCCTTACTTCCCTCAGAGATTTTCAGGCATCAGTGAAATTATAAAATAATTTTTCCCCTGGCGAGGGTGGGGGGCTTTGGTTTTGTTTTCCAAGGGAATCACTATAATTGTCAGCATTTTGAATGCCAGGCCTCGAGGGAAATATTTCTGCTCACAGGAGCCTTCTCATCATCACCATTCCTACTGTGAGGGGGTATGAAAGGTAGGATGTGAAAAGGGATTGGCCCACAGCTTCTCTTTTTCTAAGCACAGAGGACAGAAATAAGAAAAATTGTGGCAAAGATTGGAAGAGGTCAGCAAAGTTCCTCTGGACCCCAGCCTTCATTTTGCCTCCCTCCCCTATAGTCCTTCCTTTCTCCTTCGACAGGGTCCCGCCAGCTTCCTCCTTTCTGCCCCCCAGGAAGGAGACGGGGAAAGGAAGGACAGAGAGAAGACAGGGCCCAGGGAAGCTTGGCACCGTGGAGCCAAAGGAAATCCAGGAATTGAGGAGTGAGAACCAGGACAAGAGACTTTTGAGTGAGTTGATGTTGATATCGATCAAACACGAAAATGGGGGAATTCCTGGCGGTCCAGTGCTTTCACTGCCGTGGCCCAGGTTCAATCCCTGTCCAGAGAACTAAGATCCCGCAAGCTGCACAGCATGGCCAAAAAAACCCCAAAAAACAAAAACATGAAAAGGGGATCAGAGACAATTACTGAAAAACAAATTACAGATTCTTCAAAACTCACTAAGTGGGAAGAGAAGAACCCAAAATGCAGTTTAGTCAGATACGATTGATACTAATTAGAAAGTCCTCCTGTTCTCTAATCCCAACATAGACTCAAATTGGTCTTGATATCACTGTACCATCCCAACCACCATCACCTGGACTCCACATCAACCCTTGTTCCATCTTGTTCAGTCTTTCTAATGACAGCCAGAGGGCACTTCTTAAAACACGAATTGAGGGGCTTCCCTGGTGGCGCAGTGGTTGAGAGTCCGCCTGCCGATGCAGGGGACACGGGTTCGTGCCCCGGTCCAGGAGGATCCCACGTGCCGCGGAGCGGCTGGGCCCGTGAGCCATGGCCGCTGAGCCTGCGCTTAAATCTTTCAACTGTTTCCAAGTCCACTTAGAATCAAATCCAAAATCCTTACCACGCCTTAAAAAGCTCCACATCATCTAGCCTCTACCAACTCATATCTTATTGATCTCCCTCCTTCCACTGAGCACTGGCCACCAAACTTTTAGTTTCTCAAGATACCAGGAAACTACCCCAAGACCTTGACTTATGCTGTTACTGCTTCCTGGAAAACTTTCCAGTTCTCCTCCACACCAGCTCCCGTTCATTGATAAGACCTCAGAGTTCTCTGTTAAATGCCCCCATCTCAATCTCAATTAGGTTCCCCATGTTGCAATGGCTATCAAATAAAGTCAAAGTGTAAATGGAGAATAGCTTAGAACTCTATTAATATATTCTGGAAAAGATTTATCAATTTGTAGATATGAAAGGATTCAATTGATTGGTGGGAAAGACTAGTCCTAGGATACGTAGATAGTTTGGCCTGGACAGCATTAACTTACTTAAATTCTTAAAGTTCCACCAAATTTTTCTCCATTTTCCCATTCATTCATCTGATCCTCCTGGGGGAGACAGAGCATCAAAGAAGTTGAGAGTGGGGAAGAATGTTGTGTAACAAGAAGTGTACTGAGACGGGGATCGGAAATCTGGACTCCATTCCCCTCTCTGCCAGCAATTAGTGTAAATTGGGGCAAGTCAAATCTGCACTCTGGGCCTTAGTCTCCTAAACTCTGATAATAATCTCTAAGATTCCTTCTAGTTTTTGTTTTTCAAGATACTAGGCTATCTGGATTAAATCCCCCCTTAACTCAATAATTTCTCCTAAAGTGCTCTAATGTAAACATACTCCTCTTAGCTTAGACACATGAGTGATATAGAACTCTGCTTCCCAAGGCATTCACTCCTTCTTTGTCGACCTGTGGTCTTAGAATCTGCCTCTCCGTAATTTCCTCTCATTAATGTTAGTGCACCAGAACAAGAGAATTTATCTGGCCCCATGACAGTGTTTAAAATGTAAAGATATTATCCCGGCCTCCATTTTCCAAGTTAAACCTCTCCACTTCCTTTCACTCTGTATATAAATGCTTTCCAGACACCTCAACATCCTTCTTGCCTATACCGGTCCTCTCTAGTTTATGAATGTCCATCTTAACACTTAGTTCCCGAAACTAAATTGTATATCCTTGCTGTGATCTCAGCAGATAGCTCTAAGAGTATCATCAGTGATCCAGGAAGAATACTTCTCCAAGTATTTTGGTTTGATTAGCAACAAAAGCAAGCATTGGCTATCAATATGGCTGTTGATTTATTGTTTAAACCATCTACATTATACTACTGCTTTTCATAGCAGTGGTTCCAGCTGAGCCTGAACTGGGATTCAGAGGCTGAGATTATCTGATGAACTGGTTCTAATGGTGACCCATAGGCAGTGACCATTCTGCATGAGGTGATTTTCATGGAGGAAATAGCTTGTGGAGAGGACTTGGTGCCAGAGTGCCTGGAGGAAAATGAGAAACGAGGATATAGGTGTCTATCAAAATTGTGGCCTTCATGATGTCTTAGATCTCTGGAGAGTCGGGCTGGAAATGATACTAAGGTACACACAAGAGAGTGTCAGAGATTGGGGGAGGTGGCGCTACTCATTTCTGGTCATGACCTAGAGGAGTCTGGTGTGGTGAATACTGAAGGAAACATGGCCCTTGCATTGTCTGTCTCTGGGAGGGAACCTGGGGTTCCCTTGGAACACCCCAGCAGGCAGTAAGCAACAGACAACAGTGGAGGAGGGGAACCTGCTCCTTGGGTAGCTTGTGGCAACCTTCTGAGGAACCGAAGAAAAGCTTAGGGGCACTTTGAAGGTGAACTGAATCCGGTCTCAGGCACTGCCAGGGAAATCCGAGCTAGGGAAGTTGAATTACTACTGGTAATGAGAGCTCATTGGGACCAATAAACTGATGAAGCAAAGAAATTTGGGTTCTCTTAATATCAACAGTTGATGCAATCTCTTTCATGTTAATGTAAATCTAGAGCATCCAAGACTTTTGTGAAAAATTCCCAAGTGATGCTATATCTGCTGGTTTACATACTATATTTTGAGTAACAAGAAATTAGAATATATGGCCACAGATCCTCTAAAAAAGTAGTATCAGACAGAGAAGTCTCCTGAACTTGTAGTATAATAAGTTGGAGTCATTGCTCTTAGCTGAGTTGCCATCTTTCTAAATCCTCTGACACTTTTTCCTAGTTGCTAAGAATGAACCTTTGCTCCCAACATTTTCACCATCTTTGTGTGGTCCCTGAAAATAAAGAGAGAAAACCCACTTGCAAAGGAAATGCCTGGGAATCGAAGCTATCTGCTTTGGGAGATGGAAAAAAATCAGCTTTTCTTAAGGACATATTAAAATTAATCCTAGAAACAGATCTTGAACTTTTGTTATATTTGAACTGATATGTGATTTTCCAGAATGACGAGCAAATGAGAGAAGTGAGAAAAAATAAGTCATTTTGATATGATTTCCTCACTTCTTTAATCCCAATATAAACTGTTTAGAGTTCTGTAGAGACTTCACCCACATAAAATCAAAACAAATGCTTACAGGAGGCTCCCTGGTGAGCTTCTAGATCTCGAGATCATTTTGGCCCGAGGGTGGTGCAGAAGCCAGATGGGTAGGTGAGGGGCAGAAAGAACAGGAAGTGATCTCACCCTGAATGACAGGCCCTGCTCTCACTCAGCCCCCAGCCCAAGTGGCTCATTTCTCTTCCTTTAAACAGGGTCGAGGATCTTCACTACTGCCCTCATGCATCACACTCCAAATCTCACACAGAAAACCCTTTCTAACAACCAGCCTAAAACACAAGACAGCCCCTCAGGGATCGGGACACCAGCAGAAACTACATTACACTCAGGTACAGAGGGGTCTACAGACACACCCTTTGCCACTGGAAGATGGCATCTCAGAGGAAGACCACCCCAACTCAGGGTCGACCTTCAGAGCAAGCACTGTGGGTGCCCTTCTTCTTGTCCCTGCTACCATCTTGAAGTCCTGGGGCCTCAGCTCTCCAGCAGCAGTACTTTGGTGACCCTGCCCACTCAGGCTCAAGTAACATTTCTGCTGACAGTGTGCGAGGTGCAGACGGTTTACACAGCACTTCTCCTCCAACAGAGGCTCCCTGAGCGTAAGAATACTAACTTCAGAAGCCAAAGTGACGACCAGCTGGCTTCTTTCAGTGGGCCAGGCCCCAAGCAAGTCACAGATGAGGGAACACACACCTTGCAGATGGATGGCAGGGAAGCAGCTGCCTCGGGTAAAAGGTAGCCAGGCAGGTGTCCAAACTTGGATGGGTGACTGATAAAGAAATTTATTCTGTCCTTTGATTTCAGCCTGCCAGCCCAGTGGTTGTTTGTCACACCTCCTTCCATTTATTGATCTTTTAGTCCTCACCTTTTTAAAAACTGAGGAAGCTTATGACAAAAGCCAAAAATCCAACAGACCCCTTAAAACCAAAATAAAAGAACCAGGGCCTGGATTGGAAAACCAGGAAAGCACTGAAGTATATCATCTAAGCTGTAGACGATCATTGTAATCATCTCCCAAATCAGCTCTGTGCTCCTGATAGCCAAGGCAGAAAAGGAAAACTATTAATTTTTAAATTCTTACCTAATAAAAGGAAACATACTTGTTTATTAACAGAAACAAAAAGTCTCCTGTCTCTAAACTCTAAGGTGACCCTTCAATATCTTGGGTTTTCCCAATTTGATTAAATCACAGTCAGGGCTGACCTACTGTTCCTGGGAACTGATTCTGCCAACACTGGAGAGTCAGAAGGCCACTGTCTTGTTTCTGGACTTTATGTACACCTCTATGCAGGGAATATGTGATGATGTTATAACTTATAGAGTTACACTGCTGAAATACAGATGAATTATTGAACTTGAACTGTCAAACAACTCTAAAAATTGATATCTCTTAAAATAACAATTATTTTCATATTAGAGTCCCAACATCTTATGGTGGAAGGGTCCATGTATGCTAACTATGGGGGAGGTGACACTCATCTCCTGAAATCCTGCCCTCCTGTTTCTTTTCTTTTTAACCTGACATATAACAGTGCTTGTTTGTCTGCTTGTTGTTTACGTTTTTAAAACCTGGGGTGTGATCATTTACATATATACATAACATAACAATTACCATTTTAACCATTTTTAAGTGCACAGTTCTGTAGCATCAAGTACCCTCATCTTTTTTCCCATTTCTGCAACCCAACCTCCACTCTTAGCCCCTCCTATAAAGAGAAAATCTACAGACATTGTTATTTTTCTTGGGGCTTTATGTCTCTTTACCTCTTTTTTTTTTTAATGAATTTATTTATTCTTTATTTATTTTTTGTTGCTACGTGCGGGCTTTTCTCTAGTTGTGGCGAGCGGGGGCTACTCTTTGTTGTGGTGCGTGGGTCTCTCACTGCGGTGGCTTCTCGTCGCGGAGCACAGTCTCTAGGCGCGCGGGCTTCAGTAGTTGTGGCTCAAGTGCAGGCTCAGTAGTTGTGGCACACGGGCTTAGTTGCTCCGTGGCATGTGGGGTCTTCCTGGACCAGGGCTTGAACCCATGTCCCCTGCATTGGCAGGCAGATTCTTAACCACTGCGCCACCAGGGAAGCCCCTTTGTGTAATTTTAAGGAGATAGTTCAACAACAACAGAAGAAGAAAGAAAGCAGCCTCAAACATGCTTCAAGGAATTTGGGAGGCTTGGGAAGCAAAGTAAAAAGTCCCCGAGGACAAAGCCCTGTATTTAAATACCAGTGAGGTGACTCGCAGGGTGAGGTGGGGCTTATGAGATGCCAAAGCAAGTGGTCAGTTGACTAGTTTTCGTCCAGTGAATCATCTGGTTGAGGAAAACGCCAGCAATCTCTGCCGGCAGCCTCCCCAGCCTCACCTAGAAACCCACTGTCAGCCTCACTTCCTTTCTCCCGCATTTGAGGTCTGGGCATCTGCATGAAGCGAAGTGAGGAAACATCCATGCTCTGGGTCACTCCTCCAAGCCCTGGCAGGAGACCCCTGCCCCTCCCTCCCTTCTCCCACAGGACGAGCTGAGCTGGGAGACTTCAGGCAGCCACCCATAGCCAGTCCCTCCCACACCAGGACTCAGGCTGGGGCCCAATGCAGAGCGGCTGCTGGGAATCAACGCAGGGACGAGTAGTTTCCTCCTGCCTGGTAAACCCTTGGAACAATCTGATGACTCGATTTTTTAACTCTGTTCCACACACACACAAAAAAAAAAGTGTTTCTGCAATAAGAGCAGTCAAGGAAGTATCAGTTCTGTTTTCTTTTGGTTTTTTGCAGTTGCTACATTTTCCGGTTGAAAACTGCTTGAGTATCTATAATGTCGTCTCCACTTCGCCTCTCTAGCTTTCTTGCTTTACTGAGAGCCCTGAAACTCGCCATGCCTCTAGAGTATACAAACTTTTTCAAAAGTTGTTCAAAAATCCCTACCACTATAGCAGTGAAACTACTGAAAGCTCTCTGTTCTTTCTCTGAAAATGCCTTCTTGTGGCCGAATCTCCAACAACCTCCAAGCTCAGAACGTGCCCAAATCCCCCCCCCCCCGCCCCGTCTGTCCAGAGGGTCTGGAATGCTGGGCATTTCCAGGAAAGACCTAGCACCAGATTTCCCCAAGAAAATGGTTGCCCTTTGGTGCAACCATTTCACTGGGCTCAGAGTACTGTTGTATAAAGTTCTGGGGAACCAGGCTCAGTTCCTTCTAAGTACAGAGTCACTGTTCTGAGGACAAGTCCAAAGCCAAGGTTTTCAAGACTACATGTTGGGCCCCGTCTTGCTTTCCTACACTCTAAGGGAGAAAGGGAGGAAAACAAGGAAGAACTATAGCACTTGTTGTTGTTTTAGGATGATAGTACTTTTTTTTCCTGGCAGGTGTGGGCTTAGAGCACAGGTTCAATAACGACATCAGGAAACCCCACCTGTTGGGTGGATGAATCTGTTGGGACTCTCTGAGTTGCAACTGAGAAAAATCCCCTTGCTCAGCAGGCATGAGCAAAGGGGAATTTATCGTCTCAGGGAAATGAACATTTCACGGGTGGGTCTGGCTGGATACCTAATTCAGACCAAATGATGCCAGGAATCAATCTCTCTCTTGCTAACTATTCATCTAATTTCCTCTATGTTGCCTTCATTCTCAGCACACCATCATGTGGAACTCCCAAAGAATCCAGGCTTTCATTCAATTAGACTAAGGAGAGAGCTTCTCTCCTTTTGTATAGCTCCACATAAGTCCCCGGACTGATTCACAATGGACTGACCTGCACGGCATGCTCTCTCTGCTTCAACAAATCAGGAAACTTGAAAAACGAAATAAGCTGATTGGCCAGGTTTGGCCCTCCGGAGCCCTGCTACTCCAAAGGAAAATTGAGGTGATGTTACCAGAAGAAGGAAAGGACGGAGGCCAGACAAGAATATGAAATGCCCTCGACAGGGGCATGTGGTGGCCTTGTGTAGCCAAGACTGCTTGGGGTACAAGCAGGGACAGCTCACAGGTCAGCAGTTCCAAGGATCAGTCATGTCTGTGGCGCATAAGCTCAAAGGCCTTGGAGAGAGTGGTGAATAAATTTCAGAAGCAATCCACGCTTATGAGCTGAATCATCACAACTCCTAAATGGCAACCTGAATTCAGGGAAACTTAGAGACGCGGGTGAACCAATGAATTTCGTGGAGAACACAGAACTTGCACCAAGTCTTGAAGAATGCGCAGGACCGGATGGAAAGATGGGCCGGGGTAGCAGCAGGAACTATGCAGTTCTGCATGAATAAAGGCTAGGCGTCTGGCACAAGCGTGAGAACCGTGGCAGAGAGGAAGGGCCACGGCTTCTGAGGGCAATCAGCCCCTAGGGGAGGGGGAGACATATGGGCAAGAGTGGATGGGAATTTGAGGGACCAGATGAACGCTCCATCACTGAGAGCAGTGACTGACTCGTTCTATCCTCTTCCTTTTCTGTCTGTCTCTGATGTTTTAACATTGTCAGTATTTTGATTCTACCTTGGGCTAAATACAGGTTTTTCTGTATTGCATTCTAATTGTTTAAGAGCAGAGCCACGTGCAGGAAAGCATTCCCAACAGGATGCCAGTGCACAGTGATCCAAAGCAGGTCCAGGCCCTCATGCTTTACCCTGCCATGTGCCTACCTGTCATCAAGATTTCAGGGCTGCCAAGAGACAGGGGCATGGTACTGTTACTAGGAGATGCAGCTGATTAGTTAGATCACTTGTAAGCAGAGATTAGTATCCATCATCACCTGGGAGAAAACAAGGGGTGGAAGGATTGGGGCACAGGACAGGTAGGAGGCAGGGAAGGAAGAGCTAAAGAAAAGACTCATGACACGGTGTCCTTCAGAGTCAGGGAAGGGCAGTAAAAACACAGCCTTGGAGCCACAAAGACCTCGGTTTAGTCACAGGGTACAAACTTTCAGTTATAAGACGAATAAATTCTGGGACTCTAACGTACAGCATGGTGACTATAGCTAATGATAGTACCATATTTGCTAAAATTTGGTAACAGAGTAGATCTTAAGTGTTCCCACCACACACAAAGAGTAGTAACTATATGAGGTGATGCGTTTATTAATTAACTCGATTGTGGTAATCATTTCACTATATATGTATATTAACTCATCACATTGTACATCATTAAAAAAAATCACATTGTACAACGTAAAAAAAGACGGACCTCAGTTTAAATCTGCGCTTAATAGCTGGGAGGCAGAACTTAATCTCTTTAAACTGCAGGTTCCTCACCAATAAAACAAGGATCATAAAACTTGTATTTTATTGCAAGCATTAATAAAGAGGAAGGAAGGAAAGTCCTGGCTCTGCATATTATTGTTCTGCCTCTCCCTCACCATGGGTCCTGGGACAGATTAACCTTAAACTCTTTAAGCTACAATTTCCTCATCTGTAAAATAAAATGATAAAAGTGCCTAGTTCAATGCGTTGTGGTTCGGATTAGATAAGGTAACGCACATACAAATTCAACAGCGTCTGGCAACAGTAAGCACTTAACAGGTATTAATGATGATGATGGTGATGATGATGATCTTAACTGTATTAGGGTGCTTGCGACTGTATGTGACAGAAACCCCAAACAGAAGTGACTTAAACTGTAAAGAAATGTTATTACATGATGAAAAGTCCCAAGGTAAAGAGGTTCCAGAATGAGTAATTCGTTGGCTCAAAAATGTCATCAAGCATCTATGCTCTTTCCTGCCTTCATTCCGAGCTTCTCAACACGTAGGCTGTTTCCTAACTTGGGTTAAACCTCATGGGTGCAAGATGGCTGACATCACTCCGGATACCACATCTTCTTCTAACAATCTCCAAAGGTGGAGAAGATCACGTCTTTCCTTTTCAAGAAAAAGGAAAATTTTTCTGGAAGCCACCCTCTATCAGTAGACCTTCCCTCACAGTGTAATAGGGAAGAAACTTTGTATTCTATTACAAGTTAATCACTATAGGGATGTTGCTTATAAATTTAAATTATATATATGGCCCATCTCTGGGAACTCTGTCTCCCAGGTAATGAGCATTAAGCTAAAATACCTTTGTTTAGCTCACAGGAAACATCCTGACCAGGCCCACCAGTGAATGACTGCAGGAGGGAAGAAATTAACACAACCCCTCCAGAGCTTTACTCTCTCCTCCTTAAGTATAAAAGAAGCCTGAATTCTAACTCAGGCAAGACAGTTCTTTGGGACACAAGTCCACCATCTTTTCAATCTGCTGGCTTTCTGAATAGTCGCTATTCCTCACCCAACAACTCCTCTCTCGATTTATTGGCCTGTCCTATGGCGAGCAGCATAAGTTTGAACTGGGTAACAACAGCTCCTTAGCCAGAATTCCATACACATGCTAACACCTAAACCTATCACTGGCCTCTCAAGAGATGAACGACATCATGGTTCCCTTAGCAAGGAAGAAGGTGGGTATGGCTGTTGAGAAGGCAACCAACACCAGTCACCTTGATAATGACGATGAAAACTCTGGTCACAGAGTACAGAGAGAGGAGAGAGAACTGTACGTGGGGGAGAGGGGAGAGGGCACTTTAGCTGTTTACTGTAACTCTTTTTTTTTTTTTTTCGTACGCGGGCCTCTCACTGCTGTGGCCTCTCCCGTTGCGGAGCACAGGCTCTGGGCGCGCAGGCTCAGCGGCCATGGCCCACGGGCCCAGCCGCTCCGTGGCATGTGGGATCGTCCCGGACCGGGGCACAAACCCGTGTCCCCTGCATCGGCAGGCGGACTCTCAACCACTGCGCCACCAGGGAAGCCCCTACTGTAACTCTTAAGAGAAGAATCTTTGGAACCACAAAGTTCTACCCCAAATCTTGGCTCTGCTACTTTCTCATTGTGTGAACCTGTGCAATTATTTATCCTTTATGCCTTTGTTTCCACAGCTTAGAAGGTCAATATCTAAAGGATGTTTGAGAATAAAATTAAGCCACACAGAGTAAGTGCTCAATAAATAAGTGAAACTATCTTTAGTACTTCTAGCCTAGCAACAAGCACAGAAGCCAGATCAGTTGCTATGCCAACAATCACAGAAGCTATTGAACATGTCTATATGTGCTACTACAGTAGACTCTTCTCTGGGGCCACAGAAGCATGTTCAGAATGAGGGGAAGAGATTAGGAATGCAGTTGTGGAACCAAACAGGATCCAAGCTGCTTCCAGTGGTAACATTTAGGAACTATATAATCTTGGGGAAGTTACTGAACCATCTCTTGGCCTCAGTTTTCTCATCTGCAAAATGGAGTAACAGGCATTAAGTTGTGGGATTAAACGAGTTAATACAAATGCCTGCGGTGTAAACTGTCAATAAAGGTCAGCTATTGTTAGCAGGTTTTCTCCTTTTGCCATAAAGATGCCGTTATTCTATTCTGTCTCTCACTCGGCAAACTGTCACAAAAGCAGCAGAGAAAAACCTGGCTTTCAATTCTTGCTCCTTCTCTTAACAGCCACGAGGCCTCTGAACATCGAGTGCTTCTTCAGTAACAGGATCAGCCCATCTACCCCTCCAGAGATGACAGGCTCCGAACACAAAGTTTTGAAGACCGAAACCCAACATATAACGTCACATTATTTATACTTACTGCCAACAATTCCAATTTTTGTCTCATTCTTTCTTATCACCCATACTCTTCTTTGGCTTCCTGCCTGGAACTTTATCCTCTACTATGTCACTACTTATCATCATCTCCGATAACTCCATTTTCCCTTCAACCCAAATCTTTATGCATCATTACTAATAACCTCTTCAATGTGCCTCGAACTTTTTACTCTGGGATGGTGGGAAATACATGTATGTGTATTCTTTTTTTTAAAAAAAAATATTTATTTATTTATTTAATTTATTTATTTTCCTTATTTTTTTGGCTGCGTCGGGTCTTACTTGTGGCACACGGGATCTTCACTGGGGCGTGCGGGGTCTTTCATTACGGCACGTGGGCTCTTTGTTGTGGCGCGTGGGCTTCTCTCTAGTTGTGGCACAAGGGCTCCAGAGTGCGTGAACTCTGTAGTTTGAAGCACGTGGGTTCCCTCGTTGAGGCGCACAAGCTCAATAGTTGTGGCGCGTGGGCTTAGTCGCCCCGCAGCATGTGGGATCTTAGTTCCCTGACCAGGGATTGAACCCACGTCCCCTGCATTGGAATGCAGATTCTTTACCACTGGACCACCAGGGAAGTCCCGTGTATTCTTTTTATTTATTTTAAATTCAATCTATTTTCCCCATCTCACAGGGACTGGTGCTGAATCAGCATATGCAAAATGCTAGCTAAGCACATAGTAATGCTTATTATAAATGCTAAATAAAATATATGATGTCAATAAATACTTGCAGAAGTCCTACTGTGTGCAGGGCACTAGGCTACTGAGATGACTCAGGCACAGTTACTGCCCTCAAAGAGCTGACCTACTCCAGTTTGGGAGTGAAGACTTGTGACTAAGTAAACATTACACATATAAATACTTCTCAAATAAATATTTAAAGTAATAAAGGCCTTTTAGAAAGAATAATGAATTTCACAGGTTTCGAAATGGAAGTCACTGAAAAAGCACCAGAAGGTGAACTTTCTCTAACAACCTTTAATATTTTAAATGTTTGAGACTGTATCATTCTTTCCAGAGCAGATGAAACCCAGATGATGACCTGCTAAAAGTGTAACTACTTATAGGTTTCATTTGTTTATCCTTTTCTGATCTGGCCTGAAGATGAAGCAGTGGCTGGGTGTGAGTGTGGGACGGGTGACTGTAGCCTCTAACCTGGGTGTTTAACCCCAACAAAATGTGATGCTGACCAGGGTGATGGGGAGATAAAGTGTTTACTGGAAGGAAAGTGGGATGAAATTCCCTTTAAGATTTCTGTTTCGGTCTGTGTTCTTTGTGCTTCTTCATACAGCAGAAACCTGACTGTCTCAAGCAAAACCGTTTAGAAGGTTAGTAGGAACTCACAGAATCCACAGGAAGCTGAAGTTCAGGCTCTGAAAACAGGCTGGAATCAATGCTGTTCCAGAGAGTCTGAGGCATCCGGATCACAGCCAGGCTCACTCTTAACATTCACAGGGTCCAGGACAAGCCTTCAAATGGAGCCCAGGGCCTGTGCCCACAACCCACCCACTTTCTCATTCCAGCTGCAGCCCCATTTTCCTCCACAAGGGGCCTTTACACACTGGTGAGTAGCTCTCATACAAGCTCCTCCCACATACCGCTCTCCCTCCAAAATATGCTCTCAGCCACCCCTTGGACCTGGGGAGTGTGAACACTGTGGCCTGATCTGCCCTCGCAGGCTTGGGGCACTTCGGGCAGGATGCCCACAATATGGTCTAGAAAAGAGGGTATGGGCTCTGGGTGGACGGACGTGAAGCCAGAGGGATAAAAGTGGGGTCCTCTTGCCCAGTCTAGGGAAGATACCACCCAGTGGCCAAACCTGTCATCTGTCCTCCCCAAGGCTATTCCAAGGAAGAGGCATCACCTGGGTTCCTGGGCTTCCTCCCAAGACCACACGCAGAAGTGCAAAGGCAATCTACAAAAGAAAAAAAATCAGGGCACTGTGGGCAAAGGTGACTGGCTAGATAGTCCTAAAGCAACAAACACTTCTGGCCATCGCTTAAGACTCGTGACTTTTCAACTCATAATAGCTGTTTACTCTGTGCTAGATCTGGGAGCATGTCCATCACCAATCATACCCAAAAGAAAACAAATCTCTAGTCAATTCTGAATTTTTTTAGTATATCTATCTGTAAGATCAGAGGACAGAAGGGTGTTTATTTAATCACTGCTGGCATCACAGTAATCTACCTTCCTACTTCTTCCCACATATCCCCAACCCCTATCCCCAAAGTCTCCACTCCCTTGGAACTAATGTAAATGATCAAGATAACGAAGAAAGTTCTCATAGACTATCAGTTTAAAAATCTAGGACAAGATTTGGCTAGAATGGGACCTGAAACACACATGTCCACTGTGGCTCCCTGTTGACAAAAATACTGTCCTGGACATATACCCGGGACCCAAGGCAGGGAGGGAAACAGCAGATAACAGGGAAGAACAAATCTGACTCCCTATTAGATCTGTTCCTTTTACTTTAATCTTTGTGCTCTGTCGCCTGTGCTTAGTCATGCTGGCTCTGGACCTTTTGTAAAAGAATGTTGCCGGTAGCCTGAAATATACAGGTTAGCCTATTCTGAAGACTCTGACTTTTAAGAGTCCATTCATATAAAGGTAAAATGTTGCAGAACAGAGAATAACATTTGTCTTGTTGGGGGTTTCCAGGAACATCCAGACCTGACCTACGTAGACAGCTGCAAGAATAAAGGATTCTGACACCAAGAGGTTGGGAAGAACCAACCACGCCCCTCCCTCGCTTTGCCTTTAAAAGTGCCTTGCTCCAAGCCTCCCAGGAAATTGGGGTTTTCTGGGCATGAGTCACCCATCTCCTTGCATGGCCGTGCAATAAACCTTTCTCTGATCCAAACTCCGACGTTTCAGTTTGTTTGGCCTCACACTGTCCGTTGTCGGGCACACTAATCTGCATTCAGTAACAAGCAGAGAAGTAGTTTAGAGCATCACAGAATCCTCACTAAACTGTCAGGCACCTTAAGTTTCTATGTCTAGTCCCCTATTTATAAAAGAGAGAAATGTAGGCATTAAGTGTGCAAAATAAATTATTTAATGAAAGCTTCACATGTATGCAGGTAACAAGGAGGGAAAGAAAACCATCTTTAGAAACATAGAAAAGTGTACTGATTTGTTACGCGTACTGTATTGTTACGTAGAGAGGCAAGTTGCTGAACACTGTGATGAGTATCATGACAACTGTATGAAAATCAGGAGAAATTACATGTACATTCATACTTGTAATATGTTTAAAATATCTTGGAAGGGTATATGAGTAAATTAATGAAAGTGGTAGCAGGGACTGGTGGTTGGGGAACTGGGAACGGAGGGAAAGTGATGTGAAAGCAAAGGAAACAAAAGTTGAGGTGCACTTGTTCATATTACCCCAGAGATCCATAAAAGATTAGAACATGTGTTTGTATTATCTATTCAAAACTGTAAATGGAAAGTCAGCTGCAGCGCTGGGGGTAAACAAGGATGTGCCAACCCCTTTCAGAAAACATACCCTCCTAAGAGCCAAGTTTTGAACAAATGGGATATTTTAAAAGAAATAATTGGGAAATCCTGAATTGCTTGACTGATGTATGACTGAGACTGGAATTTGCTTCCAGAATTTATTTCCTTTGTTTCTCCTGCTTCCTGTTTATTCTTTTTTTTTTTTTTTTTTTTATGCAGGCCTCTCACTGTTGTGGCCTCTCCCGTTGCGGAGCACAGGCTCCGGATGCGCAGGCTCAGCGGCCATGGCTCATGGGCCCAGCCGCTCCGCGGCATGTGGGATCTTCCCGGACCGGGGCACGAACCCATGTCCCCTGCATTGGCAGGTGGACTCTCAACCACTGCGCCACCAGGGAAGCCCTCCTGTTTATTCTTTATATAGTGGAAGCACAAGAATCAGCAACATTATTTTCTAATCTTTGGAAAAATAAACACGGGCAAAGGAAATTCTAAGAAGCCAAGAAGCACAAGAAAAAAGAAGCACCCAAATGCTTTAGCCAGCTATTTGGAAATTTCTTAAATATGCTCAGAAATGTGGAAGAGCAGATCTGCCAAAGAGAAAGTAAATTTGAAGGCATGGCAAAGGTGAACAAAGACCATTATGAAAGAGAAATCAAAACCGACACTCCTAGGGACTTCCCCAGTGGCGCAGTGGTTAAGAATCTGTCTGCTGGCCTTCCCTGGTGGCGCGGTGGTTGAGAGTCCACCTGCCGATGCAGGGGACGTGGGTTCGTGCCCTGGTCTGGGAAGATCCCATATGCCGTGAAGCGGCTGGGCCCGTGAGCCATGGCCACTGAGCCTGCGCGTCCAGAGCCTGTGCTCCGCAACGGGAGAGGCCACAACAGTGAGAGGCCTGCGTACCGTTAAAAAAAAAAAAAAAAAGAATATGTCTGCCAATGCAGGGGACACCATCTCTGGTCCGGGAAGATCGTACATACCACAGAGCAACTAAGCCCGCATGCTACAACTACTGAGCCTGCCTGCTGCAACTACTGAAGCCCGTGCGCCTAGAGTCTGTGCTCTGTAACAAGAGAGGCCACCACAATGAGAAGCCCACACACCGCAAGGAAGAGTAGCCCCTGCTCTCCGTAACTAGAGAAAACCCACGTGCAGCAACGAAGACCCACGCAGACAAAAATAAATAAATTTTTTTAAAAGGCACTAATTAATCCAAAAAATGGCAAAAAAAAAAAAAAACCCTTAAAACACACACACACACAAAAACCCACCTACACTCCTCCCAGAGGAAACAAGGAATTCAAATAATTGTTCTATTAACTGAACACGACTCTATACTTGCAAAAGAAAGATCTGCAGATACATTATTGACATTCTGAATATACCTAAGTATATAAAGTTTTAAAAAAGGCGAGAAAGATGATACTGTTTGAAAGAACACAGGAATCTTCCAACATTGCTTGAAAAATTGTTTTAAAAGATTTGCTCTTATCTGTTAAAAATGTGAACTGACTAATAAAAGGACACTTGGTGCCTTGCTCCAAAGTAAGTCAAGCAGGTTAAGAATGCTTCTAGAATGCTACAGTGGTTCACAGACAAGAATGCCCTGATTTCCATCATTGCAACTTGATCCTGAGGCAGCCCCAGGACCCTCGATTGGTTCTAACTGTGATTTCTATCAACTGCCACGTTAAACAAGAACTACAGGGTTTTGGGTTCAGTATTAGTACACAGTCCCCTTCTCTCAAAAGAAACTTACCTGGTGCATCTGCCCTTCAACATTCCACAGACGGAAAATGTGGGTATAGAGAAAAGTGGGAAGCAAAGGTAAAGCAGGGCTAGGAGATAACTCACTACATAAGAAAGGGGAGCAGCAATTAGTAACTTTTACTGACACTCCTGGGGGGGGGGGGTGGTGCACTTTATAAACATCATCTGATTCAGTCCTTACAACCACTCAGTGAGGCAGGTACTGTTATTCTCCCTGTTTTTTCAAATGAGGAAACGGGGGTCAAGAGGTTAAGCACTTGCGTAAAGTCACTCAGCTCCCACAAGCTGCTCTGCTGGGAGGGGGCTGGGAAAGGAGTGTGACGAGGGTAGGGTAGCTCGAAATCTGCCCCCAGCTCCTAACCTCACTTCCACTGGGGCCAACCTAATTTCACACATGGCCTGTATTCCCTTGTGCCCAAGTTAATTTGTAAGATTGTCCTACAATTTCCTTTAGAGAGTGACTCTATTTGAAGGCTCTTAGTCACAAGGGCACAAACATCTTTTCGAAGTGGGTACTGTTTCTGCTAATTAAGGCAGATTGAAGGCTGGCACAGGCAGCAGAGCAGTTTCTGACTCATCCTCTTTGGCTTCATCTATGAAAATGGACCCGGGGACTCAAAAGAAGCGAGATGATAAAAGGCATGGCTGGGATACCACCCTTCAAATGGTTGAAAAACATTTGAACATGGCTTCTGTCTGACCCAGAAATAAGGCTTGTACAACTGAAATCTGTTCAGACATTCATCAGAAATATTTCTGCCTCTTCTCTCTCCCAAAGAGCCTCTGGAGCCACAGAAAATCTCCACTCCAATATTCCAGAACACCTCCTCCAATTGGCAAAGGAAGACTGAAGCTGTCTAATTTTAGGGTCTAACAGTTGGCATGCAATTAAAACTATATTTATTATGGGCTTCAGAGGAGAATAATTTATTTATGGGTAAATTAGGATCATTGTAATACAAACATGCTCCCACGGATTGGGAATTAGCTATGCTCAACCAGGGACCGTAAGAGCTCTGCCATTTTAACAATATGGGGCTCACTGTTTCAAAACAAGCAAAAGATCAGACACTTCAAGTCCACTTTTCACCACCACTCCCAAGCCCTGTGGCAGGGTTCCAGTCAAGACTGCCTGTATTTTAGCATTGGTAATGATTTGAGGAATTTGATCAAAGGAAACTAAAAGCAAGAAAATGTGTTCCCCCTCCTGAAAAGATATTATACCAGCGTTAAAGTTTAGAAAAGCAGACTTAGATTATTTTGATTTTGTTCTTTGCTTTCAAAACTTTACTGACCGGGGCTCCCCTAGTGACGCAGTGGTTAAGAATCTGTCTGTCAACGCAGGGGACACGGGTTCGAGCCCTGGTCCGGGAAGATCCCACATGCCGCAGAGCAACTAAGCCCGTGCACCATAACTACTGAGCCTGCGCTCTAGAGCCCGCGAGCCACAACTACTGAACACTGTGCTCTGCAACAAAAGAAGCCACCACAATAAGAAGCCCTCGCACCGCAATGAAGAGTAGCCCCCCACTCACCACAACTAGAGAAAGCCCGTGCAACAGCAACGAAGATCCAAGGAAGCCAAAAATAAATAAATAAATTTGTAAAAAAAAAAAAAAACTTGACTGACCAGAAATTCAGGCAGGGATAGTTGAGTCTAATTACACTGGTTTATTCTGTGTCATTAGGTAGAAGAACATGCCTTATTATTAAATAATGAGAAACAAAAGAAAAATAAATGAAATAGCTTACAGTATGTAACCATCGTTCTCCTGAGAACAAGGTTTCTATAATACTCCTGTTTGCCAATTTAGTATCATCTTTAATTTCCTGTTTAAGAGATTCCCAACATGGTCATAGTATGTCCCCACCTTCACCACAGTGGCTTTACAAAAACACATAACGCATAGAATAATACCCAAAACTATGTGTCCCTCCCAATTCAAAAACTATATAACAGGGCTTCCCTGGTGGCGCAGTGGTTGAGAGTCCGCCTGCCGATGCAGGGGACACGGGTTCATGCCCCGGTCTGGGAGGATCCCACATGCCGCGGAGCGGCTGGACCCGCGAGCCATGGCCACTGAGTCTGCGCGTCCGGAGCCTGTGCTCCACAACGGGAGAGGCCACAACAGAGAGGCCCGCATACCGCCAAAAAAATCCCAAAACTGTATAACAATGTTCTGTGCAGAGTAAAGCATTTTGACTTGAAACTTGTTTCTGTGTCCTGATATAGGAAAAAAAAGTCTAAAACCTAGAGCTAGGATCTAGTTTTGTAGCTCTCTGTTATTTGACCGATTTTCCCCAGGTTGAGGACTTTACATTATTGGTAACCTGTGACTACATTCCTCTTGATTATGTGTTTCTGCATCTTCTTTTCCTGCCCTACTCACAGTTATGCACTGGCCCAGGCAGAAGTGCTTACACATGATTTCCAACTAGTACCTTTAGGGTCAAACCCATTCAGCATAAAGAGACATGAGAACTGATAACTACCCCTTAGTACCCACCCTAATTGAGTACACAGGCATCCTCCTGTTGGGTCAGTCTTCATCATCACTGAACCTGTTTTGTTTTCATGGAAATATTCATTACTAAATGAAATAATCTTTGTTCATTTTTTCATGTAACTTATTTAATGTTTGTCTCTTTTTAGAACATGCTTTCCATGAGGTTAGAGAACTTCTCTTTGTAATTCATCCCTGTGTCCCAGCACCTAGAAGACAGTCTGGCACATACAGAGATTTGATCAATGTTTGCTGAAGGAATGACTCTTGGGAGTACAAACAACGGATTTGTCCAGAAAGATAGCGCTCAAGGTTCTTAGACTCTTCCAGGTAGATGGAGTCTCGTAGGTCACTCAGAGTTGGCAAATTTTTGTTAAAGGACCAGATAGTTATATTTCAGACTTTGTGGCCTCATGGTCACAGCCACGACTACTCAAGTCTGCTGCTGTCCATGAAAACAGTCATAGTGAATGAGCACTTGTGAATGAGCCTGGCTGGGTTCCAAAAAAAACTATATGCACAGAAACAGTCAGTGGTGGGTTGAAGTGTGCTGACTGCTTCTAGACCACTGGTCTCCTACCCAATGACTTTCTAAGAATACATTTCACCAAGGGCAATAAAAGAAAATATAAGGATGTTTCTGTGAGGTTTTTCATAAAGCTAAATTTTTTCAACTTAAAAACTGTCTTTTTTTCTGCATCTATGTCTTCCTACTTTTTTGGTCTTCAAAAATATTTCTTCAGATAAATTATGGTGATAGTAAATGGGTTTTGTTGTTAATCCCCTCTCTTGGAAAAAGAAAAGTTGGCAACACTAATGGAATTCCAAAATATGTTTTGGAAATTTTTTCTATCCAAGAAAATTCAAACAGTGGAGAACTACTACGGCAGTAGCCCAGAGATCTCATTCTACAACCTGGTTCTTATTTAAGGTCAAGAGAGTCCTTTCTATTTAGGGTGTGCAAAGGGATTACAGAAAAGATCCTAGCAGTTTATGGAATCTGGGAGGACCAGAGAACTAAGCACTAGAAAAAAGCCAGCCCATACCATGTGACTGTGTTGGCAGACCTGACACCCCCTACTGTCTATTGCACTGCATCGACGTCAGCAGGGGCTGAATGCCAAAAATCTGCCTCAGCTGCCCCCAAAGAATAGATGCCTCTAGTGCAATGCCTATCAAAATAACTGTGTCCCATCCCACTCCCAGTCCTAGCCACTGCCTTGCTGTTTGCACATGCTCCTAGTCTCACACAGATCCATGGATTTAGCTGATGCAACGTCACATGCAGAGCCCTCAGGGCAAGGGAGGTGGAGAAAGGAATCTTCAGCTCTCCACCCCTTTGAACAGGAAGTCAGGAGAGAAGGGTGCTGGAATGGGTTCTGAGTAAACCAGTTTATAGCATCTTCCATGAGAATCCTGAGGCCCAAAGCTCTTTACCTTTATCTACACACCCATTCAGACATTCCAGAGGACAAGGAAGCTCCGGCCTCAGGATCCGTGTCATAACCACATTTTTTAGAAGAAAAGTAGCATCTCCAAAGGTTGCCTAGAGGGTTGACACCACAGAAACATTTCAACTTGTTAGTGAAAGCCACATAGTAGAAAACTGAAGAACTGGGATGACTACCCAGATAACTCAGATCTCAAAACAACGTTGCCTAATCATTAAGGTAAACGGTAAGAAACAAACTAACAACACTCGCCCCCCCCCCCCAAAATAAACCACCTTAAAATTTGAATAATCACCTCAAGTCATTTTTTGTACTTGTAGACATATCTTGAAACTCTGCAGTTCAATAGGGAGGGGTTGGGAGTTGCTTCTTCTAAGCAATGCACACACCTCTCAGATCTGAACAGCCATGTCAATTAAGCAACTTGCCCCTGAATACGGAGGATTCTCTCTAAACAAAATAAACCACAGAAATCACATTAGCTCCTTTATACCTATTAATAGATCACTACTGTGATAGAAAAGCTGGAAACAGCACAATTATACAAGGAAAGTTTGACTTACAATGGAAGTTGTTTGATGTGATAGTTCCACTAACCAGAGACCAAAGTAAACACACTAAAATTTCAGTAACTGTTGCTTCTGGACAGCCGAATTGTAACGACAGTCATTCTTCTCAAAATTTCAAAAATATGTACAGCTGTCCCTCAGTATCTTTGGGGAATTGGTTCCAGAACCCCCTTGGATACCAAAATCCACAGATAAAGTCCCTTACACTGTGTTAAATGGCATAGTATTTGCATATAACCTATGCACATCCGCCTGCGTATACTTTAAATCATCTCTAGATTACTTATAATAAGTAATACAATGTAAATGCTATGTACATAGTTGCCAGGTACAACACCCTGGCAACTATGTACAAAGTGCTGCTTTTTGGAACTTCCTGGAATTTTTTTCTGAATACTTTCTATTTGCAGCTGGTTGACTCTGTGGATGTGAACCTGTGGACACAGAAGGCCGACTGTATATACTATGTATATATAATCCTTTTTTAAAAAGAGAGCAATTTACTCCCCAAAGATATTAGTACACAGGAATCTCTTTATAACGCATTTATTATTTTTACCGTTTCATTAAATATTTATAGTTCATTAAGCACAGGACTGTATTTAAGACATATGAGCCTAAAAAGATGTTTGAGATATCCTTTTCTCAAGTTCACAATTGAATCAACAAAATTTAATAACCAATGATGTCATTACAAATACTACAAAAGGCATAAGTCTTCTTAGAAATGTTTATGTTAAGAGAAACTGTTCATTTTTTGAGGAAAGAGGTGTGAATGCTGATGTACACATGTAATTCTTGGATGCGCAAAGTTGTTGTCCTGTGAGGAGAGGTGGGGTTGGGGAGGATTTGAAGGATAAACATTGCATTGTAGGGAAGGAAACAAGGACTCACATCCAGAGTAATTCCTATTTGCCAGACCTCAGTTCAGTGGTGTCCGAAATTCCTTAATAAAACCCAATAACCAAAAGTATCATTGGTGCATATTTGTGCAACAAGTCCTCTTCAGGATTAAAAACACATCAAAAAAGTCATGGCCACTGAATTTTCCAAAGAAACAAAAGACAAAAGATATTATATGTCTCAGTCTCTTTAGGCTGCTAGAACAAAATACCACACACCTGAGTGCTTCTAAACAACAGAAATTATTTCTCACAGTTCTAGAGGCTGGAAGCCCAAGATCAAGGCACTGGCAGATTCAGTGTCTAGTGAGGGCCTGCTTCCTGGTACAAAGGCTGTTCTCATGTTCTCACTATGTCCTCCACAGTGGAAGTGATGAGGGAGCTCTCTGAGGTCTCTTTTATAAGGGCACCAACCCCATTCATGAGGGCTCTGACTTATGACCTAACTGCTTCCCAAAGGCCTCATCTCCTAATACCATCACACTGGGGATTAGGTTTCAACATACATGAATGTAGGGGGGACACAAACATTCCATCTTTGCGTTATGTCCTAGTGTTTGCAAACAGCAGGCTAAAAAGATTGCCTAGCGGTCAGAGCCCTACAGAACTAGTTTTTCTACTAAGTGCTTTCATTTATTAAAGTAGAAAGCAAGACTTTAAAGAGGCACGACCAAGGGACTTCCCTGGTGGTCCAGTGGTAAAGAATCTACCTTCCAGTGCAGGGGATGCGGGTCCGATCCCTGATTGGGGAACTAAGATCCCACATGCTGCGGGGCAACTAAGTCTGAGCGCCACAACTACTGAGCTGGCGCGCCTCAACGAGAGAGCCCACGTGCCACAAACTACAGAGCCCACACACCCTGGAGCCCGCGTGCCACAACTAGAGAGAGAAAACCTGCACGCCACAACTAGAGAGAAGCCCGCATGCCACAACGAAGAGCCCATGCCGCAACAAAAGATCCCGCATGCCTCAACGAAGACCCCACATGCCGCAACTAAGATCGACGCAGCCAAAAAAAAATAAAGGAAATAAATAAATTTTTTAAAATAAATAAATAAAGGGGGTGGACCAAACCCTGTACTAATCCTCGTTCTTTGGATTACATGACTATTCTCTCCTAGGCTTGTGGTCAATCTTCCAATCAAAGATTCTTAGCAGAGTGGTGTCTACACAGTTCTGAGGCCTGTTTCTCCACTGGCACTGGAAACGCTGGGTCTGTAGCAGCCTCTGGAATGTGGTTTACATTCAGGGGCTTCGTTCACAAGGAAATAGTCTTGTTCATCGCTGCCTAGGTTACAGCTTACATTTTTATAAAGATGGAGTTAGTATTAGGGCAAATCCGAGTTTACTGGCTTTAAAAAGGGAATGTGTCACCAAGGAACAAAATCAGAACCAAAGTCTGGTCTTCCCAACTAAAGGGTCTCCAGTCAGAATGGAGCTAACATTTGCACAGGTATTTGGAGTTGGACCACACCCCTCCTTCTTCATATCTATTTACCTCTACTGACCTAAACATAGGCCGAGGAAAAAAAAAAGAAGCATGTCCGTAGTTGGCTCAGACCTATACAGACAGACAGGGCTGACAGCCTTCAGGCTTTGATAGAAGACAGCTTCTGGGGTCAGAGAAGTGTCTGGGAGCAAGTTCACCATTCTGAAGCAGCCTGGCAGATTTAGCAGTAAGGCTTGAGTGCCTGGTGAGTGGTTTCAGATAAACAGTACTTGAACCCATCCTCACCCAACTACCTGGGTGGCATGTCTGTGCCCTGGGGAGAAAAAGCCTTGTGTTCCAGGACTGATAAAGCTCTCCAAACTCTGCAAAGCTCCAGAATTGACACAGTCCTTGGCAGAGGCGGTGTGGCATTCTTACTACTTGCTAGGGAAGCTGAGAGCTAGTCAGGCTTCATGAGGAAGATTTTTGCTCAATATAAGGATAACTTTTTTTTTTAAGAAATAGAGAGTCACATTAACAGAACTTTTTATCTTAGAAAGTAGTGAGCACCCTAGCACTGGAAATGTTTTAGCAGAGACAGAAAAATCTACATTGGATGGAAAGTTATCTTAGCCAGCCTTTAAGGTCTCTTCCAGGGTCCTATGCTTCTTGCTGAAAAGTGGACTCAAATGTGCCATTTTTCTTTGCCACTTCTGTTCAGCTCATATGCATATGCATGAGAGAAAGTGTTAAGTATTAAGAGCCAAGAAGCCAACCAGCACTGTCATGGTTAATTTCACGTATCAACTTGACTAGGCCACAGGATGCCTAGACATTTGGTCTGTGTATTTCTGTGAGGGTGTTTTGGGGGTGAAATTAACATTTAAATCAATAGACAACATTAGACTAGATTAACATTAGACTAGATTAACATTTTAATCAGTCAAGCAGACTGCTCTCCCTAATGTGGGTGGGCCTCATCCAATCAGCTGAAGGACTGAATAGAACAAAAAGATTGACCCTCTTTCAAGTGAAAGAGAATTCTCCAGCAGACTACCTTTGGACTTCATCTGCACCATCAGCTCTCCCCAGTCTTGAATCAGCTGGCCCATACTGCAAATTTGGACTTGCTAACCTTTACACTTGTATGAGCCAATTCCTTACAATTAATTTCTTTCTCTACATATTCACATCCTATTGGTTCTGTTTCTCTGGAGAACCCTAACTAATACAACTTTTTTCTGTCTCCTTTGCTGACTCAGCTTCCACTTTCCAATCTAAATACTGGAAGCATTCCAACATTCAGTCCTCAATAATCTTCCCTATTTAAATCTCCCCATAGGTGAGATCAGCCAGACCCATGACTTTAAATATCATCATCTCTACACTGATGGCTTTATATGCCAGCCCCAACTGCTCCCCAGAGTTGCAGATTGGACTACACTTCACATTTCTACTTGGATGCCCCAAAAGATCTCAAACATAACATATCCCAAACAGAGCTCTGCCCTCTACTCTCACTCTCTACCTCCAGTCACCCATCTTAATTAACGGCACCACCATACACCCAGTTACTCAAGCTCAATACCGAGGAGGCATCCTTGATTCTCTTATTTCTTTGTATTCAATATTCAAAACTTTAGGAAGATTTCAGTTATATCCAAAAAAAAATCCCAAATCTGTCCACTTCTCATCATCTTCACCACCTTCTCTACCTCCATCCTAGCTCCCCTCCATCTCTTTTTTTTTTTATGGCTTGCTTTATAAAAGTTACTATAATACAGTGGTACATAGTATTGAATTCACAAAAATATGAACAAATATTTACAGCAAGACACACCTACAACGGAAACACTTCTCTTCAAACCAGGTTACATACGATGAGAGTCAGTATGCACAAACATCCCTAAAACTTACGGGTTCCTCTTCTTTGCTGGAGGAGGGAGGTGGGGGGAGGAGGGGGGACAAGAAAAAGAAAAAGCAGAAACCCCCAATTCCTCAAAAGCTGTCAGTGCCATTTTCAAAACATGAACCTAACAACATCCCTTCTGTACTCAATATCCTCCCATGCTTTCCAACTTGCTCAGAATAAAATCCAAACCGCTAATCAGGGCCTCAAAGGCACTACACATTCCTTTGCCCCTCTCTCTGACCTTACGTCCTACCACTCTCCCACGCTGGCCTTTCTGCTATTCCTGGAACACCCAAGTTAATTCCCCATCAAGGACTTCACATTTGCTGTGCCCTCTGCCCCCAAAACTCTGTCCCCAAATCTTCACAATGGCTTTCTCCTTCCCATTATTCATATGTCAGCTTAAACCTCACCTCCTCGGAGGGGTCTTCCCTAACTACCCTGTCTATCTCCTTTTTTCCCCGACCTTCCACTCCCTAACACTGCTATGATTTCTCCACGGCACTTGGGCTTGCCTTGAATCAGGTTGACCTCTGGATAGAATTTGTACCACTTGCTTCCTGGGTCTGGATCTTAGGACCCACCTGCAGAAGAGACTGGGCCTCTAGACTACCCCAAACTTACCCAATCAGCACCATAACCGATTGAACCCCGACAGCAAGGACAAAGAGACAAAGGTCTCCAAAAGTGCACGTAGAAGGTAGGTTCTGGGCCTGACCCAGAACCTGGGTGGGGGAAGGAGTGAAAGGAGAAGGCACTGTCTTAAGGGCAGGCTGGCCAGGGAGAGAAACCCCCCCAGGCTGAGCCACAACCTCTACAAACAGATACTACTTCTCCTTGGGAGTAAGGGACAGAGAGAAGGCCTTGCGAGCAGAAGACCCTTCATGAAACACAAGGCCTGAGGAGTTGGGATCCCTCTCTTAATTTAGGGTAATAACAAATATTGTTTAAGGGGATGGACTGAAAAGCAAGTAAGTTGACTAGTTTACCTCCAGAAGACCCTCCTCCAACCACGACTCAATGCTGGAAGAAATGTAGTCTCTGTGACGGCATTTGACCTTTTTTTTTTTTTCCATCTGGTGCATTGCTCCTTCTTTACTGATACCTTACCTATGGCAAATTAAAGCGCACACACTGCCCTACCCCAGCCACAACACCTCTTCTACATGAACTTGGTTACATAAGTTAATGATCATCCTACTTCTCCTGTCTTTCATGTCATTTATAAATTAAGTTGCCTTTCTCTTCCGTGGCTTTATTATCCTTCTGTATCTCTGTGAATATCTTTCTTAAATTGTAGGCTGTTCATTTCAACCGAGGAAGCAACAGATTTATTGTGCAGAATGACACCATGTTGAAGGTGCTAAAAAAAAAAAAATAGTAGAGAAAAAGAAGAAAACGAAACACCCTCTTTTTCTCCCATCTTCCCAAACTCACCCTCATCATTCTCCATGTGTTGGGTGCTGGGCCAATCCCTGCTCAGGCCTCTGTCAGGTCAGACTCTGTAAGCCTGATCACCCTGGCTTGATCTGTGCCTTGTGTTCAGTCTGGACTTCTACCATTTGTCCTGAGAGCAAGACACAAAGGAAAGAGTGGCATTTTAATGAATTGTGAACCCTTCTGAAGACAGAAAAGGCAACATAAATTGACTATGGGACTTCAAAAATTGTATAAGAATGGATGATGCTGGGGGCTGGGGGTGGGGTTTGGATGGGGGAGGGACAGATAAAGGTCCATCCTAGATTGCCAAGCGACTTACTGATGGAAGGTGTTTTCATCTTGGTCATGTACTTCCCAGTATTAATTTGATGACAGTGACTGACTTAATACATTATTTAATACTAATATATCAGGAGAAGTCTCCTTCTCCATGCACTGGCTTAGCAATCAAGGACAGCTACTTTGCCTGGTGATTGTCTTGAAGTTGCACCGGAGGGAATATCCTATGTTCCACTGAAGGTACTGTCTCACTTTTCCCACGAGCTAACAAATTCTTTTAATCCACTTCTCACAGTACATATACCACTTTGTGCTTCACTTTTTCTGTTTTATGACTCAGATGTATTAATTCCCTGCACTCCTTGGCCACCCATAAACTGAATATTGTTACACTGTTTTTGCACTTTTGCTCCATTGTTATCCTGGGCGGGAAAAAACGTACTCCAGTCATGGATGGTTAAACTGCCTTAACATTTCCTTCCATGAGTCTCTAAACAAGCCAACATCTTTAAAACTGGCTTTTTCATTGTGGATTTTATTTTTATGTTCTATGTGAACCAAAGTCATTTGTAGAGTTCATTTATTTATGCCTTTGGGTTTTTTCCTTTTAAAGAGTCTGACAGCTATTTTCAAAAGCCCATGTATTGTTTTCAAAAGTAGGAGAATTCAAATATCATTTGGGGTGGTGGTGGTGTGTGTGTGTCTTTGTGTGTGTCTGGATTTGTGCGTGTGTGTCTTTCTTAAGATTCTGACAGCGAAGGGAATATTTTCTCTTCCCTTTTTGAGAAAAATTAAAACGAATAATTTAAAAAAATTTTTAAGGTTTCAAATTGAAAAATCCTGTCATCACTCACAAGTGCAATGTATACTGTCAGTCACTGCTGCTGTGTTTCAGGGAGTGGAAGAAATGACTGGGAGTTCTGTTTGATAACTGTTAAGAAAGTGACAAGTTGCCAAGCATCTGGTTATAGAGGCCCTGACTCCTTCTTCCCCTCATACTCATCATTCAGTCCATCAGCAAACCTTTAAGTACCACCTCTAAGCATGAGCCTGTATCCTTCCACTTCTAGTCCCATCATTAGCACTCTAGCCCCCGCCACCACCGTCTTTCATCGGGACTATAGCAAGAGCCTCTGAAAGGTTTCCCAGCTTCCACTCAAACAGCTGACTGTCCAGACAGCAGCTATAGCTATCTTTCAATAACATATAGCATGCCAATCTGAGGTCAGAACTCTCTAATGGCTTCCCATCACACCCAAAAGAAGACCCAAACTCCTCCACACGACCACCCAGACCTGATATAATGCACCTGTCAGCCTCTCCCACTCAGGTGCCATGGCTCTGCCAGTCCTTAAATAACCAAGCTAGAGCCCATCTCAGGACCTCACAACTGCTATCATCTGTCGTGAACACCCTGTCTGCTGGTGGTGGTACAGCTCCCTCCTTCCTAGCCCTCAGGACTCAGTGCAAACGGCAGACCCTCGTAGGGGCCTGCAGTGACTTTCCTTTCTAAACCACCGCCGCAGTCTCATTCCTACTCACTCTTCATCCCTCTACATTGCCCTTATTTTTTTCCTGCAGAGCACATATTAATATCTGAAATTATTTTATATACGTCTCTCTTCCACTGGAAGATAAGCTCCGTGAGAACAGGAACTTTGTCTTTACTGCTGATTCCCAGCTCCTATGACACTGCCTACCACACAGTATGCTCTCCATCAATACCTGTTGGATGAATGAATTCTCCTGCTTCTGAATATAATGGTTATTCCCATGAGCTATTTAGGATCCCAGTTATCGTAACAGAGAACGCTTACGAAAAGCTGAGAATGCCTGAGTGCACTGAATGCCGAAAAGGTGAGAATAAATGTCTGAAAATGTGGTGGTATAAGAGAAACGGAATTGGAAGGGCCCCTAGAGGTCCCTACATTGTACCAGATCACACTGTCTCTGAAAGGCTGTCAGTACTTCCCTGGTCTGTGTACCTTAAAGATCTCTGGCAAGAATTCATTTTCACTTGAGGGTACAGTAACTCAGAGGATGAAAAATGATGAGGAAGCACCTGTTCTTCAGCAGCCAAAGGGAACCAGAAATCTAGGCCTTCCAGAGTATCTAGGCCTGTGTCTTGAATCATAGAATTTCCCCAATCTCCTTTGCAGTTGTAGTCTAACCCTGACCCTACTTTAGTCTCTAAAAATGGAAGCCAATAGATGGTAAGTACAGTGGCAAGAATTCTGCACTTGGAGTGAGAAAACGTAGGTCTGAAGTTATGAGTACTGACACTCAACTGGTCGAGTTTCGGATGAACTTATTCCCGTATCTGTAAAGTGGAAATTATGCCTCCTGCTTGACAGGTCATCATGGATCATCAGCAAGGTGTGACCGTGACAGAGCCCAGCCCAGTGCTTGTATGGAAGTCCTCAGTGCGTGCTTGCTTCCTTCCAGCCTTCAAACTCTGTAGGTCATTTCCTTTTGTCCTTCAAACACTCGTAAAAGAAGGATTTGGCAGGCCATACATACTTTTAGAGCATCAATATACAGGCTTTTAAGGTTTGTTTTCTAAGCCTCACACAAGCAGATGAGTTACATCTAATCAACCAGAGATAAACAGTCTTCTTTGGGTAGTAACAGCTTTAGATTTTGAAAATACATTGCCTTCGGTGTGTTTTATTCTCAGTGCATCACTAACATGACAGGCTGCCTTCCTCAGAATGTATCAGGAATTCTGTTTCTTAGCAACACCCCTCCCACAGGCAATAAAAGACAGAACATAATCCCCTTTGGGCATTAGGAATCTGCTCATAATACTGAAAATATGGCCAATTTTCTCTTAGACGCAGAATTAGAAATCAGTTCTCCACATCTGAAAGACAATAATTGTGACCCTTCAAATTAAGGCTTTTGAAAAGTCGAGCACATTTCTCATTCCAGGGCCTGCTACTGCAGGGCTTGTTTTTAAAGATATTACAGAATTTTAATGTATTAGGTCTCACAGCCTTGCTCTTCGCAATTCAAAATTAAGAATGAAGCTTTTTTGGGACTTCCCTGGCAGTCCAGTGGTTAAGATTCTATGCCTCCACTGCCAAGGGCGCGGGTTCCATCCCTGGTCGGGGAACTTAAGATCTGCATGCAGTGTGGTGCAGCCCAAAAATTAAAAAAAAAAAAAAAAAAAAAAAAATGAAGCTTTTCTAATTCTAGGCTCTCCCCTCCTACTACTACCTCCCAAGTTCATCTCTTAAGAAAGTACAAATTATTAGTCTTGAATACCAGCTGCAGTTTTATATTCTGGATTTCAGAAAATTAAAAAAATTTACATTTATGACCAAGTATAAAATAAGCTCATTGCACCTATTAAGTCTGTTCAAAGATTAAAATCCAAATAAATCCAGCATTTATTTTATTATCTACTTTTCCACCAAATAATATTAATAGCTACTACATTTATTAAGAAATTATTATGTGCCAGGTGTTCTACTTAGCACTTTAAATGCTTTATTTACTTCTCAGAAAAACCTTGTGAGGCAGGCATTATTAATCCTCATTAACCACAGAACTGAATCTTAGAAAACTTAACTAGCTCAAGGTCACACAGCTAGTAATAGAGACCCATGGGCCAAGTAATATATTAATTTTACCCCCTAATAAATTATTAGTTTTAAATTTTGTGTTCTGCTTATCACTGCCATTGATTTGTTGAATCTAAGTGAATGAATAAATAAAATCACATGGAATTTTACCTTTCTTGAAAAGGCAGTATTCAGTAGTTACCTAAGGAAACTGAACACATCCATAATTAATACTTAATCCTTTAACACTGTAATTGTCTGTTACAAAGAAGGTATTTTGAATGAATTCAATGTAGTAAAAAAGCTCCAATGAGCTTTGATTTATTTTCTAAACAAGTTTCTCAACACCAGAGCCAAACTATTTTCTCAGCTGTTTGATAATCAGGGTAATTTACCACCTCTTCCCTGTGTCTGCAGTTCTGTCCTGGGTAACTAGGAAACTACCAAGCAAAACAAATGTGGTCACAATTATTTAAAGTGTGTTCCCATCTGATGGACCCAATCTGTACTTAGACACCTGCCATTTGAATGGCTGTCATTTTCTATGACTAAAAACAGTATTCCCATTATAACTAAATAAGCCACTCCTTAACTTGAACACAAGCACTGCAACAAATATACTGTTATGCCGTTGCCACAATCCAACAAAGCACATTACTGTTTTTGTTTTAATTTATTTTATTATTACTTTATTTATGTTTATTTTTGGCTGTGTTAGGTCTTCATTGCTGTGCGCAGGCTTTCTCTAGTTTCGGCGAGCGGGGGCTACTCTTCATTGAGGTGTGCGGGCTTCTCATTGCAGTGGCTTCTCTTGTTGAGGAGCACAGGCCCTAGGCGCACGGGCTTCAGTAGTTGTGGCACGCGGGCTCAGTAGTTGTGGCTTGCGGGCTCTAGAGCGCAGGTTCAGTAGTTGTGGCACACGGGCTTAGTTGCTCCGCAGCATGTGGCATCTTCCCGGACCAGGGCTCGAACCCGTGTCCCCTGCATCGGCAGGTGGATTCTTAACCACTGCACCACCAGGGAAGCCCAAAGCACATTACTATTTAGCTATACATTAAATCGTGTCTTGGGAAGGATCTTTCTCTCTCTTCTCTCTTTCTGTATGTGTGTGTATATATATATACACACACACACATACACAAACACACATACGTAAGTATATATTTAAATTTATATATGTGTATATTAAATGGAATGTCCTGAGGGTCAATATATAGCATACATTAATGGAATGCTTATGATGAAAAGATACATTAAATACACATTTCTTCTTTTAGATATCTTGAGATACTAGTTCATTGCTAGAGGCATACGACATTGTCTTAAAGGGCCATTTAACACTAAATGCTTCACATACATGTAAATAAAAATATAAGATGGGGCTTCCCTGGTGGCGCAGTGGTTGAGAGTCCGCCTGCCGATGCAGGGGACACGGGTTCGTGCCCCGGTCTGGGAAGATCCCACATGCCGCGGAGTGGCTGGGCCCGTGAGCCATGGCCGCTGAGCCTGCGCATCCGGAGCCTGTGCTCCGCAACGGGAGAGGCCACAACAGTGAGAGGCCCGCGTACAGAAAAAAAAAAAAAAAAGTAAGATGTACTTTGTACCCCCAAAATAACCCATGAATGAATTTTTCTAGTAAATTAGAGGAAATGCATTATACAAACTCTCATCCTCCTTTTTGCCGTGGAAATTGCAGCAGGGTTTACTTCAGCTAAGTCTACAGTCTGTGACTACAAAATGAAGACCGCTCTGTGGCTCAAAGGTTTTCAGCCCCAAGTCTTGGCCTCATTACAGGCTGCTCTAAGCAACTTTGTTTCCTATTGTGGCAGAGGAAAAACAATGTTCACATTCAGGACCGAATTCCATGGACATGCCCAAGGTCACAATTATACTTCTATGCTTTCCTGATCCATTAACTAAGTGTAACTGATTTCTAGGGAGAATATCAATATAAGAATAACCTTGATTCGACTTTAATTTATAAAACTGAAAATCCCTTAACAACTCTGGTACTTGTGACCCACCAGACTGTGGAATGAGATGGGTGGACCAGCTTAGTGCAGACTACTCTCTCATTCCAAACACGTGGAAATGGCAGATAAATATAACTCCCCCATCTTTTTATAATACATAGCTGAGCTGAGAAGAAAGGAGTGCTTAAATTTCAGAAATGAAGAGGGGAATTCAAAGCCATGCTAATGCCAACACTGATGGGGGTAGGGATGTCTAATGGCTAGGGAGCGAGGGCTTAGCACCCACAGAAGGCATCTCCTTGAGTCCCAGCTAGACAGGAAGCTGGAACTGAATTCTACATAGAATGTAAGGAACCCAGGAAACACTATCCTTGAGTTAAGGGGCCAAGAAAACCATAGCCTTTTAGTCCAGTTGGGCAGCGAGCAGACTTTGCTGTCTGTCCATCACTATGGATTTTGTTAAAAAGAATATGCTTTCAGGAGAAACTGGAACTGTAAACCTGTATTCTGTGTACAGGCACACCTTGGAAATATTTCAGGTTCAGTTCCCGATCACCGCAATTAGAGCAAACATCACCATAAAGTGAGTCACAGGAATGTTTCGGTTTCCAAGGCATATAAAAGTTATGTTTACACTATACTGTAGTCTATTAAGTGTGCAAAAGCATTATGTCTAAAAAACAGTACATACCTTAATTTTAAAATACTGTATTGCTAAAAAATGTAAACTATCATCTGACAATGCAGGGTTGCCACGACCCTTCAATTTCTGAAAAAACACAATATCCACCAAATGCAATAAATCAAAGCACCATATAAAGAGGTATGCCTACATAGAATCCGGACTAACTTCATCCTCTTCATATAGGATGCCCAAGTTGAAAATGTGATATTCTGGAACCCCTGGGGCCCTGGTTGCTCTATGGGGATACTCCCAAAGCCTTGGACACACAGGTCTTCCACCTGAAGAAACACCACATGCTGAGGACAGCTACAGAAATAAAATTATAACCTCTGGGAGGAAAGGAGCCATCCTGAAGAGAGCAGCACAGGGGGACTGGCATGCCAGGAACTCGAGATAGTACAACTACAGGGGATGATCAAGTAGAACTGTTTAAAATGATGAGATAGGTGGAAATTGAAAAAGGAACAGGAAATCGTGAACAAAATAGAGCTTCTAAAAATAAAAATATAGGGACTTCCCTGGTGGTGCAGTGGTTAAGAATCCGCCTGCCAGTGCAGGGGACACAGGCTCGAGCCTTGGTCTGGGAAGATCTCACATGCCACGGAGCAACTAAGCCCATGTGCCACAACTACTGAAGCCCACGTGCCACAACTACTGAAGCCTGCGTGCCTAGAGCCTGTCAACGAGAAGCCACCACAATGAGAAGCCCACGCACCACAACAAAGAGCAGCCCCCGCTCGCTGCAACTAGAGAAAGCCCACGCACAGCAACAAAGACCCAATGCAGGCAAAAATAAATAATTTAAAAAAAAAAAAACCTCACAAAAAACAAAGTGTCAACAGGGTTAGTTCCCTCTGGAGGCTCTGAGAAAGAAACTGGTCCATGCCTCCCTCCCAGCTTTTGGTGGCTGCCAACAACCCTTGGCATTCCTTAACTTGTAGCTACATCACTCCAATCTCTGCCCACATCTTCAAAGAGCTTCCACTCTGTGCAGCTCTGTCTGACATGGCCTTCTCCCCTATGTCTCCCTCCATGCATTCTCCTTTTCTGTCTCTTATAAGGACACTCTTCATTGGATTTAGAGCCCACTCTAATCCAGGATGATATCATCTCAAGATCCTAAGTTATATCTGCAACTCTTATTCCAAATAAGGTCACATTCCCAGGTCCTGGGTGGACGTATCTTCTGAGAAAGCAATTCAACCCAGTACACATGTTAAAAATGAAAAGGTAGCCACTAAAAATGTTTTTTCTTTAATGGAATGTATAAATTCTAAAAAAATAGAGGGAAAAAAAGAAATATAGAAAACAATCTCCTTGAAGTAGGAAACAAGAAATAAAAGCTAAATAAAACCATGGCAAAATAAGCTGTTAGAAATTAAGTCCAAATGAATTATAAATTAAGTGTAAATAAGTTAAACTGCAATTATTAAAAGACAACTTCAGATTCAATTAAAAATGAAATAAAACAAAACCCACATGTACCACTGCTGATCAAAATATTCACATACTTAGGTCCCATTCTCTTTAATACCTTCCTCAGAACCTTAGTTTAGCAAGGCAGAAGTACATTCTCATTTGATTAATATCCTGAAATCATTTTCACCTGTGACAACATTAAGACCAGTCTATAAACAGAGGTTACAAAATAGAAAAAAGGAAAAAACTGTTTTCAAACCAAATTTCCCCCATTCTAGTGGTAGCTAAGGAGTTAAATTTTCTGGATCAGTTTTAAGATTTTTTTATAAGTAGTTTTAGATGGCTTAAAAGATTAACAAAAGGTTAAAACTGTGAGATTTATTTTTGATCCCTCACTCACTTTTATTCTTCTGCCAATTCTACATCTTAATAATAAAAAAATTTCTTTGAAATTCCAGACTACAGAGAACAGATCTTGTTAATGAACCTGGTAGACTCTGACTGATTTTCAATCATGGCGAGCACAAATTCTGAATGCTCAGCATGGGCCAGATTTAATGAGTTCAGAATACAAAAGATGTTACTTGGAAACACACACACATACACTCTCACTCACTCAAAGGATACCTCCTACAACTTTATGTAAGGTAAAGGACACATTTCAAAATAAAATACAAAGTACAAATTTTAGCACAAAAATGATGTCAAATAGATGAGGAAAATTCAGTCAATGGACTATGCACTTTTCCTCTAAACCTCATTTTGATAAAAAGGTGAAATAGCCAGCCAGTCCTAAAAATGTGAACAATGGTTTATAAAAAAAAGTGTACAATGTAACGTATAAGCAATTTTAATTTGAGATCTTTCTCAATTCTTATTAAACCTAAAAGTCAGAAAAACCCTCTGCCCTTCAGAACACAGTTGAAAATTAGCTTCGCTTGCCTCCTTAAAAATATTGTTCATTCTTCAATGGCAAGTTTGTATTATTAATCTTTATATCCCCACTCACTGCAGGGTCAATAAATTTACTGAATGTGTGAGTTTACATGATAAATTACTCCCAAATTTATTTCCCTTCAGTCCTAAGGACTCTTTCCCCTAAACTTTCAGTAGATTGGTAGGCTAGAGAAGTTTAAACTTTGATCTCATGTCATTGTATGCAGATAAAGTATTGGGGCCTAAAGAAAAGCCAGTGCATTCAATATGGATCCTATAAGGTGTTATGGTGGTTACCAGCAACTCTCTTATTTTGGCTTTTAGCACAAATAATTAAGGTGTTTCAGTATTTAAACACAGAGAATAATTTCGGGTTTTTGGGGTTTTTTTTTTCCGCGGCACGCGGGCCTCTCACTGCCGTGGCCTCTCCCGCTGCGGAGCACAGGCTCCGGACCCGCAGGCCCAGAGGCCATGGCCCACGGGCCAAGCCGCTCCGTGGCATGTGAGATCCTCCTGGACCGGGGCACGAACCCGTGTCCCCTGCATCGTTAGGCGGACTCCCAACCACTGCGCCACCAGGGAAGCCCAATAATCTCCTTTTAATAATTTCCTTTAATTTTCCTTAAAAAGATAATTAAGACTCTTTCCTAACCTTGCTCCCATTTACTTCTAACGATCCTCAAACATCACTTCATTTTTAAGGCCTACTCAAAATATCAGAAGATGAATTTCACCAACAGACATTCTGATTCTATTTCAGTAATCTCAACTTATAAATTTAACATTAAAAAAAGCTAGAGAATCAGCAAAAGCAGTGAAAAGATACTAGAGTCAGCTTTGTTGAACAATCAGCTGAGACAGGAAGGAGAGAACAATTTTAGTTAGAAACAGGTTAAATGTATATATTTTTACTTTAAAATTTTATACATTATGTCTTTGAAACATTTCCCTGTTTTTTTTAATAATTCTTTTTTTAAAAATTTATTTATTTAATTTATTTATTTTTGGCTGTGTTGGGTCTTCCTTGCTGCACGCGGGCTTTCTCTAGTTGCAGCGAGCAGGGGCTACTCTTCGTTGTGGTGCACGGCTTCTTACTGTGGTGGCTTCTCTTGTTGTGGAGCATGGGCTCTAGGCACATGGGCTTCAGTAGTTGCAGCACGCAGGCTCAGTAGCTGTGGCTCGCTGGCTCTAGAGCACAGGCTCAGTAGTTGTGGCGCATGGGCTTAGTTGCTCCATGGCATGTGGGATCTTCCTGGACCAGGGATTGAACCTGTGTCCCCTGCATTGGCAGGCGGATTCTCAACCACTGTGCCACCAGGGAAGCCCCATTTCCTTGTTTTTGATGGTGAGCTATAGTGAGCTCACCATAGTGATGGTGAGCTTGTAGTCAGAACGTTACTCTCTTTGATGCCTATTACAAAATAGTCATTAAAAAAGTTTTGTTGGGGTTAAAAGGTGCTGCCTTAAGTAATCTTAGAAAATGGTGTTTTGACTAAATACTGTAAGGCTAACAACAGAAATAGAAAAAAAGAAATATACATAAGCACTGTACTCGTAGGTAAATTTCTCACAAGGATACCGGGTTTAGCAATTCTAAAACTACTTTATGTAATAGGGTTGAAAAAATAAGTAAATAAATTGTAGATAATGGGAGTTAGGTTTGTCACTGACAGAGAAAGAAGCTACAAATAAGCAAAGGGAGAAGGCTGTAATGAATCCTTAGTGCTAGATTGGAAGTAGGAGATGTCAGTATGAACTCAGATTTATTTTAAATATATACAGATACAGAAATAATTATAGGTATGTGTATTTACATGTGTTAATATACGTTCAACAAGTACATCCAAAGTCAAATCTTGGATTCTAAATACCATTCTCCAACTAAAGCAACAGGGCTCTAGGGACTTCCCTGGTGACGCAGTGGTTAAGAATCCGCCTGCCAATACAGGGAACACAGGTTTGAGCCCTGGTCTGGGAAGATCCCACATGCCACAGAGCAACTAAGCCCATGTGCCACAACTACTGAGCCTGCGCTTTAGAACCACAACTACTGAGCCTGCATGCCGCAACTACTGAAGCCCACGTGCCTACAGCCCGTGCTCCACAATAAGAGAAGCCACTGCAACGAAAAGCTTGCGCACCGCAGAGTGACTCTCGCTCGCTGCAACTAGAGAAAGCCTGTGTGTAGCAACGAAGACCCAATGCAGCCAAATAAATAAATAATTTTTTTTTTTTTTTTTTTTGGTGGTACGCGGGCCTCTCACTGCTGTGGCCTCTCCCATTGTGGAGCACAGGCTCCGGACGCACAGGCTCAACGGCCATGGCTCACGGGCCCAGCCACTCCGTGGCATGTGGGATCTTCCCGGACTGGAGCACGAACCCGCGTCCCCTGCATCGGCAGGCAGACTCTCAACCACTGGGCCACCAGGGAAGCCCAAATAAATTTTTTTTTTAAAAAAAGCATGTTTAAAAATAAAAAAGCAACACGGCTCTAGAGAAATGTATGATTCTAGGGCTGGGGCAGAGAAAATACAAGATGATCCTAGAGTATATTTATAGAAAGTAAGGAAGGCTAAGGAGGAAAAGTGGGGTCATGTCAAAATACCATGGCTCCCAATGGCCAAAGCTGAAACAACCTGAGCAAGAAAACAAACAATTACAGTATTTAATTATAATACACAAAAATAAAATATAAATCCATGATCCTATACTGAAAAATGATTGATTGAGGGAGACGGGACAAATCTCCCTTCCGTTAGAATTCCACATGGATACCCCTGTCTAGGAAGAGGAGCTTAATTACTCTCCTCTTCGAACAAGGGCTGGACTTAGCAACTCACTTGCAAAGAATACCCTATGGAATAGAAAAATATAACTCTCAAATAGAGAAAGAAACCCACCAGATACCATCTCAACCAAGTGATCAAGGTTATTATCATCAGTGTTGTACTGTTGGTAGCATGTACCCTTGATATGATGTAAGGAGAAGGGCACCTCACCTCTGGTGGTATTCCTCCCCAGAAAATCACAATCCCAATAAAATCACGAGAAGATATCAGATAGACCCGAACAGAGGAACATTCTACAAAATACCTGACCAGCACTCTTCAAAAACGTCAAGGTCTAGCAAAGATCAATAAAACTAAAAGCTGGTTCTTTGAGAAGATAAACAAAATTGATACACCATTAGCCAGACTCATAAAGAAAAAAAGGGAGAAGACTCAAATCAATAGAATTAGAAATGAAAAAGGAGAAGTAACAAATGACACTGCAAAAATACAAAAGATCATGAGAGATTTCTACAATCAACTCTATGCCAATAAAATGGACAACCTGGAAGAAATGGACAAATTCTTAGAAATGCACAACCTGCCAAGACTGAATCAGGAAGAAATAGAAAATATGAACAGACCAATCACAAGCACTGAAATTGAAACTGTGATTAAAAATCTTCCAACAAACAAAAGCCCAGGACCAGATGGCTTCACAGGTGAATTCTTTCAAACATCTAGAGAAGAGCTAACACCTATCCTCAAACTCTTCCAAAATATAGCAGAGGGAGGAACACTCCCAAACTCATTCTATGAGGGCACCATCACCCTGATACCAAAACCAGACAAAGATGTCACAAAAAAAGAAAGCTACAGACCAATATCACTGATGAACATAGATGCAAAAATCCTCAACAAAATACTAGCAAACAGAATCCAACAGCACATTAAACGGATCATACACCATGATCAAGTGGGGTTTATTCCAGGAATGCAAGGATTCTTCAATATATGCAAAACAATCAATGTGATACACCATATTAACAAACTGAAGGAGAAAAACCATATGGTCATCTCAATAGATGCAGAGAAAGCTTTCAACAAAATTCAACACCCATTCATGATAAAAATCCTGCAGAAAGTAGGCATAGAGGGAACTTTCCTCAACATAATAAAGGCCATATATGACAAACCCACAGCCAACGTTGTCCTCAATGGTGAAAAACTGAAAGCATTTCCACTAAGATCAGGAACAAGACAAGGTTGCCCACTCTGACCACTCTTATTCAACATAGTATTGGAAGTTTTAGCCACAGCAATCAGAGAAAAAAAGGAAATAAAAGGAATCCAAATCAGAAAAGAAAAAGTAAAACTGTCACTGTTTGCAGATGACATGATACTATACATAGAGAATCCTAAAGATGCTACCAGAAAACTACTAGAGCTAATCAATGAATTTGGTAAGGTAGCAGGATACAAAATTAATGCACAGAAATCTCTGGCATTCCTATACCCTAATGATGAAAAATCTGAAAGTGAAATCAAGAAAACACTCCCATTTACCACTGCAACAAAAAGAATGAACTATCTAGGAATAAACCTACCTAAGGAGACAAAAGACCTGTATGCAGAAAATTATAAGACACTGATGAAAGAAATTAAAGATGATACAAATAGATGGAGAGATATACCATGTTCTTGGATTGGAAGAATCAACATTGTGAAAATGACTCTACTACCCAAAGCAATCTACAGATTCATGCAATCCCTATCAAACTACCAATGGCATTTTTCACAGAACGAGAACAAAAAATTTCACAATATGTATGGAAACACAAAAGACCCCAAATAGCCAAAGCAATCTTGAGAACGAAAAACGGAGCTGGAGGAATCAGGCTCCCTGACTTCAGACTGTACTACAAAGCTACAGTAACCAAGACAGTATAGTACTGGCACAAAAACAGAAATATACATCAATGGAACAGGATAGAAAGCCCAGAGATAAACCCACGCACATATGGTCACCTTAACTTTGATAAAGGAGGCAGGAATGTACATTGGAGAAAGGACAGCCTCTTCAATAAGTGGTGCTGGGAAAACTGGACAGGTACATGTAAAAGTATGAGACTAGATCAATCCCTAACACCATACACAAAAATAAGCTCAAAATGGATTAAAGACCTAAATGTAAGGCCAGAAACTATCAAACTCTTAGAGGAAAACATAGGCAGAACACTCTATGACATAAATCACAGCAAGATATTTTTTGACCCACCTCCTAGAGAAATGGAAATAAAAACAAAAATAAACAAATGGGACCTAATGAAACTTCAAAGCTTTTGCACAGCAAAGGAAACCATAAACAAGACCAAAAGACAACTCTCAGAATGGGAGAAAATATTTGCAAATGAAGCAACTGACAAAGGATTAATCTCCAAAATTTATAAGCAGCTCTTGCAGCTCAATAACAAAAAAACAAACAACCCAATCCAAAAATGGGCAGAAGACCTAAATAGACATTTCTCCAAAGAAGATATACAGACTGCAAACAAACACATGAAAGAATGTTCAACATCATTAATCATTAGAGAAATGCAAATCAAAACTACAATGAGATATCATCTCACACCAGTCAGAAAAGCCATCATCAAAAAATCTAGAAACAATAAATTCTGGAGAGGGTGTGGAGAAAAGGGAACACTCTTGCACTGCTGGTGGGAATGTGAATTGGTACAGCCACTATGGACAACAGTATGGAGGTTCCTTTAAAAACTGCAAATAGAACTACCATATGATCCAGCAATCTCACTACTGGGCATATACCCTGAGAAAACCATAATTCAAAAAGAGTCATGTACCAAAATGTTCATTGCAGCTCTATTTACAATAGCCAGGAGATGGAAACAACCTAAGTGTCCATCATTGGATGAATGGATAAAGAAGATGTGGCACATATATACAATGGAATATTACTCATCCATAAAAAGAAATGAAATTGAGCTATTTGTAATGAGGTGGATGGACCTAGAGTCTGTCATAAACAGTGAAGTAAGTCAGAAAGAGAAAGACAAATACTGTATGCTAACACACATATATGGAATTTAAGAAAAAAAAATGTCATGAAGAGCCTAGGGGTAAGACAGGAATAAAGACACAGACCTACTAGAGAACGGACTTGAGGATATGGGGAGGGGGAAGAGTAAGCTGTGACAAAGCGAGAGTGGCATGGACATATATACACTACCAAAGGTAAAACAGATAGCTAGTGGGAAGCAGCCGCATAGCACAGGGAGATCAGCTCGGTGCTTTGTGACCACCTAGAGGGGTGGGATAGGGAGGGTGGGAGGGAGGGAGACGCATGAGGGAGCAGATGTGGGAACATATGTATATGTATAACTGATTCACTTTGTTATAAAGCAAAAACTAACACACCATTGTAAAGCAATTATACTCCAGTAAAGATATAAAAAAATAATAAAAATAAATAATAAAAATTAAAAAAAAGAAAAGAAAAGAAAAAAATATTTCTTTTCTAAAATCCAAAAAAACACAAAAAACAAAAACATCAAGGTCTAGGAAAACAAGACTGAGAAACTGTTAACAGACTAAGGGAACACAATGACTATATGCAATGTGGTGGCTTAGATTTCATGCAGGAACAGAAAAAGGACATTAGTGGAAAACTGTGAACTCCAAATAAAATCTATAGTTCCGTTAATTGTTTTATACCAATGTTAATTCCTTGGTTTTGACAAACTAAGTTTTGATAAACAGGTACCGTGTATGTGAGACGTTAACATTAGGGGAAGCTAGATGAAGGGTATACAGGAACTCTCTGAACTATCTTTGCAACTTTTCTGTAAATCTAAAATTACTCTAAAATTTTTTAAAGTTTTGGAGTATTCATAGAAATAAAAATATTCTACAACTCTTACTAGTTTGTATAATTCATCTGTAAAATAAAATTTTCATAATTCAAATATATCAAGACTTGTTCAAAGTCAGTGATGTAGAGAAAGAACTAAATATGAGAAATATCAGCTTATTTTTAAGATTATAGAAAAATCAGAAAGGTTTAAATGTATTATATAAGCTCTTTATGTGTAACTAAAGCGTCCATAATTTCTTTAATAAGTTGTATTTAGATGAATAGAAGCTATCCTAACATCAGCTATTTCAGAGATAAACAGGAAGGAATTGTTACCTACTGACAATGCATGTGGACTTATTTTGCTAACTGATTTTTTCGTGAAGATTACCCTGAAAGAGCATGGAGAATATGCCTAATTTTCCCTTAACACTCCATTATAAACAGGTCACACTCATCTAAATTCATTCTTGACCTAATTCTATTTTTCGAATTTTAGCTACCACCTATTGCTTTAAGAATTTGTCTTGAAAGAACTTAAGGTTTAAAACAGAACCAAAAAAAAAAGAAAAGAAAACATACCTAAGCATTAACCATGTATAACTGAGAGGTATGAGATAGGTGGTTTTCTTTTATTTTCGAAAAGCTTCTACAGTGAATAGAATAATCATTTGACACAGTGTCTGTTACTGCAGGAATTCAATATTATTGACTGAATACTGAACTGGTATTACTTCTGCTATTAAAGAATCAAGGTGATCGATCGGAGCCGCCCTTAAAGGAGTGGGACGTACCCGAGCTGGGGCGCCGAAAGCCTGTGGGCAAGAGGCTCCCGTGGGGGCATCCCTGGTGGCGCAGTGGTTGAGAGTCCGCCTGCCGATGCAGGGGACACGGGTCCGTGCCCCGGTCCGGGAAGATCCCACATGCCGCGGAGCGGCTGGGCCCGTGAGCCATGGCCGCTGAGCCTGCGCGTCCGGATCCTGTGCTCCACAACGGGAGAGGCCACAACAGTGACAGGCCCGCGTACCGCAAAAAAAAAAAAAAAAAAAAGAGGCTCCAGTAGGAGCTGGTGACCCCCAGGAAGTCTAGGGACAAGGGAATTTCTGCCTACCCTGAGTCAGTCCTTTCCACATGGGTGAGGTCCATCCACGGAGCAACGGGAACAGTCTGCGAAGACCTGAGGCCTCCGTCTCTGCGGTTCCGGGTGGCTTCCATCGCAGCGCGTGCGCAGTGAAGCTCCTCAGCCCTGTACCAGCGCCACGTGGATGCGAGGCTCACGTCGGCCTGGACATCTCCGAGAACAAGTGGGTCCACCTGTGTGACATCAGGACCACCTGTTCTCCGTGCAGAACCGACTAGAACCCAACCTCGACAGCTCTCTGAACACACATGCTCCTAAGTTCTAGAAATGCCCACAACCTGTAAGTACCTGCAAGAAAGTCTAGTTAAAGCAGGTCTCCCGGTGAGAACCCTGACTCCAGCTGTCCAGCCTCTTTCACTGTTGCCTTGGTTTTTCCTTAGATGGTCTGTCCTTTCTTTGTTATCTTAACCTGTGGTGTCATTTTAGTTTTGTTTTTCAATTGTCTTTAGTTAATCCCTTGTAATGAATATGTTAACTACATTTTGTTTAGAAAAAAAAAAAAAAGAAAAATCATTTTGTTTAGAAAAGAAAAAAAGAAAAAAAAAATACCTAGTTCAAGTTTTTGAACTAGGTATTATCACAAGTATCCTTTATAACTTTATAATCTACAAACCCATTTGTTTATACGGATGAAAGGATTTTAGAAATAAGTATCAATCCTAGGATCAATTGGTACTATAATGTAAACAAGAGGGGAACCTGCTATTAACAAAATTTTCTTTTGGAAAAGGAAAAAATTAAATTAATAAAATAAGGCTCAAATTATGTCTAAAATAAATCAAGGAGACCTCACTTTAGAAGAGACATTACTGGGAAGTTTTGTTAATGTTTTTATAATAGACTATCTTTTTTTATTCATCTTTGGCAATGTGAAATACTTTAAACCACTCCACTCCTTGACTTACACCAAAGTATAGTTATTAATAAGCACCCAATTGTTTTAGTGGGACTACTAATCAAATCCCTCTTTAATGTGAACATATGTGTCTGAAGTGTATCCCATTTTAAAGTTTAAATTTTCAATTTTTTAAGGCATGGAACTGTATTGTTTTATTTTTTAAATCAGACATTCTATATTAAGAAACTAAATTGAGATAATTATTAAAAGCTGAGTTAATTTAGGGAGAGAAAATCTTATTTAAAAGAGCCTTATAATAAAACGTAAGGTAACATGGCATACAGGATCCAATTCACAATTCCCACAACCCCATATTACTCAAGAAAGAACATTCTAAATGTGCAGAAATGGAGGGGAAAAAAAGGATATAATAACTTTTTTTTTTGCTCAAATCCTTAAAAATATTCTTAGCCTTATATATTTGCTAAGATTTCCTTTTAAATGTTGGTGGTGGTAGTTGGGAACAACCATAGCACCAAGGGTAAAGAAGACTAACACTTCAAAGGGTCCTGTGAAAACTATGACAAAGCCTGTATTTGTTATGGATAAGTTAATGATTCAAAAGGGGAAAGCCCATACAATTGAATATTTCAATTTATGCCTGGAGTTTAGAAATTATGCATTTTCTGGATCTGTTAAAACTTCTTATATTAGGAAACTTACATATAAGGAAAAGACAAGGACTACTTACATTTTGCAATTTAAAAGTGATGAAAATAAATTTATAAAATTTACCTTCATAGTAATATATTTATGATATACTTCTGATACTTAATATCAAACTCAGTTAAAAAACTGAGTTAGACCAGTTAAAAAACAAGAGTTAAAAGCAGTCCCTCTCCCATGCATCTCACAACAAAAATCTTCCTGTATCTTTAGTTTCTGTGCTCTTTACTGGAAAAAAAAAATTAGAATAAACTACATAAATCATCTTTGTTTTTTACATACTAGTATAATAATAAATGCTAACTCGTGAGTTCTAACTGACTATAAATTACCAGTAGGTGTTTTTGAGAAAGGAGTCCACTATCATATGCCTTAAGATAACATCAGTCAAGTATTGAGTTAATAAGAATACACTAGTATTTGGCGCAAATTTAATTTTATTAAACCTTACAATGAATGTTGTGGCGTATCATTTTCCATTGTGTGACAGTTTATTGGCTGGCATCTGAATACAGTACTTTTTGGAAAAATACACAATGGGAATTGACAAAAGGGAGAGAAACTAGTTGCTTAGTGATGTATGAGGGCAAAAAGAAAAAGATGACAATTAATTTTAGTTTTCCTAGTAACTAAAATGGTTAAAGTTCCAAGCAATAATGCTGCTGGTACAGTGCACAAGAATATGGTTATTATCTCATCCGGCCCCCACAATTCTGGGGAAATTAAAAGGATTATTATACCTGTAAAATTCAACCTAAGGCTTCTGCTGGGTAATATTATTTTAAAGAGCTACTTTTTCAAATATAACCTCAACAGTTTTCCCAAGTCACAGGAGACGGGGGCCTCGAAAACATTATACATTACAAGTCACTTTACAAGTGAGCAATCACTTAACTGCAAAATCATAATGGGCACCAAATTACCTTTGGTTGATTTGGGCTAATGTCCCTGTCAGATTTATGGATAAGAAAATGACTCTTTTTAAAATCTGTAATCCACTTGTCTTTAAAATGTAGACTGGCATCTAAATAAAATGACCATTTCTTTTACAGAAATGATCAAGAGTGGAACATCTAAAATTCAGCAGGCCTTAACAGGGGATTTTTATGGAAATGCAACCAAAACTTATACATTAGCTCCAGCCAACATTACCATACTACAGTGTACAGCTGAGAGTACAATTAGCTCATTATTAAATTACTCATCTGTTGGTTAAAAAAAATAACACAAACTTAAGTTTTTTTTTTAAATTCAGTCTCACAATTTTGTGAATACTTTCTGACAAAAGCCTTAAACAGTATCTGAGGGCACATTTATGAAACAACCTCCTCTAAAATAAAATGGACGATTTTGAGCTTTTAAACTACGTGATTTTTCAAGAGCTCCTAACATCATTTGGGGAGATGGCAAATAGAGAACTGTATCTTAATTGAAATAAGGCATTTCAGTTATCAAGACTGAGGAATAGTTCTAAGTTATCTATATTCAGTGGTGGGAAAATGCTATGTAAAGAAATCCTTATTTTATACTAGAGTTGCACAATTCAAATTCACCTATAAAACAGTGTGAGATGTGCCTTACTATAAGAGCATGTAAGCCCTCCTACACCCTCCCAAAAAAAGGAATATTAAATCAGTTAAAATCCAATTGCTCACCGTTCACCCCAAAATTATTGAGATCAACTAATGTAGATTTACTGTACTTGCAAAATTTTCCTTTCTTTAAAAAAAAAAAGGCTGTTCACGCATATAATTCTTATTCCAGAAGGTCAGAGGCAAATGATTTCAAAAATTGATATCTGATATTTCCAGAATAATTATCTAAATCACAAACTATTCTTAATTTATGTGGCAGTTCAAATATTTCATCAAATTTTCCTATAGTAAACAAGATATTAAAATCTCTTCATCAAAAGGTTGCAGAGCAACCATTTATATCCAAATCACCTTTTTCAATGGTGAAATTAAATATACAACCTAGTAAAATGAGTAAGGATATCTCTTAAAAAATTAAACTTCAATTATTTAACCAGAAAGTTAAGTCTAATGCTTTTTTGTTTATTTACTATTCTTCATTACAAGTTTTTTACTGAGTAAAGATGAAATAAACCTAATGTGACTGTTTGCAATGATGACTCCTTAAATACCCCTACATCAACCCTCAGAATAAAATGTCAACACAAAAATCCAAGTGATCAGGCTCATTAAACTCACAGGTAAACTGAGTTTTTCCTCAAACCAATAAGGAGCTTTTTATTCAGAACAATTGCATTAAGACATTTGCAGGGCAAATATGCCATCATAAATTTTATTCTGAATAACAATAAAGTGCTGAATGATAATTACCTGAATCTTTTTTAGTACTTTTCACTTATTTTTTCTTAAGTTAAAAGAGCCCTTTCTGTGGCATTAGCAAAGCTGTGAAAAAAAAAAAATCCAAAAAAAAAAAAAGAAAACAAAGAAGGGAGGGAGAGAGGAAAGAAAGAAAAGAAAGGAAGAGAGAAAGAAAAAGAAAGAGAAAAGAAAAGCTAATTTTCAGTAAGGGAAGAGGAAGCACTGCAACCTTTTGTGTTTAATTAGGGTGACAAATAATTGAGACCAAAGTAATTCATGCAAGTTATCTTCAAAGGTATACTTAAGCTTGAAGAAAGAAGGAACACTGTTACTGACCTCTGATACTATGGCAGTAAATTGCATACTAAAAATACCTTAATTATCCTAGATGCCTAGATCTGGCTTGGCAAGCATCATGCCACTGACATGCTTCAGCTCTTTTTTGTAAATAAAAGTGATTTGCAGTTCAATTACTGAATACTTCAGTGTGACTCATTAAGCTGTGTGATAAAACTTTGAGGTTAAATTTAAGCAAATTCTCTACACCTAATCACATCATCAGCACAAGCAGGACAATGCTGGCGCAGCATGAAAGGTGGGTCACTTTACAAAGATTCTTCCTTTTACTGCATGATATATTAAGACGACAGACCTAAATTTCAACTGGGTTAATGAGTTAGAATAGCTTTGTTTCCCAAATTTAGCACACAATAATTTCAGTGGATTAGAGAAAGAAACCTCAGATGTAAAGAAAAAAACAACAAAAAAGCTTGAGCTGTGGTAGCTAACCTGTAGCTCTAAAAATTGTCATGCTACAAGAGTACTTTCGTAAAATGAACTTTGTAACATACTTAGCAGTGTTTCGGAGTTGAAGGTGACCAACTGCTGCATAGAAAATATGCTAACATACAACAGTCAAGTTGAAGCCAGTGCATAGAGAAGATAAAGCACTTATGGTAACTGCAAATGGTAACAAGTCCATAAAGCTTGTACAACCTAACATGGATCCATAAGGGGAAAGAAATTGATAAGTAGAAATGGTTAAGTTAAAAATGAGGTGGAAACAGGGGAGAAGCTCAAAGAGAAGGAAGAAGCACAAAAAAGACATTCAATTGTATAAAATTCACAAACCAGAAAAGTATAAAGACACCACTGAAAAATGGTTAACTCTATCCCAAGCACCCAACAGCAAACAAAACCAGAATGGATAAGCCTTTGGCAGACAATTTTAGAAATCTGAATATGAGATTACATTTCTCAATAATTCACAAACAATATATTATATGCTATATTTATATTAAATACTGGGAAACCAATCCTGTAAATTTGATGCTTACAATGCTTTAGCCAATGAGAGCACGATGAAATCAAGCTAAATGAATGCTGGTGTTACCACAACAGTGCTCATTTATGAAACAACTGTTACCAAGTCGTGCTTCAACAGTCAAATTATCATCTATGAAGTGAAACGAAGGTCTCTAGCTTTTCTGGGATATGCCCTTTATAGTATATTCTATGATTCACTATGACACGAGCAGCTAGACACTGCAATGTGGTATGATTTATAGGCTGGATCAAATTTTTAGCCATTTCCTTCTCGTCCAGCAAGTCACTAGCAGTTTGTTTGTGCAAGTTTGTGGCATCAAAATGTGCACCTGATTTAATAAGGAGATTCATGATGTCTGGATGGTTGTTCAGAGCAGCGATATGGAGGGGACTGTTGTCATCCGAGTCTCTGACGTTCACATCAGCACCACATTCTATCAGTATCGCAGTAACTTGCAGAGATGGAAATTTACAAACAGGGTACTGCCCTACACAGGTAGTATTCTTGTCCACAGCCAGATGAAGAGGGCTGAAGTTATTCTTTCCCCTTGGATGCAGCTTAAGAAACCTGTATATAGTTTGCTTTTTGAAATGATCCTGTTCTAGAGTACAAGGAACTTTTTCTAATATGCAAATCAAGTGCAAAATAATGGAAAGAGCCTTATTTAACTGTAATGGGTCTGCTGGACACTGAGTTTGTTTGATCGCTCGCTCTATTTCAAGGACACTTTTGCACAGTATGCCCATAAGATCATCAAATGTAACAGTGGTTCCCAGACCTTTAGCCCTATACTGTAGCATAAAAGAGAACAGTTCTGCAAAAGATAATAAGCTGCTGGCGGTCATCGGGCTTAGAGGGTCCAAATTGTTCTGCTGCATATCCAAAGCATACTTCCATAGGTTGATGCATCGTTTGAAATTTCCAGAGTCTGCATAGACAGCACCTCTATATCTAATATAGTAAGAGGTGTCAGGATGAGAAGGACCGAGAATACGTTCTCTAATTAATAGTGCCTGCATTCTCATCTCATCAGGATCAGCAATAAGACCTTCTAGCTCTTCTGCACTGTTTACCTCCTTGGCATAATCATAAGCCATTATTAGTGTCTGCGGTACTGGTTTGCTAATTATATTAGTCCTATCACTGTACCTCATGTTCATTGCCTTTTTCCAGTATTTCAAAGCCCCAAGGAGATCTCTTTTTTTGTCTACAAATGTAGCTCCCAGAAGCTCTAGAGCATTGATCCTTTCTGTCTTGCTGGTCTGTGCATGGTGAGTCAGGAAATCCACAATATTTGTGTGACCAGTCACACTTGCTGAGAGAAGGGGAGTCATTCCATAACCATCCTTTTCCATCTTGGCACAATACATAAGAAGCATCTTCATGATGTCCAAACTTCCAGATTCTGCGCAATCATGCAATGCAGTATTACCTTAAGGAGGAGGAAAAGAAGAGATAACATATTTGAGGGACCAGGATATAATGTAATACATATGTATACTTTAGAATCTAAAGAAAAGCAGGCAGCTCCAAGCTGCCCTCAATGGGACATACTTTAATTTGATTACAAATAAGAAAAAATGATCCCCAGCACCTAAAGCTAATGTCTGACACACAGCACGGGGAAAAAATATTGGTTAAATTCTTTGAATAAACGAAATGACAAAATAAGGCATGAAAAGATATTCAAAGTCACTAAATGAAATTCAAAATTAATCCACGGCCTCTTGATATTTTTCAGTAATGTTTTCAAGTGTATATTCTACAACTAAAAACTGAGGAAATGAAATTAACCACCTATTTACAGTTTTGCTGACAGTCACTTAACTTTCTGGGTCAGACTCCACATTTATAAATAAGAAATCTAGTCTGTAACACCTAAGAGTCTCCAATTTGATTCTAAGAGCCAGAAATTATTTTTTCAGTATTTCTGATTGCCAAGTGAACCTCAGCTGTTTTAGTCAAAAATCTTGGTAACAAAGTACAATACTTTCTTCAAAAAACTCACATAAGAAAAACAAGTCCACTGAAACCTAAAAAATATGTGGGTGGTTCAACATGAACTTTAAAAGGAGACATCTGAAGTGTCCTTTCATAATGGATTATTTCCCACTGTAATTTAATTTTCTTAAACATTCTTTTTAAATGTACTAAATGTTCTAACACCGTCCGATTCTTCCCACACGTGCATTAAAACTGACAATAGACACTGGCACATTAGTAAAAGGCTGTGTGGATGGAACATACTAAGACATAATCACTCATTTAGCTACCTAAATTTAATCTAAACATTCTACTAATGATCAAAACAGAAATTATCATGCAGACCTTTGATATCTACATACACTGTTTACAGAAAATTTCAACAGTCTTTTTAGGCTGTGTGTGTGAAAAATAACTAATATAGCTGGCTGAGACAGCTATCTTTAGAAAGACCTGCTTGCAAGGATGGCCCTGGGCTGGCATCTGGAATGTTGTCTGGTAAACAGTTCCAAGATATAAAACTTTCCCTAAATGATAAGGGTGGGCTTTTATGCTGACTACCTGCTTTCCTTCTGGGACTCTGGAATTTTGCGTATGTGCTCAGCAGAGGGTGCCTTTGTGACCAGTGCCCAATAAAAACCTGGACATTGAGTCTCTAACCATCCTCTCATCAATCAAAATGGGTTTCCCTGGGCAGGAATATTGCACACATGCATTTATGTTGCTAGGGGAAGACAGCTCTTTGTGACCTCACAGGAAGGAGAGAGCATAAAAAAGCCTGCACAAAGATTCCTCTAGGCCCCAACTGTGCCTTTCCTCTTATGATCCAGGTACATGTCCTTATTATATCACTGTAATAACTCTTAGCCATGAGTACAACTGTATGCTAAGTTACCTGCAAACATGGGGGTGGCCTTGAGGACCCCTGACACAGGATGTGTACTAGAAAGTTGTTTAAACCTGAATACTTCACATAACAGATCTACAGATAAAATTCCAAAAAGCACAAGTTGTAATACATTAGGACTTTAAATCTCTTCACAAGTTTATCCTGTTTATTAGTCTTCCATGATATCTATAGGGATTATATTAAAAAATCTGGATATGTTGTGACCCAGGATTCCAATGGTCTACAATGGAAGGGTGTCTGATAGAATGTTTTAGCAATGTGTATGGTAACCAACCACTAAGAGAGCCCAGAACTTCTGACTACTAATGTTCATTTGCTCAAAATAATTTCAATTAAACATGACTACTACTAAGTATATTTTTAAAACTCTTTTGAATTATGGATCCCTAATATTCCCATTTTCTCTAAGAAATAGACAATATAATAGAAATATAAACAGAAGGCTTAGATGGCATTCTTCTCTATTCAGAACAATAAAATCAAGAAAAAGAATGCAGCAAAAGCCAGTTTTTTAAGTAACTGAATTGACATATTAGAAAAATGCAGAATATATATATTTTGAATACACCATATACTGAAAAAATGTTGTTTTGTTTTGTTTTTTGTTTTAAAGGAATAAGAGACTCTCACATCTAGTATTGGCAGAGGTAGCATGATTACCCTCCCAATCAGAACCAGAAAAGCTGAAAACTGCATTTAAAAAAAATCTGTACGACCGCCTGTAAGAGCTCACAGGGAGACAACATCCAGGAGAATAAAGAAAATTAGTTAAGTAAAGTCCAGAATTTGGGGAAGCTTTCCCCAATGACCTCTATTGATTCTGGAATAGGCAGCTAAAAAACTGGGCAGAGCTTTTGACCTTTCAGGGCTAGAGGAGAAAACTGGAGTCCAAAGCCCATTAAGAAATCCCTATACACTTTAGGTTATAGCTCTGAAGGGCTGCTCTCTAGGAGTTAAGGTGAAGTGCAAAGAAACCAGCGTTCACAGGCACTGAAATGCAAGTTAAAATCATCTTTATATTGAATTAAAGTGATCCAGAACTGCAAGTATATATGTAATTAAGCCAGAAGCAAATACAAATACTACTTAGATGAAGATATTATCATATTAGAGCTCAAATTATTTTTATATATTCTTCATATATAATGTTTGGTATCCAATCAAAAATAATGGACAAAAGAGAAAACAAGGAACCACAACACAAAAACCAAGGATAAGAGCTAAGAGAAAAGCCCAACAGAAGATCTAGATAATACAGTTATCAGACACAGACTTTAAAGTAATAATTATGCTTAGAGTATTCAGATATTTAAAAAAAAATTGAGAATTAGACAGAAAACTGCAAACTACAAAAAAGAACCAAACGGACATTCTAGAACTGAAAAACTCAATGGGTGGCTTTAAAAGCAGACTACACACAGCTGAATAGAGAATTAGTGAACTAGAAAATTAAGTCAGATGAAAATACATAGAAAGAAGCATGCAAGTGAAAGGATGGAAAAACAGGAGACTATAGAGACAGAGGAAACGATGTCAGAAGGGATAACATGCTTAAAACCAGAATTGTAGAGTAAGAAAATAGGCCCAAAGCAATATTTAAAGAGAGAAAGTTTGAGAATCTTCTGAAGCTGATGAAAGATTAAGCATAAATTTAATAAGTTTTATAAACAACAAGGATAGACAAAAAGAAAGCCACACTGAGGCACTCTACGGCAGAACCATTAAAAACTAAGGACAAAGAGAAAAATCTTAAAACCAAAGAATAGGTGGACATGACCTGCCAAAGAACAACAATTAGACTGACAGCAAAGTTCTAATCAGAAACAAGAGAAGCCTTAAAGCACTAAAGGAAAATAAATGCCAACTTAGAATTCTGTGAAGTAAAGGACCGTTTCAGGTGAGAAAGAAAAGATGAGCCACATGGAAGCCTGGAAAGGAGAGTATCAACATTGACAGAAAGGGTAAATTTGTGAGATATCTAAATAAATATTGACGTTAAAAATAGTATCTTGTAACAGGGTTTGAAACACATATAGAAGAAAAATGCTTGACAGCAATAGCATAAAAGTAAAGAGGGTAATTGGAGTTGAAGTATTCTAAGATTTCTGCCTTGCTTGGAAAGAGGTAAAATTAGAAATTTATGTTAGCCTTTGATAAGTCAAAGTAGTACTATCTAGAGTAACCACTAAAATAATAGAGGCTATGCATGCATATAATTACTATATCCTCTAATATAGAGAAAAAATGAAAAATAATCCAAACAAAGACAGAAACAAAGCAAAACAGGTAGACAAATAAAAATCAGTAAATAGCTAGGAGATTAAAGCCCAAATATATAAGTAGTTACATTAAATACAAGCAAACTAAATGTTCCATTAAGACAAAAACTGTCAGACTGAAAATACAAACACACATAGAACTCAACTACATGCTGCTTACAAGAGAAATACCTTAAATGTAAGGATAGAAAAAGGTTTAAGTGAAAAGATGAAAAAATATATATACTTTATGCAAAAATTAACCATAAGAAAGCAGTCTGATATTAAAATATCAGATTAAGTAGACTTTAAAACAAAATACATGATTACAGATAAACATTTTATAATGGCATAAAATTCAAAACAACAGAAAGATATAATTCTAAATTTGTTTTCACCTAAAAACAGCAAAATAAATAAAGCAAAAATCAACAGAACTACAAGGAAAATCAGATAAATCCACTCATAATACATTAGAACACACCTTTTTCAGTTTAGGAGACCAAAACCAATAAGGATATTGAAAATTAAATGAACACTATAGAATTTAATTTTTTTCTAAGGACACATGGAACATATACAAATGCTGACTACATTCTGGGCCATAAAATGAGACTCACACAAATGTCAAGGGACTGAAATCACTGAATATGTTCTAAGTCCACAATACAAGTTAGATTAAAAACAAGCGGAAAAAAAAAAAAACCCTAGAAAAATCTCCACATATTTGAAATTTAAAAATATACTTTTAAATAGCCCACGGGTCAAAGAAGGAATCCCAATGGAAAGCAGAAAATATTTTTATCTGGATGATAATAAAAATGTTAAATAAAAAATCTTGTGGGATATGGCTAAACTATGCTTAAATGTACATTAGAAAAGAATGGCTTTTTGAAAAAACAGCTAAGTTTCCATCTCAAGAACTTATAGGGGAAAAACAATATATTAAACCTAGAGAGACTAGAAGCAAATAATAAAAAACAGAAATAAATGAAGAGAAAAGGTACCAGTATGCTAGCACGGCATTTTTCCCCTAAATTGTATTAACTATTGCAAACTTATATTAATAACTATGCAAAGTAGAGAAGATAAACTTGTTCTACAAACAGAAACCAGAGAAACTGGTAGTAAAATAAAAACCCATGTCTCCCAATTGCCATTTCAGTGTATTGCTCATTACTAAGGTCATATTTTAAATGCTAGTCATACTACACTCCAGTGAATAATTTATTTCTAATATAAACCAAGCATCATAATAAAACTTCCACCAATCATATTACTTTCCAGCTCAAAAGCTTTCATGCTTCCTCTAAAGAAATAGCTGAAAATCTTTAAGATTTCAAAATTTTACAGCATTGATTCTCAAAGCACTATCTGTGTGAGGATGAGAAAGCAACAAGGCAGAAATCTATAGTTTTAGAAGGCATGTCATGTGAAGTAAAGCTTAATCTTGGTAGTGGGAACACACATAAGAAGATATACTCTGGGAAATAGATTTTTAAAAAGAGAAATATTTCCCTAACCTACCTCTCTAGCCTCATTCGTTGTCATCTCCAGTATGAATGCTGCTCTGTGAATCTAGCCCAGGAGCCAGCAAACTTCTTCTGTAAAGGGTTAGATAGTATTCCAGCTTTTGCAGTCCATAAGGTCTCTGTTGTAATCACTCAACTCTACCATATAACAAAAAGTATCCATAGGCAATTGGTTAAATTAATGGACATGGCTGTTTTCCAACAAAACTTTACTTATGGACATTGAAATGTGGCTTTTGTGTAATTTTCACATGTCATGATATATTATTCTTCATTTGATTTTTTTTTCAACCATTAAAAAATATAAAAAATATATCTTAGTTCTCAGGCAGTACAAAAACAGGGGGTGGGCAGGATTTGACCTCTGGGCCAGAGTTTGCCAACACCTTCTCTAACCCAAAAGACATCATCAATACCAGCCACACACAAGGCAAAGAAACGGCTTAGGCTTCCCATCACTGTATTCTAAGTTACCTCTCCCAGTTCCTGGAATAGTCCCGCTTACTTCCACCTCCATGCCTCTTCTCTTAATTTTCCTGTCAATATACTCTTTCTTCTTTGCCTTTTTAACTTCTTTTCCTCCAAGTTGCACCAGAAATTTCAGCTGCTCAAAGAGGCCTTCTTGGTTATACTATGTCAATTTATCATTTTGAGAATGCCTGGTGAATAAATGTTTCATTCATCCTGGTAAGTACTCATGTTATATCTACTACTATAATCTTATGTAATACCTTACATAATATGTTAGTGCTTCACAAATAGGTTTTCTTACCTAAACTGTCTATTCCTAAAGTACACAGAGCCTATGTTATATTTCCTGTATATCCCAGATAGCAGTTATTTAGCACAATATCAAAGCTAAGGTAGATTCTTAAATTTTTAATACTTGATATCACAAAAAATGATTCAAATAAGGACAAAATAACTTTAAAAACTAAAATCTTAGGGCTTCCCTGGTGGCACAGTGGTTAAGAATCCACCTGCCAATGCAGGGGACACAGGTTCGAGCTCTGGTCCAGGAAGATCCCACATACTGCAGAGCAACTAAGCCCGTGCACCACAACTACTGAGCCTGCGCTCTAGAGCCCATGTGCCACAACTACTGAAGCCCGCATACCTAGAGCCCATGCTCCGCAACAAGAAAAGCCATCGCAATGAGAAGGCTGTGCACCACAATGAAGAGTAGCCCCTGCTCGCTGCAACTAGAGAAAGCCTGCGCACAGCAACGAAGACCCAACGCAGCCAAAAATAAATAAATACATTAAAAAAAAAAAAGTAAAATCTTAGCAGGAGGGGATCACCTTTATTATTCTAACAGGTTAAGTATATAACTGCCACACTTTCATGCCCTGGAAGCCCTAAAAAATTTCTGAATTATAACCTAGACCATTACTTAAAAGTTAAGAAAACAGAGGTCAAAAAAAACCCCCAATACAAAAGCATAATTTTACAGCCACTATGTCATGTCTCCAAGTGTCTTTACATAGTATATTTTGATAAAGTTGTAATCAGAAAATATACAACTGTTTCCTGCTTTTCACCTACATCTTAGTCATTTTGTCATGTTCCATGTATATAGTCTACATGAACTATTTACACAGATACTACATAATCACTCTTAATGGCTTTATGGTTAAAGTTCAAGTAAGGAGGCATGTCATAATTTACATAAACACTTCTCTGTTGATGGACATCTGCATTCCTTCAGAATTTTCACTATTAAAATTAATGCCTAAAAAACTATAAGGACAGATAACAGACCAGTGATTGCCAGAGGGTGGGTGCTGAGAGAATGGTTAACTGCAAAGGGGCATACAGGAAGTTTTCATTCCACCTCTATTGTAGTGGTGGTTAAATTACAGTTTATGTTTTTCAAAACTTAGGGAACTGGGCTTCCCTGATGGCGCAGTGGTTGAGAATCCGCCTGCCAACGCAGGGGGCACGGGTTCAAGCCCTGGTCCAGGAAGATCCCACATGCCGCAGAGCAACTAAGCCCACGCGCCACAACTACTGAGCCTGTGCTCTAGAGCCCGCGAGCCACAACTACTGAACCCGTGTGCCACAATTACTGAAGCCCGCACGCCTAGACCCCATGCTCTGCAACAAAAGCCGCCACTGCAATAAGAAGGCTGCGCACCTCAACGAAGAGTAGTTCCCACTCACCGCAACTACAGAAAGCCCACGCGTACCAACAAAGACCCAACACAACCAAAAAAATAAAAAATAAAAAAAGTAATTGTCGTGATGGCTGCACAAATCTGTGACCATACTAAAAATCAATGATGGGTGGTTTTTAAATGCGTGAATGGTATGTGAATTATGTCTCAAAGCTGTTTTAAAATCAAAGTATTTGTTTTTAGTAAAGTATAAGTTTTGACTGATAGAAACAGCAATTAAAAGGTTTTTTATCATAACAGATTTGTCTGGAAATGCACAAAAACAGTTCTTATTGTAACAGGCAACAGCCAATTTTGACTCCATGTTGGATCTGTTTCTTGGACTTTAGCCTTTGCTTTTCGTTGCTTTTGTTATTATAATCATACATAATTTCCTGCCTCAGGGAACCCTACCCACCTGTGAATGGCTGCAAGAAAAAAAGAAATTAACACATCCCCTCCGGGAGGCTGGCCATTCCAGATGTTCTCCAAGACTGATGGCCGTTTTTACTTTACTTCCTCCCCACCTCTCCCTCTCTATTCTGCCTTTTTACTTTACTTCCGATTCTGTAAAAAAAACTGGCATCCAGACCCCATAAGGTGGTTTTTTGGGGGACCCTAGTCTGCCATCTTCTCGGTCTGCCAGCTTTCCGAATAAAGTGGTACTCCTTGCCTCAACACCTCGTCTCCCGATTTGCTGGCCTGTCGTGCGGCGAGAAGAGTCAGCTAACACGACAGCTCCAGCTCGCTCATCATCTCTCCTCTTTAGCCTGCTGTGCTTGGCATCCATTCTACTACCTTGCAGCTGGGGCTAAGCCGAGTCTTTAAAGAGAGGTCCACCTATAAACATGGGGGCGGGGGGGGGGGGAGGGGTGCAGTTCAACTGCATAACAAGGCTGATTGCAAGCATTTTACTCCTGGAATAGCTAATTGGTATGTGTTAAGGGAGCAGGCGGGAAGGGGTGAAGAGGAAAACTTTAGGATATCAAAGGAGCACTAGAAGGTTCCTCTGCTCAGAATATTTCCCTTCCCCATGTATGCTGTAACACCAGAGATACTCAAGGACAAGAGTTTGAAAAAAAAAAAAAAAGAATCAAAAATAGGATAGGGGGCTTCCCTGGTGGCGCAGTGGTTGAGAGTCCGCCTGACGATGCAGGGGACGCGGGTTCGTGCCCCGGTCCGGGAAGATTCCACATGCCACGGAGCGGCTAGGCCCGTGAGCCATGGCCTCTGAGCCTGCGCGTCCGGAGCCTGTGCTCCGCAACGGGAGAGGCCACAACAGTGAGAGGCCCTAGTACCGCAAAAAAAAAAAAAAAAAAAGATGATAAAAAACTACTGGTATTAAGATTACCACGTGCCTTCCCCTCATTAATTCTTTATATAAGGCAGTGAGCTAGGAACACAGAGAAATTTAACAATACAGGTCCTTGAGCTCACAACAAAGTTAAATGCTAAAAAATGCTCAAGATGCATTCATGTGACTCAAGGGGGATGAGGACTTGCCTTTGAAATGGGTCTTGATAGCAAGCAGTAATATCTGAGCTAAGGGATCAGGACTAAATTCAACTAATAATAGTATAATTTGATGAAGATTACACAACATAAGTTGATGAAAACATCAACATTACAATTCAGACTTACATTCTAGTTCAGACTCTCTATTCAACTGAAGCTCTACCCAAAGGTAGGGAAAAAAGAGGAAGAGATATTTTAATCAAATTTGCATCCGTGTGACTTCTTTACCTGGGCCTCTCCCCAACTCTTCCACCTCTATCTTCCAACACATGCATTCCCGATGTCTCAGTAGCATACATCTTTAGAATGCCATGGGCTTCCTAAATTTTCTTTTAAACAAATTTAATTAATCAATGTGATTAAAATCTCATAAAGATGAACTCAGTGAGGGAACTATATGTAGCTAAAAGATCAATAAGTAAAACTTAACCACTGCCTTAAATTTGTGTTGCTGGGGATGACTCTGAAATAGCAGTAGTGTTCAGGAGCTACTCATTTTCACCATCTTCAGTTCAATCTTGTGAGGACACAGTTTACAATCCAATCTTCACGGATAGAGGAACACAATAGATATTTCCCTACTGCACTCAATAGACACATCATCTACAGCTTAGCTTCCCCAACTAGGATGCCAAGTTTCCCCGAAGACACAGAGAAAGTGTGCCAGGAGATACAGGAGGGAAAAGGATGAACAAGAAACGACTTGCAGGAGCAACTTGATCTGGGATTAAAATGTTAATGAATTCAACTAGTTAAACATTATTATTATAACAAAATAAGTATGGAATGTTACAGAGTAGAAAGAAATTTTAAATCCCTCTCTTTCACTCTTCTCTGCTACTAGGTGTGTTCTGAGGTAACCAAGAGCTGAGCTAGAGTTCTCAAAGAAAAACAGAATTTCAGCTTCCAACACTCTCAGTCCTGAAGTATACAAATAAACTACCTACATGACAATAGTCATTATCCTTGTCCATTCTCTTAATACCAACCATTCTTAATTTACAATGGAGATTTTCTTACATGAAATTCCTTTGGATTTACAGTGGATAAGAGAAAAAAAGGATTTCTTTTTTTTAACATTCTCTTGATTGAAATACATCTATACCCTAAACTGCCTATACTATAGGAGAGAAAGAATGCCTGGGGTTTGCTTCAAGCTACTGCAGAGAACAAAAGGAGGGAGAAATATATTTTTTAACATATATTAGCAAATGTGGATAAATGCTGAAGCAAGGTGATAAATACATAATGGTTCTAAGTATTCTTCTCTCTTTCTCCACTTACATATAAGTTAGAAAACTTCCATAATAAAGAGGCAAATAGGGGCTTCCCTGGTGGCACAGTAGTTAAGAATCCGCCTGGTGGGCTTCCCTGGTGGCGCAGTGGTTAAGAATCCACCTGCCAATGCAGGGCACAGGGATTCGAGCCCTGGTCTGGGAAGATCCCACATGCCACGGAGCAACTAAGCCTTGTGTGCCACAACTACTGAGCCCACGTGCCTAGAGCCCGTGTTCTGCTACAAGAGAAGCCACTGAAAGGAGAAGCCCGCGCACCACAAAAAAGAGTAGCCCCTGCTTGCCACAACTAGAGAAAGCCCGCACACAGCAATGAAGACCCAATGCAGCCAAAAATAAAGATTTAAACTAAATTAATATAAATAAATAAATAAAACCAAGGTTTAAAAAAAAAAAGAATCCGTCTGCCAATGCAGGAGACACAGGTTTGAGTCCTGGTGCAGGAAGATCCCACATACCATGAAGCAACTAAGTCCATGTGCCACAACTACTGAGCCTGTGCTCTAGAGCCCGTGAGCCACAACTACTGAGCCCGCGTGCCACAACTACTGAAGCCCGCACGCCTAGAGCCCGTGCTCGCAACAAGAGAAGCCACTGCACTGCAACAAAGAGTAGCCCCCACTCGCCACAACTAGAGAAAGCCTGTATGCAGCAACGAAGACCCAGTGCAGCCATAAATAAATAAATAAATAAATAAAAGATTTATTTATTTTTAAAAACGAGGCAAAAAACTGCCTGATCTAGCTCTCTCAAACCCTTTTAAAGTTAACCATACTTACGAGCCTACATGGTTTTCTCCCTTTTCTAAGCTCCTATAGAGTTCTACCTGTACCACTCACTTTTCACCATCACTGTCTTAATGTCTTCATGTACGTATTTCTGTACTACAAGGACCAGAAAACAGTCCTTGCCATCCAAGAGCTTATAATCTTTCCTCTCCTAAATGCAACACATTCATTCAACAAACTCATTTATCAATTGCCCCCTGTGGGCCAGATTACTCTTTCTAACACATGGATACAAACACCAGGTCTCTAGCCTCAATGAGCTCACAATGTAACAGAATTAGAATGTACTAAGATGGGTTTCTCTAAAAAAAAAAAAACACCTCAGTCGTTCCTCTGCTGAAAACATTCACCGACTTACCTACCACTGCATAAAGAATAAAGTCAAACTCCTTTACCTGGAAGTCAATGTCCTTTTATACTCTAGCCCTGACTGCCCTTTGGTCCAAATATGCTACTTTCCAATTTCTGTACCCTCCAAGCATATTTCTCAATGTGTCTTTCCTTATGCCATTTCCTAAGCCTTAAAAACTGGATCAAATCCCTTCTGCAGATCTCAACTCCAACAATCCTTTCAAAGCCCAGTTAACTCCATGAGGCCTTTCCAGTCAGTACACTCTTCCAAAATCCTATATGATGAATTTATACCATTCCTTTATCGGTGAACAAATGTGATGTGCTGTATCTTTTCAGAGCCTCCACAATGTCCAACACAATATCTGGCCTACAGAAAATGCACAGGAATTATCCTATTACTAATTTACTTAATTACCTTGGGTATCTAAAATAATTGACCCATGCGTGAGGATAGCCTGTCCTCTGGGGCCAGTCTCCCCAATCCCAACTCAAAGAGCTGTTCTATATAGGTCTGTAGTACTCAACCAATCACTTTCAGGTGCTCAATTTCCAGTCAAATTTGGGTGTAAAAGCAGAATTGAGGGTTTAAGTAACTTTTCCATAGATCTGCAAAGTCCTATTATGAGTCAAAACATAAACAAACAAAAAAAAACCCTCCCTGGTGGCGCAGTGGTTGACAGTCTGCCTGCTGATGCAGGGGACACGGGTTCGTGCCCCGGTCCGGGAGAATCCCGCGTGCCGCGGCCACTGGGCCTGCGCGTCCGGAGCCTGTGCTCCGTGACGGGAGAGGCCACATCAGTGGGAAGCCCGCGTACCACAAAAAAAAAAAAGAACCAAAGAAAGCCAAAGATGACTATAACCGTGAAGTACTGAGATCAGTGTTATGGCCCTAAGATGGGCTTGTCTAATCACTCCTGATTTGAGGTCTATATTTAAATAGCAACCAACTTTCCTGTCTCAAAAATGAACTGTTGTGTTAAACTGCAGCAGCATTTCTAAATATCTCAGTTTTTCTCCCCCTTTTGAATGGCATGGGAAAAAATGGAACCCACTGTCCCCTCAGGTAATGAGTTAGTTGGGGATAAAGTATTTCCAAAAATCTAAAACAAGAAAGCACTACTGCTGCATTTACCACAGTGTGGTTTAAGTATCTGCTTATGAACCTGTCTCTCCAAACAAGCCATGAGCTCCTGAAGAGCAGGGAATCAAGGACTGGATATCTTGTCTTACTCATCTTTGTATATCCTAAGTCAAACAGTCTGGCACACTCAAGGGACTCAATAAGTGCTCTCTCAATTAATGAATGAATTCCACCTTAGGTTAAAACATGTTCAAAATGCCAACAGCCTGTTAAAAAGTAATGGAAAGAGGTTAGATAATATATTCAAATGTCAACTGCCTGTTAAAAAGTAATGGAAGGTAGAAGTCACATGCATTTTATATTTAAGCAAACCAAGCATAATCTACTGACATTTTCCTTCTTCAGAACCATTTCCAACAGTTTACATATAAAATTTCCTAAGAAATTATCCCATTTTATCCCTCATCTTATCAGTCTTTTCCATTTTTTGCATGGGGATAAAAATGTGGGAAAAAAAAATCCTTTCTTGACACTCTACCAGATCCTTCTCCAGTGTTCCTGCCTCAGTTTCAAATAGTTCCTGTTTTTTTATTACCCCCCAAACCCATAAAATAAAAAAAAATCTGAAAAATCGATGAGGGAATTATCAAAGAATGGAAGCTTCAGGACCAGAGCGGGGGAGGTACATACGTACTTTAATCTGCCCCCAATATTCTTTAAGACTCACTGTCAAATTTAAAAGGCACTATGCAAAAGTTAAAGTACTGCACACAAAGTGATATGTTATATATACATATACTACACACGTATGTATTATGTGTATATATGTATGTATATAAAACTGAAGCTATATGAAAACAATTTTTGGTATAAAATTGTTTTCTCTTATGTGTACTTCTTTAAACAGCATAAATACTAGATATTGATACTGAGGTAAAAAAAGAAAAAACTCTAGAATTAGCCAGAAGAGGGAGTATACACATCCTCAAGTACAAAACTATATGATGATGGTGTTAAAAGGTTTTATTACCTCTGAAATAGCAAAGGTAATCAAGTTAAATATTGTTCACACTTTACTAAGGGAAAATGCTCACTAAAATATGGGCTATTTACACTATAGTTCTCCCATACATTATATCTCTAGAAGTATAAAGAACTTTGAAAAAGAGAATGAAAAATAGTACCAGTACTAACCTCTCCAGTGACCTAAGTTTAAAACATGCCCCAATTTGATTTAAATACGTGAGTTTATCAACAATCTCTACATCATTAGGCTGATGAATAAAAAGCCCAAAACAAACTAAAAATTCAACAAGCCTAAACATGCAGCCATACCTTTTAACCCTTTCTCTTCTAGGTATGATTTCAAAGCATTCCCAATACTAACACGGTCAATTAAGCAGTAATTTGTTCTTTTAAAACAAACATTCTTTAAAAGAATGATGATTGTTTAAAAAAAAAGAAAGTCATGCTGTCCTTTTACCCAACACCTACATCAAAGATAATCAGAAACAATAAATCATTCATAAGAAAGAATGTTTACAGAAACATTTCTTATAGTGAGAAGGCAGAAGCAATGTAAAACTCCATTAGTAGAAGAGTATGCAGCTACTGAAATTAAAGAGCTATTATTAATGACATTAAGGATAACATTTATTAAGCTAAAAAACAAGTACAGAAGAGCATATAAAATAAAATTTCATACATATATCTAAATGCAAAATTCAGTATCTTTGGGAGGATTATCTCTAAGTGCTGGAATTTTGTGAGATTTTATATTTCCTCAGGAAAAAAATTTACAAAAAAATCACAATGTGGCTGTAACATTTTTATGACAAACCTTTTTAAAAAAGATTATACTAACTTCAGTAAATATGTCCAGTAACTATGTGGTGCCCCATAATTGTGTGGTTTAGCCACTCTGAGAGGCAATCAGTCACTATCACAATGATAAACTGCACATTCACTTTGATTTAGCAATTACACTTACAGGTATTTATAATACAATTATTTTCACATAAGTGTGCAAAGCCACAGATTTGTTCAAGAATATTCACAGCAGCATTGTTTATTTTGGATGTGACCTGTCTGTCAACAGGGACTAGATAAATTATGCACACTCATACAATGAAATACTGTGTAGCCATGAAACAGAATGAGGTAGCCACGTGTGTTGGAGCTGAATGACATTCAAGATAAATTAAATTGAAAAAAAAGAAAGAACAGTATGCATCAACTAACAAAGAAGAAAGAGGGAGAGATATACAGACAAGTATACTTGTATTTGCATAGACTATCTTGAGGACACACAAAACACTGTAAACAATGGTAGCTGGTGGGTTGGAGGTCTAGAAATGAAGGGTGTTAAGACTTATTTTTCATACTAAACACTGTAAACCAATTTATATTGTGTGATTTTTTTTTTTTTACCATGTATGTATGCTCCTTTAAGTTTTATAGTTTTTTAATATTACGCAGTGAATTACTTTGCTGTTGTATAAACAAATATGTTTAAGGAAAATAATGCTAAGTATTAATATTATACTATCAAAACATTTGTTTTTAAGGGTTAAAAAAATCCTAAACTATCATCTGAACAGTATACATGACCATAAACCTGAACTCTTCTTCTGGACAAAGAAGTTTACATTGTTGCTAGTCAGCAAATCCACATCTGCTTAACCTAGTCCTTGTTCTGCTCTGGGCATTGTGGCAGTTTAAAAAAATCTGTTCTCTCTTGCTATATTTAATGAAAGGATTTTCTATTGGCCACACAGTAAGTATGGAATAAGGGAACAGATTTTCTCCTTTTCATGGATATTAATCCTCCCGGGTCAGTATGGCCTAGCCATCCCTGACAGAATAACAAATGAAATGCCTACATAAGACAAACATGACAATGACTCACTAAGTATAGTAGTTTCTACTCCAAGGGTATTCTAAGAAAATAAAACTAAGAAAAATATATTAAATCAAGTTAAGTAAACTAAGTAAATTAAGTAAACACAAGTCTAATGGCTCAGATCAACTGCCACTAACATGCTCGAAACTTTGGGGAACCCACTTCCCATAAATTGTAAGTTACTCCAAATAAAGAGAAAATGCGGCTTAACACAGTGATAGAGGGTGTTTTTTTTAAATCACATTTGTCCCATGTACTATCAAATACCAAAGAAACAATCAACAAGGTTATACTGGAAGGGATACCTAATCAAAATAGGTCTGTCAGTGTTGGCTTACTCAACACCACTGCTTATTATTATGTATCAAACTTCCTGAAAATAAGTGGTAAACACTTAAAAAATTAAAATGAATATGAACTCACCTTTAACACTTTTTCTATTAACATCTGCCCCCTTTTCAAGTAAATACTGAGCAATCTCTTTGTGTCCTTTGTAACATGAGATCATCAAGCATGTATGCCCATGTCGGTTTGACACTTCCAAATCAGCTTTGTGTTCTACCAGGTACTTGACTATTTCCAAATGGCCATCGAAACAGGCAGCTCGAAGAGGAGTTGAATTGGTTAAAGTCGTGTTGTTGACAGACGCTCCATGATTTAACAAAGACTGAACCACCTTCAGATGTCCTGCTGCAGAAGCGGCCCACAAAGGGGGAGCCCCCTCAATGGTTTCGCCATCAAAATTGACCGAGCCCCCGACTTCTATGGAGGCACTGCACTGCTCTAGGAGAAATTCCACCATGTCAAGGTGCCCATACCTGGCGGCCATCAAGAGTGGGGTGGCCCCATTTGTTTTTTCAGAGATCAAGGAGGAAACCTCCTCTTTAGATTTGCTTGCCAACAATTTGGTGAGAAGCCGGAGTTTGCCATCTCGAGCTGCATTAAATACTGCTGTCTTTAGATCCATTTATGTCCAGTTGAGAGGCTGTGCTTTATTTATCTTTCAAAGCAAAGCTCCAGCTTAACTCTATTGACACAGGCAAGGGTTACAGGAACCAAAGTTCAGTGTTAATCACGGCGCCCCAGAACGGATGTATGTTCTGTCTATTGTCGTCCAACATATGACAACCAGAGCGCCAAACTGGAGAAAGAAAAAAAAAAAAGTAGCGGTTTTGAAATTTCCATAGGTAAAGGCGAAAACACTAGGTTTTCTTAATTTTTACTCCTGGGGGCGGGGGGAGCCACACTTTAGGGACTACTCCGCCTCCCCAAAAAAGGTGGGAAAGAAGAATACAAAAAAGATACACACAGAGACCCAAATGTTATGGTGGGAGACAGTCTCTTCTCTGTATACGGTAAATTTAAACACTACAGGCAACCGGTTTTCTCGCCTCCTAACCAGCCAAGCTTTGGGCTAGTTTTGCTTTGCACACGCCCAGAGAGAGTACAACCCAAAGAGGCAGGAGACGCGGGTGCAGAAATGTTTCCCTTTCTCACATCTGCAGAGGAGAGCGGGCCAAGGGCGCGAGGCTGCAAGGCCTCGCCGTGGCCAGGATGGCTTTCGAGAAGGAACAAAAAAGGTCGGACCCAACAAACCGCGGCCAGCTAACGCCAAAACCCTCACCCAAAAGGTTCCCTCTCCTTTAAAACTACTCGAGGCTCTCAGGAAATCCGGCTGCCTTTTAGCTAACTTCGCCCGCCCCATTCTGATCCCCACCCCCCGCCCCGCAAAGGGGTCCGTAGGTTCCCCAAACCACAGCCGCCCCTACACAACCTTCACCTCTACCTTTTCCCGATAGGGGCAGCCCCCTCCCCAAGCTCCTCCATCAACCACGACCCCCTCCCGCAGGCCGATCAGCCTGTGGCCTCCAGCCCGCTGCCCGCCTTCCGTTCCTGCGAGCGCCCTCCTTCCCCTTCCCGCCCAGGCCTCCCCGCGGGAGCCTCAGGCCGCGGCCCGGGCTCGGCCGACCGCCGCCGCCGCCGCCTCCACTACCTGCCACGGGGCTAGTCCTCCCCGCCGCCGCCGGCCGCTCGGGCTCGGGCTGCCCCCTCAAAATGAGACCGCTATCCGCGCCGCCGTCCGGACCGCCCAGCTCCGCCTGCGGCCGCACAGCTTCTCCATACCCCGCGCCCCACAGGAATGAATCCGGCCGCGCCGCTCGCCCCGCCTCGCCTCGCCCCGCCCCGCCCCGGCGAACTGCCTCCCGCCCTCCCAGTCTGCGCGGGCTGCAGCGGCTACAGCAGCAGCCGCGGCGGATGGTGTAATGGACTGCGGGACGGGGGCCGGACGTGCCAGAGCACTGCTTCACATCACCGACGCGGCAGCCTCGCCATTGGGCCGGGGGAGGGCGGCGGCTGCCGCGAGCAGCCGCCTAGGGGCGGGGCGGGGAGGGGCGGGGCGGGGCCACGCCGGAGGCGGCCGCCGAAGGTTGGCGGGGAGGCTGTCGAGGTGTAGGGGGCTGCTCCGCGCTCCACCTTTCGGGGCGCTGGTTTCGGGTACCTTTGGGTTCCAAGGCCATAACCCCCCAGAGGGGTGGTAGCCATTCTTTCTTTCTCGCAGACATCAACTCTCTCAAACTAGTCTCTTCTAAGGTTCCTTCCTTTGCTGGGCCCTGGAATATACCGAGCTCGTTATGAGGCCTCAAAAAAGCAAAACAAGAAAAACGCAACAAACTTGAGAAAAAGCTTAGTTTTGGAGGCTGCCAAACATGGCTTAGTTTATAAAAATATGAACTCTAAGAAAATATAAAGCTACAAGGAATGATAAAGCTTAACAGCAGTGTAAGTCATCGAGTTCTTCACTCTGAACAGTAAAACCAGGAAATGAGAGGAAGCTAAAAAGTTAATATAAATGAAAAGAATTACTACTTTGTGCAGCAGGAAATAAACTTGTGGAATTCATGACGTTAACACATGGGATGTTTTAAACTAGGGTGAGGAAGAGTTTAAATATGTTTGGAGACTTAACACCCATAGTGAATCATGATGAGAAAATAGTTTTGAAAAACGTAGTTTTCAATCTCTTGAACACTTTATTTTGGGGGACTTGAACTCACACACAGTTTTTTGGTACCGTTAAGAGAAAGAGAATGTTAGATTAGACATTATCTGACCCCCAGTATCATAAGTGTAATTAGCATTATTACTTAAAAAGTAATGCAACATTAAAGACATTTTATTTAAAAATCACTTCATTTTTGCATATTTACTTATAGTATTGTCCAGAATTTTATGTAGTTTTGTATAATTGAAATAATAATTTACATACAACTACATATTTTGCTTTTTTACCTTAATATACTCTAAAGATTTCTCATTTTTTATGGTCTTAATAATCATTTTTAAGTGGGGCATTATATTTGCCTCAGGCAGTCAGTATATAGGCTCAACATCAGTACTCCAAAATTGAAGTTAAGGTTACTACCACTGAGAGGAAAATAAAGAAGGGCAGAATAGAAAGGATGAGGGTAGCAATCTATAAAAATCAAACAACCAAGAGGAATTGGCTGTTTTATCCCTAGTGTTAAAGATCACAGTTCTACACTCCCAAGGTGTAAACACCAGAGTACAGTTTCCCAACCAAGGCCTAATGTGAGCTGACCTATCTCTCTTATCAAATTCAATAAGATGTTGTAAAAATTTACATCAGTGGTCTTCAAATGGACATGAGCATCTCCCAGGGGATTTTCAAGGGGTAGGTGCACACTTAGTTTTAAGGCCACCAGTTTCTGAATCTTCAGCTTGCATCTGTATCACTTCCTAAAACTGATCTGCTGGTAAAGGAATGCAGTATGGCATCTCCCTGTTTCATTTCCCAACTCTTTTACAATAGCCATATATTTCCCAAATTGCAAAAATAAAGGACATAATTTTCACTCACTGAGAATCTTAAAATGGTGCATTGTTCCAGGGTATAAAACCAGGCAGGGCTTCCCTGGTGGCGCAGTGGTTGAGAGTCCGCTTGCCGATGCAGGGTACACGGGTTCGTGCCCCGGTCCGGGAAGATCCCACATGCCGCGGAGCGGCTGGGCCCGTGAGCCATGGCCGCTGAGGCTGCGCGTCCGGAGCCTGTTGCTCCGCAACGGGAGAGGCCACAACAGTGAGAGGCCCGCATACCGCAAAAAAAAAAAAAAAACCTCAGGCAACCTTTGTCAGTTCTTTTTATCAATTTAAAATATTGGACTATACAGAGAAAGTATACTCCTAATGACTGGATAACAAATTCTTCTGCAAGCTAGGTGATTTCCAAATAATTACTTTCAACAAAGTATGACCTCAAGATCACTAAGTGAGTTTATAAATTGGAAGGAGTTCAAAGAATTGAGTGAATTGATGTGACAACACTTCTTACAGCCCCATATACTTATTAATGTAAAAACATTTTCTTAGAATTTGTAAAAATGAAAAATTGAGAAAAACACTGACGCTTAACTCTGTCTCATTCTTGTAAGATGTAGTATTTAACAACAAATGTATGCACTAATTGTAAAAAATTACATGTTTAGTAATTATAAACATTTGTAATATATTTTGCATTGTTTAGAATACCTGATCATTTCTAACTAGAAGAAAATGTTTTAGCACATAGTCTTTCAGTCATAGGAAATTTTAAAATTAAATATATTTATATTTTCATCACAGATAAATATAATAGGATGATCAATAAAATACATTCAAACATAAAAATACATTAAACTAGGATACGATCCTGAGGGATGGGGAAGTGGAATGGAGCTATAAGTGTGAAAAGAAAAATAAATTACATAAAATATACTGAAGGTAAAGAAGAGTTTGTTCATATATTTTGTAAATAGCTGATAATAGGCATAATTGCTATGGTATTTAGATTTCATTGGATTCACTTAAAAGAGTGACTATTCTAGCTTAAAATGTCATTTTTACAGTATGCAGGAAATTGTATCCTTTGCAACTGCTTAAACTTATGACGAAAAAATTTTAGATGTTAACCGAGAAATATGCAAGAGGGTAAATAATATTTCATGTATGTGAACAAAAATATTTGAAGACTACTGATTTACTCATTAACCTCCTACTGGAGGTTGTCTCCGTTTCTACAGATTTTGGCAGTATTTGTTCTTCAAATCTTTGTTTTTAGTTTTTTTATTTTCTTAAATAGAAACTCAACTAAAATTCCGTTTTCTGTTTTGCTGAAAGATCTTACATTGTGTTTCTAAACACCCATCTCCTAGGGCACCTTTTACGATTGGGGAGGAGAAGTTTTTCTTTTGGCTTGCTTGGTTCGACTTGGATTGGTTTGGTTGCTAAGGCTTTGGACTCTGGTTTAATCAGCAATTACTGTGGTCCTGAAAGCCTCAGAATATTTTGGGGGATATAACAAGGAGAACCATGGACTCAAGGTCAAGGAGTCTGCAGGTGGTACAGGTGGGAACCAGAGAGGTAGAAAAGGGGGAAAGGACCAGAGGGAGCCTCTGAATAACCCATTCTGGTAAGTGCCCAGGGGATGGCAGGCAAAAGACGAGCCACTTTCAGGAGCCAAGGCAAACACCCAGTCTACCTCTGAGGGGAAGCCTTGTGTCACTGCATTCACAGCTCTGACTCATTGGGCTTCCCTGAGACCCAAGGCACTACAAGTCCCTAGGAGGGCACCTCTCTGCAAGGCCCCCAAGACACTGTAAGCCCAGAGGGGTCACTACCCCATACCTGAAAGGGTGGTGGGAAGGAACTGGACTAGCAGAGACGGGGCACCCTTATTACTAGAACAACAAACATTTTCAAGTTGTCTAAGTTGTTTTCTTCTTTTCATGTATTGCTTTGGGATAAATTTCCAGGAGTTGGATTATGGAACATCTTTCTGGCTTCTCATACATATTGTATCACTTTCCCAAAGAGTTAGGCCAATCTGCTTATACTAGTGGCAAGAGAGTGTGCTGAATTCGCTGAAACTTGTACCCACTAGATATTATATTTTTCAAATTCTTGCTACTTTGGTATGTATAAAATAGTACATCAAAATTTCCCAAATTTGCTTGACCACCTTGTGATTTTTTGGCATCCATATAATCTCCTATAATTAGTAAACTATTCCTTCTAAAGTTTTCCTTCTGGGGATTTTTCAATGTTTTATTCTTGCTTGTCTCTGCTTAAACCAGAAACCTCAATGAAAGATTCTGCTTGCAGTTTTGGTAAACTTTGTTAACTTCATCTAACTTCAGGAAAGGATAGGATGAATGAAAAAATACTTCTTGGGGCTTCCCTGATGGCGCAGTGGTTGAGAATCCGCCTGCCGATGCAGGGGACACGGGTTCGTGCCCCGGTCTGGGAAGATCCCACATGCTGCGGAGTGGCTGGGCCCATAAGCCGTGGCTGCTGAGCCTGCGCGTCCGGAGCCTATGCTCCGCAACGGGAGAGGCCACAACAGTGAGAGGCCCGCATACCGCAAAAAAAAAAAGAAAAAATACTTCTTGTTTTTAATAACTAACTGAGCACTGGTTTAATTTTTAAAAAGTGTGAAAGGAACCTACTTTAATGACTATAACACAAAAATAGTATAGCAGTGTGTATGCTTCCCAAGCTATTTAGAAATGCCTTTCTTATAAAAGAAATCTATTTTATTAACACTGATAATTTGTTTCGCCAAAGTAGTTTTTCATAAATTCATTCATCATGTCAATAGTTACTGAATCCTATTGTGTACTATGTTAGATGCTAAATGGATATGATCCCTGCTTTCAAGGAATTCATGGTCTGTGGGAGAAATGTAGCAATAAACAGATCAAAGTGAAATATATATATATATATAAACATTTGTGAGAGCTCAAACGATAGAGCCACTAACTCTCCTTGGGCAAGCCTGGAAAGGAGGTGATGTTTAAGCTGGATCTTCAAGGATTACTGGAAGGACAGCCAGCCAAAAGGCAGTGGGAGAGAGCAGAAGCCCCAACAAGAAACAAAGAGCTGAAAAAACACAAGAGGTGGCCCTTTCTTTCCTTCTCCCCCACTTCCCACCCAGGTACAGAGTGAAAAACTAGGCGACCTTCTGAATGTACAAAGATTTCACCCAATCCCCATAAGATGAAAAATCCATCTCCACTTGCTGCAGCAGAATGGGCCTCTACATTATTGTTTCTTATAATGTGGCCCACAAACCTCAGGAATAAGAATCACCTAGGAAAGTTGTTTAAAATGAGGATTTCTGGGACACACTCTCAGAAATTCAGATTCACTAAGTTTTAATGTGAAGCACAAGAGTCTGCATTTTAAACAAATCCTAGAAATCATTTTATGCCCATAAAGCTTGAGAACCAGTCTTATAAGTCCCTGTCATCCAACTTTCTAAAGAGAAGGTGAGGGAGATTGGTTCAACATGGCAGAGTAGAAGGACGTGTGCTCGCTCCCTCTTGTGACAGCACCGGAATCACAACTAACTGCTGAACAATCATAGACAGGAAGACATGGGAGCTCACCAAAAAAGATATCCCATATCCAAAGACAAAGGAGAAGACACAATGAGACAGTAGGAGGGGTGCAATCACAATAAAATCAAATCCCATAAGCGCTGGGTGGGTGACTCACAAACTGGAGAACAATTATACCACAGAAGTCCACCCACTGGAGTGAAGGTTCTGAGCCCCGTGTCAGGCTCCCCAAACTGGAGGTCCGGCAATGGGAAAAGGAATTCCCAGAGAATCAGACTTTGAAGGCTAGTGGGATTTGATTGCAGGACTTAGACAGGACTGATGGTAACAAACACTCCACTCTTGGAGGGCACACACAAGGTAGTGTGTGGATCAGGACCGAGGGGAAAGGTGCAGTGACCCCACAGGAGACTGAACCAGATGTACCTGGTAGTGTTGGAGGGTCTCCTGCAGAGGCAGGGGAGCAGCTGTGGCTCACCTCAGGGACAAGGACACTGGCAGCAGAAGTTTTGGGAAGTACTCCTTGGCAGGAGCCCTCCCGGAGTCCAAACATTAGCCCCACCAAAGAGCCTGTAGCCTCCAGTGCTGGGTTGCCTCAGGCCAAAAAAAAAAAAACAGGGAGGGAACCCAGCCCCACCCATCAGCAGAAAAGCAGATTGAAGTTTTACTGAGCTCTGCACACCAGAGCAACACCCAGCTCTACCCACCACCAGTCCCTCCTATCAGGAAGCTTGCACAGACTCTTAGATAGCCTCATCCACTAGAAGGCAAAGAGCAGAAGCAAGAAGAACTACAATCCTGCAGCCTGTGGAACGAAAATCACATTCACAGAAAAATAGACAAAATAAAAAAGGCAGAGGACTATGTACCAGATGAAGGAACAAGATAAAACCCTAGAAAATCAACTAAATGAAGTGGAGATAGGCAACCTTCCAGAAAAAGAATTCAGAATGATAGTGAAGATGATCCAGGACCTCAGAAAAAAAATGGAGGCAAAGATCAAGAAGATGCAAGAAATGTTTAACAAAGGCCCAGAAGAATTACAGAACAAACAGTTCTTTTGTTCAATACAATAACTGAAATGAAAAATACACTAGAAGGAATCAATAGCAGAATAACTGAGGCAGAAGAATGGATAAGTGACCTGGAAGACAGAATGGTGGAATTCACTACCATGGAACAGAATAAAGAAAAAAGAACGAAAAGAAATGAAAACAGCCTAAGAGACCTCTGGGACAACATTAAACGCAACAACATTCACATTATAGGGGTCCCAGAAGGAGAAGACAGAAAGGACCTGAGAAAATATTTGAAGAGATTATAGTTGAAAACTTCCCTAACATGGGAAAGGAAGTAGCCACCCAAGTCCAGGAAGTGCAGAGACTCACAGGCAGGATAAACCCAAGAAGAAACACGCTGAGGCACATAGTAATCAAATTGCCAAAAATTAAAGACAAAGAAAAACTATTAAAAGCAACAAGGGATGAATGACAAATAACATACAAGGGAACTCCCATAAGGTTAACAGCCGATTTCTCAACAGAAACTCTACAAGCCAGAAGGGAGTGGCACGATATATTTAAAGTGATGAAAGGGTAGAACCTACAACCAAGATTACTCTACCAGGCAAGTATCTCATTTAGATTCGACAGAGAAATCAAAATCTTTACAAACAAGCAAAAACTAAGAGAATTCAGCACCACCAAACCAGCTCTACAACAAATGCTAAAGGAGCTTATTTAAGTCAGAAACAGAAGAGAAGAAAAGGACCTACAAAAACAAACACAAAATAATTAAGAAAATGGTAATAGGAACATACATATCAATAATTACCTTAAATGTGAATGGATTAAATGCTCCATCCAAAAGACACAGGCTGGCTGAATAGATACAAAAACAAGACCCGTATATACGTTGTCTACAAGAGACCCACTTCAGACCTAGGGACACATACAGACTGAAAGTGAGGGGATGGAAAAAGATATTCCATGCAAACGGAAATTAAAAGAAAGCTGGAGTAGCAATACTCATATGAGATAAAATAGATTTTAAAATAAGGAATGTAGGGCTTCCCTGGTGGCGCAGTGGTTGAGAGTCCGCCTGGCGATGCAGGGGACATGGGTTCGTGCCCCGGTCTGGGAAGATTCCACATGCTGCGGAGCAGCTGGGCCCGTGAGCCATGGCCGCTGAGCCTGCGTGTCTGGAGCCTGTGCTCCGCGGCGGGAGAGACCACAACAGTGAGAGGCCTGCGTACCGCAAAAAAAAATAAATAAATAAGGAATGCTACAAGAGACAAGGAAGGACACTACATAATGATCAAGGGATCAATCCAAGAAGATATAACAATTATAAATATATATGCACCCAACATAGGAGCACCTTAATACATAAGGCAAATGCTAACAGCTATAAAAGAGGAAATCGATAGTAACACAATAATAGTGGGGGACTTTAACACCTCACTTACACCAATGGACAGATCATCCAGACAGAAAATTAATAAGGAAACACAAGCTCTAAATGACACCATAGACCAGATAGATTTAATTGATATTTATAGGACATTCCATCTGAAAACAGCAGATTACCCTTTCTTTCTTCTCAAGTGCACACAAAATATTCTCCAGGATAGATCACATCCTAGGTCACAAATCAAGCCTTGGTAAATTTAAGAAAATTGAAATCATATCAAGCATCTCTTCCAACCACAACACTAGGAGATTAGAAATAAATTACAGGGAAAATAATGAAACACAAACACATGGAGGCTAAACAATATGTTACTAAATAACTAAGAGATCACTGAAGAAGTTAAAGAGGAAATCAAAAAATACCTAAAGACAAATGACAAACACGACAATTTAAAGCCCATGGGAGGCAGCAAAAGCAGTTCTAAGAGGGAAGTTTATAGCAATACAATCCTACCTCAAGAAACAAGAAAAATCTCAAATAAACAATCTAACCTTACACCTAAATAAACTAGAGAAAGAAGAACAAACAAAACTCAAAGTTAGTAAAAGGAAAGAAATCATAAAGATCAGAGCAGAAATAAATGAAATAGAGACAAAGAAAACAACAGCGAAGATCAATGAAACTAAAAGCTGGTTCTTTGAGAAGAAAAACAAAACTGATAAACCATTAGTTCAACTCATCAAGAAAAAGAGGGAGAGGACTCAAATCAATAAAATTAGAAATGAAAAGGGAGAAGTTACAAAGGACACTGTAGAAATACAAAACATCATAAAAGACTACTACAAGCAACTCTATTCCAATAAAATGGACAACCTGGAAGAAAAGGACAAATTCTTAGAAAGGTATCGTGTTCCAAGACTGAACCAGGAAGAAACAGAAAATATGAACAGACCAATCACAAGTAATGAAATTGAAACTGTGATTAAAAATCTTCCAACAAAAATCCAGGACCAGATGGCTTCACAGGTGAATTCTATCAAACATTTAGAGAAGAGCTAACACCCATCCTTGTCAAACTCTTCCAAAAAATTGCAGAGGAAGGAACACTCCCAAACTCATTCTATGAGGCCACCATCACCCTGACACCAAAACCAGACAAAGATACTACAAAAAAAGAAAATTAAAGGCCAATATCACTGATGAATATAGACGCAAAAATCCTCAACAAAATGCTAGCAAACAGAATCCAACAGTACATTAAAAGGATCATACACCATGATCAAGTGGGATTTATCCCAGGGATGCAAGAATTCTTCAATATACACAAATCAATCAATATGATACACCATATTAGCAAATTGAAGAATAAGAACAATATGATCATCTCAATAGATGCAGAAAAAGCTTCTGACAAAATTCAACACCCATTTATGATAAAAACTCTCCAGAAAGTGGGCAAAGAGGGAACCTACCTCAACATAATAAAGGCCATATATGACAAACCCACAGCAAACATCATTCTCAATGGTGAAAAACTGAAAGCACTTCCTCTAAGATCAGGAACAGACAAGGATGTCCACTCTCACCACTATTATTCAACATAGTTTTGGAAGTCCTAGCCATGGCAATCAGAGAAGAAAAAGAAATAAAAGGAATCCAAATAGGAAAAGAAGTAAAACTGTCACTATTTGCAGATGACATAATACACTATACATAGAAAATCCTAATGATGTCACCAGAAAACTACTAGAGCTAATCAGTGAATTTTGTAAAGTTGTAGGATACAAAATTAATTCACAGAAATCTCTTGCATTCCTATACACTAAGAACAAAAGATGAGAAAGAGAAATTAAGGAAACAATCTCATTCACCATTGCAAAAAATAGAATAAAATACCTAGGAATAAACGTACCTAAGGAGGTAAAAGACCTGTACTCAGAAAACTATAAGACACTGATGAAAGAAATCAAAGATGACACAAACAGATGGAGAGATATACCATGTTCTTGGATTGGAAGAATAAATGTTGTGAAAATGACTCTACTACCCAAAGCAATCCACAGATTCAATGCAATCCCTATCAAATTACCAATGGCATTTTTTACAGAACTAGAACAAAAAGTCTTAAAATTTGTAAGGAAACAGAAAAGACCTGGAACAGCCAAAGCAATCTTGAGGGAAAAAAACAGAGCTGGAGGAATCAGGCTCCCTTACTTCAGTCTATACTACAAAGTTACAGTAATCAAGACAGTATGGTACTGGCACAAAAACAGAAATATAGATCAATGGAAAAGGATAGAAAGCCCAGAGATAAACCCACTCACCTAACATCAACTAATCCATGACAAAGGAGGCAAGGATATACAATGGAGAAAAGACAGTCTCTTCAATAAATGGTGCTGGGAAAACTGGACAGCTACATGTAAAAGAATGAAATTAGGGGCCTCCCTGGTGGCGCAGTGGTTGAGAGTCCGCCTGCCGATGCAGGGGACACGGGTTCATGCCCCGGTCCAGGAAGATCCCACATGCTGTGGAGCGGCTGGGCCCGTGAGCCATGGCCGCTGAGCCTGTGCGTCCGGAGCCTGTGCTCTGCAACGGGAGAGGCCACAGCAGTGAGACTTCCGCGTACCGCAAAAAAAAAAAAGAATGAAATTAGAACACTCCCTAACACCATACACAAAAATAAACTCAAAATGAATTGAAGACCTAAGTGTAAGACCAGACGCTATAAAACTCTTAGAGGAAAACATAGGAAGAATACTCTTTGATGTAAATCACAGCGAGATCTTTTTTGACCAACCTCCTAGAGTAATGGAAATAAAAACAAAAATAAACAAATGGGACCTAATGAAACTTAAAAGCTTTTGCACAACAAAGCAAACTATCAACAAGACGAAAAGACAACCCTCAGAATGGGAGAAAATATTTGCAAACGAATCAACGGACAAAGTATTAATCTCCAAAATATATAAACAGCTCATGCAGCTCAATATCAAAAAAACAAACAACCCAATGAAAAACTGGGCAGAAGACCTAAATAGACATATCTCCATAGAAGACATACAGATGGCCAAGAGGCACATGAAAAGCTGCTCAACATCCCTAATTACTAGAGAAATGCAAATCAAAACTACAATGAGGTATCACCTCACACCAGTTAGAATGGGCATCATCAGAAAGTCTACAAATGCTGGAGAGGGTGTGGAGAAAAGGGAACCCTCTTGCACTGTTGGTGGGAATGTAAACTGATACAGTTCCTATGGAGAACATTATGGAGGTTCCTTAAAAAACTAAAAATAGAATTACCATATGACCCAGCAATCCCACTACTGGGCATATTCCCAGAAAAAAACATAATTCAAAAAGACACATGCACCCCAATGTTCATTGCAGCACTATTTACAATAGTCAGGTCAGGGAAGCAACCTAAATGCCCACTGGCAGACGAATGGATAAAGAAGATGTGGTATATATATACAATGGAATATTACTCGGCCACAAAAAGGAATGAAATTGGGTCATTTGTAGAGACATGGATGAACAAAGAGACTGTCATGCAGTGTGAAGTAAGTCAGAAAGAGAAAAACCAATATCGTATATTAATGCATATATGTGGAATCTAGAAAAATGGTACAGATGAATCGGTTTGCAAGGCAGAAACACAGACACAGATGTAGAGAACAAATGTATGGACACCAAGGGGGGAAAGTGTGTGTGGTAGGTGGTGGTGGTGGGATGAACTGGGAGATTGGGATTGACATGTATACACTAATATGTATAAAATAGATAACTAATAAGAAAAATAAAAAGGAATCTTTTCTTAACCAGAAAATTCAGAAAAAATAAATAAAAAGATAAAATAAAGAGAAGGTAACATCACAGGTGTGGGTCTCAGCCATGTTTCCTCCAATTACAGCAGTGTATTTTCAGTAGGACCCATTGAGCAGAAAACCCAAAACTGCTATAGAATTCTTTAGCCCAGGCGTAAGGATATGGCTTTATGGCTGATGGATTACCCCAGCAGTGTTTCGAGAATGGCTTATTGGGGAATTTTCCAACCTGGTTTACAGCCCGATGAGCCCCACCCTAAGTGAAGAACCCCATTGTTGAGTTCTCTGTCACCACCCAGACTGGTATCAGACAGGCCAGGTTCTTGTCAGTTTCAAGCATGTGAGACCCCACCCAAGTCTTAGGAGCCACACTTTATTGGAGAGGGAGGAATCAGATGGCTTCTAACCCAGTAGTCCACCTAGGTCCCCTGTTGCCACACAACCTGAGTCTAGGGCACTCCTGCCCTCTCTCCCAGCCCTGGGAACCGTGCCTCAGACACCACTCCAAAGTCCCTGTTGGCCAGGCCCTAAACACCCAAATGATCTTCTGGTGCCTTACTTCTCACAGAGCCCAGGAAATGAATTTTGCTTTCACAACCCTCACTCCTTTGGTGTCTTCACAACCTGCATCAGTTCCAGACTCTTACTTCAAAGCTGCCTTCTTTCATGCCCACCTTCCCCACTCAGGAGCTCCCAGCCACCTCCTTGGATGCTCAGCTTAAAGGACCTTTTTGCTCCATCGGTGGGGATAAATCATTACTGATGATTCTGCCTCTGCCAAGGTGTTGACCCCAAATTCCAGAGCTCCTTCAACACCTCCCTGGTATTTACAGTCCTAGGAACTTCATGCCATCAGCCCTCCCAGTGGAATCCACTATGTCCTAGTGTAGAATTCTGGAAGGTGATTCTGCTCTAGGTTCAGCTCCACCTCATTTATTTTTCTTCTGACTTCCTGTGCAGCTAGTGACTGTCTGCTGATTCTGTGCCTCCCACTCCACCTTTAGCTCCTTTCTACGTGGGCCCAGTGTGTTCTACTGCCGACCCTCTCTGAAGAGGCCAGTGCCACAGCAGAGTCACTTTCCCTGTCCCCAATCCTACCTGTTTCTGTCTTCTTTTTCCTGCCACCAACTGGCAGGCCCACCATGTTTGGGGCCTGCCCCCGCCCTGAACTCAACCCTGATGGTGAGGACCCTGTCACTTTGACTCTTTCTTGTTAAAGCCACTCAACACACCTTCAACCTTTCAATACTTCTGATTGGAAACCCCCTTGCAAGTCGCTGCCCCAGTTGTGGCTGAGGCCAAGATATTCCTTGGTAATAGTGGCTCCTGTCTGGTTCCTCTACTGGCATTATTCTCCACAGCTAAATTGGTTCTTCAAAGCCAGTCCCACACTAGTAGGTAGGTCTCATGCTAAGTCTCAGTCTCTCTTCCTGCCCCGTAAGGCCAGAGTAGCCCACCATACTTACAATCCAATCTTGAGTTATGATTCCTAGTCAGAAGGGGATAAGGCCTTTAGCATCAGTTTTGTAAGTTCAGTACTCTTGTGGAGCACCCCTGAGAAACTGTCTGAAGACCCACATTGGTGGGAGATCTGTGTTACAGACATAAGGTTCTCCCCTTAAGAAATATAGATGCAATCCTCAGGAGAAGGCTGGCAGATGTGTCCTTGAAGCTGAGTACTGCTGTGCATCCTTCCTATTGAGGCTCAGTACCATCAATCAGTTTACCGCGATTTATTTTATTTATTTTATATTTATTTATTATATTTATTTATTTTATCATTTTACTTAAGTGTTTTCCCATGCCTTGGGACAGGTTTCAATTCTTTATTCTACCATACCCAATCCAAGAACACCAAAAGCATCCCTCACCTTCTAGGTCCCTATTCAAAACAGCCCTCTGTTGGTCATTTGTGGAGGACAGGCATATTTTGTCCATCCATTCATTCACTGATTCACTCATTCTTTTTTTTTTAAATTTATTTGTTTTTATTTATTTTTGGCTGCATTGGGTCTTTGTTGTTGCATGCAGGCTTTCTCTAGTTGCGGCGAGCAGGGGCTACTCTTTGTTGCGGTGTGCGGGCTTCTCATTGCGGTGGCTTCTCTTGTTGCGGAGCATGGGCTCTAGGTGTGCGGGCTTCAGTAGTTGTGGCACTCGGGCTTCAGTAGTTGTGGATCACGGGCTCTAGAGTGCAGGCTCAGTAGTTGTGGCGCATGGGCTTAATTGCTCTGTGGCAGGTGGGATCTTCCCGGACCTGGGATCGTACCAGTGTCGCCCACATTGGCAGGCAGATTCTTAACCACTGCGCCACCAGGGAAGCCCCAGTCACTCATTCTTTCAACACCTATTTTTTGGTGACTCTGCGCTATGCCCAGTAATGAGCCTGGGAGCAAGGTCATGTCTCATGTGTCCTCCTGGAGCCCTGGAAACACCTAATTTGGGCTGGGGGGACAGGCTGCAGTGGAAGGGGGCCTACCAGAGGCAGTGATGATTAAGCAGAAGTCTGCAGGGTGAGGTGGAGTTTTCACAGATGAAGAAGTGGTAACGAAGAAAAGTTCAGGCAGAGCGGAAACACTCAGAGGCAAGAGAGAGCCTGGCTGCCGAAGAGCTGAAAGAAGTTCCACAGGGCTGGGAACCAACCTGCAACAGGGACTCGTGAGACATGAAGGCAAGGAGTTATTGAGGAGTCAGGTCATGGAGCATCTGAGGAAGCCACATAAAATAATTTGAACTTTCCTCAGGTAGAATGCGAATCTAAACAAATGGGGCAGAGCCAGGTCCAGCTTCTGCTAGCCTAAAGGGTGCCAAGTAAAAATCAACTTCCACTTTTACTGAGAGCAAGCTGGACACGACGCTGAAAACTGTCTGGTTAAGTCACTGGCTCCATAGCCAAGAAGCTATCCTGAGAACAAAGCTTTTGCTTAGATTTCAAGGTCTGCCTCCTGGATCAGTGAGTAAAAACAGCAATTCGTCTATGTTCTACCTCCCTCTCAAAAACAACAAGTGCACATCCAAACTCTAGTCCAGTGCATCTATTCAGTAGGTTTCAGTGCTAGAACCCCATATTTTTCCTGCTCAGAAGAGCCCTACCTGTTAGAGTTCTGCCTCAGCTGAACTCACAACACACAATAACATCCACAGTGTGTTTTTTCATAAAATTACCAGCCTCGGTCCCTTAGTTACAATAATGTAATTTATCTCTGAGTGTAAGTCTATGCCAGTACCAAGTTGGCCTTGGGCAGGAAGACTCTGTCCTAGTTCCCAGACCAAACCAGATACAGAGCAGACAAATCCAAATGTTCTTAGTCTACTCATCAGAAAAACAGGAGCCTCTGATCTGGGGGTAGGTATATGTGAGCTGAGACCTGAAGGTGATGGAAGCTGTAGCCAGTTGTAGAGGAGGGAGAAGGGGTTCCAGGCATCTGGAGCATCTTATGCAAAGCGCGGCCCTTGAAAGCTAGCGCTGAGGGTTCAAGTGCTGACCATGGGTTTCCAATTTGTTCCTATTTCCTCTGTTGATAATTAGTACTATAATTTGCTGCTACTGACAATACACTAAGCATTTATTTAGTGCGTCTGTGTGTAAGGGGCTGTGCAATAAAGCTTTAGGATTGTTGCTTTATTGAATTTTTATAACAAACACAGTGAGTACTATTACACAGATGGAGAAACAGAGGGATTGAGAGGTTCAGTAACTCAAGCAAAATCACATGGTCAGTCAGCAGCAGGTGGAATTGGTATCCAGACAATCTGACTCCAGAACTCAAGTTCTGAATAATGGTGCTACATGCCTCTGCCATGTGCTTCCTCAGTAATGGGTGTTTGCTTTCCAAGTTGCCGCCCTCCTGGCCCCCCGGGTCTCTGGGTCCTGGAGCTGAGCTTCTGCTTATATAAGCTTCTGCTCCTATAAGGACTCTGCCTCTCTGGGACCTGTCCCACAGCCTTTAGCTAGCAGGCCTGTCCCTCCACCACTGGGGAAACACCCATGAGAGCAGGCCTCCACCCGGGTCCTGCTCATGGTTTGCATCCCTTAATTGCTTCGCCTCCACCTTCTCACCGCTCCTGGCTCCTCCAGGACTCCTGCTTCTGGATTTACGGCCCATTTGTAGACTGGTTTGCCCTGCAGATCTGACATGTGACCACGTCCCACTGGAACACCTGTGGCTGGCTCATATGAATTATGGTTTGCACCTACCCCTTTCCTTCTGCTGTTTCCCGCTTCTTTGAGTAAATACCACACCCAGGAAATTCCACTCTCTGAAACTTGCCCCTTTTGATAGGCCTCCATGGAGTGTCCACGCTAGCATAGGGCCTAGATGTCTGGCCTTGGTTGGTGGTCAGTGTACATCCGGAACATTTTTTGCCCAGGTCACTTCACCCACAAGGTAAGAAGGGTCTAGGGGCCCGATGGCAGACATCATGCTAGAGGTACTTGACCTTTTCTGTGCTTTGTTACCTATTCACCAAATCTGTGCAGAGCAGCAGTGACAGGAACACAGAAAACATGCAAAAAACTATTTGTCCAATTTCTGTTGTTATTCTTTGTGCTCTGGGAGGGGGCACGGGGGAGGAAATTAGCAGAAGAGAATTTCTACAACAATTTTCTATGTGGTATCCATGGAGTTAGTTTCTTATCAAAAAGAATTTGCATGAATGAAGAATTTTGAGAATGAATTCTTTTGAAGAGGACATAGGTCCTTTCTAGAAGGTCTTCTAATGCTAAAACTCTGCACGCCCTCTGTCTCCAGGCCCTAATAATGTCCCTGCCACATTTTTATAATGTTTCATGGCTACTAAGCTTAGGAAGTTAGCACATCATGCCAGATACAAGCACAGGTTTTAGAGGCCACTGATTCAGTTCAACACACATGTATTGCCTGCACTAGGTTCGAAATAAGATTGAATCCCTCTCCTTGTGACTTTATAGTCTGGTGTGGGCAACAGACACTCAAACAGGTAATTTCAATTTAATGGGCAAGCTGTGAGAAAAGTATGCAGAGTGCTACGGAAGCAACGATCACTGACTAATTGTGTGTCCTTGGGCAAAGAGCAACCTCTCTCAGAGCCCCAGTTTCTACAACTATAAAATGGGGTCAAAGTTCCTACTGCCTAAGGATTGCTTTGAGAACTAAATGACACAACATTTATAAAACACATAACACGGTGTTTTACACACAGGAGGCACTCAATAAATGGTGTCCATTAGATTATCTAGTAGGCCAGAACCCAGAGTTCTTGTTCTATCTTTGCTTGCTAAGGGTGTCTGATTCTCCCACTACAAACTGAGTTTTCACACAACCCTCTCACTGTAGTAATTATAACAATAACCCACTGTTAATACTTGCCCTTGTTCACAGGAGAGACTAGACAAGAAATGATGACTGTATTGGCCCAAATCTACAACTGCAACTTGAAAAACGCCTCAAAGAACATTCTGTGCTCACAGTGGGCTTGGACCATTGTTTTAACATGTGAAGAATGAAACTGTCTACATTATCACTATAACTTCTTCCTCACCTTGCCTCTGTCTGCTACAAACCATTAGACTAAAGATCTTTTCTCTCTCTTGCCCATATCAGCCTTCTCACGACTTTGTCTAAGGGTCACACTCAGGACAGCCTTGTGTGGAAGAGGTCTCTGAGGTTGTATGATTTCAATGCCACTGTCAAAATAATCCCAAAGAGTCATCCATGTGCTGGACACTGGGTCTATATTAGGTCTTAGGGAGCTCTTATTTTATATTAACAATTTGACTACCCAAATACATGACATTTGGTTGGCTTTTTCTTATTGATGACATTTGACTATTTTAGAGAAAACTTGGCTTAAGGAAATGCTAGTAAGCTTTGTTTCAAGCATTTATTGTGAACTTTTTTTCTCAGTTCTTTGATTTCCTCATATTTCATCACTGAGATAATCGTCTATCAGATGACCATTCCTAATAGATGATCCTTACTCCTAGAAGTCATCATCTTATGAGTATGAGCTCACTGCTTGGGAAATGACTCATAATCTACCATAGGGTGGTTAATATCATTGTGCTTAAAAATTGGGGTGCCATTTTATTCTCTTCATAAAGATTTGGGGACTTACCTGGTGGCGCAGTGGTTAAGAATCCACCTGCCAATGCAGGGGACATGGGGTCGAGTGTTGAGGTCTCAACACTAAGAAGACCTTCCCCTGGTCTGGGAAGATCCCACCTGCCACAGAGCAACTAAGCCCATGAGGCACAACTACTGAGCCTGCGCTCTAGAGCCCGCGAGCCACAACTACTGAGCCCACGTGCCACATCTACCAAAGCCCGCACGCCTAGAGCCTGTGCTTCACAATAAAAGAAGCCACCGTAGTGAGAAGCCCACACACTGCAACGAAGAGTAGCCCCTGCTTGCCACAACTAGAGGAAGCCTGCATGCAGCAACGAAGACCCAGTACAGCCAAAAATAAATAAATAAAATAAAATAAATATTTGGGTTATGCTTACTAATATATCATGTATCCTCATGTATCAGCCATGAATTCCTCAAGATACTTGAAATGAAATCTACACAAAAAATCAAATCATTCTTACAGTAGCATTAGTCTAAGAATGATACTCAATGACCCTCAGAGGCCAGAACCAAGAGCCAAGAGAGTAAAGCAAAGAGTCAAGCAGAATTATTCTCAGGCTTTCAAACCTAATGAGCTGGTCCAGCTGGATGTCCAAACTGCTTTGAACTGATAACTCCTTTGTGCCTTCCATTTACATGCTTTTTGAGTGAAATGCCTATAACAGTTACCATGCCTGTCCCACCATTGTTTGTTGGGAGTGTGGGGACAAACAACTTGTCTCTGTAGTTCTACAGGCCCACAGATAGAGAGGAATTGTGCTCCAAATGAATTACTCCCAGGAGCCTCATCAGCACCTGATTTAGATGATGGTATTTTGGGCTTTTGAGCTGATGATATTTACATGAGCTTTTGGACTCTGAACTGATGCTGAAAAGGGATAAGGAAGGCCCTTAGGAACCTTTGGAGGAGGTTCATGTATCTTGCATGTGGAATACATGTGGACCACTGAGGGTGACAGGGTAGATTGCAGTAGTCAGAATCCTACCCCAATGTCTTTCAATCTTATATATATAACCAAATTCTCTCCCCTTTCAGTGTGGATGTGATGAGATATCATTCCCATGATTATGTTATGTTAAATGTCAAAAGGGAGTTTACTCAGCTGGGCCTAATCATGTAATTACATGAGCTGTGCAAAAGCAGAGAGTTTCCTCTGGATGAAAGAAACAGAAGTCAGAGAGACTCAGAGCATGACAGGATTCAATGGATGACTGGAGAGTCTCCTGTTGGCCTTGAAAAATTCTGCTGCTGCAACGCTTGAAGGGAGCCGGTGAAGGGAGACCTTCAAGATGGTGGAGGAGTAAGATGTGGAGATCACCTTCCTCTCCACAAATACATCAGAAATACATCTACATGTTGAACAACTCCTACAGAACACCTACTGAATGCTGGCAGAAGACCTCAGACCTCCCAAAAGCCGTGTGGCTGACAGGGTCTTGGTGCTCTGGCTGGGTGTGAGGCCTGTGACTCTGAGGTGGGAGAGCTGAGTTCAAGACATTGGTCCACCAGAGACCTCCCAGCTCCATGTAATATCAAACGGTGAAAATCTCCCAGAGATCTCCATGTCAACACTAAGACTCAGCTCCACTCAACGACCAGCAAGCTACAGTCTTGGACACCCTATGCCAAACAACTAGCAAGACAGGAACACAGCCCCACCCATTAACAGAGAGGCTGCCTAAAATCATAATAAGGTCACAGATACCCCAAAACACACCACCGGGCACAGTCCTGCCCACCAGAAAGACAAGATCCAGCCTCATCCACCAGAACACAGGCACCACTCCCCTCCACCAGGAAGCCTACACAACCCACTGAACCAAACTTGCCCACTGGGAGCAGACACCAAAAACAACGGGAACTACGAACCTGCAGCCTGCGAAAAGGAGACCCCAAACACAGTAAGTTATGCAAGATGAGAAGACAGAGAAACACACAGCAGGTGAAGGAGCAAGGTAAAAACCCACCAGACCAAACAAATGAAGAGGAAATAGGCAGTCTACCTGAAAAAGAGTTCAGAGTAATGAGAGTAAAGATGATCCAAAATCTTGGAAATAGAATGAAGAAAATACAAGAAACGTTTAACAAGGAACTAGAAGAACTAAAAAGCAAACAAACAGTGATGAACAACACAATAGATGAAATCAAAAATTCTCTAGAAGGGATCAATAGCAGAATAACTGAGGCAGAAGATCGGATGAGTGACCTGGAAGATAAAATAGTGGAAATAACTACCGCAGAGCAGAATAAAGAAAAAAGAATGAAAAGAATTGAGGACAGTCTCAGAGACCTCTGGGACAACATTAAACACACCAACATTCGAATTATAAGGGTCCAAGAAGAAGAAGAGAAAAAGAAACGGAGTGAGAAAATATTTGAAGAGATTATAGTTGAAAACTTTCCTAATATGGGAAAGGAAATAGTTAATCAAGTCCAGGAAGCATAGAGAGTCCCATACAGGATAAATCCAAGGAGAAACACGCCAAGACACATATTAATCAAACTATCAAAAATTAAATACAAATAACAAATATTAAAAGCAGCAAGGGAAAAACAACAACTAACATATAAGGGAATCTCCCTAAAGTTAACAGCTGATCTTTCAGCAGAAACTCTGCAAGCCAGAAGGGAGTGGCAGGACATATTTAAAGTGATGAAAGGGAAGAAACTACAACCAAGATTACTCTACCCAGCATGGAGAAATTAAAACCTTTACAGACAAGCAAAAGTTAAGAGAATTCAGCACCACCAAACCAGCTTTACAACAAATGCTAAAGGAACTTCTACAGGCAGGAAACACAAGAGAAGGAAAAGACCTACAATAATAAACCCAAAACAATTAAGAAAATGGTAATAGGACCATACATATCGATAATTACCTTAAAAGTAAATGGATTAAATGCTCCAACCAAAAGACACAGACTGGCTAAATGGATATAAAATAAGACCCATATATATGCTGTCTACAAGAGAGCCACTTCAGACCTAGGGACACTTACAGACTGAAAGTGAAGGGATAGAAAAAGATATTCCATGCAAATGGAAATCAAAAGAAAGTTGGAGTAGCAATTCTCTAACGGACAAAATAGACTTTAAAATAAAGACTATTACAAGAGACAAAGAAGGACACTACATAATGATAAAGGGATCAATCCAAGAAGAAGATATGACAATTGTAAATATTTATGCACCCAACATAGGAGCACCTCGATACGTAAGGCAAATGCTAATGCTAAAAGGGGAAATCGACAGTAACACAATCAGAGTAGGGGATTTTTCACACCCCACTTTCACCAATGGACAGATCATCCAAAATGAAAATAAATAAGGAAACACAAGCTTTAAATGATACATTAAACAAGATGGACTTAATCGATATTTATAGGACATTCCATCCAAAAAACAACAGAATACACATTTTTCTCAAGTGCTAATGGAACATTCTCCAGGATAGATCATATCTTGGGTCACAAATCAAGCCTTGGTAAATTTAAGAAAATTGAAATCATATCAAGTATCTTTTCCGACCACAACGCTATGAGACTAGATATCAATTACAGGAAAAAATCTGTAAAAAATACAAACACATGGAGGCTAAACAATATGCTACTAAATACCCAAGCGATCACTGAAGAAATCAAAGGGGAAATCAAAAAATACCTAGAAACAAATGACAATGAAAACATGATGACCCAAAACCTATGGGATGCAGCAAAAGCAGTTCTAAGACGGAAGTTTATAGCAATACAATCCTACCTCAAGAAACAAGAAAAATCTTTCTTAGGTCAGTCTCCCAAGACAATAGAAATAAAAACAAAAGTAAACAAATGGGACCTAATCAAACTTACAAGCTTTTGCACAGCAAAGGAAACCATAAACAAAACGAAAAGACAACCTACAGAATGGGAGAAAATATTTGCAAATGACACAACTGACAAGGGCTTAATTTACAATATATATAAATAGCTCATACAACTCAACAACAAAAAACAACCCAATTAAAAAATGGGCAGAAGACCTAAATAGACATTTCTCCAAAGAAGACATACAGATGGCCAAGAAGCACGTGAAAAGCTGCTCAATTATTAGAGAAATGCAAATCAAAACTACAATGAGGTATATCACCTCACACCAGTTAGAATGGGCATCATCAGAAAATCTACAAACAACAAATGCTGGAGAGGGTGTGGAGAAAAGGGAACCCTCTTGCACTGTTGGTGGGAATATAAGTTGATACAGCCACTGTGGAGAACAGTATAGAGGTTCCTTCAAAAACTAAAAATAGAATTACCGTATGACCCAGCAGTCCCACTACTGGGCCTATACCCAGAGAAAACCATAATTCAAAGAGTCATGTACCACAATGTTCACTGCAGCTCTACTTACAATAGCCCGGAGATGGCAACAACCTAAGTGTCCACTGACAGATGAATGGATAAAGAAGATGTGGCACATATATACAATGGAATATTACTCAGCCATAAAAAGAAACGAAATTGAGTTATTTGTAGCGAGGTGGATGGACCTAGAGTCTGTCATACAGAGCGAAGTAAGTCAGAAAGAGAAAAACAAATACCATATGCTAACACATATATATGGAATCTAAAAAAAAAAAAAAAGTTCTGAAGAACCTAGGGGCAGGACAGGAATAAAGACGCAGACGTACAGAGTGGACCTGAAGACATGGGGAGGGGGAAGGGTAAGCTGGGGTGAAGTGAGACAGTGGCATTGACACACATACACTACCAAATGTAAGATAGATAGCTAGTGGGAAGCAGCCGCATAGCACACGGAGATCCGCTCGGTGCTTGGTGACCACCTAGAGGGGTGGGATAGGGAGGGTGAGAGGGAGGGGATGTGGGGATATATGTATACGGGTAGCTGATTCACTTTGTTATATAGCAGAAGCTAACACAACAATGTAAAGCAATTATATTCCAATAAGGATGTTAAAAAAAAAAGAGAGCCTGTGAAGAGGAATGTAAGTGGCCTCTGGGAGTGGAGAGTGGTCCCTGGCTGACAAAAGGAGGACCCCTGTCCTATAACCACAAGGAACTGACTTCTGTCAATAACCCATATGAACTTGGAAGCAGGTTCTTCCTTGGTCAAGTCTCCAGAGGAGAATTCAGCCAGTTGACACTTTGATTTCAACTCTGTGCAGCTCCCAGCAGTGGACTAGCTATGCTTTCCAGACTCCTGACAGACAGAACTGTTAGCTAATAAATGGGTGTTACTTGAAGACACTAAGTTTGTGGTAATTTACCGCACAGCAAGAGAAAACGAACACAATTTCTAAGTATGTATTGACTATGTACAATGTTAAGTATGCTTTTCTATAACTGGTCAATTATTATTCATATCATCAATTTCTTATTGTCCAATAGCTATGATGACAACAGCTAACAACCACATACTCCTGCTTTCAAACGCAATCAAATCACACAGTGCTGTGTCCTTCGAATTCCCAAGGGAACTCTAATTCATTACGGTCATCACAGCAATAGAACTGAGTGAAATCAGAGTTCACTCAGAGTTCACCTTGGTAAGGTTCACAGGGGACTTAGGTGATAACAGAACATGGCAGGCCAAGAATGGCTGATGCAGACAGACAAAGGCTGGCAGGCACTGTAAGCCACGTGGGTGTGGGAGGCAGGCTGGAGGGAAGGCCAAGAGAAGATGCTTCAAGGGTCCAGAGTCCAGGCTAAGATACTACAGAAACAAAGGGTCAGGGACATGAGCAAATAACCTGCCAAACTAGTCAGGATCCAGCCTAAGAAGACGCCAAGCCTCAGGCTCTAGACAAGAGGTCCAGGAAACAGAAGCTAGCAACAAGAGGGGAAGTGAGATTAGGTCACCCCCAACTTATCTCAGCATGTTGAAAGGCTAGATGGGAAGGGAGGAACCTATAACCCACACAGCTGGGGGTTCAACAGATAGAAATTTATCAAGAAGAGTCAAGGTTTTCTAAAATGTGGTTCCTCCCTCCTACACTGTTGGTGGGAAAGTAAATTGGTGCAGCCGCTATGGAAAGAAGTATGGAGGTTGCTCAAAAAACTAAAAATAGAACTGCCATATGATCCAGCAATCCCACTCCTGAGCATATATCCAGACAGAACTGTAATTCAAAAAGATACATGCACCCCGATGTTCATAGCAGCACTATTCACCATAGCCAAGACATGGAAGCCACCTAAATGTCCATCGACAGAGACTGGATAAAGAAGATGTGGTACATATAATATATAAAATGGAATATTAGCCATAAAAAAGAATGAAATAATGCCATTTGCAGTAACATGGATGGACCTAGAGATGATCATACTAAGTGAAGGAAGTCAGAAAAAGACAAATACCATATGATATCACTTATATGTGGAATCTAAAATATGACACAAAGGAACTTATCTGTGAAACAGAAACAGACTCACGGACATGGAGAACAGACTTATGGTTCCCAAGGGGTACGGAGGATAAGGGAGGGATGGATTGGGAGTTTGGGATTAGCAGATCCAAACCGCTGTTTTATATAGAATGGATAAACAACAAGGTCCTACTGTATAGCACAGGGTAACTATATTCAGTATCCTGTGATAAACCATAATGGAAAAGAATATGAAAAAGAATATATATATATATGTATATATCCATATATATATATAAAACTGAATCACTTCGTTGCACAGAAGAAATTAACACATTGTAAATCAACTATACTTCAATAAAACAAATTTTTAAAATATAATAAAATGTGGTTCCTGTGTCAGCAGTATCAGCATCACCTGGGAATTCACTGGAATTGCAATTTCTCCAGCCCTACCTGAGACCTAAGGAAACAGAAACTTTTGGGTGTAAGGCTCAGCAACTGATGTTTTAACACACCCTCTGGTCATTTTGATGCACAATGAAGTTTGAGAACCCCAGCTATAGTGTCTTCACTCTTACCTTCCACTGACAAGCATCTTGAGAGCCGTAGAACCAAACCACTAGCCTAGCTTTCTCTTCCCTCATTAGCCAGCTCCCTCTATTTTCACACTAGAACCTCTCTGTCAGGACATGTGGAAGGGCAGCAACAGTCAAATGCTGTTTATTTTCCTTTTCATCTCGGGTATATCATAAAGCAGATTATTGTTGAGCTGCATGTATGCATATTAATTCAAGACAGGTTTATAATAGATTATAAATTATTATTGTGGAAACAAATCTGAATTAAATATACTCCAGAAGAGAAGGGGAAAAAACAATCAGGAAATTACTATCGCCAGGCACAAAAGAAGGAAAACAAAGCAATGAGAAAGCTTGTAGGTAATCCTCACCCTTGAGATCTCTCACATGAACAAGATTTTAGAATACGAGTGTTTAAACAGTTTTTCTGAATGAAGAAAATTGTTTTTGCAATGTAAATGAAATAAGAAAATCCTGTCTAAGTTAAAAATCACATATATTAGGAGTGTCGCCTGTGAGAGAGATTTTTGTGCTTATTTTGGGGCAGTAGCTGAACATCTATTCTCTTTATCATTCAAGCATTATTTACTTTTTTTTTTCAGAAATGACACTTATTAAAATGACTTCATTAAGTGTCTCCTAGACTTTTCCCTGTATTTTCCAACTTTTAATCCAGAATCTAACTGCAGCTTTTATTATTCCTACCCCTATGTCTTCATGGTTTATTTTCAGTTTGTAACTGGCCACGTGGCATTAAAATATTTCTAGAACTGAAACACATCAACTGAAGCTCATCTTTACTTATAATACCATTTCCTGTACATTGCTTAACAAGTTATTATCATTATCATGGTCTTTTGTAACCAGTTGTTAAATATATAAACAAGAATAGATAGAAAGGGAGAGACCAAGGACAAAGGTCTTTTTAAAAGTAAACACCAGGGACTTCCCTGGTGGCACAGTGGTTAAGACTCTGCACTCCCAGTGCAGGGTGCCTGGGTTTGATCCCTGGTCAGGGAACTAGATCCCACATGCATGCCACAAGTAAGAGTTCGCATGCCACAGCTAATCAGCCAGCAAGCCACAACTAAGGAGCAGGTGAGCCGCAGCTAAAGAGCCCGTGAGCCGCAACTAAGGAAGCACGCCTGCTGCAACTAAGATCCGGGGCAAATAAATAAATAAATATTAAAAAAAAAAAAAGTAAGCACCACATTTAAAAGAAAAATAAGAATGATAGCTGGGATTTGATTGCCAAAAAATAAATGTGAATGAATAAAACATAAAGTAGAAATTCCTTTTCTATCTTTTGTCTTAGGATGAAGGAAGATGTGGCCAGTCTGAGACTACATCGTTTCTGAGGAAGTATTTTCCTGCTATTATTGGGGTATTCCTAGTCTAACTTTCTTACATCAGCCAAAAAGAATTACAGAATTTTCCCAGCATGGACCATTAATAGAAACAACAGTATCTTGCTCCCTTTATATTAAAGTACCATTTCCATATTGTTTTTTGTTCTTGATTTCAAAACACAGCATTACATATAGAAAAGCGTGTGTGTGTCTAATATTGTTGCATTTTGAATTGAGAAAAAAACAAAAATGACAGCCGCTGACATCTAAAAACTTGACTTATACTCACAGCGAGGCCATGTTATTCTCCTGTTAGACATGAATCATCTCACAGAACATCAACTTCAGGCAAAGTTACTCTTAAGACCATAATAAAATGAGATCAAATAATGTCCCTTCATAATTTTGTCTAAGCACAGACAGCAACAAAGACATTGTGTTACCTGCAAAATGCCAAATATCTCCTTACTTGGCCAAGATGACTGATTGCTACTTATTAGCCAATTACAACTCTACCCTCCACCTAATCTCTCCTCTCTATAGATAAGATTTATTGATGACCAGTCATAGAATTGCTCCTGCTTTCTTACAGCCTCTGTCTGGAACAAACCCCACCTCCTTAGTGCCTCCCCTAAATTACCTAACCAAAGCCCCAATCCTATAATACATTCTTTCTAATATCCTTTTACTGAGATGCTCCATCATTCTCCATGATGTATGTTCTCCCTCTCTGCAGTGAGTAATAAAACCCACCTTGTCTAACTACAGGTGTGTTCTCATTTTTGCTCATAAACAACAGAAATGTATTTCCCACCATTCTGGAGGCAGGAAGTTTGAGATCCAGGTGCCAGCATGGTCAAGTTCAGGTGAGGGCCCTCTTCCAGGTCGCAGACTGATGACTTCTCCTAGTATCCTCACGTGGTGGGAAGTGGAGGTCCAGGTGCGTCCTTGATGGTCAATTGTACGTTATTTTAATTTAAAAAGACAAAAGCCTCTTCATGAGGATGCCTATAATCCTTTAATGCAAGTTTTAGAATGGATATGGAAAGCAATTAATGATTGACCCAGCAGCTCATCTAACAGTTCAATGTTCTGTGCCAACTCACCTAGTTCTTACTTTGCACTATGCTTAATCCCTTGAGAAGTCAAATAGCATCAATGATTCTGTTTATATATTACTTATAAGCTTAGATTTGGTCGATCTAGAAATGTTATTAAAAAAGAGAGAAAACTCCATATCTTACTAATGATCAAAAGCTACAAGCTTTTTAGATAACTTTGACCAAGAAGATTATGACCCTCTATCTTGAGCACTTACTCTATGCAGGTATTATACTAAGTGCTTTATACAGCTTAGCTCACCTAAAACTCAATAAATTTGGAGTCACAGATGTCCAATTAAAAGTGGTTTAAATAAGGAAGAAAATGCGCTGTCCACATAGCTCCATGATGTTAACAGACTCCTCTGCTTACCGCCATCCAGAAGCTGTCCTCAGTGCGTCCATGGCTGCTCTTTTGGATTGCAAGTTGGCTAGAGTAGTATTGGGCTTCACACCGCAGGAAACGAAAGTAGATTCCTAGCATTAATTTTTATTAGAGATGAAATGTTCCTCCCATTGATTTCCCCCTCAGGTCCCATAGGCCAAGACTCAGTCATGTGTCCAGGCCATGGTTACAAGGGCAACTGAGAATATAAGCATCTGGAATTTTCAGGCTTAATAATTGGTGGTGAGCTCTATCGGCATGGAAGGAAGGAAGGAGAGGTAGCTGTCAGGTAGGAGGCGGACAGCATTGTTCACAGGTGTTATTATTATCGCCATTTTACAAAGGAGGAAAGGAAGCTTAAAGAGGTGAAGTAATTTACCAATTAATACTCAGCTAGAAGGTTTAGTGCAGAATTCAAATCCAGTATGCAGAATTTCAAAGCCCAAACTTTTTTAAGGGCTTGGGCTCTAAATCAGATGGACCCAGGTTTGTATCTAGACTCTGCATCCTGTTTCCTCATTTGTAAAAGAAAATTATTGTATCACTTACTTCTTTGAACTATGGCAAAGCCTAAACAGATAATGTATATATCTAAACAGACAATGTATATATTTATTGTGTGTTGAGTACAATGTCTGGCCCTGTTATCACTGTTGACTTTGCTATCAATCAGCAGCAGCATTATTACCCCATTCCACTGAGAATGCCACTCACTGGGTGAAATTTCTAGGTGGTTGTTCAGAGTCCAAGTGCTCTTCTTCTGTCCTTCACACTACCCGGTGAATGGAGTTTACTCTGTTACTATGACCATACTCTTACCTGGCTTGTGCCCGTCACTCATCTGAACCGTGCTGGGAGCAGGGATCATGTCTCATTTATCTTTATATCTTTAGCCTCTTGTACAATGTGTAATGCATAGTATGTGCTCAATAAAAGATTCTGAATGAAGGTGTAGGTGAGGGTGGAAATAATTCTGTACTTCAACAATTGAGAACTGAGTACTATTTCTCAACCTCAGAAAAATCATCATTTCCTAGAAAAATGTTGATTACAAAAATCTCATCTGGGAAGGCCTAACTGACAAGGCTCAGCACTGAATAAAAACCACATGTATTTAAAGAAAATTTTTATTTTCCCCATCCCCCAAAGGGTTGCTGCTGTAAATCTTCTCTCATTTTAAACCTTGATGTTCTTTCATTGATTAAAATTTACACTAATGTGTCAACAAAATTTCAGCTCACAGTAATTACTCAAGACTCCATCAAAAAATCTATGTGTCTTACAAGGTGAAGTTCTTAGAAAATTCAGGAATAACATTTAAAAACTCAGCAATAAGATACTTTTGGGATAAAAGGAAAATGCATTCCATAAATATTTTGAATAGAACCAACTGAAAAGAAATGTTCATTTCTTAGGATTGAGTTCAAGTAAGTTTCCATGTTTCCTTGTGTCTGAGGATAGTAAACGAAGTACAGGATTAGCAGCAGACAGTTGACAACACTCACCCTGAGAACATATAAACACGCTATGGGAAGCAGGTGCTGCTGTACGTGAAATAGGAATTTCAGTGGCAGTAAAAACAGGGCAAACATATGTTGGCGTCCTCACCTGCTCATGATCCACATCACAATCATGTAATTAGCCTCTTTTTCTTCTCGCTAATTTATAAATGGTTAAGACTTTTTTTTGACAGTAAAATTGTAACAATGGTTGATTTCTCTATCATTGTTATTTTGTTTTGTTTTACAAAAAGTGTGCAGTCAAGCTACTGGCAAATAATAAAATTGTCCAATATCCCTTTTCATTCTAATTTTGCACATTTAATTTCACTATTGTGTTTCTTAAACATTTTTTCTATAAGCCACCATTTTTTAAAATAAATTTATTTATCTATTTATTTATTTTTGGCTGCATTGGGTCTTCGTTGCTGCGTGCAGGCTTTTTCTAGTTGCAGTGAGTGGTGGCTTCTCTTGTTGCAGAGTACAGGCTCTAGGCGCACGGGCTTCAGTAGTCATGGCATGCAGGCTCAGTAGTTGTGGCACACGGGCTCAAGAGCGCAGGCTCAGTAGTTGTGGCGCACGGGCTTAGTTGCTCCACGGCATGCGGGATCTTCCCGGACCTGGGCTGAAACCGGTGTCCCCCGCATTGGCTGGCAGATTCTTAACCACTGCGCCACCAGGGGAGTCCTAAGCCACCATTTTTAAAGCTATATTTTATATATCAGGTACTCAATAGTGGAATCATGATTCCAGTAAGAGTTCTTTCAGGAAGGCGACTATGTCATAAAGTGGAGGATCATTCAGCATTTATAGGCTGCTCTGATTTCAGAAAATATTTTTCAACCATTGATACACTTCCTATGCCTGTTATTCAAACACAACCTTGTTATGAAAGCTAATTGTTAAGGATTTCATTAAGAATTACATTATTATAAAATAATACTGTTTCTTGTAGAAAAGGGGGAAATACAACAAAACACAAAAAAATTAAAATTATGCACAATCCAACCCTGTAGCTGGCTAATGCTAACATTTTGGTTTACTGCCTTCTTGTCTTTTTTCAAAGAATACATAATATATACACATTCAACTTTTAAAAACAAATTAGAGGGCTTCCCTGGTGGCACAGCGGTTAAGAATCCACCTGCCAATGCAGGGGGCACGGGTTCGAGCCCCGGTCAGGGAAGACGCCGCAGAGCAACTAAGCCCATGTGCCACAACTACTGAGCCTGCGCTCTTGAGCCTATGAGGCACAACTACTGAAGCCTGCGTGCCTAGAGACTGTGCTCTGCAACAAGAGAAGCCACCACAATGAGAAGCCTGCGCACCATAACAAAGAGTACCTACCGCTCGCCACAACTAGAGAAAGCCTGCTTGCAGCAATGAAGACCCAACGCAGCCAAAAATAAATAAATAAATTTATTTAAAAAAAAAACAGGGCTTCCCTGGTGGCGCAGTGGTTGGGAGTCCGCCTGCCGATACAGGGGACGGGGGTTCGTGCCGCGGTCCGGGAGGATCCCACATGCCGCGGAGCGGCTGGGCCCGTGAGCCATGGCCACTGAGCCTGCGCGTCCGGAGCCTATGCTCCACAACGGGAGAGGCCACAACAGTGAGAGGCCCACGTACCAAAAAAAAAAAAAAAAAATTAGAAACATGCTAATTATACTTTGGTTTCTTGCTTTTTCATTTAAAATTATAACTGGAATTTTTATGGTAATAAATATTTATGAAAAGAAAAATTTTGACTCAGTGAATGGTATTTTAAGATAAAGATTTCCATAATTTAATCAAGCCTCCACTGGTGTACATCTACATCATTTTCAACTTTTGTTGTTATAAAAAATACTATAGTAAGCATCCTTGCACATAACATTTCTATATATCTCTATTTTCTTGCTTTGGAACACTACTAGAATATGAATTTTTAACGTCCTTAATATATATATTTAAATTTAAAATGCTTACTATTAATTTTAGAGCTATAACCATAACACAGAGAGCCAAAATGTCCTAAAGTAAAAATTACTGGCGCACTTGTACAAGGTCCACTTTAGAACCTTGGCACATAATGCATACGAAAGCTTGTCATTTTTGTTAAAAGCTCCCAGAACAGTACATCCATGTTGCTCTTTGGCATAAGATATTGCTAGACAGGAAGACACACATGATATCTTTATCATCAAGATACCAAATCTTCTTATCATACTAAGTGAAGTAAGTCAGACAAAGACAAATATCATGTGATATCACTTGTATGTGGAATCTAAAAAAATGATACACATAAACTTATTTACAAAATAGAAATAGACTCACAGACATAGAAAACAAACTTATGGTTGCTAAAGTGGGAGTAGAGGGATAAATTGAGAGTTTGGGGTTAACACACTACCATATATAAAATAGATAAATAACAAGGACCTACTGTATAGCATGGGGAATTATATTTAATATCTTATAATAACCTATAACGGAAAAGGATCTGAAAAAGAATGTATGTAAATATATCTGAATCACTTTGCAGTACACATGAAACTAACATATCATTGTAAATCAGCAATACATCAAAAAATAAAGATATCAAATCTTCTTCAACTAAGCCATAATGTAAAAGTACAAAAGGATTTTTGAAGCAATATAAACATATTTTAATAGTAATATGTTAAAATTAATATTTCATACTCATGAAATATAATATAGGAAAAGAAAATTCTGAAAATGAAAAGTAATAAGCATCGATTAGTTTTCTCAGATATTAAAGCATATTATAAAGTGCCAATAATTAAAACAGTATGATAAGTATGCATGAACAGATTGACAGATGAACGGGAAATACTACGAAGTCCAGGAATAGACCCAAAATTCGTACGTGAACCCTTATTATATCATAAAGGTGGAATTTAAAACTATTGGGGAAAGACAGATTATCACAAAAAGGTGTTAGAGCAACTAGAAAAAAATTACCCCAACATCTCACACTTTACACCAAAATAAATTCCATAGTGGTCAAAGACTTTTAAATGTGAACAACAAAACCATAGAGGTATGAGAAGAAACCACAGGATAATTTTTAATAATCTTCACATGGGGAAATCCTCCCTAAGCATGAAAAAAAAAAAAGAAAAAAGAAAAAGCCCAGATAAAAGAAAAAACTGATAAATTCTATTATTTTCAAATAAAAAAGTTTCCATGGGAAAAAATAAGCAAAGTCAAAACCTACACTCAGAATAATATTTGCAGCTTAAATCATAGACAAAGGCTAATTTATCCCACACATAAAGAACTCCTATGAAATCCATACGAAAAGACCAATAACCCAATAGAAATTTGGGCAAAGGGTGTACACAGATAGTTCACAGAAAAGGGAACACCAAAGGCTCTTAAACATATGAAAAGATGTTCAGCCTCACTTTTTAAAAAATGCCAACTTAAACTTGGACAATACTATTTTTTTGAGATGCTATTTTTTACCTATTAGATTGGCAAAGATCGACACATTTGGTGACACATTCTCAGAAGGATCTGGGGAAACAGGCCCTCTCACATAATGTTGGTGGCAGTATAAATTGATGCAACCTTTGTGGAGAGCACTTTGGCAGTAAAAAAAATCTATAAAAAATGTTCATTAACCCAGCAAGTCAACTACTAGGCTTTAATCTTACTGATATATTCATTCATACATGTACAAAATTTCATATATACAAGGTTGTTATAAGAACACTGTAATGGAAAAGATTGAAAACAACCTAAAAGTCCATCAACAGGGGCTGGTTAAAGGAAATGATACAACGAAGCAATGAAATATTAGACAGTCAATATGAATAACGAAATGAGGAAGCTCCTCGTGTATTGAAATGGGATAACTGCTGATATTGATTGGTAGGTAAGATAGATGTAAAATCATGTACATATGCACATGTGTTACGGATTGTATACGCATCGAGTATCTTTGGAAGAGAACAAAGAGGTGACGATATTAACTGGCTTTGAGAATGGAAACTGGAGTGCTTCACTGTACCCTTTGAATTTTTAAGTATTTGAACATATTATGTATTTTAAAAATTAAATAGAACTACATTAAATTTTTAAAGTTGAGTAGGTTATAATCACAGAAAACAGCTTGGGTCCTAATGAGTTAGTACAAAGAAAAATAAAAGAAATATCTTAGCAAAAGGATAGTAACCAGGACCTAGTGTTCCTCTAAGTCCCCAATTGTTGGGTAGTCTGAATTATCTACTCCCCAAGCCAACCATGTAGCTAGCAGAGCACTAACCAATGCCAGAAGCTCCCCAGTGGTTCCAATCAGGCCTAGAGCTGCCCTCACCTTCCTCTCTTTGCTTGAAGAGAAGAATGAAGAAGCTACTACAGCACACACTTAGACTGACCAATGAATGAATGGCTGGGAGCCTTCCCATTCTTCAGCCAACATAAAACACAGTGAAGCAAAGAAAGTATTAGAGTCACTGGGTCAGTGACTACTGATCCTTTTGTTACCTCCCCTTTAGAGCACAGCCTCTGAGTCTGACAGCCACCCAGGCAGGGCTAGAAGGAGGCATGTAGATGAGGCCCACAAAGATGGAGTTCACCTTTACAGACATTTTTTGTTTTTTAAGTTAAAAGCAATAAATCTGTTCTTGTTTAAGTGGCAGATGGATTGTTCCTTGGCTTTAGGCAAACTTATCAAAGGAAAGTGAACCAATATGGTCTGGAAGGAAAAAAATAGAGCAACTATCAAGATCTGGATCTAATTGCTTAGCTAATAGCTTAGCAGTCAAGCCTTGAATAATGGGCTAAGTCAGGATGAAAGAGTTATTCCCCCTTTCTTAAGCACTTTACCTGTATTAACCCATTTACTTTTTTTTTTTTTTTTGCGGTATGCGGGCCTCTCACTGTTGTGGCCTCTCCCATTACGGAGCACAGGCTCCGGACGCGCAGGCTCAGCGGCCATGGCTCACGGGCCCAGCCACTCCGCAGCATGTGGGATCTTCCCAGACTGGGCCACAAACTCATGTCCCCTGCATCGGCAGGCGGACTCTCAACCACTGCGCCACCAGGGAAGCCCCAACCCATTTACTTTTTACAACAAATCTAAGATGTAGTCTTTACTATGATCTCCATTTTACAAATGAGGCAACTGAAGCATGGAGAGTTTAACCAATTTGCCCAGTTACCCAAGGAGTAAACAGTAGAACCAGGACTGAGCCCAGGTAATGTGGCTCCATAGGCTGCACTCTCATCAAAACATACGACCTTCTATGTCATAGTAATTTGACCTATAGTATGATCCAAGCATTACAAAAATAATTTTTGTTGGAACTAGGCCCTTCTGAAACTCATAGACCAGAGTGTATGTGAACGTCCTGTATTTGTTTCCTTTAGTCAATGTTTCATACATTGCTGAACAACCTTTTTGCTTTAAAGACCCAACAAACCACATAGTTACATGTCTCCAGGAGCTTTGCAACACTAATTTTCCTGAAAGAAAAGTGATCCCCACTTATCAGTCCCTCTAATTTTTTCTTCTTCCCTTTAAATCAAAGCAGTGTTTCATTTACCATATTTAACACCTAGCATGAGCAAAGAAAGCAAATAAAACAAAGCAAAACAAAAAAGTCCAAAGCAAAACTTAGGTCAAAACTTCCATCCTAAAGACTGAAGACTGGAAACATTAGCTAGACAGCAGCACAGCAGAGTTAGGACATGTATCTCCTGACTCGCAGTCATGAGCTATTCATACCAGGCAAAGAAGACTAAAAATAGGGCCACCTCACCATGTCACTTCTTGTTTTTACTTAGAAATTGCCATGGTTTTCTCTTTGTACTACAGACCTCTCCTAAGATTCTCCACTTTGAGAAAACAGATCCATTGAGAAGCCGCATTATGGAGCCTAAGAACAACCAAGACTTGGAGCCAGACCAGTTGATATTCCAATGACTTCATTAACTACCAGCCCCTGATCTTGGCTTATGACTTATGTCTCCAGCTTCAGTTTCCTGTCACTCGTATTGGACATAATAAGACCAGCCATATAGAAACTGGGGAATATTGGAGATAATGGAAGTAAAGTGCCTGACACAGTAGGTGATAAAAAATGAAGCCTATTAGTACCAGCATATAATTGATTGTTGGGTCTTCCTCTTTTCTCCACTCCTCAAATCATTGCACGTGTGAGGAAATTCTCTAGCACTTAACATGACCATCAGCGTGTGCGAACTTAAAAAATGATTATTAACTATTTCAAACATACAGAAAAGCATGGAAATAATATACCACCACCTATGTATGTCTCCATTAAAAAAATGCCACCTTGCATTTCATAACTTTATATAAATGGTATGTTTGTCCATCTTATTCTACAACTTGCTGTACCCTCTCCAGCATTATGCTTCTGAGATTTACCCATGTTGATATATGTAGCTGTTAGTTATTTTAAATGCTCTATAGTATTCAACTGTATGAACCTTCCATCATGTATTTCTGATAGAGACACAGATGTAGAGAACAAATGTACGGACACCAAGGGGGGAAAGTGGCGGGGGTGGAGAGGTGGGTTGGATTGGGAGATTGGGATTGACATGTATACACTAATATGTATAAAATGGATAACTAATGAGAACCTGCTGTATAAAAAATAAATTAATTAAATTAAATTTTTAAAAATTACCATATGATCCATCATGTATTTCTGAGTTCTCCTACTGATGGACATTTAGATTGTTTCCAGTTTTTTACTATTACAAAGAATATTGTAGTAGACATCCTCCTTACATGTGCTTCTCTGGGTACCTGTGAGAGGGTTTCTCTAGGGTACAAATCCAGAGGAGGGACTGCTAGATTCACAAGATACTGTCACTTTCAACATCACTAGCTATTGCCAAATTGTTTTCCAAATCACTACAGCACTTCGTTGTTGCCCCTTGTGGGGTTTTGTTTGTTCATTCTTTACTGAGCAATATTTTATAGACCATAAAATTTACCCATTTAAGGTGTACAGTTCAACAGTTTTTAGCATGTCTGTGAAATTGTGCAACCATCAGCCCAACATAATTTTAGATTCATGTGATAGTGTTTTTATTTATAAAATATACTTAAGCAATCTGTAAAGCGGGTTACATGTCCTATCCGACGTAACCGCGGAAATACCCTGGAAGAAGCTAGTTTGTAGAGATTGCCTTCTTTGAACCCTGTTGTTTGAGGCGGTAGCTGGAAGGCACATTCCCAATTAGATTGCGAAACTGATTAAACGCAAGTTCTTGTTATTTGCTAACAAAGGCATTCCTATTTATTCACCTCAGAGTAAAATGACTCAGAACTGACTCTATTTGGAGAGAAGGGAGGCATGCTATACCAAATAAAAGAGCTCTTTTCCCCCAGAATTTTTCTGGCTCCTGCCAGAAAGGGAGGGAGGTGTGAACCAGGGTAGAGGATGGAGTCAACAGTTGTGGAAGCCAGGGTACTGGCAAAGGGGAGGGGGAGCCACCACGGTCTTTTATTTTCCTCCACAGGTTAACTTGCTGTGCTTTCATCAAATCATTTTTGTACTCTGAGTTATTAATTAACGGCACTTTCAAGTATTATTTACTCCATCTCATACTTAATGTGTTAATTGTCAACGCAGGTTGCCAAGTATGACTTGGAATACAAATTTAGGTAAGAATATTGTTCCCACCCAGCCACTAAGTGTTCAAAACCTAACACATTTCTTTCTACTTGGAATCTCCTGAGAAACATCGGTTTCATGGACAAAAACACTGGTCTCCTGTATTCATTCATTCCTTTCCGTCATTGCTTTAAGGACGTCAATTTTCAGATACTATGGTTTCATTTCATCAGGTGCCTGGCAGCTTTCTGAACTCTCCTCCTTACCCTTCAGCCCTTCCCACAAGTACAGAGTACACAGTCATGTTCCGTGATAGCCCATCAGGTGACACAGACTGGGCAATGTTAGAGTGTGATGTGGAGGAGAGGCACAGACACAGGGCTGACACCCAGGGCAGACGTGTTAGATCTCACCTCACCAGCTACGCAGGCCTGTGATTTAGGAATGAGCTGCATGGGATGGGAGGACCCAAGGAAGTTGCTTCTGTAACTACTTCCCTTGCTCCTTACATGAGGAGGCCTGAGGCTCTGACAGGTTTTCGGTCCACTCCAAGGCCCGACTAAGGCTTTAGGACTCGCAAAAGTGAACGACATGGGACTGAAGTGGAAAACAGCCCTGACTTGCACTGGAAGGGATTAAGGCCAGCAAGCAACCTGGAACGCAGGGTAGAAATCCAGTTAGTCAGGACAGGAAGAAGCAAAGCAGATGAGTGCTTGTCTCACTACCCCTCCACCCACCTCAAGGGGAAACAGTCTAACCAGGCTTCATCCAGCCTGTATCCCCAGCCAAAACAAAATTATCTGCCAGTTCCTGAGCCCCAGCAGAGGGCTGAGTTAAACGGGTTACCCTGCTGAAATGCAAATATATGCAAAATGTACCTACCTCTTCTGAGCATCAAGAGCAAACACACACAGCTGAAGTCATCCGCACCTGGGCGGGCCATTCCCCTGAACAGGCTTCAGAGCTGGTCTACTTTCCTGCTTTTCTAGTCTATGGCCCAACTTCCCTAACTTGTTACAGTCATGGGGCCCCGCTGCCGCGTTTTCCCTGCCCCCAGCTTCCTCCACGCCAACAGCTATAGCTCACACATCTCCTGCGGATCAGGGTGCTCCTCTCAATGGTCAGTGCCTGGATGGGAACTGTCCTGCACACGGAAACGAGGCCCAGCATCTCGCTTCCTCTTTGTTTAAAAATCTATTCCTTACGAGCTACAATGGTTCCAAGAACAAGGTTGCGGGTAATTGTATTTTCCCTCTGCCCCATCCCATGTTGCAGAGTCAATGTGTGTAGGCCACAACAATAGTTCTAGTAGGATAGAACTGGTATGGTAGTTATGTGAGGCACTATTTGAGTACCTCGCAGGTATTATTTCATCTAATCCTCAAAATAACCCTACCAGGGAGGCATTATTATCTTCATTTTTGGATGAGAACACTGAGACCCAGGAAGATTATGTGTCTTGTATAACATCACAATTTATAGACGATGCATGTGGGATTCAAACCCCAATGTTCACTGCAGGACTATTTACAATAGCCAAGACATGGAAGCAACCTAAATGCTCATCGACAGATGAATGGATAAAGAGGATGTGGTACATACATACAATGAAATACTACTCAGCCATAAAAAAAGAATGAAATAATGCCATTTGCAGCAACATGGATGGGCCTAGATATTATCATACTAAGTGAAGTAAGCCAGACAGAGAAAGATACACATCATATAATATCGCTTATATGTGGCATCTAAAAAAAACAAAAAAGATACAAGTGAACTTATTTCAAAACAGAAAAAAAATCATAGACATAGAAAACAAACTTATGGTTTGTTTTCAAACAGGAAAGGGGAATGGGCGGAGGGACAAATTAGGAGGTTGGGATTAACATATACACACTACTATATATAAAATAACCAACAAGGACCTACAGTATAGCACAGGGAACTCTACTCAATATTCTGTAGTAACCAATATAGGAAAAGAATCTGAAAAATAATGGATATATGTATATATATAACAATCACTTTGCTGTACACCTGAAACTAACACATTGTAAATCAACTATACTTCAATATAAAATTTAAAACATTTTAAAAAGATACCTGTAAAGATGAAAATGTAAAATACTCAAATACCATAGAACTGAAATAAAGATACACGGTGAACATCAAAGAAAAAAACACCAGGGCATCTGACTCAACAGTGTGAGGGAGGGGGAGGTGATGGGAGAAGTCCGCCTGGATGCAGGTAGAGAGAATTTAAAACTAATAATAAAACCAATTAGAAGTCAGATGGCTTTTTATTATCACCATAAGCAATTTTCAACAATGCAGTGAAGAAATAGTTTTCCTCACTTGGGTGAACCACTCCCACTGTCTTATTAGGCTGGATGCTTCAATATCTGTGCTTAACACTGGTGCAGCTGTAGTACAACTCTAAGGAAAGCCCAGCTGGGAAACTGAGGATGGCAGAACAAAAAGGTGGAAAGACCATATGGGTTTTTAAAAAATTACTGTGGTAAAATATACATAAAATTTACATTTTAACCATACAATTCAGGGGCATTAAATACATTCACAATGTCATACAAACATCACCACTACCCTTTTCCAGAACTTTTTCATCATCCCAAACAGAAACTTTGTACCCATGAAACATGACTCCCTATTCTTCCCTCTCCCCTGCCCCTGGTCACCTCTCTTTTTTTTTCTCTACGAATTTGCCTACTCTAGGTACCTCATATAAATGGAACCATACAGTATGTATCATTTTGTGTCTGTCTTTTTTCACTTAGCATTGTGTTTTCAAGGTTCATCCACGTTATAGCATGTATGAGAATTTTATTTCTCTTTAAGATGGCACAATATTCCACCGTATATAAGAACTGGGTTTTTAATGACACCTTTGAGGCACCATACCTTAGGGGACCTAATGTTAGGTGAGATAGTAAGTCTACCTTATAATGTAAAAGTCACATGGCACCGGCTTTTCTGTTTCTTACAGCTGAAAGAATCCTGACACACAAGGCACAACTCAGGTTTTTGTTTTTTTTGTTTTTTTTTGCGGTACGCAGGCCTCTCACTGTTGTGGCCTCTCCCGTTGTGGAGCACAGGCTCCGGACGCGCAGGCTCAGCGGCCATGGCTCACGGGCCCAGGCGCTCCGCGGCATGTGGGATCCTCCCGGACCGGGGCACGAACCCGTGTCCCCTGCATCGGCAGAGGGACTCTCAACCACTGCACCACCAGGGAAGCCCATAACTCAGGTTCTTCTGTGAAGCTCCAGGGTGGGCAATGAGACCCACAGACAACCAAAATGGATGCTCTCCAGCATGTGGCAAAATTTTACAGAATTTCCTTCTAAGTCTGAATCTATACACGTGTACACGCGTATACACACACTCACACGACTAGCGTCACACCTTTACCTCTTCTCATCCTCAGTTTAGCTATTTTGATAATCTCTTATTACAACGTTTAATTTCAGCATAGACAGTTATTCAGTACTTAACATCTTTATTCATCATAAAAATATATATATGTAACTTCAAATCAAGTGAGACATTGTGCCTGGTGCTCTGTGGAGGAGTACAGATTGATGCCTCTTTTCAAAACACTTCTCCACAGTCTTCACTGGACTTGGAAATAATCAAGCTTAGTCAAAGGTAAAAAACACTTATTTAAAAAATACCATCCAGCATTAAATGTGCCAACTTTGGCAGGCAGGCAGGGTGGGTGGTTAATGTTTTATTTGTATATGAAATTGGAGATACAGGAAGCAGTGTGGCAAAAAAAAAAAGAATGCTTATCATTAGAACTGAAAGAAAAAGTGAGTAGTATGCTAATATGATAGAAGGGAACTTTGAGTCACCACACAGAGAAGAATCTCATCTTTGATAAGTACTAGTAGTGGGGGAGGTTTGACTTATTTGCAGGATTATGAAACGTGTTGATTCATGACTATGAAGAGGCAGACTGTAGAAAGCTGTGAGCAGACCCTAGTGTTAGTAGGGGATATGGAGAAGTGGGAATAAAGAGAAAGAAAAATAGGGCAGAATGTTTTTGCTCAAGGGTCCCTAGAAAAAAATTTAAAAATTAAAAAAAAAAATCTGAGGGGCTTCCCTGGTGGCGCAGAGGTTGACAGTCCGCCTGTCGATGCAGGGGACGCGGGTTCATGCCCCGGTCAGGAAAGATCCCACATGCCGCGGAGCGCCTGGGCCCGTGAGCCATGGCCGCTGAGCCTGCGCGTCCGGAGCCTGTGCTTCGCATCGGGAGAGAACACAACAGTGAGAGGCCCGCGTACCACAAAAAAAAAAAAAAAAAAAAAACTGAGTAAGCACGTATTGTAATATTTTTCTGTGACTATTAAAATGTAATGGGAAGCATTAGAAATCAATTACACTGTAAACATATACAATATCCTTTCATCGTGAGCATATATATGAAGCCTCCTGCAACTATTATAAAATCACGTTATAAAATTCTACCTTTTTTTTGCTTGTTCCCTTTTCTGGTTCCTAGTTATTCACATTCTGGGAGAGGACAAAGGCCTTTACAGATTCATCAATCCAATCCTTTCTTTTCACAGATAAAGGAGGGTAAATAGCTTGCCCGCGGTCCCATTCATCCTCAGTGAAAGAGATTGGACTAGAACAACCAGGTCTCCTGATTCCCATCTGGTGCTTTTCTCATTACAACATGACCTGATTCACACGCCGCCTTGTCCCTGGTCTGTACCTGGTGGTTCTCCCTCAATCTCAGCTGGCGCAGAAGGGCTGTGAAAGACAGGACCCGGTCCTCTTGGAGCCTCTGGTTTGCTATGAGTGTGGGGCACTAGAAGAGGACGCCAGAAAACGCATCGCCCACTTCTATCCCAAGTCTGAAAGTGATCTACAACACACACACACACACACACACACACACACACACACACACACACAGTGTCAGGCTCTGTGATCACCTAGCTGAGAAATATTTCCTTGATAGGGCATTGTGTGAGACAGGAATTTTTAACAGCTGCCATAGGAGAGGTTATTGATTTTAAAGGAGAACATCTGGCCTAGGATACATACACCTTTCAGAAGCTCCTGGTCACACACAATGACCAACAATGGAGAGCTTCCAGCTCCAGGAGTCATGTCAACACCAGGCACGAAGTCCCTGACCACAATACCATCAAATGGGCCACTAATCAGTGGTGGGAACTGCCTCCAAATATGCAAATTCCAACAGAAAGGAAACACATTTGATTGGATTCTTCCCCCCCCCCCCCCGCCCCCCGTACGCGGGCTTCTCACTGTTGCGGAGCACAGGCTCCGGACGCGCAGGCTCAGCGGCCATGGCTCACGGGCCCAGCCGCTCCACGGCAGCTGGGATCCTCCTGGACCGGGGCACGAACCCGCATCCCCTGCACCGGCAGGCGGACTCTCAACCACTGCGCCACCAGGGCAGCCCCTGATTGGATTCTTTTAAAGAGCCCTACCATTCTCACATCTATTTTGGGTTTCATATTTATCAGCACTCAACATTCTAAATGTTCTAGTCTGGCTATCCCTATTTCTGGGTGACAACACCGGGAACACTTTATTGCAACATTCATGAGAGGTGCCTCGAAAGTGAGGGCGCTCGGATCTCTCGAGGCCATTTTTTTCTGCGGTTCCTTTGAGAACAAAATCAGTGTTATTGTATTTTTTAAATGTCTATCATATAAGGTTTTGATCAAGTTCAATACGAGGAATATGAATTTAAAATATCCTTTGTTGTAATCATGAACTAGGAAAACTGAGAGGAAACAGTTCTTTTTTTTTTTGGAAACAGTTCTTGAAACTCTGACAATTTCAAGTTTATGGAAACATTGAAAAGTACCACAATTCTATAGACTGTCCTGCAGAAATTTATCTTTCTTGGGCTCCATAAGTTTCTGTAAGAGTAAGGTTCTCTTTCATCTAAACTCTTCCTAGAAATTTGCTTTCTCAAGTGGAGATAAATCATTTGTTTTACAAAACAAGAGCCTGTTGTGTGTTGTGTGTTCCGTCTCAAGCAATAAATTGCCTTTGTACCGTATTTCTGGTCTCTTTCCATATAGCCCGCTGTATCCTATATACAGAATCCTGAAAAATCCTTTCCACTTGTGTAGGAAAGCCACGACTTTCTTCCTCCAGGGCGTTGATGGTTCGCAGAGCAAAGGGAGTCCTTTCTCGGGGCAGGGGGTTGTTCAGAGGCCGCATGGGGATGACGGAGTTGTACTTGTGCTGCCTGTTAACAGAGTTCATGAGGGACGTATAGAATTGGAACTTACACCAGGTATCTCTTAAAAAGTTTTTGGTCAATAATAAGATTGTCCAGGCAGACCCATTGACAGCATCATCCAAATTCTGTAAATGCTGCCTGCCACATGGCATCTCAGCAAAGATTATTCCAGGTTTGATGCCGAAGTCATTTTCCAGAAGATTCTGGACTCGGAGGGCTTCGTCTGTGTCTTCTTCAGCATGCAGTATCACAAATTTGAGGAACACCTCTTCTTCTGCTTCCTCTTCTGGCATCTCCTCCACTCCCTTGGCTCCCTCCTGCTCCCCTGTTGGCATCTCTGCTGTATTGCTATGAGCAGCAGCGTCACTCAGGGACGTTTCTTCAGATTTCTTGGAATCTGACTTGTGCTGTCTTTGACTCGTGTCCACACTGTGGCTTTTACCCCAAGTGAGAGAAAGAGGGCAGGGATCCGTTTTAGACTTTCCGATACCCATTATAAAGATCCAAATCAGAATAGGAAAGCTTTATTTCTCAGCATTTCATTTCATTCTAAAAGGAGAAATAACAAAGCAGAAGAATACCGTAAACTTAATCAAAACATTAAAAATGGAAAATTTCATTCACCCCGAAAACCTCAAAAAGATTATAATATAAAGTTCTCTAAGAAAGAATTGCCAAACAGATCATTGGGAAATGAAATCACTGGTCTTTTTTGAGCTTCACAAGGGCTACCACAGGTAGTCAAAGGTAAGTTAAACAGAGGGTCCAGTTTAATATAACAGGAGACATTTGGAAATTTTAAATCGTATTATAACCACACTATAAACCTCCAAATTAAAATAAATTACTTTGGTATTTTAGAGAAAAGGTACCATATCAACTCTACCCATATGGAGTTTAAATCCAACTTCTCCATAACCAAATTACTGTGTAAGCTAGAAACAGGAAAACCTAAAGAAACCAAATATTCCAACATTAAACACAAAATTTGTTTTTGTATCAAACACAAATACAAAACAGAATACAAATATCCTAAAGGTGGCTAGCAGGCAGCTCTACTGACTCAGAACAAAGAGAAGATCTGAAATGTCAAATGACTTGTTGCCCAGAATTCATGGGTTCAGAGCCTTTTTGTTTGTCTAGGATCAGGCCATGTTGTAGTGGGGCTCGTGCAGAAACTGTAATAAGGATTGTGAAAAGTAAGGAATATATTTTCCAGCTAATCTTGGGAATACTTAAGAAAACATTTATTCACCTAGGGAGAAATTAACATCTTGGTTTGGAAGTGAAATCTGGAAACAAAGCCTTGTGATTTTCACCAGTGAAATTAACAAATAATCACTGTAGTCTATACTTGTTCTTTTATTTTAAAGATCCTAAATTCAGAGTGTAAGAATTAGATCAGCTGTGAAAGAAAGGTACTCCATGTAAATCTAATTTAAATAAATCTTCAGATAATGTTGGCAGTGTTGTTAATATAACCCCCAAACAGGCAGTTTCAAGGGGGGTTCTTTTTTATCAAAAGACAGAAAATTTAGAATAGATAATTATAAATTCCATGTTTTCAAACTATGGGCCCATAGGCTATATTCTAAAGCATTTTTATTTATTGTTCGTTGGCAAAGACCAGAGTTCAAGAAGAAATCAGAATTTTATTCATTATGACCTAAGTAACATAGCTACATATACCAAAATATTTCAGGTTTAGAAGAAACCATTCAGCAAAAATGGTGAAAAACTGTTATGGGAAGAAAAAACAAGGAAAAACACAGAATTTTTTTCTAATGTATATATGGAGTGAAAGGGTTTGCTACTGCCTCTGAATAGTGAAGGAATTGCTGGCTATTGCCTGTCATTTATTCTGTCTGTACTTCAGGTTCTGATCCACAGTATACTGTGCCAGCCACCAAGTGGTAGTCTAAGGCATGACAACCCTCCAATGCTATTGATATCCCAATTAATAAACCTAAATGAACTCAGACTCTCTTCACTGGTTAGGATTAACTGCTGACTTTTTTATTGTATCATGAAAAAAGTTTTACCATGCAGAATTGCGAAAGAAGGTTCCCCTGAATTTAAAAAAAAAAAACTATCCAGAGAAATCTATGAAAGCATCAATTAAAATGATCTTCACTTATTCGTTGAGACAGGTTTGTTAAACCAACTTAACTTCATTATCTTAATCACTAGTTGCTGCAGATGAGTGCATGTGAAGTAATATAAAAGATTTTCACTAAAAAGTGTTGAAAACTTCTAAGGTAAAATGGTGTGTTGAGGCAGAACACAGAATCTTTTGAGATAAATAAAAAGAAACAACCAAAGAATTACATTATGAATAAAAATTACAATTTTACGTCTCATTTTTCTTAAACACTGGTCAGCAAAAAACAGCAAAATACTCCAGAAATCTACAATGTGCTGTTCCAACTCCCAAACACTCCTGCCCACCCCCACCCCCCACCCGAAGCAGACCAGCGAGAAGAAAATTAGTGACAATGTCTGAAAACTTCACCATAACCTTCTAATTTGGAGAGGAGAGTAAGGAGTTAGCCAAGGGGAAAAGATGCGGGAAGTTCTGCGCTGGAGATCTACCTTTCCCACCACCACATGAGTCAGAGATGGGGAAGTGGTCCAGATTCTTCACAGGGGTTCTCAAGGCTGGAAGGAAGCGTGGAGAACCTGACTGTGCTCACCCTGAGCTAATTAACTCCGTCAACAAAGAGAACAGAAGGAAGGCAGGGAATGCAGAAAGAAATAGGGGAGGGGAGAAGGCTGGCACAGAGAATCCTGCAAAGCCTCTTCAATGTCCTCCTCCTCCAACAGGGACAGTTAGCATCAGGGTTAAAACACTGAGATTTCAGCTCCTTCCCCTCATCTAAGCGGGAGGAGAGTGAAGGTGGCTGCAAGGGAGAGGCACACAGGATCACTGTTCACAGGAATAAAAACGTGTGTGTGTGTGTGTGTGTGTGTGTGTGTGTGTGTACATTTTTTTATTTACTTTTTTAGAAGGGTAAACTTTGAAAATATTTATATTGAAAAGTCCCACTCCCATCCTTGTCTTTCCCATCCATCCTGTTGCCCCCATGGCCTCTTACTGGTGACCGCTTTTATTAGTTTTTCCTATATCCTTCCAATATTTCCTCATGAATACATATATTTTTTCTTTCCTTTTTTTAAAAAAAGTATTAATGTATATATACACATACACTGCCAAACAGCAGTAGGTAGGTAAGTAGATAGACAGATAGACAGTAGATGGCTTTTTCCCTTAGTAATATAACTTCAGAGCCTTCCATATCAGCACACGGAGAACCTCCTCTTATTTACATAATCTCGTAGCATGTGAATGTACCATAACTGTCCCGTTCTTCAGTATGTGATTTGTTTCCAGTCCACTACTATCATGAACAATGCGGCAATGAATAACTTTGTACAAAGGTCATTATGTGCACGGTCATCTGCAGAATAATTGCCCTAAACAGGATTTCTGTATCAAAGGACAAATGCATTTGTCATAGTGATAGATTTGGCCAAATCGCTCTCTGTAAGATTGAACCTTTTCCGGTTTGGTTTTGCTTTTCACTTGACAGAATGACACCTCCACCTCCATCCCTTGCCCCAGAAAAGATCTAAGACCAAAACTACCAATTACTATTGACCACAGCCCAACTGAGCTAATCACATCCCTTCAGGGCAACAGAAATGTGGAAAGATACAACCCATCAGAATGGAGCCCTTAAACTGAAGTTCTGCAGGGAAGATCAACAGGTCCAGGATAAGAAGAAAAGAGTCCAGAATGTATTCACTCTATATCTAGGAAAACAAAGGTGCCAAAGGAATCCCCCCACATTCAATAGGAGTAAGATGAAAAGAACAGCACGGCATATATGCACACTGGGCAAGTGCGCACATATGTTACAGGAAATAAGAAAGAAGAAGAATCAGAGCATGCAAGAGGCAAATAAAAAATTCCATTCTCATTAAGACTACGTGCTCTGGAATCAGACTGCCTGAATGTAAATCCCAGCCCTACTATAAAAAAAACTGCAAGACTTTGTACAAATTACTGTACGTGTATCTCTGCGTTTGATTTCATCATGTGTAAAATGGTGATAATTATAATACCTACCTTTAAGGTTTTTACAAAGATCAAATGGCTTAGACGAGTGCTCCATAAATGTCAGCAGTTAATATTGTTATTAAATACATAACAAAGAAGCTAAAGAAAACTTTACGGTTTCACTTTAGTAGCAATAAGAGAAGGCAGAACTAAGCTGTGTGCCTACAGGGGGGTGAGTCGGTGTGGCAGAGGACACCTGCAGAAGTTCCCTTTGACTGTTTCATTGTTCTCAGTAAAAGAGGAAGCAAAACCCCTTCCTTAGGACTGCCCCAAACCTCAATCTCATTTTGCAGTATAAATGATACAGGATGGAGGCTACTGAGGTGAGATTACCATGTCCACAAGGTTATTATTCTTCCTCAGCCCCACCCAATGCCGATTAGTGTCTGTGTGTACTCTTGCTCCCAGCAGAAGACTTCTGTGGCTGGAGGAGAGTGAGGGCAGCACCCGTTGGGTCCTATCCCAGGACAGCCCCTCTCCATGCAGAAATTTCCCAGGAGGTTCCTCAGGGTGGTTACAGCCATCAGCCCTCTCTCCCCTGTCCCAAACTAAAAACTGAAACTTCAGTGTGAATTTCTCTTTCATACAAAGTTTACTTTCCTCACCAAGACCTTTGTGAGAGTCAACTGTATGTGTCAGCTGGGCTAGGCTATGGTGTCTAGTTGTTTGGCCAAACACCAGTCCAGATGTCGCTCTGAAGGTATTTTTTAGGTGAGACTGACACTTAAAGCAGTAGACTTTAACTGTAAAAATAATGAATCACTCTGCTGTATACCTGAAACTAATATAATATTGTATTAATCAACTATATTTCTATTTTTTTAAATAAATAAAGCAGTAGACGTTGAGTAAAGATTACCCTCCATAGTGTGGGTGGAACTTACTCAATAAGTGAAGGCCAGAGCAATACTGAGGTTCCTCAAAGAAGAAGGAATTCTGCCTTGGGATGGCAACATAGAAACTCCACCTGAGTTTCCAGCCTTCAGACTCAAGACTGCAGTCACCTCCTGTCTGTTTCTAACCCTGCAGATTTGGGACCTGCCAGCCCCGCCAGTCACATGAGCCAATTCCTTAAAATGAATCTCCCACCCTCCCTCCCTCTCTCTCTATAAAACCTACTGGTCCTGTATCTCTGAAAAACCCAAATACAGCCCTCCTTAAAAGTTTGTTGCCCTAGAATTAAGAGTTACTGTTTCCATTTAAAAAAAATTTTGACCACTTGGGAAGAGAGGCTCCCAAAAAGCAGTTAAGTAAAACAATGATCAGTAATAATTTGATAATAAAATACATATGCATAAACCATTTTCAACCTGTCCATGCATTTACCACAGAAAAAGCTTATGTGTTTAAATCACTGCCTCTGAAATTTCACACATTTAACGAACATTTAGGCATCTAGTACTTGGATCCTTTAGCCCTGGAGAACTTTTCAGTTGTCTTTCCTATCTGAATAGCACCATCTTGTGGGAAATACATACAAAATTAATAGTTTCTTCCCTTAATTCAATTAATAAATAGGTTTTGTCATTATTAATAAGGGTTGTCGAAAACGTACTCTGCACCAAGACCTGCTGGGTTTTCGGGATGTGGACCCAGGATAAGCAGATGATTAGGACTCATTGCACTGCTGCTTCCTTCAAATAACAGGTGCTACCAGAGCACTCAGGATGGACACGCAGTGGGGAGCACTGCATCAGTAAGGCCGAGAGGCGGACGGTTTCCAGGCAGCGGGAGCGGCACTTGCAAAAAAAAAAAAAACACTGAAGCACCAGAGGGCACAGTGTATTAGGATCATTTTGCACCAGGTGTTTAGATGGCTCAAGTCCAAATATGCAGGGGTGTGAGGGGAGAGGATAGTGGTGAGAGATAAGGAGGGAGAGATAAAAAGGATTAGAGTGAGTAAGGAACCTAGTTTACTTGGTTCAGGACTTTGAACCTGATCGTGTTGGCAGACAGAGAGCCCCTGGTGGGTATTAAGCAGGGGAGTGACACGATCTGACTTGTTTTAGACAAGAGTAAGGAGACTAGGCTTAAGGACTGTAAGGCCCTGGATGGGGAGAACAATCAGTTGAGAGGCTGTCACAGTAACCTAGATGAGAAAGCAGAGCCCTGAACTGAGGAAGGTATGGTGGAGATGAAGATATGTAGGAGGTGCCAGGGGTTGGGAGGGTGACAAAGAAAGAAGGATCAAGTATGCTTCCCAAGTCTATGCCTTGTTACATTCGCTGAGTCGTCTGCTGAGACAAGCAGGGTGTGGGGGTTGGATGTAGCTGACCAGTTAATCCAGTTTGGGACACAGGGAGCTTAGGGTGCCTGTGACCTGGAAGAGGAGCTGTCCAATAGGTACTTACACATGTAGGTCCGAGGCTGAGGAGAGCATCTTGATGGGAGATAAAACCTTGACACTAGCTCAAATCTGTGAGTAACTGAAAACAAGTAGAAAGAAAAGAGAAGGAAGAGAGCTGAAGACAGAATCAATGCCTGAGGGGCACCTGGAGGAGGGGGACCCATAAAGGAGAGGGAGGAGTGGCACCCGAGCAGCAGGAAAATCAGGCACAGAATCCGGAAGCCAAGGCAGCAGAGTACCTCGAGCAGCGGTCGGCGTCCAAGGCATTGAGCCCCTTGAGGTTCACCGGAGCAGTTACAGGGGATGGTGGGAGTCACCAGTATGCACAAGAGTCTAGAGGATGAGGGGGCGGGGGAGGGGAAAGCTTAGCTAAGAAGGAAAGAAGCCAACAGCTACAAACGAACATAGGGTGGGGAGAGGATTGCACGAAGAGAGGAGAAACTCAGAATGCTTGGAAACGGAGGGAACTGGCTAGTAGAGAGAAAGGATGAAAAGTATGGATGGGAGCTTCTTAGAGCTGAGCTGTTCTCCTCTTGGTCACTGGGCAGCTCTCTCTCCTACTCCCCCTTTCCCTGGGAGAGGAGAGAGGCCACCTAACTCCTGAGGGTGCTAGGTCCCGGGGTAATGTCTGTGATGAATACTGCAGATGATGTGGTGACCTACAGAACTTTGGGTTTTAGCTTCTTGGGAGAAGGTGAGTGCTCTTTGCTTTTTTTAAAATCAGGGATGGCTGCATTATATTGTAAGAGAGCACATTTCTTGCTGGAGGTTTAGGTATGGAAAGAAGGGAAGGTATGGATATTAAGTAGCCAAAGGGGCGTTCTGTAACAGATCCTGCAGATTTGCTCACGCAAAACTTATTCCAACTTCCTTTTAGTGAACCTCCCTGTACTTCCTGTGCCACAAGTACTAAAAGCTCTATTTCCTAGACTTCCTTGAAGCTAGGGTTCTGGATGTAATTTAAGTTCTGCCAATCAGATGTACTTACTAGTGTGAGTTAAATATGAAGGGAGGCAGAGCATGAGGCAGTGACTTTGCTGGTTAAGGCTCTAGCAGAGTTGGTGTGATTCAGAGCTGGCAGCTTGCTGATCGGGCGGGAGGTTTCATGGTTGTGGCAAAAGCTCCAGCTCCGGACTTCCCTGGTGGCGCAGTGGTTAAGAATCCGCCTGCCAATGCAGGGGGCACGGGTTCAAGCCCTGGTCCCGGGAAGATCCCACATGCCGCGGAGCAACTGAGCCTGCATTCTAGAGCCCACGCACCACAACTAGTGAATCCCCATGCCGCAACTACTGAAGCCCGTGTGCCTAGAGCCCGTGCTCCACAACAGGAGAAGCCACCGCAATGAGAAGCCCGCGCACCGTGACAAAGAGTAGCCCCCACTTGCCGCAACTAGAGAAAGCCCGCGCGCAGCAACGAAGACCCAACGCAGCCAAAAATAAATAAATAAATAAATAAATTTTTAAAAAGCTCCAGCGCCACTACACCCGTACGGTAGGTGGTGGTCTGAGGTATTCCTAGAAACTCAACCTGGACTCTAGCTCTTCAACTTACCCAGTGATACTGTACATTTTGTAATATCCTCTAATGCACACTTTCCTGCTTCAACTAGCTATAGTAGACTCTGTTCTCTGCAACAAAACTATGATTGATACAACATCCAAATCCAGGCCAGGGAACTACAGCAGGTCAGCAGCAAAACATGGTGTGCCACCTGTTTTTATAAGTAAAGTTTTACTAGAAGACAGCCATGCCTATTCATTTCTGTATTGCCTATGGCAAATGTCATGCTACAGAGGCAGAGTTGAAGAATTCCAACAGGAGCCGTGTGGCCTGTATCGCCCGTGGTATTTATTGTCAGGACCCAACAGAACAGACCTGAGCCAGCCAGACAAGGAACACGTAGACTTTTCTTTCAGACTTCCTCACACTGGAAATATTTTATTAAAATAAAATCCCAACTAGGGTGATCAATATCTTCAGGAATAGGATGGGTAGAATTTGAATCCACCTGTTCTTTATTGAAATAACATTATTGAGAGTCAGCTGTCATTTATTTATTTTCTTCTTTTGGGACTTGCACAGAATCCATAAGGATAGCAAAGGCCCAGTATAAAGGAAAGGATTAATTATCAAATACTACCCATTGACACTTACAGTCTAACTAAGCTAGTGCCTGTGTTTTTCATTTTAGGTACCAAAGCCTGCATTAGAAATGTTAAGGATCTGTAGGAGTCTAAAACCCTATATCTTGCCTTCATGGCTCTAGTCACACTACAATTAATTACATGTTTGAGTATCTGCTTAGTTTCTCATCTTTCCCATTAGACTGTAAACTCTATCAGAATTAACACCAAATCTGTCTTGCTTGTCACTGTATCTCCAGAGTCTTGCACATAGCCAGCATTCAACAATACCTTCTGAATGAATGAATGAAATTAGACAATTCCAAATATGAGACCTAACACAGCTTTTCAAGTTGAGAGATAGCTGAACAGATAGCTCTTTATCATCCCTAGCATATAAATTATTGACTCAATCAGAATAGGGACCAGCCTATCCAAATGTATGGATTTTTTAATGAGCAATTATGTTACATTTTTAAAAACTGTGTGAATATAAATATGGTACATTCATTTCAAGATACAGCTCAAAGGTCATATTTGGCAGAATGCTTTTCCTCTGATCTCCAGGTTAAGTACTCCTCCTCCGGCTGCCCATAATATCTTGCTCATATTTCTTATAATATGTGTCGTACAGCACTTTTAACTTGTCTTCCTTGCTGGCCTGGGAGGTAGCTTCCAACTCATTTTCCCAGACTTCTCCACCATGGAAAATGGCGCCATCATCTGCCCAGTTACAACAGCCAGAAACCTCAGGCATCACTGACACTTTCCCCTTCCACTCCTACACTTTCACTTCCAAGCTGTCAGCAAGCCAACCTGTAAGACACATCTCAAAATGTTCCGCTTCCCTCCCCACTGCATTTTCACTCTAGATCAACATCTCTCCCCTAGTCTACTACACTGCTCCTTCCTAATCGGTCTCCTACAGCCACTCTTGGTCAGTCTAATCCATTCTCCACTCAGCAGCCACAACGATCTTTTTAAGTACATACAACTGATCAAATTACTACCATTTACACCCCTGCAATGGGTTCCTACTGCTCTTAGAATCAAAATTTCTTAATATGGCAAGGATGCCCTGCATGATCGGGCTCCTTCAGCTCCAAGTTTATCTCGTGCTTTTCTTCCCTCTGCTCCCCCAGTTCCCTACATGTGTGTCTTTTTTTGTTTCTCAAACTTGCTCAGCTTTCTCCTGTCACAGGATCTATGGAAACATTTTATTGCAATTCTGAAGTATGAGTTACATGACTATATTTTCTTATTAGAGAACTTGTACATAGTATCATAGGCTAGCCAACATTCTATTGGAGGTACACAATCAAAATGTTCAAAAAGTAGGGAATGGCAACATGAACTATGTCATATTATTCATATGGTTGAACCCTATTAAATCATCAAAATGTTTACGAATGTTACAAATTATTTTAACGACATGAGAAAATGCTTCCATAACAATAAGTGGAAAAAACAGACTATAAAATAAAATATACTGCAAAACTGTAAAAACAAACTATAGAGAAAATAGACTGGAATGAAGTATACCAAAAAGTTAACATTGGTTAGCTGTGTATGGTAGATGTGTGAATGTACATGTATCTATATCTATACACCCTTTTTCTACGATGATAATGTAATCTGGAAAAAAGAAGATTTTTTAGTAAATACATTATTCTCTAGATTTTGTGTTTTTAAATAGAGGTCACATTCACTTAATGCCTCAAATAGTATATACCTTATGTGTCATACCTGCACATTTTGGATGGGTTGAGCTCACCTCCAGGTTTAACTGTTTGACCTCCTGTTTTTGTTTTTTTTTTTAATCTACATGAAAATTTTCCAATAGTCTGGATTTGCTAACTCTAAACCCAACAGGGGTCCTCCAATATCTTACTTAATTACACATACTGCAAGGCAGAATATTCATCTCCACAGTACCTAAAACAGGTCCTTGAGCAAGTAAATGTTTAATTAATTTTTTAAAAATTGCTTCTATCAGGTAGAAAAACAAAAATACACAAACTGGTCTTCCCCTGGGCACCGTCTTTTTCACCTGTGGAGCCTGTCTCTTTTCTCAGCTGCTAGGAAGGTCCAGGTCGATGAGTGCTGTCTAATCAACATACAGAAGCTTGGGGCAGGAGATCTGATCACGATTTTCCTCATGGCTTTCCTTTAACCCTCCTATTCTTTGTTCCATATTCCAAATCCCTTTATTTTAAAATTTTATTTAATCTTCTATTGTATATGTTTATTCAAGCATCTGAAATCCCAAATCTGAAATGAGAAAAAAAAATGTTTTTCTGTTCTTTTAAAAGAGAGAAAGGTATTGGGTTGGCCAAAAAGTTCATTCAGGTTTTTCTGTAAACTTTTTGGCCAGCCTAATAGTACCTATTCTACTGGTAACATCACAGAACTAGTTCCTTGGGATTAAAATGACAAACATTATGTAAATTAAACGGTCTTTTATTCCCCAACAGCTTTCCGTGAAGATGAAAATATTGTTTTTCATTTCCATTCCCACATATTTTAAAAAGAGAACTGAATCTTGCTATGAATCTTGTTATTCTGACACTGGCTCAGTCACTACACAACTTAAAGACGTGTATAATATTCTCTGAACAAGTGCCTTCATTTTTCTTCTTCCCATTAAAACTACCTGTTTCTGGTACCACTCAACAACGCTCTGAATCAGAGACTACTGCTTCCCACTGAAGCAAAGGAACTGAAAAAAAATATTGCATATTCCTTCCAGTAAACAGAGTATTTTCCTTTCATTTTCCATATTTAAGAATGAGAACTAGCCTTAAAGGGCAAACCTTCTCCAAACCAGGAACAACATTTTATAAAAACACAGACGGTAAGGGCAAACTTGCACATTTTATCAAAGTGAGACTCAAGAGAAAGCTGCTTGTGCACTTTCAATATTAGAGAGTCCTAGCAACCAATAAGGATTTAACAGTACCATAAGCTTCGTGGAATATTAGAGAACAGCGCTCAGTATCTAACAGCCACCAACCCAGAGGATCAGTGACAAGAAGATGTTACCAGGACTAAGGCAGTAACCCCTGAGACAGTATGTGAACAGGGGAGTGAGGAAAGTGAAGGTGTACAGCCTGCGATGGCCTAGCAGAGGCCTGCTGCAGGCAAGGATAACAGGAGCAAGATCAGAGCCACTCCAGCTGAGAGGTCGGGGCCGGGGGCGGGGCAGGGGGAGGCAGGTGGGAAGCAGAAGATAAGACCAAGGAAACAGTCAGGGGTGAGATGACACAGGGCTTTGAGCCATGGTAAGAATTTGGTTTTTATGATTCTGATAAGAAGCCACCAGGTTTTGAAGGGACGTGAAAGTTCTGATTAGTTATTTTTAAAAAACCACCGCTGTTTGGAGAAACACTATAGAGAAGCAAGGGTAGAAGCTGGAAGACCAAGTCAGAGTCTTCACAGTCGTCCAGTAAAAGAGAATTGTGGTTTGTGTTAGAGAGGGCACATAATACGTGGTCGAAATTGAGCTATGTTTTCAAGGTAGAGTCAACAGAGTTTGCTGGATGCTTGGATGTGCGGTCAGAGCTGAAAAGAGGAGTCGATGATGATCCCTAGAGTTTCAGCCTCACTGAATGGCAGTAACATTTCCTGTGATAAGGAAGGTAAGTGAGGGGCAAACAGAAGAGGACTGGGTGGGTGTGTATCAGTAATTCTGTTTGGACATACTACATTTAAATGCTGATCAGACTTCCTAGTGGAGATGTTGAGCAAATAAACACATGCGTCTAGAGCTCAGGACAGAAGTAAAACTAGAAAGAAAAATTTGGAAGTCATCAGCTTATAGATGTTATTTATAGTCATGAAATATGGCTTGGGATAGAAATTGCCTTGGGAGAAAGTTATGGCTCAAAAGAGAGTATGGCCAAGAACCAAGCACTGTGGCAGTCTAACAGTGGTTGAGAAAAGAAGGAAAAGCCTGGAGACACAGAAAGAGTGACCAGTGAGGTGAAAGGAAATGCAGAAGAAGGTGGCGGTGACCTGGAAGCCAAATGCAGAAAAAATATCAAGGAGGAGGGAGCGAACAACTGTGTCACAGGAAGTGGAAATGTACACAGACACTGGATTTCACAAGTGACATAGGGGTGATGGAGACAAAAAGCCTGAGGTGAGAGTGTGGAGGAGGAAACAGGAGGAGGAGAAATAAAAGCTTAGAGGCAAGTCTTTCAAAGAGCTTTTTCTCATTCTCTTTCTTTTTTCTTTCTTTTGTCTTTTTAAGTAAAAGGGAGCAAAGAAATGGGTGGGACCTAGAAGGAGACGTTTGGTCTAGTGGGGATTATTTAAACGCGAGTTATTTATCAGCAGGTACTTGTTAAACGGATAAATTTAAAAATACCACAGGGAGCCAGTGATTCAACAGATGAGGTGCAAGACATCCAAACATACAGCTGGAACTCTGAGCAACATTTACTTTGTTTCAGGAGAATGTAAGGCATTATTCTATATATGACCATCTACTTTCTGATTTCAGTGAGATATAAAATGGAGTTGCTTATCTCTATTTATAACCAACGCACTATTTAAGATTATTTTTAAAGACTTTTAAAACCAAAGTTTACTGCCATGAAAAACTGGAGAGGTTCTAACTAACAAAATTCTGAAAACGAACTCACAGCTGCCAGCCCAAATTATTTTTAGCCAAATTAGCTTTGGGACAAGATCCCAAATCAGCAAACCAAAACCAAAATTTTCTGCACTGGCTCAAGTGTGCCTGGAGGAGGCTCCCACAGAACCTTTAAGCCCTCTGAGACGCTGGGCTCTTTGCTTAGGGTTCTGAGGTTTCTTTAAAAGAGAGGTTTCCTAGTCAAAATGAAACTTAAAAGACAGGCAGAGAGTTGGCGGGTGTGCTCCCTTCAGAGCGAGGCAACTTTGCTGGAAGGACGGCCGGCTCGCCCACCCCCACGCCTCCCGGCCCCCAGCCCACCCGCCCGGACGCCCGCTACTTGCCGGGGAGGCGGGCGACGCGGCAGCTCCGCCGTAGCTCCGTCCTCCGCGCCCGCCGAGCGCTGCTGGACTTCCCGTGGGCGTCGGGAAGGAGAGGCGGCCCGCCCACTACGCGCCGCAGACCCCGCCCCACGCCCGCGGCCACGCGCCGCGCGGAAGTCAGGGGGCCGCCGAGTCCCCTCCCCACGGGGACGCGCCGCCACTTAACCCTTCAAGGCCGGCCCTGCCGGAGGGAGTACGGGTTTTACGAGGCTGGAAGTCTCTGGGCGGCGGGAAGGAGAGGCCGGGCGGGCGGAGGAGGGGAACTCGCGCAGGATAATTGTCCCTGCGCTGCATTTTGTTTGTTTTCTCTCTTTTTTTTAATGTCCCTTGAGGCCCGCCTTGGAGGCCAGGAAGGAAAGGGACTCAGCTGTCTGTTCCTTACAGACGTGAGTGCGGGCTTGGGAGCTCCATTCGCTGCTCCCGCGCCTACCTAGCGCGCCCAGCCTTGAGCCTGCAGCGGAGCCCGGGTCTCCCTACAGAAGCCCCTAGACTCTAAAGGGAGGAAACAGCCAGTCTCACCCAAACAAACCCTCTAAGACCCTTCCCGAGGTACAGCGACTCTCCGGGCCCTCCAAGTTGGTCCCTTGGCCCTTCCTTTCTCTTTGGGGTTCTTTCACTGACTACTGCTGCAGTCAACCACATCCCTCGTTGGGGGTGGTGGCGTATCAGTACCTCCCCACTCTCAACACCAACCAAAAGCCACCTTGAGAAAGATTCCTTTCTCAGACTCTTTTTCACAGCCGAAATTAGAACTCCGCTTAATATTTAGGGAGAACAGAAAAGCAACCGAGTAATTCTAAGAAGGATAAAATGCCTGATAAAGCCAAATATGTTATCCTACCATATCTATCTCAGGCTCCCAATCCCAGTCATTCCCAAAGAACCCAGTTCAGAAACCACATACCCCCCCTAACCCCACCCCACCCCACCCCCGCCTTCTTTTCAGGCAATCCCTACTCACTGCCAAAGGAGGAGAACCCCATTACTAAACATCAGAGAAGACAATGAATAGTACATTGGAATTGAAGGTCCATACCTGGATCCCAGAGGCTTACTACTGGTAGAGCTAAGTTATTTTCTCTTCCTCTCCCCCCTACCTAACATGAGGATGGGTCATTGAAGGTGGCACTGGCAGACAGTAATTACTTGGTGAAATGCCCAATTAACCATCATGTCAATACAATTCATTATCCACTGACAGTGGTTTCTCCTCCTCCCTCTATTGACTTTTCAGGTAAACAGTGGCCTCCCTGTTACTAAATCTGGTACTTTTTGTTGCCTTTATTTCCCCTTCATTTCCTAATCTCCCTTTGGCAATTGACAAGGTTGATCATTGTCTCCTCCAGATATTCTAGTTCCTTGATATTAACAACCCATGGGGCCTTCATGCTTATCCTACTTGTTAAAATTCTTCTCTTTCAGTCTCTTCTGCCTGTTCCTCTTCCTCTGGCAACCCTTCATACCACTGCTTTCCAAACTTCTTCATTGAAATATCACTAATGACAAATGCGATAAACACTTACTTCCCCATTCATCACCCACATCACATGCATAAGTGAACCTAAAGTCACTAATGTTAAGGGCAAATTTACTTGAATTGTCTCATTTTATGTTTTAAATTGCTCCAAATTTTGCACTGTTCTTCATAAATATTCACATGTTGTACTAAAAAAAATTTCAAATTGGTTACCAGTTAAATTTTTCTCCCCAAATTATCAAGTATACATGTCAAGAAAATGCACCAATCACTTATGCCACAAATATTTAGAGTCTTCTAAAGGCACTAGGGATATAGTGTGAACAAGACAGAGATGGCCCAGTCCTCATGGAGATTTTGCAGTCTAGAGCAGGAGACAGAGGACAGACATGATGCACAATTTCAGATCCATTCATTGAAAAGAATGAATGGAAGAAAGCACAGTAAAGTGGGGAGGAGTGCTAATTAAGTCAGGAAAGAGATGGCTTCTCTGACATGTAAAACGTCTTTCCTGTGGCTTCATACCCTTGAAACCCTTGGCATTCAATGCTCGTGTTTTCAGGGTCTTGATCCACTGTCCTCTTTCACTTACTCTACCATTTCCCTGGATTATCTTACATATGTCCATCAGACTCACAGCTCAATCGGTAAGGATATAAATGATTTGAACATGATTAATGAACTTGACCTCATTGACAGATACAGATTATGGCACCCAATACAATTTCAGAACACATATTCTTTTCACGTACATATGGAACATTAACAAAATCAGACCATGTTTTTGGCCATTGAGCAAGTCTCCACAAAGCAAATCAAAACAAATCAAAAGACTGAAATAATATGAATGTGTTCACTAACCACTAATCTGAAAAACAAAAACAGAAACGGGAAAAGCCCCTATATGTCTGGAAATTAAATGACACATTTCAAAATAAGCTGTGGGTCAAAAAATAAACCACAACAGAAATCATAAAATATTTCGATTTGAATGTTACTAAAAATACTAAATATCAAAACTTGTGGGATATAGCTAAAATACAATGAGAGGGAAATTTCTGGTCTTAAATGGGCATATCAGAAAACAAAGCCAGAAAGTCAACTGTCTAAACAACCACATCAAGAAATTAGGGAAGGAAAAAAAAACCCCAGGAAATGAAATCCAAATAAAAAGATAGAAATAATAAAAATAAGACCAGAAATTCAAGATTAGAAAAAAAATAACAGAGGATCAACAAGAGCAAAAGATGGTTCTTTGAAAAAGACTAATGAAATTAATAAACAGCTGGTAAAACTAGTCATCAAAAAAAGAGAGAAGACACAAATAACAATAGTAGAAATAAAAAGGAAACATCACCACAGATCATGACATTTAAAATATGAAAGATATTAACAACTTCATTCCAATAAGCTATTTAGATGAAATGAACTGGGAGAGACAGTTATCCATGTGTCTCTTATGTTCCTCTATGTCTTAATGAGTACGTGCAAGATCCTGACTACTCTTTACCTGAGCCATTTCTTAGGGTAGCATTTACAGTGAGCAGCCTTGAGATATGAGGTACTGTCTCCTTCCAGGATAGAGAACAAGCTTGCTTACTGCTTGCTATAAAAGTGGTGGATTCCTTAAGCTCAGTGTTCCTCAGATGTGACACAGACCCACTGCACGTGTAGCACGGACCTGGGCCTCGTGTCACCCACAGGGGGCTTGTGAGCAAGAGGAACCATTGCAAATATGCTGATAGTAGTGCCGCTTGCTGTGTCATGAGTAACGAAATCCTTTGTCTCTGATCCAGGAGTTTTGTGTCTTCTGCCAGAATCCATGAGACAGTAATAGGCTAACTTATTAGATTGTAAGTGGGGTAAAATCAAATCCCAGACCTGACAAAATGGATAGGAGGGACTGCTAGTGACAGTGAAGATATCATCAAATTCTCTCCCCCCCAAACAAATATAAACTGGACAAAATTGTCAAAAACAATCATTTGAGGGCTCTGGAAATTGACCAAAGGAAAACAACAAATTGAGAATCATTTATTCACTTTAAAAAACTCTGCTGAATTTTGGGTAGGAGTAGTGGGAATCTGCAGCATTCTAACCAGAAGCTGCTCTTATCTCCCAACCCCCATATACTCCTCAGCTTTGTTGGGGCAACAGTGCTACCAGCATGAGGCCAGCAATGAAAGCCAGGAGCCCCACAGCTGGAGGCAGCCAACTTGACTTGGTAGAGGGCAAAAAGTCCATACCTAGTGGTGCTGTCAAGAAAAATTGCACACTTGGGAGGAAATAAATGGAGAAAGCCCATAGCTGTTAGCCTGAAGTCATGATCTCACGTGAGGTGTGCAGCAGACCAGTGGATTTAAGTTCTCTTTTGGCCAAAAATTTAACAGGGAGATCCTGGAAATGAGAGAGCCACTGAGGGTCAAGATAGGCTCTTCACTTATCTCTGCGTGACTGGGAGGCGACATATACACAGGGAGACACAGGCTTGCCCCTACAAGCCTGCCCCTGCAGATATCTGCATTTGAACCCTGGTTCTAGCACTAACTGTGTGACCTTTGTCAAGTCCATTTAACTGTTCTGTGCATGTTTCTTAATCTGTAAAATGGGAAAAAGCAGTTTTTTAAATATAATAGTTATAATAAATATAATTTATTTACTTGAGAGAAGTAAATAAATTACATTGAATGCAGAACATAGTACAGCAGGCAATAGTATTACAAAAGTATTTACTATTATTACTTCTCAAAATGTGGTTTAAAAACACTTGCCTCAGAATTCTGGAGGGAAGTCCAAGGTTCAATCCAGGTGTACTGAATCAAAGTCTCAGGTTCAGGGGAAGGAACCTGAGAAAGATCAGTTTTTTTACAAGTTGACTAGGTGATTCTTATACCACCAATGCTTGAGAACTATTATTTTTAGGTAAGATTTCTGGTTTTCTGTTTGGGGTCTATGTGCACATGCTTGAAGGTACAAATTATCATATTTACTTCAGTATCCTCATTGCCTAGCACACAGCAGACATTTAGTCAAACATCTGTTAAATAACAGAAAGCTTTATTTAAAGCTAATCAATGTCCAGTGCTGCAATTCCCACAATGTGGAATAAATAACAAATTAGGCTTACAATTCAAACCTTTATATTAATATAAAAGAGCTAAAATTACTCTAATATCATACAGAGCAGGGATTCTTTAATAAAACTTTTTGAGTCATGGACTCCTTTGAGAATGTGATGAAAACTACAAACTCTCTTCAGAAGACTGAAGATATATATTAAACCTTGCAAATAATTTTAAAGGGTTCACCTCAGGTTAAAAACATCTCATATGAAAACTGGCTTGTTGTCTGTCTCCTAGAACAAAACACTAAGTTCTTGTTTATCACTGAATCTCTACTTCTAGAAAAAAGGACAGAGCATAGTTGGCACTAAATAAATATTTGCTGAATGAATAAATGAGTCACTGATAAAAGGATGCTATCTGGAGGTTATCTGGAACTCCTTGAGTCACCCAAGGGTGATGTACAGTAGAGAATGAAAGCACAGATGTTGTATATCTTATTCATGACCAAGATGTAACCTGGAATTTCTAGAGGTGGGTAATGAAAAAACAGGTCACTTGGACCAATGTTTCCACTTAAGACGAAATATGAAGAAACACAATAAGCACCTTGAAGACGTAAGACAGAATTTACCTCATCAAATTCAGGAAGAGGTTGAGTTCAGGAAGCTACTTTTGCCCTTCGGGTGGCTGCCAATCTAGAGAAGTAAGTTGAGAAGCAGAGTTGTACTGTCATCAACAAGAGTTGGAAAGACAACGGTTGGGTTTGGTATTCACCGAAAGTGGTGAAACACCCCTTGCTCTACACTGAAGCCCAAGGGCGCTACCCTGGAGTGAGGGTACAAACTGCAGTGCAGTGGGCCCTCTGGAAGGCCATAAAATCTAAAGCCTAAGTTCCAGACTGCTAATGACCACAGGTACACAGCAGAAAGAAACAAAAACCTCTTAGGGAAGAGAAAATCATCCTAGATCTTACATTATTTCTGTTTTTTTTTTCACGTTTCTAATGCAAACAATCAAAGATAATGAGGTAGAAGAATAACCAAGACAACATTAACTAGAAGCAACATGAACTACAGACAGCAGAAACAGAACCAAAGCAGGCTGTAGATATTGGGATTCTCAGACACAAAGTGTAATCCATGGAAATAAAATCCTCACTGAAAAACGCAGCAAGGGACTGGATACCATAAAAAGTAACAGAGCAGATAAGAAAAAGAATCTAACAGAAAAACAGAATTAAAAATAGAAATTATGAACTCAATGAATGAGTTTCACCGCAAATTAAAAACACCTGAAAAGTGAAGTTGTGATTTAAAAGCTACATAAGAAGAAACTAGGATGATCAGAGAAAATAAATATAGAACATATAGAAGAAAAATGAAGATATATAAGAAATATACCAAGAAGGTCTAACATATGTTTACTCAGGGCCCCAGAAGACAGGAGAGAGAATATTGGGCAGAGGCAATATCTAAAGAGATTATAGTTGAGAATGTCCCAGTACTGACATGTCAGCTCATCCAAGATGCCTAATAAAACCCAAGTGGGAAAATACAATGAAATTTTCACTTAACACAGCATAATTAAACAGCAGGAAATCAAATACAAAGACAAAATCTTGAAAGCAGCCAGAGGAAAAAAGACAGATTAGTTTCAATGGAGCAAAAGACTCATAGCTGATTTCTTCATAGTAACAAAATGGAAGCCAGAAGACGATGAGAAGATATCCCCAAGTGAATTCTATGTCCAGCAAAAATCTCCTTCAAGAATGAAGCCAAAATGAAGACATTAAAAAAACCCCAAAAAACATGCATTTGCAACCAGCTGACTGGCACTAAAGGAAATTCTAAATGTATTCTTCAGGTGGAAGGAAAATTATTCCAGATGGAAGCTCAAAGACACAGCAAAGAACAAAGAGCAGGACTTCCCTGGTGGCGCAGTGGTTAAGAATCCACCTGCCAGGGCTTCCCTGGTGGCGCAGTGGTTGAGAGTCCGCCTGCCGATGCAGGGGACACGGGTTCGTGCCCCGGTCCGGGAGGATCCCACGTGCCGCGGAGCGGCTGGGCCCGTGAGCCGTGGCCACTGAGCCTGCGCGTCCGGAGCATGTGCTCCGCAACGGGAGAGGCCACAGCAGTGAGAGGCCCGCGTACCGGAAAAAAAAAAAAAAAAAAAAAAAGAATCCACCTGCCAGTGCAGGGGACATGGGTTCAAGCCCTGGTCCGGGAAAATCCCACATGCCACGGAGCAACTAAGCCCGTGCGCCACAACTACTGAGCCGGCGCTCTAGAGCCCACGAGCCACAACTACTGAGCCCATGTGCCACAACTACTGAAGCCTGCGCACCTAGAGTCTGTGCTCTGCAACAAGAGAAGCCACTGCAATGAGAAGCCTGTGCACCACAACGATGAGTAGTCCCCTCTCACCGCAACTAGAGGAAAGCCCACATGCAGCAACAAAGACCCAACATAGCCAAAAATAAATAAATGAATAAATAAATTTACTTAAAAAAAAAAGAACAAAGAGCAAAGAAGGTGGCAAATCCATGGGTAAATCTAAATGAATATTGGCTATATAAGACAATAGTAATGACTTCTAGATACAGAATATACGACAATATACAAATTGAGAGGGTGGTAAATGAACTCATAAAGCAATTGTCAAAAAATTCCAAAGAATTTAAATCATATACAGAATATATTATCTGATCACAATGCAATTATGTTAGAAGTCAATAATAAAAGAGAACTTAAATACTTATTTTTGGAAAGTAAGAATAATAGTTCTAAATAATATCTATGGCTCAAATTAGAATAATGAAATCAGAAAATTCTTTGAAATTGATGAATAACTAAAACAGATATCAAGACTTGTAGAATGGAGTTCATGGTAGGCAGAATTCTAAGATGGTCCCTGAAATCCCTCCCTATCTCCATATCCATATCTTTGTGTGGGCAGAGCCTATAACTTGCTTCTTACCAAAAGAATATGGCAAAGGTGAAAAGATTTTGAAAATGCAGTTAAGGTCCTTATTCAGTTGACTCTAAATTCATCAAAAGGGAGATTATTTAAGGGTAGGGCCTCTGATCTCATCAGGTGAATCCTGTCAGTCTTTCCCTGAAAGAAGAGACTCAAAGCAACATATTTCCTCCTGCTGGCCTTGAAGAAACAGTCATGATGTGAAATGCTTATGGAAAGGAGAAGCCTCCAGTGACTGAGGGCCTCAGTTCTACAGCTGCAAGGAGCTGAATTTTGTCAACAACCTGATGAGTTTGGAAGAGGACCCCCAAGCTCCAGATAAGAAGGCAGTTCAGGTGACTACTTGACTGTAGCCTTGTGAGACCCTGAGCATAGGACTTAGCTAAGCTGTGCCAAGACTCTTGACCTATAAATACTGTGCAATTATAAAAGTATGCTGTTTTAAACTGGTATGATTATGGTAATTTGTTATGTAGCACAGAAAATTAACATGGAGCTAAAGTACAATAAGAGGTAAATCTATAGTTTTAAATATGCATTAGACTGTAAAGTTAAAAATCTGAACTAAATATCCACTACAAGAATATAGAAAAATAATGAGCAACTCAACCTAGAGAAAAAGAATATCATAAAAAGCTGAAATCAATGAAACAGACAACAAGAAAAACAACTGAAATAGTGGCTCTTGTATATATACAATGGAATATTACTCTGCCATAAAAAAGAATGAAATCTTGCCATTTGCAACAACTGGGTAGACCTAGAGGGCATTATACTAAGTCAGACAGAGAAAGACAAATACTATATGATTTCACTTATATGTGGAATCTAAAAAACAAAACAATGAACAACCATAACAAAACAGAAATAGTCATGGATACAGAGAACAAATAGGTTGTTGCCAGAGGGGAGGGGGGTGAGTGAAATAGGTCAGGGGAATTAAGAGGTACAAACTCCCATACAAGATAGATGAGTCACAGGGATGAAATGGATAGCACGGGGAATATAGTCAATAATAACATAACATCTTTGTATGGTGACAGAGGGTAGCTAGACTTACCATAGTGACCATTTTTTAATGTACAGAAATATTGCATCACTATGTTCCAGGAACTGGCATAGTGCTGTAGGTCAATTATATTTCAAAAACAACCAAACAATCTCATAGAAAAAGAGATCAGATTTGTGGTTACCAGAGGTGGGGATGTGGGGATGAGGGGTGAGGGGGAACTGGATGAAGGTAGTCAAAGGGTACAAACTTCCAGTTATAAGATAAATAAGCACTAAGGACATAAATTACATGATTAATGTAATTAACATTGCTGTATATTACATATGAAAGTTGTTAAGACAGTTGTAAGAACTCCTACGAGTTCTCATCACAAGGAAAACTTTATTTTTCTTTCACTAAAATTATTGTGGTAATCACTGCATGATGAATGTAAGTCAAATCATTCTGCTGTACACCTTAAACTTATACAGGGTTGTATGTCAATTATATGTCAGTAAAACTGGAAGGAAAAAAATATTGGCTCTTTGAAGAAAACAATAAAAGTGATAAGCCTCTGGTAAGACTGGTCAAGTAAAAAAGAAAGAAGATACAAATATTTTACATAATACACAGTGGTATAAATTTGTATACTACAAATAGCAGTAATAGGAATGAAAAGAACATCAGTACAGATTTGGCATATGATAAAAAGTGGGCAGGGATAACCCTGTGCTAATAAATTTGAAAATGCAGATGAAATGGACAGATTCTTGGGAATATTCCATTTACCAATATTATATAAGAAGTACTCTTATTAATAAAAAAATTGAATCAGTATCCCACAAAGACCAAACCAGACTCCAACCAAACACCTCAGATTTGTAACAAAACATTTAAGGAGGAGTAATGTAAATTTTATAGACTCTGTTCCAGAAACTAAGAAAAGAAAGCCACTCTCCAGCTCACTGTATCAGGATATATAATCTTGATATTAAGCAAAAATATTAAAACAAACCAAATCCAGTTATTAAAAACAAACAAATCACATCATGACTAGACTGGTTTTACCTCAGAAAAATGTTGGTTTAATAATAGGAAAGCAATTCTTTGACCACATAAAAAGAATAAAGAGAATAAAGGCAGCAAAACAATCATTTTTCTCAACAAATACAGAAAAAAATTGTTTTATAAAATTCAACATCATTTATGATCATAAAAAAAAACTCTTAGCAAACTAAGAATAGAAGGGAAATTTCTAAATTTAGTAAAATTACTGTAAACTGTCTACAGGATACCTTGAAAGCATTCCTAGAGAACAGGAACAAAACAAGAATGCCTATTATGACCACTTCTATTCAGCACTGTACTGGAGGTCCCCGCCAATGTAATTAGACAAGAAAAAGAAAGAAAAGGTGTGAGGAATAGAAAGAAGAATCTGTCCCGGCTTGCAGATGGTACAACTATATACACAGAAAATCCAAAAGCATATACAAATTACTGTAATTGACAAGAGAATTTAGCAAAATTGCTGAATAGAAGAATCAATTTAAAAGTTGTATTTCCACATACTAGCAACAAATAAAAAATTTAAAGATTATAATAGCATCAAAAATATAAAGAAAACAATATTAATTTAACATGGGACTTCCCTGGTGGCGCAGTGGTTAAGAATCTGCCTGCCAGTGCAGGGGACACAGGTTCAAGCCCTGGTCCAGGAAGATCTCACATGCCGTGGAGAAACTAAGCCCGTGTGCCACAACTACTGAGCCTGCGCTCTAGAGCCTCCAAGCCACAACTATTGAGCTCACGAGCCACAACTACTGTAGCCCGCGCACCTAGAGCCTGTGCTCTGCAACAGAAGCCACTGCAATGAGAGGCCCGTGCACCACAACGAAGAGCAGCCCCCACTCGCCACAACTAGAGAAAGCCTGTGCACAGCAATGAAGACCCAACACAGCCAAAAATAAATAAATAAATTTTTAAAAAGATTAATTTAACAAAAATATACAGAATACTTCTATGAAGAAAATTACAAAACTTTATCAAAAGATTTAAGGAAGACCACAGCAATGGAAAGATGGGTTCATTCAATGGAAAATGCACTATTATAAAGAGGAAATTGTTCACACACTAAACACAATTCCAATCAAAATCCTAACAGATTTATTTTGCTTTGTTGAAACTTGTGCTAACTCTAAACTTTGTATAAAAATACAAAGGACGGATGACAGCCAAAATCTTGAAGAACAAGGTATAAACACTTGTTTTACCAATATTAAGAATTTTAAAAGCTTTAGTAATTAAGATAATATGTTACTGGTGTATGAACAAACTGATCAATGGAATAAAACAGAGAGCCCAGAAACAGACTCAGGTAAATATGGGCATTTAATAGGTGAAAGACTTGGCATGGCAAATCAACAGAGAAAGATGAGTTTTTAAGGGGGGGCGGGGGGGGGGGAACCTGGACACCTACCTTATCCCATTTACAAAACTCAATTCAAGTAGAAGACAAAATCATACATATTTAGAACATGGTACAGGAGAAGATATTCATGACCTCAGGATAGAAAAGTATTTCTTTAACAATACACAAAACACCAACAATATGGGAAAAGACTGATATTTCACTAGGAGCAGAAAGATAAACACAAACTGTGAGAAGATATTTGAAACCAAAGGATTAATCTCCTGAATATATAAAGGAATCCTTTTAACCAAAGCATCCAATTATTTTTTAAATGGGCAAAAAATGTGAACAAGGACTTCACAAAAGAGGAAATCCAAGTGGTAGATAAACCTGTGAGGAAAAAAAAATTAACCTCATAGAAAAGCAAAGTAAGCAGCAATGAGGTATAATAGCATTTTCTTTAAAAATATACATATATATCTACAAAAATAACTGAAACACATCAAAATGCATAATGGAATTACGGGTGGATTTTATTCTGTGAACCATTATTTCTCAAATTCTTAAGTGTTGCTTTTACGACATTACAAACTCATGAGATTTTCTGAAATTTTAAAGTCTGACAACACGAATTTGGAACTTTCCATTGTTACTGGTGAAAGCACTGATTGATACAATTGCTTTAGAAAAGTCAGGTGTCACCTAGTAAAGATGAAGATATATGTAGTCTATCAGCAAACGATTCCATTCCTAGATGTACTCTCAAGGGATGATACATATGTGCAACGACATAATATACAAAAATGTTCATAGTGGCTTTGTTTATAACAGCAAAAAACCTGGAACAATCCAAATGCCACCATAGTAGAAAAGACACATAACTTTGGTATATTTATATGATGGACTACTATGCAGTAATGAAAACTATAGCCATATGCATCAACATGGATGACAGCAAAGCAAAGTCACAAAAGAATATGTGTAATAACTAATTCATTAAATAGAATATTCCATTAAACTTTATTTATTCAGGTTTACTTTTGCCTGATTTTCTTAGACGTTTTTCAGGAACATAAACATCAGTACTATTCAAAGTATGGTCCAACAACCATACTGAACTGTCAGTGGCTGATGAAGAGAGAAGCACATAAAGTGAGAGTAAGCATGCATAGAAAGTAAGCATTTGGAAAGGCCGATAGCAATTTGCTATTACCAAAACATTCAAGCACAAGATTTTGTATTTACAAAATTATGAGTTTGTGATTACTTGGAAATTTTTTTTTTTTGCTGTACGCGGGCCTCTCACTGTTGTGGCCTCTCCCGTTGCGGAGCACAGGCTCCGGACGCGCAGGCTCAGCGGCCATGGCTCACGGGCCCAGCCGCTCCGCGGCATGTGGGATCTTCCCGGACCGGGGCACGAACCCGTGCCCCCTGCATCGGCAGGCAGACTCTCAACCACTGCGCCACCAGGGAAGCCCGGAAATTTTTTTTAAAGTAGTTTGAGAACTAGTATACATAACTGGTAAAAAGAAAAAGAAAAATTATTTTCATTACAAGCAGAACATTGGTTATCTCTAGGGAAGAAATTGAGAGATGTGATCAGGAAAGGATACATAGAGCCTTTTATGGTGCTGACAATATTGCATTTCTTAACCTGAGCATTGGTTATTATGAGTATGTGCTTTATAATTTTATATCTCTTTAAATTGTACATGTTTAATACCCTCTTCTGTATTATCACAAATTTCACAATTTTTAAAAGTTTACAAATTTGTTATAAACAATACCAATTCTTTAAAAATATATACATTTATCTATGGAAAAGCTGAAATACATCAAAGCAGATGGTGGATTATTGGCAGATTTTACTCCTCGAACCACTTTTTCTCAAATTCTTGCGTTGTCTTCTCTTTGTAAGGTAGTAGCAGTCACTAGTAATTACCAGCACTAAAAACAGATTATGCCAGGCCTAATATATGTTGATTTCAGCAAGGAATATAATCATCCTAATGATGCTATCTTATGGATAAAATGGAGAAACGCAGACTGAAAAATAGCACATTTGGTGGTTTAGGGATAACATCCCTATATTTTCCTCCAGAATTTGGAAACAACTGAGATGAAGTTATTCAGATCAAAGATCACTTTTACTAGTAACAAAGTTAAAGAACATGTTTTTTGATCTGTACCGAGGAGTCCACACCCCTGAATTAGGGATTAATTCACTCAATTGCTGGCCTAGCTAGACAACTATGCATCACTCCCCATACCTGGAGAGGACAAAGTGAAATTCCTTAGGGAACAAGTCTTTTGATCTATATATTTTCTCCCTCCTCTAGCATCCTATAAAGGTCTTAGAACCTTCAAGTCCATTCTGCTTCATGACTTGCTTAACATTAGTTTCTTACATAGCTATCCTGTCTCCCCCGACAATTATGTTCCTGGAGGTCAGATTATCTTACTCATTTTTGAAACTTCTAGCAGTCTATTATGTACATGATAGACTTTCCTATTTGTTACATACTATTCAAGAGCCCATATGAGTTGAAGCTACAGTAAGAACTTTAAGAACTAAAGAAAGATCAAGTGATTAAATTGGACCAATGACAAAAATATAGCTATTATTTATTAAGGGCTTGTATATGATAGGCACTGACCCTAAGTGTTTTATGAACATCTCATTATATTCTCATTATAGTAGATATTACCTTAGTAATAAATGAAGAAACAGAAATGCCGAGTTAACAAAATCATTTGTGTGAGGTCACCGACCATGATCTGAACTTGACTATGACTCCAAAGCCAAAGCACTGAACCTCTATTTTTTTAATTAAAAAATTTTATTTATTTATTTTTGGCTGTGTTAGGTCTTCATTGCAGTGCGCGGGCTTCTCATTGCGGTGTCTTGTTGCGGAGCACAGGCCCTAGGCGCCTGAGCTCAGTAGTTGTGGCTCACGGGCTTAGTTGCTCTGCGGCATGTAGGAGGCGGATTCTTAACCGCTGCGCCACCAGGGAAGCCCCTGAACTGCTACTGAGGTATACTGAAATCAAGACTGCTAAACCTTTGGAGATCTATCCTTAAGTGGTGCTTGTAGATAATTACTGCATAGTGGTTGAGAAAGGGGGGTCTGGAGCCAGACTGCCATGGTTCATATTCCAGATTTTGTTAATTACTAACTGTGATATAGGCAGGTTTCTTAACCTCTCTAGGCCTCCCTTTCCTCATCTGTAAAATGGGAATAATATCCTTACTTCATAGGATTATTGCAAAGATGAAACGTGTCAGTACAAGCAAAAGACTTATCACAGCAGCTGGCACAAGGAAAGCATTCAATAAGTGTTAACCCATTGGGTTGGCCAAAAATTTCATTTGGTGAATGAATACGTTGCTCAATTTAGTTCCTGGTGAAAATGAAAAATGTCTTTTTACTTAAAACTGAACGAACTTTTTGGCCAGCCCAATATATTATTATTTCTCTGCTACTTTTGTACTTGTGCCTAGGAATCAGAACATCCCCCATAACATTATAATGGGGAACAAAGTTCAGAAAACTTGGCATTATACAACCAAAGGTTAATTTACCTAAAAACTAAGAGCTTTTTAGGGAATTGAAGGCTTAACTTCCTTTCACCAAAACTTTCAGTAAGAAAAGGAAAAGTAAGGTTAAAAGTGAGGTGTTTACAGGTTGTATTTCTCTTCTTTAACTTTCTTTCTTGGTCAGTCCCTGAGATGTTCCAATGAAATATCAAGTAAATTATCACTCTCTTGCTACAAAACTATACTCCAAGCTGCAAGCTGATAAGGAGCTTCAAAAAGATTTAAATCTTGACAGAAATAAGTGAAGTCAGTTTGTTGAAATATTTTTTTATTCTACAAGAATTGATTGGTGCAATCCTGCAGAACGAACATTTTTAATTTAGAGAAATTTTTCTTTTCAAAAGTAAACGAAAACCCCCTTTGAATAATTGATATATCAATTTGTTTAATTCTTGAAAACAATAGTCATAGGGTCTGCTTTGTCCTATTTAACCATAAATGTTACACATTTACAAACTGAAGCAAAAATGGATAGTACAGAGATTTAAATGAAATCTTTCAAAGAATAAAATTGCTTTTCAGTCCACTGTGTTTTCAAAGTTGACTATCATCAAGCCAGGATGAAAGCTGTGAACCCCAAACCATTTGTTTCTTTAATAAAAAATGAATATTTAGATTATTAGCAAAGTAATATCTTAAAATGTATCTTCACACAGTTGGAATTTTAGTATAAACTTATATATCAAGTCCCTTTCCATTATTTATTCTACTTTAAAAATATATACAGCTAATGATGTTTAAATATGTATTCTGAGCCATATGTCCAAACGTAAATATTTGGGGAATTCAAACTGTTGCAACAAGTTATGAAAGGATTAAAGAAAAAAGATGAGCTACAAATTATATAGGGGAAGGAAGAAAAAAGTTCTTACTTAATATTCATGTCTAGGTAGATATGTATTTTCTAATTTTAATATACATACCTAGTTGAGTATAGGCAAGCCATCAAACTTTAACCAGTTACAAACAGACTAGACTAAGTCACTACTATTTTCTACAACAGGTAACAGTGGTGATTTAAAAAAATTTTAATATATCTCAATAGTTTCACCGCAAGTTATCTGTGGTAATAATCTTTAAATATCATGAAGTTTTGATAGGCACAGATTAAATAACTGCATTATCTATGCCAAACTCGGCACACTTATGATACCCAGCTCTGCTGAATTATGGTGTAACTATCTGAATACAAAAGAGCAGACAGGCAACCAGAAAAGGACATTTAACATACTCCCATGTTTATCACTTTAACATTAGTGTTTAAAATTTGCAAATCTAGAGGGACACTTAAAAAGCTACAGGACAACTCCAATACAAGAACCCCAATAGATAAATCTGCAGAATCTTAAACTTCAGTTCTTAATCCACTGGTATATATTGTTGAAGGAGTAGCTATTTGGTCTTCAAAAATTTTAGAATTAAAAGTCTGAAAATATGTTCATCCCTTGCTACACTGTAGCACTTGAAATTAGCAAGCAGGACAACCTGAATTCATTTTGCTCTTACATGCAGCAGTGTATATGCATCTTAAGACAGCTTAGAATTAAGAGTTAACTTCTAGTCAGTAGTGGTAAGTGACTAGAATTGCTATCCAATCAGTATTCTGTGGTACCACATATCAAAGTCCTAACAATATGACAGTCACGTTCAGCACTCATCACTTTTAGGTGGGGGATAGAAGCATGGCAAAAAGCAGTTGCAATTTTTTTTTTAACAGCATAAAAGCTTTAAACCCAGTTCTGCATCATCTTGTATTCCATTCTAGAATACTTGGAATCTTATTTCAATCAGCTCAATGTATGCAAGTTATAAAACACAAACACAGTCTAAACCCTATAGTCTACAGAAAATGCACTAATACTCGTTAAATGCAGTACAATCAATGAAGATTATCAAATAAGAAACACATACACGGCATTCTAAATTTTTAACATCATCTTAGGGCTGTTAACCAGAGATTGTACAAATTACATGTGCAAGACAAAAAAAACCAAAAAAGAAAGAAAGAAAGAAAAAAACCAAAGTAACTAACTTCTCAGTGCATCACACCCATTAGGATAAAATGTATGGCACTTTTATAATACTATATTACAACTCTCAATTTAAGCTGGGAGTGACTCAGACATTAAAGCCACATAAGAGCAAGAACTAGCCAATTCAAATGTTTACGATGAAACAGATCACCTTTTTTCTTTATAAAAGCACTGAAAATGTAATATGTGCAGATAACTCACTAAAAGTCTTCTCATTTCATTTGCCCCCCATTGTAGTGTCTTAAATTATTCTGTAATTATTCTACCTGTTACAACAGTCTGACTTTTAAGGCCTGTGTAAACTCTATTATGTTATTGAAACATACTATTTTCTGTGTGGTAAAAATGTCTTTATGAAAAAAAATAACATATCTGGTTATAGATCATAGAATAAACCCAAACAATAAAAACGATATTTTCCAAGCTACTGAGAAATAAATTAAACCATGATGTATCAATTTAAAATTATATCAATATTAACTAACATTTCTATGGTAGATTTTTTTCCTCATAAAATTAAACAGTGCAGAATAGGGCTTGGGCTATAGCTAATCACAACTGGTTTTCTTAAAAACAAAACTTTATTTCCTATAAACAACTGAAAGGTAATTTTCTTCCTCCACAACACATGTAGACATTAAACTGAAGGTTTTAAAAATCTCCACTACTTACAAGAAAAGTATTTTTAAATGGCTAAAAGGAACCAAAATACCAAATCAAAATACTTTAGTGTGCGAAGAGCAGATAGAAACAACCAAGAAAAGAGTAGATCATTGTGCTGAATATTTATGAATAGCCCAAAATAAGTCCCAAAGTTTTTCTACCTTTACAAATAAAAAAAGGTGTCCTTTCCACAGCTTGGGGAATGCATCGTACATCCCTCCACAACAAGTGTATGAGTAAGATTCTAAAAATGTTGCCAATATTAAGTTCTTCGGTACCTAAAATTAATTAGAGGACAGCAATATTACAGCGGCAATGGTGGATCAATTCTCAAAACGTAGTTACGATCCAACACGAGTTGTCGTGGTTCTTTTATCTGAGAAAAAGCTTTTCAGAAGAAATACCTGCCCTATGCTAACCACCAGAAGAATGAGGGCTTCTCCTACTGACCAATAGGCCACTCTTGTATTTAGATCCTCAGCTCGGCTTCGGCCTTGGGCCTCTCTCAAACGGAAATGAGTCTGATAGTCAATGACAGATTTCAGAGCTTCGTGAATTGAAACACAGGCAGATTCCATCTAAAGAGAAAGATTTTCAGTTAGTATGTTTTAATACTTTCTGTACAATCCATCTAGCATATTCATCTTTTCTTTTAATTTGATCGCAATTCCTCATCTGACTAACATTCTACTAAACTGGCACTCATTCATTCACTCATTCGTGTCAATGGTCCTGGCAAAGCAACGCTTCTACGCATTCTCACTAGGATGACTGGTAAGGCTAGAGATCCCATGAAGCAGCTATTGCCCCAAACTGGAACGTCCCAACTGTGGCATCTGTTAAGGTGGCAGATGGAACATGAAGCTAACAGTAGGAGAAATACTAAGCGGTTAAGGTTGGTAGCTACCGAGTTTCAAGGCCAGGTTTCTTAAAGAGGAAGAATTAGGAGGAAGGGAATGGCAGGTCACTAAATTTGACCAATTATAATGATATGAATCAAAGTCCAAATATATACAAAAACAAACGAAATATGGCATAAAAGTAGATTGTTAGTCAAAGTTATTTCAACTATCTTAAAAGCAGCCGAAACTGAAAAGTGATAGGTCAGAGTAGGAATTTTTTTTTCACGTTTACCACTTTGCTAAATAAGTCTTCCTCATGCCAGTCAACAAAACTAATATATACGTTCTCAACAGGACATAAGTTTCATTTTCACTGTGTAATGAGTTTGTAGGCCTTCATCTGATGACACCATAGCTTTTTCTAAATTACACTATCTGCTTTGAGATAGGTTAAGAGTAATTTTTTTTGTTGTATACCAGTTTAATGTTTTTCTACTGCTGAAAACTTAATCCTGGTGATGAAATATATGCTTTATTATACTTATTTTACATCACAAACCATGTATTAGTTTTTTATTTCAATTTTTGTTTGTTGTAATTTTAATAATAGACATTAGAAAATAATTTAAACACTTAATAAAGTTCTACCAAAGTAAGTATGAAAGGAATAGTTACAAAAATATTTCATTAAAAGTTCATTTAAAAAGTATGAGAGATGAAGACTGGCGTCCCTCACTGCCACCCGCGCTGGGCCTGCAGCAGCTCTTCTGTCCTGTGCTACAGACTCCCCAGAAGAAACAGTGTTTTCTTTGCTGCTTTAACAGTGGAATTAGATGTTAAGTATGTTGACATCGGTGCCCAGTATCCTGGTGAGGTAAGGAACAAAAGATCTTGGAATGAGGAGCCCTACAAGATGGCAGAGGAGTAAGACACGGAGAGCACCTTCCTCCCCACAAATACATCAAAAATTCATCTACATGTGGAACAACTCCTACAGAACACCTACTGAATGCCTGCAGAAGACCTCAGACTTCCCAAAAGACAAGAAACTCCCCACGTACCTGGGTAGGGCAAAAGAAAAAACAGAGACAAAAGAGTAGGGACGGGACCTGCACCTCTGGGAGGGAGCTGTGAAAGAGGAAAAGTTTCCACACACTAGGAAGCCCCTTCACTGGTGGGGACAGTGCGGGGGGAAGCTTCGGAGCCACGGAGGAGAGCGCAGCAACAGGGGTGCAAAGGGCAAAGCGCAGAGATTCCCGCACAGAAGATCGGTGCCGACCAGCACTCACCAGCCCGAGAGGCTTGTCTGCTCACCCACCGGGGCGGGTGGTGGCTGGGAGCTAAGGTTCAGGCTTTGGAGGTCGGATCCCAGGGAGAGGACTGGGGTTGGCTGCATGAACACAGCCTGAAGGGGGATAGTGCACCACAGCTAGCCGGGAGGGAGTCCGGGAAAAGGTCTGGACCTGCCAGAGAGGCAAGAGACCATTGTTTTGAGGTACGCGAGGAGAGGGGATTCAGAGTGCTGCCTAAACGAGCTTCAGAGATGGGTGTGAACCATGGCTATCAGCTTGGACCCCAGAGATAGGCATGAGACGCTAAGGGTGCTGCGGCAGCCACCAAGAAGCCTGTGTGCAAGCACAGGTCACTATCCATACCTCCCCTCTTGGGAGGCTGTCCAGCCTGCCACTGCCAGGGTCCCGTGATCCAGGGACAACTTCCCTGGGAGAACACACAGCCTGCCTCAGGCAGCTGCAATGTTACACTGGCCTCTGCCGCTGCAGGCTTGCCCTGCAAACCAATTATGACTACCATACCCTCCTCTCCCCAGCCTGAGTGAGCAAGACAGCCCTAATCAGCTGCTACTTTAACCCCGTCCTGTCAGGGTGGGAACAGACACCAGAGGGCAACCTACACACAGGGGCGGGGCCAAAACTAAAGCTGAGCCCCAGGAGCTGTGCGAACAAAGAAGAGAAAGGGAAATTTCTCTGTGCAGCCTCAGGAGCAGCGGATTAAATGCCACAATCAACTCGATGTATGCTGCATCTGTGGAATACCTGAATAGACAATGAATGTTCTCAAAATTGAGGCGGTGGACTTTGGGAGCAACTGTAGACTTGGGGTTTGCTTTCTGTGTCTGATTTGTTTTGGTTTTATCTTTATCTTAGTTTTAGTGCTTGTTATCACTGCTGGATCTGTTTATTGGTTTGGCTGCTCTCTTCCTTTTATTTATTTTTATTAATTTTTTAAATTTAATTTTATTCCTTTTTTTCTCTTTTTGTGAGGGTGTATGTGTATGCTTCTTTGTGTGAATTTGTCTATTTAGGTTTGCTTTTACCATTTGGTTTGAGGTTCTACCTGCTAGGTTTTTCTCTCTTCCCTTTCTTCTGAGCTGTGTGGCTGCCAGGGTCTTGGTGCTCTGGCCGGCTGTCGGGCCTGAGCCTCCGAGCTGGGAGAGCCGAGTCCAGGACACTGGACCACCAGAGACCTCCTAGCCACACGTAATGCCAATCGGCGAGAGCTCTCCCAGAGATGTCCGTCTCAACTCTAGGACCCAGCTCCACCCAACGGCCAGCAGGCTCCAATGTTGGACACCCCATGCCAAACAACTATCAAGACAGGAACACAATGCCACCCATTAGCAGAGAAGCTGCCTAAAGTCATACTAAGTTCACAGACACAGACACATACCAAAACATACCACTGGACACAGCCCTGCCACCAAAAGATCCAGCCCCACCCACCAGAGCACACACACCACTCCCCTCCACCAGGAAGTCTACACAAGCCACTGAACCAATCTCACACGCTGTGGGCAGACACCAAAAATAATGGGAACTACGGACTTGCAGCCTGTGAAAAGGAGACACCAAACACAGTAAGTTAAACAAAATGAGAAGACAGAGAAATACATAGCACATGAAGGAGCAAGGTAAAAACCCACCAGACCAAACAAATGAGGAGGAAATAGGCAGTCTACCTGAAAAAGAATTCAGAGTAATGATAGTAAAGATGATCCAAAATCTTGGCAACAGAATGGAGAAAACACAAGAAACGTTTAATGAGGACCTAGAAGAAATAAAGAGCAAGCAAACAATGATGAAGAACACATTAAATGAAATTAAAAATATTCTAGAAGGAATCAATAGCAAAATAACTGAGGCAGAAGGAAGGATAAGTGACCTGGAAGATAAAACAGTGGAAGTAACTGCCACAGAGCAGAATAAAGAAAAAAGAATGAAAATAATTGAGGACAGTCTCAGAGGCCTCTGGGATAACATTAAACACACCAATGTTCGAATTATAGGGGTCCCAGAAGAAGAAGAGAAGAAGAAAGAGTCTGAGAAAATATTTGAAGGGATTACAGTTGAAAACTTCCCTAACATTGGAAAGGAAATAGTCAAACAAGTCCAGGAAGCACAGAGAGTCCCATACAGGATAAATCCAAGGAGAAACACGCCAAAACATGTATTAATCCAACTAACGAAAATTAAATACAAAGAAAAATTATTAAAAGCAGCAAGGGAAAAGCAACAAATAACATACAAGGGAATCCCCATAAGATTAACGGCTGATCTTTCAGCACAAACTCTGCAAGCCAGAAGGGAGTGGCAGGACATATTGAAAGTGATGAAAGGGAAAAACCTACAACCAAGATTACTCTACCCAGCAAGAATCTCATTCAGATTTGACAAGAGAAATTAAAACCTTTACAGACAAGCAGAAGTTAAGAGAATTCAGCACCACCAAACCAGCTTTACAACAAATGCTAAAGGAAGTTCTCTAGGCAGGAAACAAAAGAGAAGGAAAAAACCTACAAAAACAAACCCAAAACAATCAAGAAAATGACAATAGGAACATACATCTCGATAATTACCTTATATGTAAATGGATTAAATGCCCCAACCAAAAGACACAGACTGGCTGAATGGACACAAAAACAAAACCTGTATATATGCTGTCTACAAGAGACCCACTTCAGACCTAGGGACACATACAGACTGAAACTGAGGGGATGGAAAAAGATATTCCATGCAAATGGAAATCAAAAGAAAGCTGAACTAGCAATTCTCATATCAGACAAAATAGACTTTAAAATAAAGACTATTACAAGAGACAAAGAAGGAGACTACGTAAAAATCAAGGGATCAATCCAAGAAGATATAACAACTGTAAACATTTATGCACCCAACATAGGAGCACCTCAATACATAAGGCAAATGCTAACAGCCATAAAAGGAGAAATTGTCAGTAACTACAAATCGACAGTAACTACAAATTACTGGCACTACTACAATAATAGTAGGGGACTTTACACCCCACTTTCACCAATGGACAGATCATCCAAAATGAAAATAAACAAGGAAACACAGCTTTAAATGAAACATTAGACCAGACGGACATAATTGACATTTATAGGACATTCCATCCAAAAACGACAGAATATACTTTCTTCTAAGTGCTCATGGAAAATTCTCCAGGATAGATCATATCTTGGGTCACAAATCAGGCCTTGGTAAATTTAAGAAAATTGAAATCGTATCAAGTATCTTTTCCAACCACAACGCTATGAAACTAGATATCAATTACAGGAAAAAATCTGTAAAAAACACAAACACATGGAGGCTAAACAATACACTACTTAATAACGAAGTGATCACTGAAGAAATTAAAGAGGAAATAAAAAAATACCTAGAAACAAATGACAATGGAGACACGACGATCCAAAACCTATGAGATGCAGCAAAAACAGTTCTAAGAGGGAGGTTTATAGCAATACAATCCTACCTTAAGAAACAGGAAACATCTCAAATAAACAACCTAACCTTGCATCTAAAGCAATTAGAGAAAGAAGAACAAAAAAACCCCAAAGTTAGAAAAAGGAAAGAAATCATAAAAATCAGATCAGAAATAAATGAAAAAGAAATGAAGGAAACGATAGCAAAGATCAATAAAACTAAAAGCTGGTTCTTTGAGAAGATAAACAAAATTGATAAACCATTAACCAGACTCATCAAGAAAAAAAGGGAGAAGGCTCAAATCAACAGAATGAGAAATGAAAAAAGGAGAAGTAACAACTGACTCCGCAGAAACACAAAGGATCATGAGAGACTACTACAAGCAACTCTATGCCAATAAAATGGACAACCTGAAAGAAATGGACAAATTCTTAGAAAAATACAACCTCCCAAGACTGAACCAGGAAGAAACAGAAAATATGAACAGACCAATCACAAGCACTGAAATTGAAACTGTGAATAAAAATCTTCCAACAAACAAAAGCCCAGGACCAGATGGCTTCACAGGCGAATTCTATCAAACATTTAGAGAAAAGCTAACACCTATCCTTCTCAAACTCTTCCAAAATACAGCAGAGGGAGGAACACTCCCAAACTCATTCTACGAGGCCACCATCACCCTGATACCAAAACCAGACAAAGATGTCACAAAGAAAGAAAACTATAGACCAATATCACTGACGAACATAGATGCAAAAATCCTCAACAAAATACTAGCAAACAGAATCCAACAGCACATTAAAAGGATCATACACCATGATCAAGTGGGGTTTATCCCAGAAACACAAGGATTCTTCAGTATACACAAATCAATCAATGTGATACACCATATTAACAAACTGAAGAATAAAAACCATATGATAACCTCAATAGATGCACAAAAAGTTTTCTACAAAATTCAACACCCATTTATGATACAAACTCTCCAGAAAGTGAGGGAACCTACCTCAATGTAATAAAGGCCATATATGATAAACCCACAGTCAACATCGTTCTCAATGTTAAAAACTGAAACCATTTCCTCTAAGATCAGGAACAAGACAAGGTTGCCCAATCTCACCACCATTATTCAGTATAGTTTTGGAAGTTTTAGCCACAGCAATCAGAGAAGAAAAAGAAATAAAAGGAATCGAAATCAGAAAAGAAGTGAAACTGTCACTGTTTGCAGATGACATGATACTATACATAGAGAATCCTAAAGATGATACCAGAAAACTACTAAAGCTAATCAATGAATTTGGTAAAGTAGCAACATACAAAATTAATGCAAAGAAATCTCTTGCATTCTTATACACTAATGACGAAAAATCTGAAAGAGAAATTAAGGAAACACTCCCATTTACCATTGCAACAAAAAGAATAAAATACCTAGGAATAAACCTACCTAAGGAGACAAAAGACCTGTATGCAGAAAACTATAAGACACTGATGAAAGAAATTAAAGGCGATACAAACAGGTGGAGAGATATACCATGTTCTTGGATTGGAAGAATCAATACTGTGAAAATGACTATATTACCTAAAGCAATCTACAGATTCAATGCAATCCCTATCAAACTACCAATGGCATTTTTCATAGAACTAGAACAAAAAATTTCACAATTTGCATGGAAACACAAAAGACCCCGGACAGCCAAAGCAATCTTGAGAAAGGAAAATGGAACTGGAGGAATCAGGCTCCCTGACTTCAAACTATACTATAAAGCTACAATAATCAAGACAGTATGGTACTGGCACAAAAACAGAAATATAGAGCAACGGAACAGGATAGAAATCCCAGAGATAAACCCATGGTTACCTTATCTTTGATAAAGGAGGCAAGGATATACAATGGAGAAAAGACAGCCTCTTCAATAAGTGGTGCTGGGAAAACCGGACAGCTACATGTAAAAGAATGAAATTAGAACACTTCCTAATACCAAACACAAAAATAAACTCAAAATGGATTAAAGAGCTAAATGTAAGGCCAGACACTATAAAACTCTTAGAGGAAAACATAGACAGAACACTCTATGACATAAATCACAGCAACATCCTTTTTGACCCACCTCCTAGAGAAATGGAAATAAAACCAAAAATAAACAAATGGGACCTAATGAAACTTAAGTTTTGCACAGCAAAGGAAACCATAAACAAGACCAAAAGACAACCCTCAGAATGGGAAAAAATATTTGCCAACGAAGCAACTGACGAAGGATTAATCTCCAAAATATACAAGCAGCTCATACAGCTCAATATCAAAAAACAAACAACCCAATCCAAAAATGGGCAGAAGAACTAAACAGACATTTCTCCAAAGAAGATATACAGATGGCCAACAAACACATGAAAGGATGCTCAACATCACTAATCATTAGAGAAATGCAAATCAAAACTACAATGAGGTATCACCTCACACTGGTCAGAATGAGCATCATCAAAATATCTACAGACAATAAATGTTGGAGAGGGTGTGGAGAAAAGGGAACCCTCTTACACTGCTGGTGGGAATGTAAACTGATATAGCCACTATGCAGAACAGTATGGAGGTTCCTTATAAAGCTAAAAATAGAACTACCATATGACCCAGCACTACTACTACTGGGCATATACCCTGGGAAAACCATAACTCAAAAAGACACACATGTACTCCAATGTTCACTGCAGCACTATTTACAGTAGCCAGGTCACGGAAACAACCTAAATGTCCACTGACAAGATGAATGGATAAAGAAGATGTGGTACATATATATAATGGAATATTACTCGGCCATAAAAAGGAACGAAATTGGACCATCTGTAGATGTGGATGGCCCTGGAGTCTGTCATACAGAATGAAGTCAGTCAGAAAGAGAAAAATAAATATCGTATATTAATCAATATATTCCACGCATATATGTGGAATCTAGAAAAATCGTACAGATGAACCTATTTCTAGGGCAGGAATAGAGATGCAGACGTAGAGAACGGACATGTGGACACGGCTGGGGGGGTTAGGAGGGATGAACTGGGAGATTAGGTTTGACATAAATACACTACCACGTGTAAAACAGATAGCTAGTGGGAACCTGTGGTATAGCACAGGGAGCTCAGCTTGGTGTTCTGTGATGGCCTAGACGGGATGAGGGGTATGGGAGGGAGGTCCAAGAGGAGGAATATATATATATATACACACACATACAGCTGATTCACTCCATTGTACAGCAGAAATTAACACAACAATTAAAAAAAAGAATAATAAAATGTGATACAAATAAAGGAGGTTAAGCGGTCCTAAAAGCGTTTATCTATGTAGGTTTTTATCTACCTATCTATCTTGCCTACACCAGGTCTCAGTTGTGGCACGTGTGATGCTCGTTGTGACACGTGGGATCTTTTTTAGTTGCGGCATGCGGACTTCTAAGTTGCAGCATGAGGGCTCCTCAGTTGCGGCATGCAAACTCTTAGTTGTGGCATGCATATGGGATCTAGTTCCCTGACCAGGGATTGAACCCGGGCCCTCTGCATTGGGAGCGTGGAGTCTTACCCACTGGACCACCAGGGAAGTCCCTGCTTAGGTTTTTAAAGCAAACTATCTTATTTTACAAATTAAAACTTATGAAGGTTAAGTTATAAACAATGGCCCCAAAGAAAAATCTTTTTACAAAGTGCTGTTCACACATAATGCTAAAATAAAGGGAACATTTCTAAAAATAAGAACATTTGAACACATCTTATTAATGCTTACAATAGGTTTATGAATTAAGGCTCTTACACATTCTTAAAAACTGCCTCTATCACTACATGATTTTGACCAAGAGACTACCTGGAACCTGGAAACAATGAAATCCAATTTAAGGTTTTAACAAAAAGGTGATAAATAATTCCTTTGAATACCAAACTACCTTTTAGACATACTCTAAGCTCAAAATGTATCTGAACTAGAAATAAAACAGCTCTTCTCATCACCTGAGCAGTATTTGTTCACTGACTCTAAATTTCTTTTGCTATCTTTCCCTCATTAAGCTATTCTTCAAAATAAAATCCAATTTAGTTACCTTAACTATTTTTGTTAGATGACTTACTATTAATCTTTACTAGTTTACCTTCAGTTACAGCAAAAGTTACTGTAACAGCAGTTTGAGTAACACTAAATACTGGTATAAAAGTATATATATATATATATATATACATTAATTAAAGCATCATTTTGGCTTCCAGTTATACCAACCTGCTAAGTTATGGTAGCAACATTCTTCCATGAATTATAGAAAATGCTTCATAATGCTAGAGTACTGTTTAGACTTTTAAGCTTTCTTTGCCATTGATGTTTCTACCTAAGTGATCCCCCTATTTTAATGTCTATTTTCTTTTCATAAAATCCTTTAACACTCTTCTTCACTAAAAAAGTCTGAAGTTCTCTGTGAAATGCCTAATCTACTATAAGAGTTAAGATACTTCTTAAAGGTTGAGTTAAAGTCACAAAATTCTGTATTCCATCAATGAGTTAATGGATATTAAATTATGCTTTTTTTCCCTTTAAACATATCAATGTTGTGTTACTGACTTTTCATTACCTGGGTAAGAGCACTGACTCGGTTCTCACTAGGAAACAAAGGTGGGTCTTCTCCAACTTGAAAATCAAAATACACGGTTTTATGTGTGAAAGTAGAAAATTCATTGCTGAAGCAAAATTTGTATGTCCCATTTTTGGAGGCTGTGAAGGTAAAACTATCATACTGTTTCTTCATCTCTTTGTATAACACATTACCATCAGGATCTTCTAATCGACAATCTACATCATAGTGACCACCAGTAATCACCTACAAAAGAGAAAAAAACAAACAAAAAATGAAGAGATCACTGCAACTAACAAGTTTGAGAAATCAACCAGGTTTCCTGTTGAAATGGCTATAAGGTTTTTTTTACCATCACAGGCAATTTTACATTTCTTCTTTTTTTTTTTTTTTCTTTGCGGTACGCGGGCCTCTCACTGTTGTGGGCTCTCCTGTTGCGGAGCACAGGCTCCGGACGCACAGGCTCAGTGGCCACGGCTCACAGGCCTAGCCTCTCCGCGGCAATGTGGGATCTTCCCAGACCCGGGCATGAACCCGTGTTCCCTGCATCGGCAGGCGGACTCTCAACCACTGCGCCACCAGGGAAGCCCCATTTCTTGATTTCTACCAGTGGATGGAACTTGGGAGGCAGATCTCAGTTCAACTAAAGCTTTACAGAAACTGAACAAATTTCCTCATGACAGGAGAGAGGGAACTAACCAACAATCCAGACAACTGTTCTAGTTACTAGAGGCCTCTTACATCACTTAATTCTCCCAACAACCCTACAAGACAGTATTTTTCCCTCAATTTGACAAACTGAGTTAAAATAAGTAAGCTACCCAAGATTTTTCACCTAGTAAGAGGCTGAATGCCAAATTCATACTCTTGACCCTTAAGCTTACTACCACGTAATATTTTCCTTCCTCCAATTTTTTCATCTAGTTTCCTATTAGCATCATCCTAGCACTCTCAGATAGTACAGTGAAGCACTTAAGTAGGTCAGTCCTTAGCCTAACACCCCATGCATACTTCTTTTAGAGAACTTAAGCTCATTTTACTGCCAAATTACAAACAGACTGTGTTTCTTAAGTTCTTTTATAGGTCAGTTATATGGAATTTGATACATACTTTGTTTTGAATTACATTTTGAGCAGAATAGACTTGTGGCCTGTTCCAAGAGTATATAATTATTTACAAACTTGTTTCCAAGAGAAACATAAATGATTAAACTACATTGTTTTAACCCCTGTGATTAAAGCAAAACCAAAACAGAACAACATGAAAGCAAATAAATGTTTTGTTCCTCTGCACAGTCTGTGTTTAAGGCAAAGCATATGAAAGGAAAGCCAGGGGTAGGTGAAAAGCTTCTGAAGAGGATTTTGGAGCTATTTTCAAAGGCTTATGCTTAATCAGTTACAATTTGAGCCATCTGAGTTATACAAATGAAGAGAAGAGGGAGACATTTTTCCTGAGGTTACTTGGCAAGCATAAGAGAGGAAGAAGGAAAAGGATTAAAGAGGAGAAAAAACTCCTTATATGAGAAAACACTGACTGGGAAAAAGAGGGAGAGGAGACAGGAGAAGAAACATAGGGTGCCTGTATCCACCTGAGGTAATGAGGAAGAGACATTGGGTTTGGGGGTTTCCAACCACCATGAGATATATTTTCAAGCTTGAACCCTCTGGGTTAGCATAATATTGACATTCTACATTTGTGGAACACAGAGATCAAACTTTGGACTTCAGAGAAGATTGATTATTTATATGACCTTTTGTCACTAAAGAGATAAGATAAATAACTGAACTATGTTAAAAGATCATTTTGATAATTAAATGAAATATAACTAGGCACTGAGGAAACCGTAGAATACGCAAATATTAACATACAGATATAACGTTTGACATAAAAACAGTGTCTTATCAATTGGGCATTTACCCCTCCCCACCACAAGTCGACAACCTTTCTTCTAGTTAAAATAATGACTTCATTTTATATACCCAATTATTCATACTTAACCATAGTACTTTGAATAATCAAAACATACATGCAAACAAAAATATAGAACCAGAACTGATCATCATGCCACTTTTCTTCTATCAAACTTTAAAACAAATAATCTTACTTCAGATAAAAATCACCCTTAAAACCTATCTGGTCACATAAGAAAGAAACAGGGGATCATCTCAAATTATGTGTCTACCTGTCCAGTTAGTCACAGAAACCTCTCGATATTATTGCCTCTCTCAAATTCACCCCATCTCTTCCATTCCCAATCCACAATCCAGATGGGACTATTGGCTCAACTTCCTAAAAGGTCTTCCCATAATCCAATCTCTCCTCCCTCTAATCCAGGGTTTCTTAACCTCAGTTATTAGATTATCTGGGGCTGGGTAAGTCTTTCTTTCAGGGGGCTGTGTTGCCCTGCGCACTGTAGCGTACTTAGCAGCATCTCCAGTCTCTAACCACCAGATGACAGTAACACCTCCCTCCCCACATGTCTCAAAACCTTTTGATAATTCCTGTGGCCTACAGAAAAATCCAAACCTGTTAACAACAGCATACCACACCCCTGTACTTCCTCAAGGAAGTCTCAGCACCTTCTACACCCTTTCTCACTCTATGTTCCAAAAATACCAGAAATTCTCTGAACAAGTCTCTGCTCTACATCTGCACTAATAGTGACAAATTACACAGGGTTTGTGTAGAAGAAGAATCACAGGACCCCAAATGACTACGCTTATAAATCTACAGTTTGTGAGAGGGAGAGAATACAATATAAAACATCACAGTCAAAAGCTGTCTCACAGCAAGAGGACAGAAGAGATCAGGTATGGGCTCCTTTGTTCTCCCGCTGTGAGGGATGTGGCCAGAAATATACCCTCTCAGATCAGGAACCACCCAAGTGTGCAAGAACACCTTGGAATCAGTGAGCCCAAAGTAGAGTCTTGACTGGGTTTTTTTATATTTTGCTTTTCCACATAAGCATATTTTTGCCGTATAACTATTCTCAGTAGCAGATTCTCCGGGGGTCTCACTGAGACCAGGTACAAATCATCAATCTCACTGTCATCGATGAACAATGCTGACAAACTGGCACAAACCTCCCCCCTAAAGCCCTCAGACCCACAGTTACAAAGCAACCCTGTGATTCAGTATTTTCAGTGCCGACTCAGGTTAATTTTCAGGCTTGCTGGAATTAAGTCTCACAAGCATAACATATCTGGTGAGGAAGTCCCTCCCCCCTCTGCCACCCTGTAGAGTAACTTCTATTTATCCCTCTAGACTCAGCTCATACATCAGACCCTCAGCTAAATTTCCCCTGATGATCCTCCGTCGTCAGCCAGCACTATATCTAGTGGGTACTTTCATTATTGCATTTAACATTACATGACTATGTGTCTATGTAAGGTCCCTGAGGTCAAGTTCAGCCTTATTTGTCTTTGGGAGGTAGTAAAAGGAAGTGGTTAAGAGCTTAACCTGGGTGGGAGGGAGGAAGACGCAAGAGGGAAGAGATATGGGGATACATGTATACGTATAGCTGATTCACTTTGTTATAAAGCATAAACTAACACACCATTGTAAAGCAATTATACTCCTATAAAGATGTTTAAAAAAAAAAAGAACTTAACCTGGAACCGCATACTGATTCTGCTGTTACACTTTGTAACCCTGGGTCTCAACTTACCGAAGCCTCAGTTTCTTCATCAGTAAAAAAATAATAAAAACTCTCTAATAAACCCATCTCATATCGAGTTGTCCTGAGAATTAAGTAATACACCTGAAATGCTTGCTATACTGTCTGCCACATAATAAACGCTAATTTTTTAGCCCGCAAGAGTAGTATAGTAGTACTCTCACCAACAAGCACAGCATCTGCACGTAGAAGTCAAGAAATGTTTGTTAAATTCAAACAAATAAAATTTTCACTGACACTTTATATTACAATTCTTGCTATCATCTTTTCTGTCTCCTGGTCCTAACCCATGAAGTTAAGCAAGCCTAAAAGTCATCCTTGGCCTCCCTCCCTCCCTCCCTCACTGTAGCCAAATCATCACCAAGTCCTGTTGCTTTTACCTAAAAAGTATCTCCCATCCTTTCACTTTTCTCCTTCCCCAGTGCTACCACCCTAGTCTCAGCCTGGACCACTACAATAGCTCCTAATCAGTCTTCTACATCTACTTGGCAACACTCCATAATACCTTCTCTACCTGCACAAGTTAACATCCGTACAGCTACCAAGAATACTCAGAACTTGTCACTACACTGCTTACAACCCTATGATAGCTTCTCATACTCTTAGGAAAAACAAAAATCCTTTACCTGGCCAGCTGGGCACTACATGGTCTGGCCCCTGCTGACCTCCCTTCTTCTGGCTCCTTATTCCTCGCTATAGTGGACCTCTCTGTGTTCTTCAAATTCCCAGTCACTGTTACCACAGTGACCTTGCAAAGGCCATTCCCTCTTCCCCCTCCCCAAAGCATTTACAACTCATCTTTTACAGTTCAGCATCAAATCACTTCCTAAAGGAAGCCTTCCCAGATTCCAATGACCAGACCGTATATCACCTATTCTCTGCTCTTAAAGCACAATTCTGATGAATGAACAGGTACTAATTAAGAAAAGAACTGTAGGATGGGTAGGGAATCAAGAATGATGGCAGCGACCCTATATATTTTGTTCACTTCTCTATCACCAGCACCTAGTACTCAACAGCTGTTCAAACACGTTAAGTCTACCAACAAAAATAGAAACAGTAAAGACTGTTCTAACCAATTTAAGAAACTACGTTTTGTTAAATAGGCACTTTTTATATAATCCCTCAAATGAAAAGGGGCCTCTCATTTATCACAGCAATTCCTTCTACAAATCCTTTGGCAGATGGTCTTCTGGTCTGGAATAGAGCTCTTGCAACGACAGGAACCACATTAACCAATAATCCTAATACCAATGGAAAAACTGAAAAGCAACGGAGTTAGATACCGGCAGCACTTGAAATCTGATTAAAGTGGAGGTGCGGATTAGACAGCGGCGGACTGACGTTGGGCACTATGGAACAGGAATACATTTTTCTTTTAAAAGGAAACTCTTAAAGAAGAAAGTTCAAAATGACGGACATTAGAGAAAAGACGGAAAAATCACAGCCACAGGAAGCATTTCTGGAATTTATATACCTTAACATCTGGTCTTAAATGTCTAATGCGCAAGGTTTCGGACAGGAAAGCCAAATGGCCTGCATCAGCTACCTAGATGTGATTCCTGAATCAGCCAAAGAATGAGAAAACAGTCTCGACCCTGGAACCGCGAGCTGGGGCCCGCGACCGCCTGAGCCCGTAGTACCTGGAACTCGAGAGTGCACTTGGTGCCCTGCGTGATGTCCTCGTAGAAACACTGCTTGGCATTGTCGGGCAGCTCGAACGTGATCTCAGAGGCGCCGCAGGGCCCCGGCACCAGCAACAGCAGCAGCGCGAGCAGCCTACAGCCCCAACGGCCCGCGACGGCAGCCCAGCGCTGCGCGGACCACAGCCGGGGCATCCCGAAGCGGCGGCGGCGGCCTCAACCGAGCTGCGGGGAGATGCGAGCTCACGTCTCCACGGACTCACGGCGCGCGGCAGGCCTCACCCCAAACGGCACCGCGAAGACGCACCGCAGAGTTGCTCCGAGCCCCGAGAGATTCGAGATGCGCAGCGAGTCGCTGGTTACAGGGTAGGGGTGCTGAGGGACCAGGGCCTAGACGCCAGAACGAGCTAGGGAGCGCAGATAAAGACGGCAGAAAACAAGCGGAAAAGACTTGAGATAGCCGGAAGCTGGAACAAGAGACTGGGGAAAGAGGCGGGGCTTGAGGCACCTGCTCCAGCGACCCGGATGTGCTCTCCCCCGGCCGCGGGGAGAGACGTTGGAGTGTGTACGTGGAAGCTAGCAAGGCGTCAGCTAGGCCTCCGACAGCGCCTGGGCCGAGAGGCGTGGCCAGCATGGTGAACGTGGCGGGGCGGGGCGAGGAGAAGGGGTGTGGCCTGTGGTAGGAGCTGCCGGCCCGTGAGTGTTTCTGCTAGAGCTAAACGCTAGGGAGGCTCAGAGGGAGTGATGAAGAGCCGATATTGCTCTAGAGGGCTAATCACCGGTGGTAGAGCGCTTTGTAATTTGCAGAGAATTTTCTTGTAAATAATAAGTTTGGGGGGAAGCAGCTTTGCTAGGAGCGCGAATTCTGTGACCACCAGACTGCAGTAGTTCTAATCCCTACTCTGCTGGTTACTGGCTGTGTGACCGTAGACCAGCTGCTTAACCTCTCTACTTCAATCTTTGAATTTGAAAAATGAGAAAAGTAATAGTACCTAACCCAGAGGGTTACTACAAGGCTTCACTATTTGAAAAAAACCCTAGAAGAGTGGTTGTCATACAGGAAGCATCATACAGTAAGCATGTATGTAAGAGCCAGGCAGGGAAGTCAGAGGGTGGTGGGAAGGCCGGGTGGGGAGGTGGAGGCGTTTGATGAGGGGGGTGATGAAGGACCTTTAATGGCCTCAGGTGCCCAAAGCCTCTGCAGGGGGAAAGGAGCCCCCAGGAGATGAGATTTGGGGGAGATTGCACCTTCCTGAGACCAAGTGAAACAGAGCAGGACCCTATGGGGCCTTCCCAGGACAGACAACCCCATGCCCTAACCGCCCCAATAGTGCCATGTCCTCAGCCTGCCTTTTGTCTGTAGAAAAACTTTAGTCAAAGAATAAATTTAATCAAGAAGTGAAAAACTGCAGAAGCAAAAAAAACCGTCAAACAAGACAAAACAGCAATAGTCATTAAACAATGTCAAGGACATTTCGTTCCTTCTCAAGGGCTATAGATAATATTCTGAGCCATATCCTTTGAGCAGCTGTCTTGTAGATAATGAAATCCCCACCAGGTGGAAGAAATTAACTACATGATGACCAGACTGTAGCCATGACATAAGCTACCACAATTCCGAGAACTGGCCTCAAAGAAATGGGAACAAACTGACCCTGGAACTGAAGACTAACTGTACTTAAAACAATCGAGGTGACACTGGTCAGACCACTGCATGACTAATTGCAGGACAACTGTCAGAGGTGACTGTGCTGTTTCTGCATGTAGCCCCCTCCCTCCACCTATACACACCTGAAACTCCCCTTTAAAAGGTCTTGCCCACTGATTGATTGTCAGTGGAGAGTTGATCTTCGGAGGTTTCCGGCCTCTGAAATAAAGCAAACTTTCCAACCAATCTTGCCTCTCGATTATTGGCCTTCGAGCGGCAAGCAGCTGAACCCACTTTTGGTAACGCTAGGCCAGAAAAAGAAGTAGTTTTTTGTGTGTGTCTGTGAGTGGAAAGAAGAATGAATTTCAAAGTAGAAAGCTTGGGTTCTATTTTCTAACTCTTGACTCTTGGCAAGAAACATTGCTCTTTTAAACCTCCATTTCTTCATGTATCAAGTGGCAATACAAACAAAGAATGAATGAATGAATAAGATTAAGACCATAATGCAATACAGTACACACCACCAGAGAGGCAGATAGACAAATTTTTAAAAATACAGCAATACCAGATGTTGGCGAGCAAATAGGACAACAAGATCCCTCATACATCGCTGGTGGAAATGTAAATTGGCCCAACGGCTTTGGAAAACAATGTGGCATTATCTAATAAAGTGGAAGATACATATATGGCCTAGAAATTCCACTTTGCATATACTTTAAAGTATGTACTTTACAGCAGTGGTTCTCAAAGTGTGCCCCAAAGACCTTTGGGAGACTTTGAAACCCCTTCAGAGGATCTGAGCTTATCTACTGGAGGTTGGATTTCCATCATACATCTCAACCAAAACAACATACAACATATCGAATGTAAAAGCAGACGAGCACCCAGCTTCTTGTATGAATCTAGATATTAAAGAGATTCACACAAATGTAAAGCAATGTGATCCTTATCACTAAATTTTCATTTGGACAATATTTCTCTTTTTCATGTTAAAATGTGTTACCTATGTTAACATATGTAGTAGGTGAAACTGTGTACCCCAAAAAAACATATGTCCAAATCCTAACTTCCAGACCCTGTGAATTCGACCTTACTTGGAAATAGGGTTTCTGAAATATAATTAAGTCAAGCATCTCAAGATGCAATCATCTTGGATTTAGAGTGGACCCTAAATCCAGTGACTGGTGTCCTTATAAGAGAAAGGAGAGGGAGAACTGAGGCACACAAACACAGACACACAGGGAGAATGCCACGTGAAGACAAAAAGATTGGAGTGATGCACCTATGAGCCAAGGAATGCCAAGGATTGCCCACAGCCACCAGCAGATAGGAGAAAGTCATGCAACAGATTCTCCCTCAGAGCCCTCCAGAAGGAACTGCCCTGGAAATACTTTAATTTCAGACTTCCGGCCTCCTCAACTGTGAGAGAATACTTTTCTGTTGTTTTAAAACACCACATTAGTGGCAGTTTGTTATGGCAGGCTCAGGAAATGAATATAACACATAATGGGTTTATTATTGTTATTTTATTTGTTTATTTTTAATTGAAGTATACTTGATGTACAAATTATGTCAGTTTCAGGTATGCAACATAATGCTCTGACAATCAAGTACATTGCAAAATGATCACCACACATCCAGTAACCATTTGTCACCATACAAAATTGTTACAGTATTATTGACTATACTCCCTATGCTGTATATTACATCCCAATGACTCATTTATTTTATAACTGGAACTTTGTGTCTCTTAATCCCCTTCACCTATTTCATCCAACACCCACCTACCTCCCCTCTGGCAACCACCAGTTTGTATTTTGTATCTATGTCTGTTTCTGTTTTGTTTGTTCCTTTGTTTTGTTTTTAGATTCCACATATAAGTGAGATCATATAGTACTTGTGTTTCTCTGACTTATTTCATTTAGATGACTACCCTCTAGGTCCATCCATATTGTTGCAAATGGCACAATTTCATTCTTTTTTATGGCTAATATTCCATTGTGTATCTATTGTTGTTATTTTAAATAAATTATTCAATAAATATTTTGTCTCAAATCTCTATAATTTAAATTTTTCATTAAATAATTTTTATTAATTTATTTTATTTTAACTGATTTTTAAGATTCTGGAATCAAAAATTTGAGAACCACTTATGCACAGGTATACCACGATACATAGGCAAGAATACTTAAAGCCAAAGTCTAATAATAGTCCCAAACTGGAAACAGCACAAATATCTATAAATTTGAGTGCAGTCTGAAATGCAACATTACATAGCAATGAAAATGAACAGATTATAGCTACACAGGACAACATGGGGGAATCTTATAAACACAATGAAAAAGAAATCATATAGAACATAAAGGCTGACATCAGGCAAAACTAAATGATACTGTTTCCCCTAATACACAGTGAAACTATGCAAAGAAGCAAGGGAATGATTATCTCAGAAGTCAGGATAGTGGGGAAGGATAGGGTGATAGGTGAGAAGCAACATTGGGTGGAGAATGGGGCAGCTTCTTTGGTGTTGGCAATGATCATTTTCATAGCCTAGGGGGTGGTTACATATATTTTCACTTTATAATTACTTGTTAAACTTATTTATTTTTATATGGTTTTATTTTTATATGCTTTTCTGCATGTGTGTTATATTTCACAGTGAAAGAAGGAAAACTTAATATGCTGGATGCATCACTTAGCCATTATTGTGGTAAAAAACACCCCAGAAAGTGTGGCTTAAACAATATGTATTTATTACTGCTCGAGAGACTATAGGTCAGCTGATGGGTCTGCTCTCAGGTGGGCTCAAGCATCGTCTCTGGTCAGCTGGGGGTTGGGTAGGCAGCTGTGCTTATCTTGGTTGGGTTTGCTCTTATTTGGGTGGGACAGCTGGTTATAGGCTGGTCTAGAATGGCCTTGGCTAAGACAACTGGGTTCCCCTCTGTGTAGTAGTCTCTCATACTCCAGCAGGCTAGCCCTGGACGGTGCACGTGGCAGTTACAGAGTTCCGAGAGAATGTGCAAGGCTTCTAGAGGCCTAGGCTCAGAAATGGGCCCTGTCACTTTTGCTTCATTCTATTAACCAAAGCCAATCACAAGGCCAACCCAGATTCAAGGGACAGGGAGGAACTGCAAAGACATTGTGTCAGTCAGGGCTCCATTAAAAGAAGCAGGACCACTAGAAGAAAAAACGACAATAACAAATATATAAATGAGTGTGTGTGTGTGTGTGTGTGTGTGTATATATATATATATATATATTTTTATTTATTTATTTATTTATATTTGTTATTGAATATAAATATATTTAATATTTCTATAAATGTAAATATATGTGTGTAGACATATAAGATAAGGAGTTGACTCTAGGAATTTGACTTTATTAATGTGGGAGCAGGTTAAACAGTCTATGGGAGGCTGCGGCTTCTTTGTCTGGTTCTGGAGCCTGAAGTCTGTAGATAAAGCAGTCAAAAAGGAAAGATGGATATGAAGTGGAAGAAGAAACTGGGCCTGTGAGGATGGGCCACAACCCACATCACTTTCTCACTCCCTCCAAGCGTCTGATTTCAGTGATGGCGGATCTGCAGGAAAAGCTGGTGTTCTTTACGCACCTGGCTCAGAATCAGAGAAGATTCAGGTGTAAAAAGCGATATCGTGGCTGCTTCATCCCTTCTGTCTTTCAGAATGTCTTTTGTGGTTCACTAACCTCCAACTATGTAGGGAATGGAATTCTAGGAAAGACTAGTTCTACTTCAGCTAATTTAATACACTACAAATCCACCATATACATTTTGCAAAAGTGTTGCGGGAGGTAGGTGTGAGAGAAGAATTTTGTTGATTTTTGCAATCAATCTACTCCACTGGATAAAGACAGAAAATGAAGAAATCTATATTCTTGTCCTTGGAAGGTTCATAAACTAGAAAGTAGAAATTTAATTGTGTTCCAGATTTTTAGTTTATCTTTTCACTTCTCAGGATTAATCTAAGAATCAGAAAGAATATATATGTGAAAAAGCTTCATAAAATACACAAATTAATATCATCTTTATGTCAGGTATACCTCCTTACTAGGGACTACAAGATATTATAAAAAATATTAACCATTATTTGTTTAGCTTACGGTGATAACACAGCAATGCACACTTTGACTCAAACATAGTCTTTGAGCCTACATAACGTAGGAAGTATAATGTAGTGTAAGCTTGGGGAAATGACCTACCCTTTCTGATACCTAATTTCTTCATCCATAAAAAGGAGGTAATTATACCCATTTTGTAGGTGGCTGAGAGGACTGAATGAGATGAGATAATATCCATAACAGTGCATGAAATGCAGTAGAGATTCTCTATATAATTCTCCTTCAAAAGGCTACTATTTAAAAAACCCTTTATTTTTCTTATTACTCCTATAGATGGGGGGGCTCCTCTTATTTCTGTATGTTAAAGTATTAGATCGGATTAAGTAATTAGATTAGAAATAACATAAATCTAAAATCAAAGTTTCAAATGACAAGGTTTAGGCAGAGGGAAGGGACATTGCCGTGACCTCCTTGGCGTCAGCGTCAGATACAGATCAGGGAAGCTCTAGGATTAAGCATTTGGCCTCGCAGAGATGAAGATGGCGGTTTAGGCAGCCCCTGACATAAGGGAGCAGGGACCAGAAATGTCAGCATCTTCATGATTCTCCCTACAGCCTGCATTCCTCTGTATCTGAATCTGAAACATTCCTGAAAACATGTTGGATAGAAATTTAGGCACTAGAGTTAGCCTCTAATCTAGTATTTTTAGAGTGGTTTATATTCTAGTATTTTATTTTATTATTATTTTAAAAATTTTATTTTATTTATTTTTGGCTGTGTTGGGTCTTCGTTGCTGTGTGTGGGCTTTCTCTAGTTGTGGGAGTGGAGGCTACTCTTCGTTGCGGTGTGCAGGCTTCTCATTGCGGTGGCTTCTCTTGTTGCGGAGCACGGGCTCTAGGCACACAGGCTTCAGTAGTTGTGGCTCACGGGCTCAGTAGTTGTGGTGCGCAGGCTCAGTTATTGTGGTGCATGGGCTTAGTTGCTCCACGGCATGTGGGATCTTCCCGGACCAGGGCTCAAACCCGTGTCCCCTGCATTGGCAAGTGGATTTTTAACCACTGCACCACTAGGGAAGCCCCTATTCTAGTATTTTAAATGGGAAAAATAATCATGCATTCCATATTCATACAAAAAATCCAACTAATTTTCCTAAATATCACTAACTACACTCTTTAACTTACATAACATTCCATTTATTATATCTACATGAGATAAGCATTTAAAATACTGATCATCCTATCACTTATATGTGGAATCTGAAATATGACACAAATGCACTTATCTACAAAACAGAAACAGTCTCACAGACATAGAGAACACACTTGTGGTTGTCAAGGGGGAAAGGGGTGGGGAAGGGATGGACTGGGAGTTTGGGATTAGTAGATGCGAACTATTATATATAGAATGTATAAACAATGAGGTCCTACTGTATAGCACAGGGAATGTTATTCAATATTCTGTGATAAACCATAATGGAAAAGAATTTTTTAAAGAAAGTATACTTGTGTATAATTGAATTACTTTGCTGTACAGCAGAAATTAACATGACATTGTAAATCAACTGTACTTCAATAGAAAAAAAATTTTTAAATAAAATACTAATCATCCCATTATTCAACACTTGATGCGCTTATCAATGGTATGTTTGTATGCAGCTCTCAAAGATAGTATACAGTATCAGATTTAAGTTGTGTCTTCCTTCTACATTGCAATGAACATGCACTGTAATGTGAACAAACAAGGACGAACTATGTTAAAAATACATACTAAATCTTGGAAACTAAAATTTTTATAAAATGAGGCAATTTAAAAAATAGTTCCTTTCCAATTGCCCAAGTGAGCTTCAGTGATGGGAGGGAAGGGGGACTGTGGTCTTGGTAGAGGTTTGGTGATGGGTGAAAGTTGAGAGAGAGTGAGCTAGTGAAGGAGTGAAGTAATGCAGTACATGCCACAGGTGTGTCCAGGTCTAAATTCAAGATATAGTTAGACAGTCTTCTCAGCTTGGCAACTGAGACTCAATGCCAAGGATTCTCAATTGAAAATCCTCACCTGAATCAAAAGGACAAATACTAAAACAGACAATAAAACAGCTCCTCAAAATGGATAACATTCCCTTATCTTGCAGTATGTGGCTCCCAATAATAAAATTGTGCGTGGGAATGCATTTCTGAATGTAATACTTCTGCTCATGCTATAATCACAGTTATTTATAACACTAATCATTTCCTGTGCGTGAGCTAAAATATCTTTTAAACATCTGGCACAGGGTATTCAGAGTTGCTCTTCTTCCCCTTTCTCTTTTTCTGACTAACAGTGAGCCTTAGGTTGAACAAGTTTCCTTTAAGTTCTTCAACATTGTCCCTATGTAACTATAGCCATATAAATATAAGGTTAGAGTTATATAAAGGCATATACTTAGCAATAAATACACTTGATTAGCAGCATCTGTGATTTTTTTGCTTGCAGTTGATCACTTCCCCAAAATGTTGATAGTTAGCAACTAATTGGCAGGGTTGGTTTCCTGGAAGACATTTTTACTTAATGTCTCAGTGCATTTGGGTACACTGCTACAGACTGGGTAGCTTATAAACAACAGAACTTTGTTTGTCATAGTTCTGGAGGCTGGGAAGTCCAAAATCAAGGTGCCAGCATGGCTGCCCTCTAGTGAAGCTCTCCCTGGCTCATAGCCAGTGTCTTCTCACTGTGTCCTCACAAGATGGAAGAACCTAGGGAGATCTGTGGAGTCTCTTTTGTAAGAGCACTAATCCCATTCATGAGGGCTCCAACCTCATGACCTAATCACTCCCCCACCTCCTAGTATCATCACTTCTGGAGGTTAGGATTTCAGCATATGAATTTTGGGGGGGTACACAAACATTCAAATCATAGCCCTTAATAATGTGAAGATGATATCTACAATGTACAACCCATGTAAACAGGGACAGCAAGGATTCATCCTATCTGGAAAAGGTCATTTATTACAGTGGGTTTTGATTTAGAGTGAATTTGGAGTAAAATTGTTTGCAATCTTCAGATGGTGAGAATTCAGAAAGTCAGGGATGCCTGTATTTTTGCCCAAGCTCATAGATTGCTCCCTAGTAAAGACTTAGCTGGTATCCCTGATATTTAAGAGAAAGTCAAATGGGCACATTAATTCATTATTCTTCACAGTTCCTTAATCTATTTGAAGAGATAGACACAGAGATAAACAGGAAGGGTACTTATTCAGACTCTTGTGAATACCCAAATCTGTGAGTACTATTAAGGCATATAATTTTTCCACAGGAGGCAATAAATTTGAAATTTAAAAATTGATGTCACCTCTTCAGAATCTTGCTGAGATTAACTGCCTACTTGATAGTGAATAAAGAACAAAACCACAAGGAAATCAATCCTGTTGGTCAATCATGTAAATCATATTTGTGTCTCAAGGAAAGAACAGATTCAGAAGCCACGGAGTCTCTCACCAATGACTGAATGGAAAACACGGAATCTTTGGAAGCCAGGAATCCACTCCACTATATTGTCAACTCACCAGAAAGCTGTAGTCAGACCATGTTTTTCCCTCTCCAAAGTAATTTCTCAACATTGTAGAGTTAGGATTTCAGGTTATGAGCATGTTATGGGGCAATATTTTAAATATGCATTTGAAAAATGTTTTTGTACTTTAAAAAATTGAAGTTGGAGACAATAACAAATACACCACCTTCCTTGGGAACACCAGTTCTGCATTCTCCAAAATGCAGGAAGCAATGGAGGAAGCATCTCCATTTGTAAATGGGCAAGCGGCCCTCTAACACACTGAGGTTTTCAGATTCACCTCTCACCCTCAACGCCCCACCAACACCATACTGACCGCTAGGGGGTGCTGCTCCCTTTCTAATACTTCTGCTCAGGTACAAACATTCAATTGTTTCTTTTTCATCTGGAATTTATAGCTGAAATATTTAAGCAAAAACTTTGCTCAAGGGACCAGGATAACAAAAGAAAGATGAGGATGAAAAGTGATTAGTGAATGTATTACAAAACTTCTGGAAAGTCATGTTAACAGGTTTGGACTTTTTCCCAGGGCAATGCAGAACCATTGAAAAATTTTAAGCATGAAATAAGCTAATTAAAGTTGTATTTTCAAAAGAGCATTCTGGCTACCATATAAAGACTGGATTAGAGAGGTGAAAATATTGAAACAAGGAGACCAATTGAAAGACTATTATAGTACCCAAGATAAAAGATGGTGGTGACCAGAAATAAAATAGTGTGTCTGGTGATGGCTGACTGGCACCTGTTGGGATGGGCGTAGGATGGAAGAGGATACGAGTCAGTACAGTAGGAGATGAAGAGATATTGGACAGGAACAACTGAGTAGAATTCAGAAGATGCTGTGGGATAAAGTGAAAGAGCAATTTGACTGACTGACCTGATGGATTTTCTCTGAGATTGAGGAAAGCGTTCCCTAACTGAAGCCAAGCTACTCAGCTATTCAGAGACATCCTGGTGATGCAAAAGAAACTGGAGCAGCCTGGCAGTAGAAAGCAGAGAGCAATCATTTCTGGGAAGACAAAAATGTGGCATTCTATAAATGAGCATCTCTGTTTTCTAGGAACTGTGCTAGGTGTTTGAAATACACAGAAGTCAAGCATCCTTATTTTTATTATAATTTCCTCCTTTAAAAAATCACATTATAAGACAGAGAACTGTCTTCCCTTTGCTCCATTATTTGGCACATAATAGGTGGTAAATAAATATTGGCTGAAGGGATGGGTGGATAGAGAATACAAATGATAATTGTTTGGATACAGAGCACTGTATCCAGAGCACTGTATTCAGAACCGAGCTCTTTCCTTTTCTATTGTGGCAATCTTATTTTAGCCATTTGAAAATATTAGGATTATATATGTGTCATTTTCCAACAACTATATTGACTAGGTTACCCTTAATCAGATAATAATCATCATTTTCATTTGTAGGGATATCGCAGTTGGAAACAAAATTGCATTGACAAATGCAGAGGAACAGTTCCAGATAGGTGGTCAGGGCAGGAAGCAATTGGCAAGAACCTTAGTTCATTTGCATTGAGCTTAACTGGCAAGGCTTACAACACATCGTGTCTTACATATCATATTATATAATTGGGTAGCAAGAATCAATAATAAAACAATGTATTTTAGCTTAACATTGGCACGTGGAAAATTCAGCCGTGGTCTTGCTGAATGAGACAGTCGATGCGTGTAATTAAGAAGAGCCTAGTTAGGGCTTTCCTGGTGGCGCAGTGGTTGAGAGTCCGCCTGCGGATGCAGGGGACGCGGGTTCGTGCCCCGGTCCGGGAGGATCCCGCGTGTTGCAGAGCGGCTACGCCCGTGGGCCATGGCCACAGAGCCCGCGCGTCCGGAGCCTGGGCTCCGCGGCGGGAGAGGCCGCAACAGTAAGAGGCCCGCGTACCACAAAAAAAAAAGCCAAATAAATAAATATAAAACCCCAATAAGGCTTAGGAAAAAACCCACTCTGCTGCGTGTTACAATGGGCAGAACCATATTTTTTATGACACGCTGTCTTTAGAGACCCTTCCGACCTCACTGAGCTCAGGGAGCCCATTTTTTTTAGCTTTTCCTACCAGTCTTCTCAGCTTACTAAAGACAGCCAGTAAAGCACATTTTAATGGCAGTGGTGTTTTCCTCACCGATCTAATGATCATGGCAAGATGGAGAGTCTTCAGGGCTGAAGTGATGGTGAGAGGATGGGTGGAAAGGATGCTTATAATACTGAATCCAACATGGATGTCCTCTGAAGTCTTTGAATTCATACCTCCACCTCATGCAAAGGAATTTGTCCTCTTCGATATAATTTAACGCAATCAGTCATTCGTTGTAGGCTTGTATTCGTTAATCCAGTCAACACGCTTTTAGGATCACAGTTGATTTCCTGAGCCAGCTCAAAGAATGGCAACACTTGCATCAAAATATAAGCTATCTGAAAATATTCCCTCCTCAACCAAGCATCTTCAAAATCCATTTTCATTAATATTCTAAAAAATTTTATGACGTGAATTAGTAAATTCCTGCAATCCCTTATCCTGTAATCCTCATTCTCCCCACTCTGGTACTATGTTTCACTCTGAGCTTGAATTCCGGTTATCAGCCAAGCCACAGTGAGACTCAGGGGGCTTGACTGTTAGCTTTCTTCTGCAAGGGAAGTGAGCTTCCCTAGCACAGGCAAAGAGAGACGAGTATCTCAGAGGATTTGGGGGGGGGGCGGTTTAGACTCTCCACGTCCTAAGTGTGTCCTAATAATTGCTCTTCTAATCGTCAGGATCCTAGTTTTTCCTGATCCTTGTCTTAATTGTTTTACCTAATCCTGATCATTTTACTTGAAAGACATAGTGAGGTTGTGAATTCAACTAATATTGTAATAAAGCAGCCCTAGAATTTATCTTTAGGTTTGATTTTCAGTGACTTCAGGCTCCATCCATCACTGGAAAGATTTGGAGTTTCATACTGTGCTTTGAGGAAAACTTTTTAAGATTTGAGAGTGCCTTTGAGAACAATTCTCTTGCCTAGTGCCCCAGAGATTTGCCCCAGGTGAACACAAACTGGAGATTACCTGTCCCACCACTGGGTACTGTTGGCTTCCCAGCCTGGAATCTGAACTTTTGTCACTGCTTCAGTTCGATTTTTTTCAATTCGAATATGCATGAAATATACTATAATAATCATTTGGGTCGGTGAGGGGCTTGTGATTTTTAAAAGTTGAACAAATGCTAAGTTATTGGGCATTTTGACATTTATGCTGACTATATGTGAGCTCTTGGACTTGTCTCCAAAGGCCCTGACAAAATGATGACAGGCCATCTCTTCAGAGAATATAGCTCATCAGATTGTGTGATAACACGTGCTCAGAATTTCATCTAATTATTGCCCATCTTCAATCCACTTTAGAATATGACACACATAAGTTAAAAAGAACTCTGATAATTAATGACTTATATTTTTGTTACCTCTAGCTTTACACTGACGATAGCTTATTAAATTTCTGTGACTTGTGACATATAGAATCTGATCCCCATCAAGAAAAGGCACAGAGGGGACTTCCCTGGTGGCGCAGTGGTTGAGAGTCCGCCTGCCGATGCAGAGGACATGGGTTCGTGCCCCGGTCCGGGAGGATTCCACGTGCCGCGGAGTGGCTGGGCCCGTGGGCCGTGGCTGCTGGGCCTGCGCGTCTGGAGCCTGTGCTCGGCGACGGGAGAGGCCGCAGCAGTGAGAGGCCCGCGTACCGCAAAAAAAATAAAGAAAGAAAGAAAAAGAAAAGGCACAGAGGGGTTATGTAATGCATGCCACATAATCACCTCCAGAATATAAATATGATTAGACAACCCCACACTGGCCTTTCTGAAGAGATAAAAGAAAACGTTCGTTGGCCATGCCCAGATGGCATCACTGGCTATCTGCCCAATATATAAATTTCTTACCATACAGCTGACTAGGCAAGAAGAAAAAAAAAAATCTACCAGTAATTTGACAAACATTATATATAATACTGAGTGTTCATATTTCATATTTTAGGTAGTCACTTAATTCAGATGGCAAATAGGGTCATCTTTAATTTTGAGACTTGTGATTTTCTTTGTGATAAAAATGAACCCATTCCTGTTTCCTCACTCACTGGTTACATGTGATGAAGTAGTTAATCTTGAGGGTGGGTGAAATTCCTGAGCTTTCCTAATGCTAAACCATAATAAATTTTTATTTTATTTTGCTTTCAATTTTATTTTATTTTTTTAACATCTCTATTGGAGTATAATTGCTTTACAATGGTGTGTCATAATAAGATTTTAAATGGCTTTTAAAACAGGGCAGGGATGCAGTTTCTGAGTTAGGCTCCACCATATGTATGTATATATTTGGCCTGAAAATTCACTTCAGAGACAGGACAAGGAAAAAAAAAATGACAAGATAGTGTGTCAAAGGTGAAGATGACAGAGAAAGGGCTAGGGTCTAGATAGTAATCTCACATCAGCTTTCTTACTACACAGGAATAAAAGATAATATATTATTTTTATATCACTGTGGTCTATGTTGTCTATATATGCTACTATATAACACTGTGTTTTCCCTAAGCCCATACATAATGATGCTTTTTATGTTTATACTTTTATAAAGTATAAGTTATACTTTTATAAATAAATAAAAGTATAACTTATACTTTTATAAATAAGTATAAAGCCCATTTTATACTCATTTATAAAAAGAAGCCATGTTTCTAAGGACTAAATGCAAGAATGAATACTACAGTAGGTAGACTAGCTCAGGGGGCAGAAATCAAAATTTCCTGAGGAATTGTGATTACAATGCGAGGTCCTGCCACAAAATGTGACAAGGAGCTGCAAAGAGCAGAGAATTGTAAATCTTTGGGGAAGGTGGTATGGAGAATTAAGTTTGGGTATGAGAGGCAAACCGAAGTCTGTGCATGAGGGGCAACCGTGAAGTGACGTGTCAGATTAAACTCATGTGCCACACCTAAGTGTGGTCTCCTCCACCCTCAAAATTGTAGCCTAAGGAATGCTTCACGGTGCAAAAGATTCTCTGTAGGGCTCCTCCTTTGTGACTACCCAGAGCGTATTCTTTTGAATTTATGGGCATGGAAAAATTTTAAAGAGGAAGATGCTTTTTAAGAAATAACCAAATATCATTGGAATGTGGACAATTTAACTGGATAGTGCTATTTTTTAGAAGAAGAAGGGGAAAGAGAAAGGAGATAATAAAATAATAAAGATGATTTTCCTGCATATCTGATAAATTAATTTTAAAATAATTACATTTACAACTTATATATGCATGCTCCTATGTGTACGGCACATCTACTCAAACATTTATATTGATATAACATTACATTATGATATATGACATTGATATAACATTATATTATAATAATGATATAACAACATTACATTAGTTGTTCTGAAAACAGGAAAAGTAATTAATTTCAATTTGGACTATAGGTTTTATGTGATTGATTCACATAGAATATGTTCACAGCGCCCCTGTCAACTCTGGGGATGGATAAAAATTATAGAGAAATACAAAATACATGGAGAAAGCATGAAACTTCGTGTAAAAACCATAACTAATGGTAGCTTTAACTGCGTCAAGACAGTAACCTTGTAAAAAAGGAGCTGACACAAATCAGCTCTCAATACACCATATATGAGATCAGTCAGTGGGTGGAGCTGCCACTTAGAGCACTTACTGTGTACAAAACACTATCAATTACTTTACATACATTATCTTGTTTCTTTCTCAGAACAGTCCTATTACATGGGGATTACTATGATTGACTTTAAATAGAGGTTTAGAGAGGTGAACTAAGCTCACACAGCTAATTAGTGGCAAAGCCAGTTTTTGAAACTGTGTCTGTGGAACGCCAGATTCTCCACTCTTAATCCTTTAAATCTTCCTTAATGTTTTTGTAAAAAGTAAACAAGAGGTATTATAAAATGGATGTGTTCTGATTACATTGAAACCATTACTCTAAAGTCTGCCCTTGGAGCAAGTGCACACATGTGTGCGCATGCACACGACACTTAGTGACTTGCACGCGAGCGCATGCACACACACACACCCCTCATCCAGATGCATGAATTCCTTCTCTCTTGCCTTTTATCATTTGTCTTCCCTCACTTCCTCCCTGTCACCCTTCCATCAGACTCTGCCTCAACCTTGCCATTACTACTCATTTCACCTAAATCCCACCCTTACTTCTCTTTTTCCCCAAAGGCAGGGACCTTGGTGTGTGTGTGGGGTAATAGAAAGAGGTCCCCCACACCCAGCTCCAGGCCATGGATCCATTTAACTCTGTCTGAGAAGTCTCATTTCCCAGCAGACTATGTGCCTCAATCCCAAAACCCTTCTCTAATCCATAGGCAGAGATGCCCCGAGTTATCTCAGTGTCATTTTCCTCTGAATTGTACCATCTTCCTTTAGGTCCTAGGAGGCATATCTTCACCATCTGTTTTCTTTTCTTAATGAGGTTAGGAGGGAACACATGGGAGGGGTGCAGGAGGAAACCTTTGCTACACTTAGATGGTTTCTAAAGTGTGTTACCCTCCTGGATAGAAATAAGCCTGTTAAAAGACTATTCAGTATGCAGTGCTATACGTCAATTATATCTCAACAAAACTGGGAGAAACAAAGTATTCAGTAAGTGGGGCTGCTGACCTGATATTGCCCACTCTGGGCACCAAGTCTTGACCATAATAGGCAGGAGGTCAGTGACTGTGTCTATCTTCCAAAGTGCTCTGGGGAAAGGGGGGTGAGGTGGAGGGGGAATTCTTCGACTCCAGATTTCATTAAAGTACCAGCAGGATTTGTGAGAAACGACTGAATCCACACTACGGAATAAGAACTAATTTAACCATAATTATGTATGATAAACAAATGCTACACATTGTTCCTAATATTAATTTCCAATTCCTTTCTCAATAAAGAATTGCTCTAAAGATGCCACTGGTTAAGAATGGCTAAAAGAATAGTCTCTGTTCTACTCTAGTCTAAATGTCTCTTCTCCAATATGTTGTCCAAATTATCTTTTACTTTCATTTAAATTATTATTATTATTTTTTATGATACTCAAGACTGTTCCTGTCCCATACTGGGATGTCATATCTATCTCTCTGCTTCAGGGCCCTTGTTACTAATCAGTAAACTATCACTATATGCAATTGCTTAAAGTTCAGATTTTAAACAACAGAGTCATTATCATAGAATTGCCAACATTTGTTTTCAATATGTTCGTGAAGATGCCTGAACTGAGCAGTTTTTGCTCCAGGAATAGTGTAAAGCAACTAACAAGCCTACCGAAATGAGCTTAGTGGGGAAAAGGCAAGTTAGCAGAAGGATACAGGGGTACCTTATGGTCTAGGATAGGACCTAGGATAGGAAATGCAACTAGGCTTCTTCAGTAGGGACTGGAACTTGGAACTGGAAAGTTATAAACCAGTTACTCTGTCCACATTCACGTGATTTCTTGTTTCTGCTTCTCTGTGTGCAAATGCTTCACTCTCTCTCTTCCAGATCAGCTTTTTGCTTCTCCCAGTGCATGGGAGAATGCGGCCACCCCATCGGCCCAGATTGTACTTCCCTTCCAATTCACACATTCTGTGAAGATCTGGAGTCTCTACAGACCAAATCCATATTTGCAAGAAAGCGAAAAGATTGACCAGTGGGAATCAGATTTCCACCCTGGGGCCAACAGAAACCAGGGTGTGGGCCATGATGGGAGTCAGGTTTCTGAGAAGGACGTGAGGGAAGGTTCTTTAGGGAGGGGCCTTGGGATGGGAAGAACAATGGCTTCTTGCTCTGGGATAAATGGCTTCTCTCATGGTATGGTGCTGATGGGGTTCCTGCTACCACTTCTTTCTGACTGCTCTTTTCTTTTTGCTTCCATATCCTTTGGCCGGACAAAAAATTTCCGACCAAAGTCAAAGGTGCAAACTGATCAGCCACTGGGCTTCATAATGAACTCCAGGACAAGTCCCAGGTATTACCATTAAATATGTCCCTGGCAACAGCAGCTCAAGGGTGTAGCTCATCGGCCATGTCTCCTCTTGCTTCGGAGACAAGAATAGAAGCAAAGAGGGAGGAGTAGAATCAAACCTCTTTCTTCGAAAGCCAAGAATGAAGGAAAGAGCAGTTAGAAGAAGACAGTGTGTCTCCTTCCCTGTTCTAGGTTGTAAACTCCAATCAGGATTTAAATCATATCCAAGGGAAGCTCTCTCCTCCACAGAGTGAAGTCTAGAAACTGGTCAATTAATAGAGAAAAATCAATTAAATGGGAAATTATAAAAAATAATACATGCACACCTTAAACATTCTGTTTTAACTTAAAACATGCATATCTCATTTGCAAATATTTTGATGTAGGCCCAAGGCCTTTTCTTTCAATATAGAATCATTGCTTGGTGTTTTCCTTTGTACTTTTTGCCTAATCCCCAGCCACATTCTATGATCTCAAGATTTGGTTTACTTAACATGGAATGAGGGACTTCCCTGATGGCATAGCGGTTAAGAAACCACCTGCCAATGCAGGGCACACGGGTTTGAGCCCTGGTCCGGGAAGATCCCACATGCCATGGAGCAAGTAAGCCCACGTGCCACAACTGTTAAGCCTGCGAGCCACAACTACTGAGCCCACATGCCACAACTACTGAAGCCCATGCACCTAGAGCCCGCAACAAGAGAAGCCGCCACAACAAGAAGCCCACACACTGCAATGAAGAGTAGCCCCCGCTCGCTCCAACTAGAGAAAGCCTGCATGCAGCAACGAAGACCCAACGCAGCCAAAAATAAACAGATAAATAAATAAAATTAAAAAATAAAATAAAATGGAATGAAGACCTTTATGAAACAGACTAAGTTCAAAACACTAGATGTTTACTACTTTTTCTCCCTCTTTCAAGAACATTTTTAGTGACTTGTGTTCATTGAGTCTTTCTGAAAGATTCAATTTAGTTTTCATCAAAATAACAATTCTCTTTCTTTTTGCCCTCATAATTCATGGTAAATATAATAATAAATTAAAATATGTAACTAGAGTGACAAATACAACTGGCATAAACATATGTGGGAACCAACCCAGCAGTTTCTTGGTAAAGCAACAACTCAGCTGGTGAGAGTGAAGTTGCATTGTGCACGGAAACAGTGCTGTGCAAACTTGAGTGTGCATCAGAATCACCTGGAGGGCTTGTTAAAGCACAGATTGCATCTCAAATATGACACAAATGAACTTATCCAGGAAACAGAAACAGACTCACAGACATAGAGAAGAGACTTGTGGTTGCCAAGGGGGATGGAGGGTGGGGAAGGGATGGATTGGGAATTTGGGGTTAGCAGATGCAAACTGTTATATATAGGATGGATAAACAACAAGGTCCTACTGTGTAACACAGGGATCTATAGTCAATATCCTGTAATAAACCATAATGGAAAAGAAAAAAATAATAGAAAAAAAGGAAAAAAATATCGAAAATTATGAAAGTCTAAAAAGATGGTTAACTTTAAAATGATCTAAAAATTTATGTTTCAGTTGGTTAAACAATAAATGTCTATTGCTGTCTGGTAGGCCTGGACTTCTCTTAATGGGCTTAATTCATTGAATGTTCTATTTTTTTTTCAAAACTTGCCTTAGCTAATATTCTAAAGGATAATTTCCCAAAATAAAGTCAATAGATTTCTTCACATTAAAAAAACACACACGGGCTTCGCCGGTGGCGCAGTGGTTGGGAGTCCGCCTGCTGATGGAGGGGACGCGGCTTCGTGCCCCGGTCTGGGGGGATCCCACATGCCGCGGAGCGGCTGGGCCCATGAGTCATGGCCACTGGGCCTGTGCATTCGGAGCCTGTGCTCTGCAACGGGAGAGGCCACAACAGTGAGAGGCCCGCGTACTGCAGTAAAAACAAAAAACAAAAAAAACACACACACATACATATTGTAGAACTTTATCTGGTCTGATCTTGCATTTTTAACAAGTTATCAGAGGATGCTGATGCTTCTTGTCAGAGGGGAGGGTGGCAGACATTGAGAATAACTGTTAACTGATGTAGGCAACATTTTGGACATTTTAAGAGTGATTGTTAGTGCCATACAATCCAGTAGGCTGATTAGATGAAGTGTGACTATGAGAACTCTCCCTGTACTTCTCTATCAGTCCCTCACCTGCTTATCCAGGTGTTCTGTGTTTAGCTTCAGAGGCTCAGTCACCCTGGGCTCTGGTCCTGTCTTTGCAAGTAAATGTGTGATCTGGGATGGTCACTTAACTTCAACAATTCCCAATTTACTCATCTGTAGAAAATTGGTATAATAATCTTTTTCCAGGGACAAATGACTTTATTACTCATTGCACGGCAAGTGGCATGAGCATCAACATGTTCATGCTGGTGGCTTTGGCCACCAAGTCTCACCAGGTCTGACACAATATGAGCCAGATGGATGCTATGCACACAGTGGATTTGTGGTGCAGCTGAGGAACACTGAGCTTGGAGAATACACTGCTTTCATAGCAAGCACTAAACGAGTCTGCTCTTGAGCTAGAAGACATTATTTCTCAAGTTTACCATCTGTATAAAAGTAATCCTGAGAAATAGCTCCAGTAAGAGTAGACAGGGCTTTGTAGTCCTGGAAGACACAGCAAGAGTAGTACAAGAGGCCCTGGAAGGAATGTCTCTCCCAACACTAGGCACTTGTACAAGGTGCAGAATTGCTTTATCCAAGCATATGCACATTTTACAACCTGACACCCATTGCCAAATTGCCCTTCAGAGAACTTGTACCAGATTACATTCCCACCAAGACTGCACAAGAGGGCCCATTTCTCCACATTCTCACTGACACTGGGTATTACAAGCCTTTTTAAACAATTGAAGTACAGTTGATTTACAATATTGTGTTAATGCCAGATACAACACAGCGATTCAGTTTTATATATATATAAAACTATATATATATATATATATATAGTTTTTCAGATTCTTTTCTATTATAGGTTATTATAAGATATTGAATATAGTTCCCTGTGCTATACAGTAGGTCCTTGTTGGTTATATATTTTATATATAGTAGTGTGTATCTGTTAATGTCATACTCCTAATTTACCCCTCCCCCCTTCCCCTTTGGTAAGCAAAAGTTTTTTTCTACATCTGTGAGTTTTTGGTTTGTAAATAAGTTCATTTGTATTATTTTTAGATTCCACATATAAGTGATATCATATAATATTTGTCTTTCTCTTTCTGACTTATTTCACTTGGTATGATAATCTCTAGGTCCATCCATGTTGCTGCAAATGGCATTATTTCATTCTTTTTCATGGCTGAGTAATATTCCATTGTACATATGTACCATATCTTCTTTATCCATTTATCTGTTGATGAACACTTAAGTTGCTTCCATGTCTTTGTTATTGTAAATAGTGCTGCTATGAGCATTGAAGTGCATGTATCTTTTTGAATTAGAGTTTTCATCTTTTCTGGGTATGTGCCCAGTAGTAGGATTGCCAGATCAATGGTAACTCTATTTTTAGTTTTTCTTTTAAATCAAATAATGTTTTATTTGCAATTTTCATGATTATAGTTTCTTCATTTTTATCGTATTTGTGTTTTTTAAATTAATTAATTAATTTTTGGCTGCATTGGGTCTTTTGTTTTTTTAACATCTTTATTGGAGTATAATTGCTTTACAATGATGTGTTAGTTTCTGCTTTATAACAAAGTGAATCAGTTATACATATTCATATGTTCCCATATCTCTTCCCTATTGCGTCTCCCTCCCTCCCACCCTCTCTATGGAACCTCCAGACTGTTTTCCATAGTGGCTGCACAAATCTACATTCCCACCAACAGTGTAAGAAAGTTCCCTTTTCTCCACACTCTCTCCAGCATTTCTTGTTTGTAGATGTTTTGATGATGGCCATTCTGACCTGTGTGAAGTGATACTTCACTGCAGTTTTGATTTGTATTTCTCTAATAATTAGCGATGTTGAGCACCTCTTCATGTGCATGTTGTCCATCTGTATGTCTCCTTTGGAGAAAGGTCTGTTTAGGTGTTCTGCCCATTTTTTTATTGGGTTGTTTGTTTTTTTGATATAGAGTTGTATGAGCTATTTGTATATTTTGGAAAATAAGCCCTTGTTGGTCGCATCGTTTTACTCTTTGCTAGTTTTATACATAAAAGGCAAATTGTCATTTCATTTGTGTCTCTTTGATCAATGGTGAGGTTGACCACCTTTTCATACTTACTCGCCATCTGTATCTCTTCTGCTGCAAACAGCATGTGCTTGTTTTCTCAAGACCAGTTGGCTCGGTTCTTCTTCTTGGGCCCTGGAAGAAGGCATCCTGATCATCAGTTTTAAGCACTGAGCATCTACTATGATCAAGACTCTGGATCTGCCTTTGGGCTTCCCCAGAGTAGTTGGGGAAATGAACCACACTCCAATAAAAAGGGAATTACAGTTGCAGCCTCTGAATGCTAAGGGTCAAAGATGTAACACACTTATTCATTCAGCTGTCACAGAGCCCCTTCCAGTGACAGGTGATAAGAACCAAACAGAAATAGCCACTGTCCTCAAGGTATTCACAGTCTAGGGGAGAACAGGCAAGTAGAATAGTGTGGGGAGAGCTATGGTAATAAAGGCATACATAGGGTGCCATGACAGCAAGTTAGGAGATGATAATTTTTATCTTTTCTAACCTATGTAGCTTTTGTTGCATAATGACAATACATAAGAAAACATTATGCAAATGAACAGCTCTAAAAAATACATCCTATATATTCTTGCCCTATTAATTTTGTTTGTGTTTAGGCTTGGGCTTGACGATCCCTGGTAGGAGATCAGACAGAGGGAGAAGAGTAGACCTGAGGTATTTATCCACCCAGCTACCTACTGTCAGGGCTGCCATGGGCTGGCACAGCATCTCTTGCTCAGTTCTTATTTTCCTATCAGGTGATTCTCTAAACTAGGTTCTGATGACTGCCCCCTCTCCTTGCCTCTTCATGAAACACTACTGTTCATAGTCCCAGAATATTGCACTATTCTTTGTGGTTTGCCTTACTCTGCCTTCACTTTTATAAATTGTCCTTTTGTAAAACTCTCTTTAACTTATCCAATTTGAATGCACTGTCTTTTTCCTGCTGGGACTCTGATTGGCTCATTAATTGGTAGTGTAACCGGCCCCAGAGAACAAATCAGAATCTTTAAAATGGCATCAGATCAGAACTGGTTTGTGCAATATTTGAAGAGTACAGAGAAAATGGGGCTATGGGTAATCCTTGACATATAGTAGTATCATAATTACTCAAAATGTCACTGATGATGACGTGGAAGGGCAAAGTACTGGGAAATCAAGTGGCTGTGGAACTTGATTTCTGAGACAACAATAATGATTTGAGGGATTATGGTGTACTCTGGGTTATTCTGATATACCTAGACGGCAGAAGTAAGGAAAAGGAGAAATGAAACAATCGGATGAGAACTTGGGTTATGTCAGAAAACCTTGATAGCAGCTTTAAAAGAGTACCTTATTTCCTACAGTTGAAAAAAGATGTGTTTGAGGACCAAGCCCAGGGTCTGACTATATGGGTTGCAGCACCAGTTAAATGCTTAAACCCATGAAGTCTGTTACATTAAAATAGGGACACTTACGGGAAAATGAGTGGGGTACTGACCACTGAGTCCTGTATGGAGACATACTTTATAGCAAAGAAAATATGACAATGATTTCACACTGATGTAATTCACGATCTTGCCATGTGCCCCATCTCCAGCTAGCCACAGGATTGCTAGCAAAGCAGAATAGCCTACTGAAGACACAATTTTGGCACCAGCTCAAAGAAAGCAACTTCAAGTTTAGGATGCTCTCTTACAGGATATGGCATATGCCTTAAATAAGCAGCCAACATATGGTGCATCTTCCTCCACAGTTAGATTGCATGGATCTGGGAACCAAGCAACATGTAACATATGCAAAAATTCATATCATATACTAGGCCACAAAGCGGGGCTTAATAAATTCTTAAGAATTGATGTCATATAACTTCTTTTCCAGAAAGGGTACAGCAAAATTAGAAACTAACAATAAAAAGAGAGAAGAAACCCTCACATGTTTTGGAATTTTTAGACACACATTACAAAAAACTTCATGGGTGCTGTACGGCAAGAAGAAGTAAAAGGTGTAGAGTTTGGAAAGGAAGTAATAAATTGTCATTATTTGCACCTAACCTGAATGTGTATGTAGAAAATCTAAACTACCCCCCACCACACCAAAAACTTGTTTAAATTCATATGTGGATTTAGTAAGGTTACTGGATGCAAGGTCAACATGCAAAAATCAATTGTATTTCTATATGATATTAATAATGAATATCAGAATGCAAAAATTTTAAAATACCATTTTTGATAACTAAACAACAGTATTTTAGCTGTCAAAAATAGTACTGATAGCTAAAAAAAAAATCAAACGTCCAGGAATTAACTCTGGGAAAAAAAAAATTCAATGAGTAATTTAAAGCAGGCCTAAGTAACCTGAGAGATATGCCACTTTCATGGATTGGAAGACTAAATATTGATTAAATATCACTCCTATCCACATAGAGAACAGACTTGTGGTTGCCAAGGGGTAGGGTGGGAGGGAGAGGGATGGACTGGGAGTTTGGGGTTCATAGATGCAAACTATTACATTTAGAATGGATAAGCAACAAGGTCCTAATGTATAGCACAGGGAACTATATTCAATATCCTGTGATAAACAACGGAAAAGAATATAAAAAAAGAATGTACATATGTGTATAACTGAGTCACTTTGCTGTACAGCAGAGATTGGCACAGCATTGTAAATCAACAATATGTCAATTAAAATTTTTTAAAAATATCAGTTCTATCCAAATTGATCTAGATTTGATGTAATCTCAATCAAAATCTCAACAGGTTTTTTTTGTTTGTTTGTGGAAATTGACAAGCTGATTTAAAAATTCATATGGTAATGCAAAGAATCTAGAATGACCAAATCAATCTTTCAGGAGAAAAAAGTTTGAGGATTTAGACTACCAGATTTTAAGACTTATCATAAAGCATATTAAATAAGACAATATGATATAAGCACATGGATATTAAACAATGGAAATAAAATGAGAGTCCAGAACAGACTCACAGAAAAATACCACTGCAATTCTTTGGGGGTAGGGGAGAGTTATCTTTTCAATATTCTTTTCAATAAATGGTGTTGGATCAGTTGGATAGCTCTATGGAAAAGAAAATGAACTTTGATTCCTATATAATACCATCTACAAAAATTAATATGAAATGGGTAATAAACTTAAATGTGAAAGGTAAAACAATGAAGCTTTTAGAAGAAAATATCTTCATGATCTTGGGGTGAACAAAAATTTCCCAAATAGGACATAGTAAGCACTATCACTGAAAGAGAAAAATTAGATTTCATTGAGTTATAAACTTATATTCATCAAAAGATATCATTTAGAGAGTAAAAATACTGGAATAAGAAATTCACAATACATATAACTGATAGAGGATTCATAATCAGAGTGTATGAAGAATTCTTACAACTCAAGGAGAGGAAGACAACTAATCCAATTTAGAAATAGACAGAAGTTCTGAAAAAATAGTTCATAAAACAAGATACGCAAATGGTCAATAAGCATATAAAAAAGGTGTTCAACATTATAGTCAGCAGGAAAATGCAGACTAAAATGACCTTGAGATATTACATACACAACCAGAATAGCTAAAATTAAAAAAGAAAAATGGACAATATCAAATATTGAAGGGATGTGAAACAATCAGAACTCTCACACATTACTGGTGGGAGTGTAAGCTGGTAAAAACCACCATGGAAAACTGTTTGGAAGTATCTAATAAAGCTAAAATATGCTTACCCTATGACAAACAATTCTTCTGTTAGCTATATATCCAAGAGAAATGAGTACATATGTCCACCAAAAGACATTATAAGAACATCCATAGTAGTTTTATTCATAATAGCTCCAAATTAGAAACAACCTAAATATGCATCAAGAGTAGAATAGACGAGGGACTTCCCTGGTGGTCCAGTGGGTAAGACTCCGTGCTCCCAATGCAGGGGGCCTGGGTATGATCCCTGATCAGGGGACTAGATCCCGCATGCATGCCACAACTAAAGAGTTCATATGCCACAACTAGAAGTCCGCATGCTGCAACTAACGAGTCCACATGCTGCAACTAAGAGACCACATGCCACAGCGAAGATCCTGCATGCCGCAATTAAGATCCAGAGCAGCCAAAGTAAATAAAGAAAATAAATAAATACTAAAAACAAAAGGATAGAATAGACAAATGAGTATATTTGTTCCCAGTAATGGAGAGGAAAGAAAAACCAATCATTGCTACAACATGGATAAATCTCACAGTTATAAAATGGAATACATGATTCCAATTCAGGTGATGTTCAAAAAGAGGTAAAACTAATCCATGAAATTGAAGTCAACAGTAGTTACTTTTAGGGATGTATTTATGGGGAAGGGGCATAAGGGACCTCTTTGGGATGCTAGAAATGTTCTATATCTTGATCTAGGCAGTGGTTACACAGGTATATACATACATAAATTTTATTGGGTTACTTGCTTAAGAATTGTGTACTTTATGTATAGTATACCTCCATAACAAAATTTTTTAGAAGTTGTGGGTTAAAGAAAACAATTATACTGAAAATTATAAAATATTTGGAACCAAATGATACAGAAAGCACTACATGTCAAAAATTGTGGTTAACAGCTAATGCAGAACTTAGAGGGTAATTTATAGCCTTAATTGCATATATTAGAAAACAAGAAAGATGGAAAATTAATGAGCTATTCAAGTAAAAATTTGCTAGAAAAAGAACCATACAGAAATTCTAAAGAAAATTGAAGGAAATATATTGAAAGCAGAAATTAATGTAATAGAAAACAAAAATAGTAGCACAGAAGAGGAGAAATGCGTTGAGAGAAAGCAATAAACAGAAGTCAATAGAGAAAAAAAAATGAAGAGCAGAAATGAATTAGTAGCTGCAGAGCAGAAGAAACAGAAGCACCAAAATGGATAAGTCCTACTCTCTACTCTGTGATTCTAGGATGTGGTAATTTCTAGAGTGGATGTTCTGTTCCAGGGTTCTAGTAAGACTACTGGAGCTACAGCAGTATAGGGAATTATACTTCATTTCTCCATGAAGACGGTTGAGATTGTTTTCTGCCATCCCTCATTTTCACATGAACTCTTGCAATGAAATCTTGAGGTCACTTGAACTTGTCTCTAATTCTTGCAACCTGTTGTGTTTACCTGACCAACCTCCTTTCCCTCTTCTTTTGCTAACAGCATACCATTGAACCTTCGGGGAACCACTCCAAACACTTTCTGATTACATACAGTTTTGTTTCCTGAGATACTGACACAATCTTCCAGTTCTGTGTAGGGCCCATGATCCAGGCATGGTTAAGTAAAGCAAAACCTTACAGGAGATTGATGCAGGGATGGGCACCTGCTCAGTCAAGCCAGTCAATATCATTCCCATGATTTTTCTGAAACCACTGAGGAGAAGACAATCTCTTTCCTAGAGGTTACTAGCCTGGTTGAATGAAGCCTGGAGTTGGTGATGACCACCTTTCCAACACAATGGGAAGAATGCCTTGCTTGAGAATGAAGCCAACATAGAAGAAAGCAGAGCAGAGATGGAGATTGAGAGAAGGTGTAGGAGTCACTGCTAACAATATTGTTGGAGGTCCTGGATCCAGCAGGGTTTGTACCCATAATCAATTCCTTTTTTGCTAAAACGATTTTGTTTTCTAGATATCTGCATTTGCAACCCAATGTCCTAATAGCAACTGTTGACCAATACAAAAAAAATCTATCTCAACTACTTTTTTTTATTTGTATCATTGCTCCTTCAGCAACCCACAGGGTCTCTGTATACATTTTCCCTTAATGTTACAATTATTTTTTCCATTCAAATTAGTGCTTATAAGATGGTTTCAGTATTATGCATCAACATGTATAAAATTTTTGCCAATTGCATGAGTTTTTATTGGAACTTTTAGGAGATTCAGCCAGTTTAAGTTTAAATTTGGGAGATGAATAAAATAATTTGGCAGGGCCCATGTACATTCAGTAGTTTTAGTACAAATATAGCTTCCCTGAAGAATAATTCTCCCTTCTTCCATGGAGCCTCCTGGGCATAGGCTGCTAAAATGAGATTTATAATTACTGGCACAATCAAAATGCTCAGAGAGATCAGGGCTCTTAGAAACTGTGTTGAGCTCTCATTATTTTTCAGATATTTAGAATTCAACCCTTCTGAGTGCTATCCTCAATTTCCCCACAAAATTCATGAGTAGAGGAAATAAAAATCTCAGCAATACCTACAGAGCCGGCAGAAGAAATGCTGAGCTAATCTCCATTTCACCCTGGGATCTGCTCCCAGGCCAAGCCCTTGTCTAATACTCACTGTGTGTGCCTTCTCTCATGAATGTGCTCTCCTCCAGAAAAAAGCCTGCATTCCCACACCATAAAGGCTGAAAGGATTCTCTGGTGCTTTCAAAGCACACAACATGACACTAAGAAAGCTTGCAGTTTTCATTGTTATGGTTTTCAGTTCCAGTTTTAATAGCGTGAATTTTTATAGCAGATCTTTCTTCTCAGTTAACACTAATCAGAGGTTAATCAGACAGAACTTTAGAGACTGCAGATGACTGTATTATTCTTCCCTCTAAATTAGAGTCTTAACTAATGAAATGTACAGCCATTCAAACAACAGTCCTGCAGTTCCCAAGCAAACAAGTTCTACCACAAGAGCTTTGATAGGTTTTGTGTGTGTGATTTTTCCCCCTCTGTCTCTGGACTAAGCAAGACGCATTCCCATTTTAAGAGGTGTTGAAAATGAACTACTTTTTCAGCAGACAAGCAATAGGAGTATTTCTTTTGGCTTGCTGCCTGGCTCATTTTATTTCTAAACACTGATGTTGTTGCATCAATTAAGGTGATATGCCAAATCAGATTTACAAACATTTAATTATTGGAATAAATTCAGATAAGACTAAATCTGAAGTTCTCCAAAGGACTGAAAAACAAGAAACATTATCTGTCTCCTACCTGGAATATCTAGGCCTTAATATTTGCAAGTAACTTTTGCTAAAAATAATTTCATTTTTACTGATGCTCACCAATATCTCTGGTGTCTAGCATAAATATATCTTGAATAACTGAATCAATGAATGGACTGAATTCTAGTTCATCAGGGAAATTTTCACTTTCTTTTTATATCATACTCTGGCATTTAAAACAAACTTTTCATTTTTTGTATAATTTTAACAATTTTGGTTTGCAAATAGTTAACAATGAAATCTTTGCTGATTGAGGTCATAAACAGAAACTTTTGATTTATCACATGTTCAGATGTCTTCCTTTTCAGGAATTATTCCTTCCTTACATTTTGTCCCAGAAACCTAATGGGTAATGACTGAAAAGGAAAATGCAATATTTATCTTCTTTCTTAGGATTGGCCAGTAATTTGGTAGCCTGAGAGAATTTCCCCGTTCATTGATTGGTGGAATTCTTATGGATGGGTAAACAGTCCTTTGTAAGATGCTGATCTGCAAAATCAAGTCAGACAGAGTGTCGAATAAGAGGCAAAATTCCATTTCCTCTGAGGGCCAATGTGGTCTGAAGAAACAGAGCAAGTTTCTCAAGCTTTTACGTTGCTCTACTCATCAGGTCCAAATGTGCTCTCCTCTTTAATTTATCTCCTTAATTCCACCATGAATTTTTAATCCAGAAAGAAAATTTTTCAAGCAGTTTTAAGTTATTTGTTTGTTCAACCATCTATTTCTTTTGCATGGTAATTGCCTTTTAGAGTGAGGATTAGGCCTATGGTGTGTGTGTGTGTGTGTGTGTGTGTGTTTGATTTTCAATGAACACATTTGCTTACCCAGCTCTTTTTTGTTGGTCTGTGGAAATACTCTTTTTAAATTGAAGTCTAGTTGATTTACAATGTTGTGTTAGTTTCAGGTGTACAGCAAAGTGATTCAGTTATATTTACATATACATATGTCCATTCTTTTTCAGATTTTTTTTCCCATATAGGTTATTACAGAATATTGAATAGAGTTCCCTGTGCTATATAGTAGGCCCTTATCTATTTTATATATAGTAGTGTGTATATGTTCATCCCAACCTCCTCATTTATACCTTACCTTTCCCCTTTGGTAACCATAACTTTGTTTTCTATGTCTGTAGTTCTATTTCTGTTTTGTATATAAGTTCATTTGTATCATTTTGTTATTGTTTACCCAGTTTTAGAGCAGCATTCCTTGCTTTAACTGTTTCAGTAACTTCCAGAATCTATCACTATAAGGCTTTCTAAGAGTACAACTTGTGCAAGCAGGCACTCAACCCATACACATTTTAGGCTTTATTTAGAAAACAAAATCTGGACACACTATCCTTTCAGGCATTAGAGTTCTGTCTTGACCTTTTTGAAGCATCAAACACTGTGGTCGTGATCACCTTTTCTCTCTGCTGTTATGCCACTAGCATCATATTTTCTCTTACCCATCCTCGCTTGAGGATCAACTCTGATTCCTACAAAATGAGTGATTTTTTAGTATTTATTCCATGTAAATTATGATTTCATTTGAAGAATTAAAATTATTTTTATGAAATATGAATGTTTTCTTCTCCTCCACCACAATTTTGTTATTGCCATATTCCAGCCTCCTGGTCTCTCCCGCAAGGTCTTTGCGCTTGGCCCAGTCTTCATCTCTAGCTGACCACATCCTGAAATGTCTGACTGTCCATCACCAATCAAATATCCTAGCTTCTGAGTTCCTCATCCTTCTCAATGCCAGGCATCTTCATCTATAGCCCACAAAAACAGTTCCCATGGGCCATACTCTGTCATAATTTAAAGCTGATCTTCAGGGCTTCCCTGGTGGCGCAGTGGTTGAGAGTCCGCCTGCCGATGCAGGGGACACGGGTTCGTGCCCCGGTCCGGGAAGATCCCACATGCCGCGGAGCGGCTGGGCCCGTGAGCCATGGCCGCTGGGCCTGCGCGTCCGGAGCCTGTGCTCCGCAACGGGAGAGGCCACAACAGTGAGAGGCCCGCGTACCGCAAAAAAAAAAAAAAAAAAAAAAAAAAAAAAAAAAAAAAGCTGATCTTCAGTGATATACCCTAAATATTAACAGAGTAACCTCTGTCAACAATCTCTTATTCTTGTGGCTCACTCTTTTCTCCCAATATATCTAATCTTATCCATGTCCAGTCCTCTGAGCCATTTAGTTTTCTTCCAATTTACCATCTTCCCCTTGATGGCATTTTTGATCCATTGTGGTATTTGCTGACTTGTCTTCATGTCCTTCTGTTTTACTGGACTCAAAATCACAGCCCAGGATCCATGCCATCATATTTTTCAACTGTTTCTATTCATAGGTGGGCGCATATGGTGGACAAGATTGTACAACATTATAGACGAGAAACACTGGTAAATAATTGTCTCCAATCATAATCCTGAGCCCTCTTTTACCTCTGGCCTCAGTCAGTAGATGACTTTGTTCCTGACTTCATTGAGAAAATCCAAGTCATTGCATAAGTATGCCCTCAAATGACCAACCTTGCCCCCTCCAAATGCATCTTACTTGCACATTCTTATCTCCTTTCAGGCTATCTCAGTAAAAGAGGCTCCTTCCTCCTGAAAAGGGGTAATCTCTCCACATTAGCTTTTTTTTTTTTGCCACTCTGCACAGCATGCGGGATCTTAGTTCCCCGAGCAGGGATCAAACTCCCTGCAGTGGAAGCACAGAGTATTAACCACTGGACCACCAGGGAAATCCCTCTCCACTTCAGCTTTTTATCCTGTCCCATTATTCCTCTCTTTCCCATCACTTGCCTACTCCATGAGCTCCTTCTTCTTCAGCAAATATTTACTAAACATTTAGTTCTTTCTTTGCACCACACTCCCACTACCTTCTTCTGGGAAAATTACTGCCTTTCTTGAGAAATATTTCTGACCCCTTATCTAACCAGGTAGCTCAGCATCACTGGCCATGTTCTCACATAATCTTACATGCCAGTCACAGCTGATTCTCAAGGAAGAGTTTCTATATCAGCCCTGGGAATGAGCTGAAGGTGAGACCCCAAAGACCTGCGCATTCATTCACAGGTGCCATGCCTTTGGAAAAGCATTAAAGCTCTTCGCTCTGAGAGGCTGGGTTGAATTGGTTTGTTGTTCTAAACAAGAGAGAGAAAAAAACCAAAAGCAGGGAGAATAGGAGGATCAAGATGAACAAACAAAATGGGGGCTGGCTGGGACTAGGTGGAGAGTGTTGGTGAAACCCCAAGGTTGGGGAGGGAGAGGGGCAGGCAGAAGGGGAAGGAAGGGAGTGGAGAAAGTGGCAGGTAAAGAACATTTTAAGAATGAGAAACCTAATCCTTTATTTGCAAGTGTTTGTGTGGCTGTCGTTTCACTCTCCCTCCATCTTCCTACACATCTTCCCAAAACATCTTTCTGAGGGGATTTTGTTGTTGATGGTGGGATTTAAAGAGGTATTGAATTTCTCATCTGCATTGCTGCTAGGCAGCACAGAGGCCTCTCACATGGAAGAGAGAATCAAAAGAAAGTGATCATGAGATTGTGAAATGTGTCCACCTCCATCCCACCCGTGAAACTTACAGAAATCATGAGAAGAGCTCGGACTTCCATGTGATTGGGGTTCAAGTCAACTTTACTATTTTTTCTGAAAGGTCAGGGGGAAGGCCCGGCTGACACTGGGTTATATGTTATATTTCCAAGTAGATAAATGGCAATCCGTGTGCAGTTGCAAAGCAAAGCAGTGATTCTCAAAATAAGATCTGCCAAACACTAATGGGATTTGGGATTCCTCTTTGCGCAAGTCCTATTCTTTTTTTTATTATGAGTGACTAGTGCACAATTATATAGACTTATTTTCCTAAGTGAATACTAAAATTAACTGGTTAGCAGAGTTTAGTGGAGACTAATACAAGACACCTGGCTATCACTGAGTGTCATAAAATTCCCTTTGTACCTGATGCACAAAAAGAACAGAATTTCCATAATTCTCAGACTGAACCATATTATCTCCATCAACAATGCCGACATGAGTGGGTCACGGTTTTTATTGCTGCTGTTGCTGAAATAATGAATATAAATTAATGATTTTTACTTTTGTGGATCATTTTGTTTTTATGTAATGGTAATTTTTTGTGTAATTGCTGCAGTGTTACCATCATTATTTTAAGTCTTTGTTATCACCAAGTTCTTTGTTCCAGCAGGAGATGGTTACAGCTTGGGTAGGTAGGCTGCAATGCCTTTTGTCCTATGTTGGCAGATTTCCGAGCAATTTTAAAACCACTAATCTTAGGGGCTTTCAGTAATGCCTTTGTAAGCAGCTTTTCATTCTGTGCTTCAAAGAGATGGATGCTAGAGGATGGGAAAGTTGTGCTCACTTTCACTTTGGAAAGGTTGGCAGCCTCATTTTGATGCATCCATTTATTTGTGTGTTTCTAGGGTCAGTAGTGATGTCTCCTCTTTAATTCCTAATTTTATTAACTTGAGTCTTCTCTAAATTTTTTAATAAATTAATTTATTTTATTTTTGGCTGCATTGGGTCTTCTTTGCTTCTAGCAGGCTTTCTCTAGTTGTGGCGAGCCGGGGCTACTCTTCGTTGCAGCGCGTGGCTTCTCATTGCGGTGGCTTCTCTTGTTGCTGAGCTTGGGCTCTAGGCACGTGGGCTTCATTAGTTGTGGCACACAGGCTCAGCAGTTGTGGCTCAGGGGCTCTAGAGCAGAGGCTCAACAGTTGTAGCACATGGGCTTAGCTGCTCCGTGGCACGTGGGATCTTCCCGGACCAGGGCTTGAACCCGTGTCCCCTGCATTGGCAGGTGGATTCTTAACCACTGTGCCACCAGGGAAGCCCTCTAATTTTTTCTTGGTCAGTCTAGCTAAAGATTTACCAATTTTTATTAAAGTTTTCAAAGAACCAACTTTTGGTTTTGTGGATTTTTCTCTACTTTGTTTCTATTCTCTACCTGATTAATTTCCATTCTAATCTTTATTATTTTCTTCCTTTTTCCCTGCTTTAGGATTACTTTATTCTTAAATGTATTAAAGTGGGAGGTTAGGCTATTGATGTGAGATCTCACTTATTTTTTTAATTAAAAATTGTTTTTTCCTTCTGGTTTTATTGAGATATAATTGATATACAGCACTGGATAAGTTTAAGGTGTAGAGCAAAATGATCTGACTTACACGTCATGTGAGATCTTATTTTTTTAATATAAACATTTACACCTATAAATTTCTAAGTACTACTTCAGCAGCATCCCATAAGTTTTAGTACGTTGTGTCTTCATTTTCACTCATCTCAAAAGATTTTTAAGTTTCTCTTGTGACTTCTTTGACTCATTGACTATTTAGGACTATGTTGTTTACTTTCCATATATTTGAGAATTTCCCAAATTGTTTCTGTTATTGGTTTCTAATTTCATTCCACTGTGATTAGAGAACTTACTTTGTCATTTCAATACTTTTAAATTTATTGAAGCTTCTTTTATGGCCTAGCATATAGTTTATACTAAAGAATGTTCCTTGAGCTCTTGTTAAGAATATATATTCTGATACTGTTGAGTGGAGTAGTCAATAGATATCCATTAGGTGTAGTTGGTTTTTAGCATTGTTCAAGTCTTTTATTTTCTGCTTATCCTCTGCTGAGTTGTTCTATGCATTATTTATTTTTTCAGAGACAAGTGACTATTATTCACAGCATAGCAAGCAGCATACGCATCAGCATAAGCATCAGGGAACTATAGTTCCCTGAGCCTCAGTTCCCAAAGGACATTGTGAAGGGTGTCAGGTGATACCTGCAGAAGTAATAGGGTACATAATGGGGGGAAAAATCCCCAAATTAAGGTACCTGAGCCTTTTATGATGGGCAGTAAGTCTGTCTGATCTTTGCTCCTGAGAGAGACATTATCTTGTTTACTGGAGAGTAAATAAATCTACCTTTTGCTCCAAGGAAAACATTATTTCTATCTTCCAAGACTATTCACAAACATCCTTGAAGAGATAGCAAGGCAGTTAGTACCTCTGCAAGACATGTAGAAATGTGAGGCCCGTGAAGAATTGTTTCTCAACACTTACCTAAGTCTTTCTCATCACTAAAAAACACTCCCTGGCTCCCTTTCCCCTCCAATTACTACCGATCATTATTGTTTCGTCCACAACAAAATATCTCAGAGCGTTTCCATTTTGTCATCACCCAGTCACTTCTCAAGTCATTGCATTTTGAATTTCACTTCCACTCTTGAATACAAGACCCTTTGCCATTCTGATCTAACTTGTACTTTCAGAAACTTTCACACTTATAACAACACTCTCTTTGAGACTCTTTCTTCCCCTTGTGACTCTTTCTTCCCCTTGCTTTCTTAAGATGAAATGTCTGCACCTTTCTTCTTCTTCCTTCTCGTTACTCTCCTCTCCTCCTTTTATTGAAATATAAATTTACATATCAAAAAATTCACCAAAGTGTACGATTCAGTGGTTTTTAGTATACTCACTATATCGTGCAATTATCACCACTATCTAATTCCAGAACATTTTCCTCATCCACAAAAGAAACCCCCTAACTATTAGCAGTCAGTCTCAATTCCCTTCTTCCCCTATTCCTGGAAACCATTAATCTGCATCCTGTCTCTATAGATTTGCCTATTCTGAACATTTCATATAAATGGAATCATGCAATATGTAGATATGGTCTTTTGTGACTGGCTTCTTTCACTTAGCAAGGTGCTTTCAAAGTTCATTCATCTTATAGCATGTACTGATATTCTTTTGTTATGGCTGAATAATATTGCATTATATAGATACATCACATTTTGTTATCCATTCATAAGTTAATGGATACTTCGGATGTTTCCATCTTTTGGCCATTATGAATAATGCTGCTATAAACATTTGTGTACAAATTTTTATGTGAGCATATATTTCAATTCTCTTGGGTTATACCCATTATTGAAAACAGAATATTGAAATCGCTATCTACTATCGTTGAATAGTCAGTGTTTGCTCCATGTATTTTGGTTCCTGTTATTAGGTGCATATATTTATAATTATTATATCTTCCTGATGGATTGACCTGGTTATTATTATAAAATGTCTGTCTTTATTTTTGGTAACATTTTTTGTTTCACTATTTTGTCTGATATTATTATAGCCACTGCAGGTTTCTTTAATTGCTACTTGCATGGTATAAATATATTTTTTACTTTCAACCTATTTGTATTTTGAATCTAAAGTATGTTTACTGTAGACAGCACATAGCTGGATCTTGCTTTTTTCTTAATCCAGTTTGACAGTCTCTGCCATCTGATATTCTACTTTTTTTCCCCTACATGCATCATGTCTTCTTTGTTCCACTGTTCCTTCTTACTGCTTTCTTTTGCATTAAGTAATATTTTTAGCTGTTTTTTGGCTGTCGGGTCTTAGTTGTGGCACATGGGATCTTCGCTGAGGCATGCGGGATCTTTCATTGCGGCACGTGGGCTCTTTGTTGTGGTGTGCCTGCTTCTCTCTAGTCATGGCGTGTGGGTTTTCTCTCCTCTAGTTGTGGTGCACAAGCTCCAGTGCGCATGGGCTCTGTAGTTGTGGCACGTGGGCTCCAGGGCACGTGGGCTCTCTAGTTTGCAGCACACGGGCTTTCTTGTTGAGGCACGTGAGCTCAGTAGTTGTGGTGCGTGGGCTTAGTTGCCCCGTGGCATGTGGGATCTTAGTTCCCTGACCAGGGATCAAACCCACATCCCCTGCATTGTAAGGTGGATTCTTTATCACTGGACCACCAGGGAAGTGCCTAGCATAAATTTTAATTCCTTTAATGATTTAAAAAAATATTTTTTGGATATATTTTCATAATGGCAGACTTACCATATGCATTTTAACTTATCAGCATCTACTTCAGATTTATACTAACTTAATTTCACTAAGATATATAAATGTCACACTATATAGTTCTATTCTTCTTCCCCCTTTTTGTGCTATTATTGTTATATATATATATTACATATATATGTTATAAACTCCAAAATACATTGTTGTAATTATTACTTTATATACTTTTATATATTTTAAAGAAGTTGAGAGAAGACAGGAGAGAAAGTATGTATTTATAGAGTTTGTTATATTAACTTTCTTATCCACCATATGTAGTTCTCTTCAATTCCTGTGAGTTACCATCTGGTGTTATTTTCTTACTCCAATATGGCTTTACTCCCACCTATGTTCTTTGTGCAGTTATTGTCAAATATATTGCATTTCCATAAGTTATACTCTCCAAAATACAACTATATGCATGTTGTTTTACACAAGAGCTTTTTTTTTTTTTTTTTTTTGCTGTACGTGGGCCTCTCACTGTTGTGGCCTCTGCTGTTGCGGAGCACAGGCTCCGGACACACAGGCTCAGTGGTCATGGCTCACGGGGCTAGCCACTCCGTGGCATGTGGGATCTTCCCAGACTGGGGCACGAACCCGCATCCCCTGCATTGGCAGGTGGACTCTCAACCACTGCGCCACCAGGGAAGCCTCACAAGAGCTTTTTAAAAAGACTTTTCTTTTAGAGAAGTTGTAGGTTCACAGCAAAGTTAAGAGGAAGGTACAGAGATTTCCCATGTAGCCCCTACCCTCACACGTGCATAGCCTTCCCCATTATCAACATCCTCCCATCCTCTTCCCCAAGTGGTACATTTGTTACAATTGATGAACCTACATTGACACATCATTATCACCCAAAGTGCGTAGTTTACATTAGAGTTTATTCTTGGTGGTGTACATTCTATGGATTTGGACAAATATGTAATGACATGTATGCAACATTATGGTATCATACAGAGTGTTTTCACTGCCCTAAAAATTCTCTGTGCTTCACTTAATAATCCTTTCCTGCTCCCCTCAATGATTGATCTTTTTACTGTCTCCACAGTTTTGCCTTTTTCAAAATGTCATATAGTTGAAATCAGTATATAGACTCTTCAGATTACGTTCTTTCACTCAGTATTATGAACTTAAAGTTCTTCCATGCCTTTTCATGGCATGAGCTTTTCAAGCTCATATCTTTTTTTTCTTTCTTTCTTTTTCTCTTTCTTCCTCTCTTCCTCCTTCCTTTCTTCCTCCCTTCTTTCCTTCCTTTCTTCTCTCTCTCTCTCTCTCTTTCTTTCTTTTACAGCAAAGCACTTTTTTTTAAAATACAAAATGGGCTGAATAAAAGTGATTTACTGGGACTTCCCAGGTAGTGCAGTGGTTAAGAATCTGCCTGCCAATGTAGGGGTCATCGTTGGATTCCCGGTCCAGGAAGATCCCACATGCCGCGGAGCAACTAAGCCCATGCGCCACAACTACTGAGGCTGCACTCCAGAGCCCGCGAGCCACAACTACTGAGCCCACATGCCACAACTACTGAAGCCCGTGCACCTATAGCCTGTGCTCTGCAACAAGGGAAGCCAGCGCAATGAGAAGCCCACGCACTGCAACAAACGGTAGCCCCCGCTCGTTACAACTAGAGAAAGCCAGTGTGCACAGCGAAGACCCAACACAGCCAAAAAGTTTTTTTAAATTAAAAAAAAAAAAGTGATTTACTCTTCTCAGCAAATAAAAGTAGTAAATTTCATTTAATTCTAAAAGTATTTCTCATATGTCTGACTCAAGGAAGGAAATAGCCTGTAACGATTTCTAGCTTGGCACAGAGTGACAGTTTGCTTTTGATCCTTATTCTACATAATCCAACTTTTTTTCAAGGCACATGTAAGCTGCTTCCTTTGTTTTTTTTTTTTTACTCGAATTTTCCTTACTTATTCCATAAAAGACAGATAATTTAGTTACGTAAGTATGGGTCTCTGCCACTCAGCTTCTCCTGAGAGGAGAGGCGTGACTACAGTAATACAAATACCAGGAAATATGTTTTGCCTTCCTCAAACATTAGAAAGTCATCTGTCTCTGCAGACACATCTGCAGCAATGCCTGTGCCATGAATTTAAAATTTCGATGGCACACTTTAAAGGGGAAAAATGACACTGGGGCAGTCAGTATGTTAAATAATAAATAGCCCTAGCCACTTCTCATATGATAGAAAGTCTCTGTATTTAAAAAAATTCTAATATAAAAAAGACTGATTTATGTAGTTCATATACATAAATCGAACATTCAAACAACTTTTTTTTGTGTGTGTGGTACGCGGGCCTCTCACTGTTGTGGCCTCTGCCGTTGCGGAGCACAGGCTCCGGATGCGCAGGCTCAGCGGCCATGGCTCACGGGCCCAGCCACTCCGCAGCATGTGGGATCCTCCCGGACTGGGGCACGAACCCGTGTCCCCTGCATCGGCAGGCGGACTCTCAACCACTGCGCCACCAGGGAAGCCCTCAAACATCTTAAAATTAAATTTTAGGAACAAAACTTTAACATTCAAACAATAGTATAGCTTACAGGGAACACCCAGAAAGTTAATTTGCCTTATCCAAAATACTGATAAAGATGATGAATAAAATGTGTCTCACCAGCATTTCTGTTCTGGCCAACATCTTAGTTAATGACCATGGCTCCATACGTGAGAAGAGATTGCTAAATAAATCTCTTGGGCTAAATAAACAACAGACTTAACCTATAATTCAGAGAAGATAATCAGAGATATATGTGAATAAAATTAAACTGTTTTATAGAGATGAAGGTAAAAGCTTGTGCATGAGAATAAAATTAGCCTCTGGAAGATGAAAATTCGATTTTTCATGTTTTATCCAGGGTGTCTCCTGAGGTCAGTACACCTCCAGCCCTACCTCTCACATTGTTTTTTAAAACAGCTTTATTGACTTACACAATGTTATATGTCAACTATATCTCAAAAAAAGGGAGGGGGGAATTCACATACCATACATGTAAGATGTATAATTCAACAGATTTTAATATATTCAGAGTTGTGCATTCATATAAATGGAATCATACAATAAGTGATCTTTTGTGACTGGCCTCTTAATAATGTCTCCATGGTTCATCCAGGTGTAGCATGTATCAGTGCTTCATTCCTTTTTGTTTGCTAAATAATATTTTATTATATGGGTATACCATGTTTTACTTATCCATTAATCAGTTGATGGGCATTTGAATTGTCCACTCTTTGGCTATTATGAACAATGCTGTTTAACCTGTTGGGCAACTGACAGTCTGTTTTCCAAAGTGGCTGCACAACTCTATAGTCTCACCACCAATGTATCAGAGTTCCAACCTCTCCACATCTTCACCACCATTTGCAATTCTCTCCCTTTTTAATTATAGCCATTCTAGTGGGTGTGAATAGTATCTCTTGCTGGTTTTGATTTGCATTTCCCTGATGACTGATTAATGGTGTTGAACATCTTTTTATATGCTGACAATCTGTTGTAGTAATTTTTGCTTCTTACAAAAACTGCTGACACATCTAGAAGTATTTTCAAAATACAAGGCCTGTTTTTCAGTGCTAAGGCAATTGCTCTGATGCACTTTTCTTGGCTCACTCTGATATGTCATGCTCCATGTTCTGCTGTTTTGCTCAAGGGCTCTACATACAAACAGTTTCACTTGGCTTTGGCTTGCCCATTGTCGAGCCTAAGCTCAACTAAACACATGGAGACTTTGAAAACCTTTCAGAATAATGCTGTGGTTAAGATCTGGCTAAAGCAAGTATTTTTTCTAACTCTTTGAGCTGCGTATTGCCTTGAGTAATCATCATCTGGATTGTATCCTCTTCAGTGGCACTTTAGTTTCTTTTGAATCCTTCCCTTGCCCAGTCCTTCAGGTATTTGTGATCACAATCATTTGGAACTTGCCAAATTGTCTGCAAAATCCCTCTGTGGAGGAGGAGAACTTGTTGCTTTCTCATGAACTGCTTTAGTGTTACTTTTACTGTGGGTAAGCGGGAAGTGGCGATGTCCTCCAGACAGCGAGGTTCGCCCAAGCTCATTTTTTTCTTTTCTTTTTTAAATTTATTTTTGGCTGCGTTGGGTCTTCATTGCTGCACACAGCATTTCTCTAGTTGAGGCGAGTGGGGGCTACTCTTCGTTGTGGTGTACGGGCTTCTCATTGTAGTGGCTTCTCTTGTTGCAGAGCATGGGCTCTAGGCACATGGGCTTTGGTAGTTGCAGCATGTGGGCTCAGTAGTTGTGGCACACGGGCTTAGTTGCTCTGCGACATGTGGGATCTTCCCAGACCAGGGCTCGAACCCATGTCACCTGCATTGACAGGCGGATTCTTAACCACTGCACCACCAGGGAAGTCCCAAGCTCATTTCTTTTTAATGCTGCATGATATTCCATTGTCTGGATGTACCAAGTTTATTTGTCCATTCATCTACTGAAGGACAACTTGGTTCCTTCCAAGTTTTGGCAATTGTGAATAAAGCTGCTATAAACATCCATGTTCAGGCTTCTGTGTGGACATAATATTTCAGCTCCTTTGGGTAAACACCAAGGAGCATGATTTCAGGATAATATGGTAAGAGTATATTTAGTTTTTTAAGAAATTGCCAACTGTTTCCTGAAGTAGCTGTACCATTTTCATTCCCCTCAGCAATGGACGAGAATTCCTGTTGTTCCACATCCTTGCCAGCATTTAATTTTGTCAGTGTTTTGGATTTTGGCCATTCTAATAGGTGTGCAGTATTAAAACAATTCACTTTTAATTTGTATTTCCCTGATGATCTACGATGTGGAGTATATTTTCATATCTTTATTTGCCATCTGTGTATCTTTTCTGTTGAGGTGTCTTTTGAGGACTTAGGTCCCTTTTTTAATCAAGTTGTTTGTTTTCTTATTATTGAGTTTTAAGAATTCTTTGTATATTTTGGATAATAGTCCTTTATCACATGTGTCTTTTGCAAATATTTTCTCCCAATCCATGGCTTGTCTTCTCATTCTCTTGACATTATCTTTCACAGAGCATAAGTTTTTAATTTTAATGAAATTCAACTTACTATTTCTTTCAAGAATCATGCTTTTCGTGTTGTATCTAAAAAGTCATTACCATACCCAAAGTCATCTGAGTTTTCTCCTATATTTTCTTCTAGGAGTTTTAAAGTTTTGTGTTTTAACATTTAGGTCTATGACCCATTTTGAGTTAATTTTTGTGAAGGATATGAATTCTGTGTCTAGCTTTTTTTTTTTTTTTTTTGCATATGGATGTCCAGTTGTTCCAGAACAATTTGTTGAAAATACTATTATTGCTCCATTTTATTAATATCCCCAGAGTAAGATATAAAACATAAAGTTAATTAATTCTGATAGTATACTACTGATACTACTGATTCTGATAGTATATGATAAAAGACAAGAGCCCAGTGCTTCTGAAGTTTATTTCTTGTGTACATATTATTCTCTGTTATTTTGCCCCCAACCTCTCCACCTCAGTCCTCCCTTTTCTTACTGTTTTGTCATTCTGGCACTGCTACACTAGGATTTCCTATAGAGAAGAAGTAATTATAAATGTAGTAGAAATATTTTACTTTCCACTCTCAATTGGGTTAAGAATACGGCTCAATCCTGAAGTTTACCCATACACTGAGAAGTTGTAATTTATTTAAAAGAGTTTCTATATTTAAGCAAATTAATATATACCAATTAATTCATTAATTAAATGAGAACTTAATGTGGCATGACTGTTGTAGGCAATGGAGATAAATTGGTGAACAAGATGGGCAAAGATTTCATGATGCTTCTATGAGTTAATGTTATAAAATCATTAAAGTTGTTACAAAGAGGTGTTTTTTTTGAAAATTTTTATTATTATGGAAATTGTCAAACATACAAAAGCAGGGAGAAACTGCAATGTTCCTATCATTTGGTTCACCAATTATTAACACATGGCCAAACTTGTTTAATGTGTAACTCCCATACTTGAAGACTTTTTGAAAGGCACAGTAAAGATGCTTTGATTTTAGCTTATATGACCACCTTTTCTGCTTTGGGATTTAAAAAATAAGGACACAGCTCTTAATTCTCCCAACCTTAGCATCATGAGAAAAGCTTTTCATTCTTCTCGGTAGGCCAACCTCTCATGAGAGGCCCAGGAGTATCCAATCCTGCACTGAGAGCCACTAGAAAATTGGATTGGCCTCACTTTCTGCTGCCTTGCCCCTTGCCACATGATGAATCTGGGGAATGAAATTAAGTTTAGTAACCCAACAACTTGGTATGATCCTGGCCCTAGGGCATGACTGTCTCCATGCAGTTCACTCTGGACACAGAACTAGTTTTAAAACACCCATCATAAATTTTATCTATATGTGTGTATATATATATATATATATATAAAATTTACATATATAATATATAATTTATTTATATATGTGTATATATGTATATGTGTGCGTGTATATATATGCACTCCACCCACCACAGTGAGTATGACCATGGTACAAATGTGAAGGGTTTTACTGCCTATGGGCCCTGATTTTGCTTTCCTCATTAGGAATTCAGCGTTTTACCATTTCACTCGCTGCCAGTCGCTGCCCTGAACAGAAGCCTGCCATCTCAGTGGCTACACTGGTGTAGGTCCTGACATGTCCTGCTTCATGCAGGATAGCCACCCTTCCACCACCATGTCCTTCTGCACCTCTGAAGTGGAGGTAATCCCGTCCCTATAACTCCCAGGCCTATATCCATTTTCTTTTCGGTACGTGAGTAACACTTTTTTAAGGGTAAAACTATACTGTTAGTTGAAATAGGTTGAAGAGGAAAAAATTATGCAAAAAATGGCATATATATATATATATATATATATATATATATATTTTTTTTTTTTTTTTTCGGTATGTGGGCCTCTCACTGCTGTGGCCTCTCCCGTTGTGCAGCACAGGCTCCGGATGCGCAGGCTCAGCGGCCATGGCTCATGGGCCCAGCCGCTCCGCGGCATGTGGGATCCTCCCGGACCGGGGCACGAATCCGTGTCCCCTGCATCGGCAGGTGGACTCTCAACCACTGCACCACCAGGGAAGCCCAAAAAATGGCATATTTTGATGACAGCTTTTTAAAGGGGAGGAAAAAATAAGAGAAAAGCCTAAAAAAAAATATGCTAGAACACTAGCACAATTTGTCCAAGGATGTTAAGATTTGGGATATTATTTCTAATCATTTCTTTACTAAGTTATGTAATTTTCCACATTTTCTAAAATTAATATAGTTCAACAGTCAGGAAAAAAAATAAGGCAAAACACTAAAAACCTCTCCAAAGTCACAGCATTAAAAACAGTAAACAAGATTAAAATGGTATTAAATCATTTTATGATTTACTGGCCAGAGGCTTGTTCAAGAATATGTTATAACAGACATCTTACTGTGAAACAGTATGGCTCTGAAAAACCAGACATATGATTGTGCATATGTTTTGTTTTGTCTTTCTTCTGATTTTAGAGTTCATACATGTCCACTTTAGGAAATTTACAAAATGCAGGAAAACACTGGAAAAGAATAAACATCACCCTTTGTAAACATACTATGGCAACCATGGAGTGGTGCCTCTCTGACGGTGCAAGGAGTGGAGTGAGAGGACAGCCTCCAGTGGCCACACCTTCAGGGTACTCAGCCTCATCCACCCGAGGCCACGCCCCCAGCCCCCTCTCAGCCAATGGCTGAGCTGAGCAGGGGAGGTGGAGGTACTAGAACCAGGCCATTTCTGCCTGACATAAGACTCCCCAACTGACAAGAGTATTCCTTTACAGTTTTGCCCCACGGCTCTGTTAAAACTCCTCTGCCTTCAGTCATAACACAGTCTAAAGTGATCTGGGCTTTCTAGCCATCTCACAGAACATTACACTGATCCATTACATCAATGACACCATGCTGAAGGAACAGGTTGAGCAAGAAGGGGTGACGAATATGCTAGAGGCCTTGGTAAGACAGCTGTGCTCCACAGCGTGGAAGATAAGCTTTAGGAGACTCAGAAGCCTACTACCTGAGTAAATTTTTTAGAAGTCCAGTAGTCAGGGGTTTGCCAAGACATCCTCTCAGAAGTAAAAGACAAATTTCTGAATCTTGCATTTCCTACTTCAAAGATGGAAGCAAAGTGCTTGGTGAGCCATTTTGGATTCTGAAGGCAACACATTACCCATCTAGAAATACTTCTCTAGCCCATATACAGAGTGATATGGAAGGCTGCCAACTCTGAGTGGTGCCCTGAGTAGGAATGAGCTCTGCAGCGAATCTAGGCTGCAGTGCAAACAGATCTGCTGCTTGGGCCATGTGATTCAGGAGATCCTACGGTGTTGATGATGTCAGGGATGGAAAATGTTGCAGTGTGGCAAGCCCTGGTAAGAGAATCACAACGCAAGTCCTTGGGGTTCTGGAGCAAGGCCATGCCACTTGCAGTGGAGAATTATATGCCGTTTGAGAAATAGCTCCTAGCATGTCACTGGGCCCTGTTAGAGCCGAAATACTTGACCACAGGGCACCAAGTGACTGTTCATTCAGAATTGCCCAATGTCCAATTTGTTAGACTCACCAAGTCACAGAGTGGAACAGGCCCAGCAGCAGTCCACAGTAAAATGGAAATGGAATGTCTGGGATTGAGGCCAAGTAGGACTAGAAGGCATGAGCAAGCAGCGTGGGCAGGTAACCCAGACACCATGTGCCCACCATCTTTACACCAGTGCCCCTCCTTCAGCCCACTCATATGGCCACCTATGCAGGAATCTCATACAACCAGATGAAGAAGGAAGAAAAGCCAAGTTTGGGGGTGAGTTGGCTTGATACGTGAATGCAAGCTGAAAGTGGACAGCAGTTGCATTACAGCCAAATTCAGGGTTGGCCTTGAAAGACAGTGGAGATAAAAGTCTTCCCAATAAGCAGAGCTGGGAGCAGTGCATCTGGTCATTGACTTTGTGTGGAAGAAAAAGTAGCCCAAGGTGAGAAAATATACAGATTCCTCGGCAGGTGCCAATGGCCCAGCCAACTGAATAGGGGCCTGGAGGAAAATAAAAAAACTGTACTAGAGGCAAGGAGGTCTGGGATAACAGCAATGTGATGGAGTGGGCATGAATTGTGAAGATTTTTGGATCACATGTTAATGTCCATTAGAAACCACTCATGAAAGAAATACTCAACAACCAACTAGACACAAGGACTTGGCCGGTTGACATTAGTTAGCCTTTATCATAGTATGCACATGAGTGGAGTGGCCAAAATGGTAAAGATAAAGGCTACGTAGGAACTCAACAGCATATATGCCCATCACCAAGGCTGATTTGGCTATTGACATCTTGGAAGGTCCAACCTGCCAGCAACAGAGACCAACCTGAATTTCCCAAGTGGCATTAATCTTTGAGGAGACCAACCCATTATTTTATGTAAAGTAAACTATGCTGGGCCCCTTCCATGCTGCAAGAGCCAGTGGTTCATCTTCACAGGGAAACAGAACTATTTGGAGAATGGGTTTGTTTTTCTTGCCCACATAGCCTCAGCCAACACCACTGTGTAAGAACTTACAGAATGCCTGATTCACAGGCATAAAATCCCACACAACACAGCATCCAACCAGGGGATCCATTTCACAACAGAGGAGGTATGGGGGTGGCCCCATGACCATGGGGTCCACTCATTATATCATTTACAGCACCACACAAAGCAGTGGCCTTCCATTGGTGGCCTTCTGAAGGTACAACTGAGGTGCCGTCTTGGAGACAATAATCTGCAGAAACGGGGTGCCTTCCTTTGGGATGCAGTATAGACACTAAATCACAGAACTTTATACAGTGACGTGTCCGTTAGAGGAAACATAAGCAACTGAGACCTAAGGGGTGGAAACAGGAGGGGCCTCACTTAACCATCAAACCCAGTGACCCACTGAGGGACTTTGTGCTTTCTGGGCAACTCTGGGCTTACACAGTTGCAGTCCCAGTATCCAAAGGGGCACACTCTTGCCAGCGGACACAGCAAGGGTCCTATTGAACTATAATACATGCTATGGCTACTGCCAGGGCACTTTGTAAATTTATTTATTTATTTACTTTTGGCTGCGTCGGGTCTTTGTTGCTGCATGCCGTCTTTCTCTAGTTGTGGAGAGCAGGGGCTACTCTTCGTTGCAGTATGTGGGCTTCTCATTGCGGTGGCTTCTCTTGTTGTGGAGCATGGCCTCTAAGCATGCAGGTTTCAGTAGTTGTGGCTCGCAGGCTCAGTAGTTGTGGCTCACGGGCTCTAGCGTGCAGGCTCAGTAGTTGTGGTGCATGGGCTTAGTTGCTCCGTGGCAACTAAGATGTGGGGTCTTCTCGGACCAGGGCTCAAACCCGTGTCTCCTGCATTGGCAGGTAGATTCTTAATCACTACGCCACCAGGGAAGTCCCTTCCAGGACACTTTGGATTCTTTGGACTCATACATCAGCAGGTGAAAAGAGTTACCATTATGGCAGGGATCCGTGGACCCATACATCAGCAGGTGAAAAGAGTTACCATCATGGCAGGGATAATTGACCCTGACCAGCAGGACCATGAGACAAGATTGCTCATCTTATGCTTGCACATGAGAGCAGGGCAGAGTAATGTACAAATCAGATAATCCAACTAGATTCTTCTTGATAGCCCTTGCTCAGCTGAAACAGTGAGCAGACATGTGCAGCAACCCCAGACTGAAATGGGTACAAGGGCTCAGTCCCTGCAGGAATGAGAATTTGGGTCACAACACCAGATAAGTCATCAAGACTTTCCCTCAGGAAGAGAGGCCCGCAGTTCCTCAAATATTTGGAGCAAAGGATCTGTGCAGCACAAGGGATAGACTGGAGAAGCCATGGGGGTGCACTACTCAGATCTCCCTTCAAGAGAACCTGCAGCAATGAGTGTAGTTAACTGTCCATGCTGGAGCCTCTGCCCAGGCTGCACCCAGCCAGTGACTGAGCATGGTGAGGGTCCTAGACACAGTCCATTTCTGGCTGATGCAGGACTCATCCTATGGGCAACCTTTACTCCAGGGTTGACTAACTTTCTCAGAGCTGTGCTGCAGTTTCTGAGGCTCTCCCACCCAGTCTTCCTTCCCCCTCTCCTTTCACAGGTGTTGGACCAGCGTCACAGTTGGAAGCCTCTCCCTGCACACTCCAACCCCCTCTCCCTTTAATCCGTCACAGGCATTTTCCTCAATGAGTCTCTTGAATTTCTAATTCCATCTGGCATCTGTTTCCCAGAGGACCTGAACTGACATATCGGTGTACAAGAATAAACATTATCAAGTACTGTAAAGTATTTGCTTTGAGTCATAAAGTATTTATTGATTTGAGACCACACTGTACTGAATTAGTGCCCATGTATGAGAGATTCCCAAGGCTACAAGCTGTTCAGGCTAGGGCACATAAAAGCACCCTAATTCCCTTGACACCATGTGGCTGAGTTATCAGTTTCCCCCTTTGCCTTAGCTCTCTTGCCAGTGCCACATGTTTAATATTTCAGGGTAAATCTTTTCAACTTCTAACGTGGGTTCTCTATTACCACAATATCTGAATTATTTGGCCCAAAGTTTACTGTTGATCTTACATTAAGTAATGCAGAACTGGGGCTAGCGAGCGGCTGTAGTCACAAGTGCGTGGTATTTTACATTTATTCCTGGTTCACGATGCAGAAAGACTCTACTTTCACTTTTTAAAAGTTATCAAGTTATTAACTTGGAGCTCAAGACTAGGCTGCAGCTCAGGAATAGAAGTGGAATCTAGAAACAGGTGGGCAAGAGTCAGAGACTCAGATGGGGGTCAGGGGTGGAAGGAGGAATGAAGTGTAGGACGAGGGTGTCTATTGCCCACATTATCTGGTAATATAAAATAAAGCTGAATGTTTAACAGATTTTTTTTTAACCGCAAAGCTTTGCACACATACAAAGTTGGAACTGCCACAATTTTTACATGAGACACATTTAACTGTATGTGGGCCAAAGATTTCAATTAATTTGGAAGGTTTATATTAATAATACATTTGTAGGGACTTCCCTGGTGGTGCAGTGGTTAAGAATCTGCTTGCCGGGCTTCCCTAATGGTGCAGTGGTTGCGAGTCCGCCTGCCGATGCAGGGGACACGAGTTCGTGCCCCGGTCCGGGAAGATCCCACATGCCGCAGAGCGGCTGGGCCTGTGCGCCATGGCCACTGAGCCTGCGCGTCTGGAGCCTGTGCTCCGCAATGGGAGAGGCCACAACAGTGAGAGACCCGCATATCGCAAAAAAAAAAAAAAAAAAAAAAAAAAGAATCTGCCTGCCAAGATTTGGTCAATCTTTCCTGACCAAAGTTCTTTAACCTCCATTTCCCTTCTCTGGACTCTGAGGACAGAGTCACTGTCTCCCTCTCTCAGTTACTAGGGACACTTCTTTTAGGTGAAAACCCTACCCAGTTAGATGCTACAATTACTAATAAATGAAAAAACAGGAGAAATACAAAACTGCATTTACAATTTAACCTGAGCTAGGTAAAGAAAAGGAATGTAGAAAGAAAGTCCTGGAAGGAAACATGCCAAAATATGAATAAATGCTCCTCCTGGGTGCCAGGATCGTGGTTCATATTTTTACTGCCTCTTAGCAGCATTATGTACTTCCCCAATTTTCTGCAGTGGCCACGTATCTTTGATCAGCAGGAAAAAAATGGTGTAAGATCCTAGGAAACAACACGAAATATAGTGTTGAAAATCACTGTAAACCAGATAAATTTGTAGTGGCAGAGAATGTGCACAGATATTAGAATTTAGACCCTTGCCGCTAACTGTGGTCATGTAACTACAATGTGGCCAGTGGAATGTGAAAAGAGGTGTGTGCATTTTCCAGTGGTTGTCTCTAAAGGGACATGGCATGCCTTTCCCCCTCCTTCTCTCCTGATGGTTGGAAGGTGGAAGTAAGAGAGAATGAGGCTCAGAGCTGGGAGTGGGAGTCAAGGGTAGTTGACTCTCAGAAAAGAGGGTGGAGTTCAGGGATGGGAGGAAGAATAGGGTACAACCCATGAAGGGGTAAGCCCCAGAGATGGGCTGAGGCTCAGGGCTAGAAAGAGGCTGAGATGTAGGCCAGAAGTAGTGAAGAGATGTGTGGAAACACCCTGTTTCACACACTGAGATCAGTTTCATATTCTACTCAGTAATTAGAAAAAAAACAACATAGAAAGTCTGTTTTAGGCCCACATTTGATAAGACTGTCCTGGCAGTGATATCGAAATGTCACACTCCATTCCAATTTCAACTCATTAAAACAGAAGTGGACTGTTTTGTCAGTGGACTATGTGCGGTTCAAGAGCAGCTCGAGCACCCTTCAGAGGAAGATGAGAACCTTGCTTGGCATGACACAATGCTCAATTCTCAGCCAGGAGTCAAGGTTGGGAAAAAGCAGAAGAATGCAGGGAAGGGCTGGCAGAAATCATTCTAGGGAAAAGGAAACACTTTTCTTCTTTGGAAGAAGGCAGGGGTAGGGGAAAGAAATCATGTTTTGAAGAGAAGAGAGAAAAAATTGGTCAAGTCCTCTAACAGATTTAAAGGTATTCTTTTTTTCTTTTTAATTTTTATTGGAGTATGGTTGCTTTACAATGTTGTGTTAGCTTCCACTGAAGATATTCTTAAACATATTGGCTTCACACTATTTCCCCAGCCCTGTTCTAATTTCTCTGTCTATTCCTATTATGCGATTCTATGAGTTCTTGTTAGAATCCGCTTCCAATCATTAGCAGCATGAAGAGGAATCTGGCGTCTTAACCAACGAACCAACAACCAACCAATATATGTGCTTAAATAAAACCAAAGAGACATATAAAATGCAGTCTTGATTATATTTTAGTGGTAAATTAGAGTTTTGAAGTTATATTAACTCTGTTAATATGGGCAGCGACTTAATATTCTAAAAAAATAACTTACTACCGAATATCAGGGTAATACTGTAAGGCAAAGAGCAATGACATGTTGAGTTTTACATAAAAATATGGTAAATTATCCCCATCCTCCAGCCCCCGCCTCCACAGCTGGTTAGCCACTGGAGTGGTGGTCATCAAAAATAATAATAGTAACAATAAGGCTTCCCTGGTGGCACAGTGGCTGGGAGTCCGCCTGCCGATGCAGGGAACACGGGTTCGTGCCCCGGTCCGGGAAGATCCCACATGCCGCGGAGCGGCTGGGCCCGTGAACCATGGCCGCTGAGCATGCACGTCCGGAGCCTGCGCGTCCGGAGCCTGTGCTCCGCAACGGGAGAGGCCACAACAGTGACAGGCCGGCGTACGGCAAAAAAAAGAAAAAAAAGTAACAATAATAACTACATGTGTTGGGTACTTAAGAGTCATTTAATTCTTACAACAACTGTATGAACTAAATATTATTAGTTTTATTTTTTAAATGAGGAACGTGAAACTTAGAGATTAAGTAGCCTCAATAATTGGTAGACATGGGAAAAACCAAGGCCAGATAAGGCTGACGCCACAGCCTGGACCATTGACCTCTACAGCTCTGCTATCTAAAACTTAACCCTCTCACCTGGAATGCCTTGAAACAGAAAGCAAGCCACAATGAATAATCTTTATATTTACAAAGTGTTTTATGGTTCACAAAGTACTTTCAAATATGTTGTTTCAGTATATATGTTTATTCATTCTAGGAGGGTCAGCAGCTCAGATATGATCATGTCCCCACTTTCCAGATGAGTTAACTGAAGGCCAGAAAGGTCATCTGACTGTTCCAGGGCTAATAATGAGAACTGCAAAGTCAGGGAAGTCCCCAAGACCACCTCTGAGAACAGCTGCAAGTTCAAGGATCTGGAACACCGCTCTCAGATTCCATAATTTCCCAGAAGGACTCAGAGAATTTGCTGAAAGCTGTTGCACTGGGGTTTATGGTTTATCACAACGAAATGAGACAGATTAGGATCAGCTACAAGAAGAGGTGACTAGGGCGGCGTCCAGGAGGGTCCCACACCTGGAGCTTCCAGCTGCCTTCCCCAGCAGAGCTGTGAGTAGTGCGAATTTGTTCTGGAAACCATGTGTGACATACACACAGAGCATTGCCATGAAGGTAGAGCCTTGATGGCCAGAGTTTTTACTGGGACTTGGTCACATAAATATGGTTAACTGCCCAAGTGGCTGACCTTTTAAGTTTTATCTTAAAACCTGAGAAACTTTGACCTAAAGAGGAAGAAAAGCAGGAATCTGCCACAGCCTCTGATTTTTCACATAGTTTTGAAGCTGCTTTAGGAGAAAAACAACCTGTGTCATCACTTTTAGTCAAAACCAGAGAAGTAAGATCAAGAAGTTAAGAATGAAATAGAGTGACAGATGTACAGAACAAACTTATGGTTACCAAGGGGGGAAGGGGGAGTGGGACGAACTGGGGGATTGGGATTGACATTAGACACTACTATGCATAAAATAGATAACTAATGAGGACCCACTGTATAGCACAGGGAACTCTACTCAACGCTCTGTGGTGACCTAATGGGAAGGAAATCTAAAAAAGAGGGGATATATGTATACGAATGACTGATTCATTTTGCTGTACAGTAGAAACTAACACAACATTGTAAAGCAACTATACTCCAATAAAAATTAAGAAAAAATAAAATAAAATTAATATTCCCCTGGTAAAAAAAAGAAAAAGAATAGATAGAGTCAGGAAAGGTCCAAGCCAGCACCAGCACCCTCGGAATCCCACAGCACACACTCAGCCTGGACGGTAGCAAGCACCTGGGTGCTAGTTGCTTTGCCTTTTCAATCTTTTGTCTCCCTTGACAATGACCTCTTAGATCTTTTGGGTGGAGTGACTGCAACTGAAAATAAAGAATATGGGCGAGAGAAAATAATTTAATTATTTTCTTCCCTTCTCCAAATGAGGCACATAGGTTAAACATACAAGAGGACAAAATCTCAGCATGTAGATGAACAGTGTCTGTTTACATAACTGCACTTGGGAATGCGTAAACACACTGAATACGGGTCAAGTAGCATGTGGCTTTTGAGAAACTGTTTAATGGATCCTTAGCAGCCTAGGAACAGAATCTGAATGGTGACAACTGTGGATAAAGGGACAGAGTTGGACTGTGGGAGAAACTAACATTGCTAATCTCTAGATGAGGAGATTAGATTTAGATGGAGAAAATGTCTGGAATTCATAAATAACAGTGGAGGGAAGGCATGAATGGCCAGAAAGTTGTTATTCCTCTGCTTGGCTTTTAGCAGAGTCTGAGGAATTTGCTTGCGTTATTTGAGAAATTCTTGTGGTACTTATGACATAATTAGGCAGAGCTTTTCATAGCTCTGCCTGCCATCCAGACGCTAATGATGGCTGGATAGGAGTTGTTAAATGAGTTTTCCTTCATATTGTCTCTGAGGGTGTTTGGGAGTGCGAGTACCTTGTCAAGCAGTCGCTGCAGGGGTGCAGCAAATCCTCAACCTCTTTTCTACACTGGAGGCAGAGATTAATCCCCAGGCCACATTTACCACCTGACACTGCCCAGAGCCTCAGAGAGATTCCAGAATCTTCAGTGCTATGACCACGGTCTCTCGGATGGAGGCTGAGCTTGGCCCAAGAAGGCTCTGTCACCCCAAGGACGTTTGTCTTCCCCACCCTCCCATTCCTCAAAGGCTCTGCCCACAATTTGCTCGGTCTCTCAGCCACCTCAGAAGCAGCCAGCAGAGCTCTAGCCGGGTGTGGAGAAACTCTGCTAAGTGCACAAGCTGGAGAACGCTAAGCGTGTCTGTGTGCCTTCTAGAACTCACCACCTGGTCTGCTCCAGGGCAGACCCTCTTCTTGAGGTGTTATGCCCGGCATCAGCTTTGACTGCAGATGGGAAGGGAGCCCCTGAAAATACACCCTTCTGATCCTAGAAGCGTAGGCTGTGATCCTGAGAAAGGGTGACCCGGGCTTCGTGCTTTAAACGCCACCACTGTGATCACCACTCTGACCAGTGAGTCTCAGTCCTAGATGGACATCACAATCACCCAGAGAGCTTAAACACCAAACGAAAGCACCATGCCTAGATTTCATTCCTGAGACTCAGACTTAATCATTCTGGGATGGGGTGTCACCACTGGTAGGCTAATAAGGTACCACAGATAGGTCTCAGCTTTGGCCAGGGCTGAGAGCCTCTGACCTAGACCTAGATGACAATCAGATTTTATGGTTATAGAAATTAATTCACTGAGGTAGTATCAGTCCCTGTTCTCCCTTTTGTACTTGGGGAAAGAACAAGGGAAACATGTTTGGGAGGATGGTGTCTGCTGGGAGGGGGACAGAAAGGATGCTTCATCCCCTAACTGAAGGCAGTAAGGAAGCCTGCAGCTGCCCCTAACCTGCAGTTCTACAGGCAGGAGCTGACAGATGTATTCAAATGCTTCAACATGTTCTATTTTTTTTTTTTTTTGCGGTACGCGGGCCTCCCACTGTTGTGGCCTCTCCCGTTGCGGAGCACAGGCTCCGGACGCGCAGGCTCAGCGGCCATGGCTCACGGGCCCAGCCGCTCTGCGGCATGCGGGATCTTCCCAGACCGGGGCACGAACTCATGTCCCCTGCATCGGCAGGCAGACTCTCTTTTTTTTAATTGAACATTTTTTGAGATAATTGTGGGTTCACATGCGATGGTAAGAAACGATACAAGTTCCACGTGCCCTTTACCCACTTCCCTCCATAATAACGTCTTGCAAAACTATAGTTCAGTTCCACAACCATGACACTGACATGTCAGTCTGCTGATCTTATTCAGATTTCCCCAGTTTCACTTGTACTGTGAATTTAGCTACATACGGTTTTAACCCATGTAAATTCATGCGTCCACAACCACAGTCAAGACACAAAACAGTTCCATCACGAGGATCCCCTGTGTTGCCCCTTTATAACCACACCTACCTCCTCCACCCCTCCCCATTCCTCTAACCCCTGACAACCACTAATCTGTCCTCCATTTCTAAAACTTTGTCATTACGAAAGGTTATATAAATGGAACCATACAGAATGTAACCTTTTGGAACTGACTTTTCTTACTCAGCACAATTCCATGGAGATTCATCCAAGTCATTGCATGTATCAGTGGTATTGCATGAAGCATGCACACCACAGTTCATGAAGCTATTCACCCATCGAAGGATCTCTGGGCTGTTTCCAGTTTTTAGCTATTATGAATAAAGCTGCTATGAACAATCATTTCGGTGTGAAGTTTTCATTTCTTTGGAATAAACACTCAGTACAACTGCTGGATCACAAGGTTTAGTTTTATAAGAAAATTTCCAGTGTGGCTGTATCATTTTATATTCCTACCAGCAATGGGGTCCAGTTTTTTCACATCCTTGTCAGAATTTGGTGTTTTCACTACCCTTTATTTTAGCCTTTCTGATAGGTGTGAAATGACACATAATTGTGGTATAAATTTTTTATTTTTCTTATGTCTAATAACATTGAATATCTTTTCATATGCTATTGCCATCTGGATATCCTCCCTAGTGAAGTGTCTACCAGGTCTTTTGCCCACTTTCTAAATGGATTGGTTGTTTGTGCTGTTGAGTTTTGAGAGTTCTTCATGTATTCTAGATTCTAGTTCTTTGTTGAATTCATGTAACTTTTAACATGTGACTCATGAATACATGAGTACATTCTGACTATAAAAATAATACAATAGAATAATATTTAGCATAATAATATGGAAGTCCTCCTCATACCCTGCTATCTAATCCCCTCACGCCCCTAGGGGTAAGTTTTTTTGACAATTTAGTTCAGACCTTTTTTTAAATGGCACAGACATAAAATGGGCTTGATCTCTCTACATTTTTCTGAAACTTTTTTTTTTAAACTTAACATCTTGACATGACAGAAAATACATAGTTATGTTATTTTCTCTCTAATCATTCAGCTTTTCAACTTTTCTGTAATCCAGAAAGAAAAACAATAATACCTCGTATCTCCAGGAACCTGAAAGTTTAGAACTTTGTTTCCATGAGTGAAATCTTAAGTTGGAACAAAAAGTGGAGAAAACTCAGAGGACGGCCATGCTACGTCATGGGAAGAGAGAGCCTTGCACTATGTGTATAGGTCCAAGAGACCAGTTTCCTCCCCTGCTGCTGCCACGGCTAACTGGGGAATTTCTTGCCTATCTGAACTCTTGTTTCATCCTCAGCAGAACCACCAAATGGGACACAAATTTCTCTCAGTGCCCTGCCAGCTTTAACACACTGTCACTTAATTCTCCACGGGTGTGGGGAGCAGGGTCTAGGGTCTAGCACAGAATATCAGTGTCCACACAGGTAAGGGTGGAATGCATCAGCTGCTTTTCTTCTTTCACCCACCCGTAAGGGAAGCCCACTCCAGGACAGACAGAAAATCAGTCCTTTCCTCTCACTGCCTGGGAAACACATATTTCCTAGTGAAAAGAAGAGAACCGTGCTGTCTGTAATATAAGTGAGACTTGCGGGGAAAGGATTTCTTGTTCTCTGAGCTGCTCTGGTATGATAAGACATAGCGCAATGGAACAATAGTGACTGCTTTACTGATTTGTCTTTGCAAAAAAGGTGAAAGACTTGACTCGACATCTTTACCTCCATTCATGGGATATAATGGACAATATGTGGGGCAAAAGCCTTGACTATTGTAAGAGCTGCCATCCTCAGCAGCCTAGATTAAACACACACACACACACACACACACACACACTTATCTGATATGTTTATTCACTTAACAAATACTACTGAATGTCTGTCGTGGGTCAGGAAACCTGCCAGGCAGTGAGATACGATGGTGACCACACATAGAGGGGCCTATAATCTTCAGCATCAGGAAGTGATCCAAACACGGGGCCCCCCTGCTCTTATGGCTTATTAAGGCCTCTGAAAACTTCCACCAAGGAAGAAAATCTGCAGAACAAGGTGGACTCATGAGAAAAAAGCAGAGTACCTACAAAAGAAAGTGCTAGCAAAAGGGTCTGACGTTTCAAAGCTGCTCTCCTGGGCTTACAGGGTATTTAGTCACAGAAGAGCATGGCTGTGGGGAGAGGGGGAAGATAAATTAGTTTAATGGAGACAAAAACTATTAACTTTCTGGAAATGGAAATGGTGGTAGCATGAATGTGTGTACCTTTTCTGTATCCAGAATTTCCCAAATGATCTGGTATCTCAAAAAGTTAGTTAACAGATGTTTCAAAGATCTTTCCCCCCATCTCTTTAAAAGACATTCTGGTAGTGTGTTTAAAAACAGCCCAGGTGTTTATGTATAGCTGATTCACTTTGTTATATAGCAGAAACTAACACACCATTGTAAAGCAATTATACTCCAATAAAGATGTTAAAAAAAAAAACACAAAACAGCGCAGGACTGAGATCTGGATGGTCTGGGTCTCATTCCAGTTCTGCCCCGTTACATCTAACATTTTGTCATTCAGTGACTTGACGGCGGCCGCTTCCTTGATGGGCTGATCTGACCTAGACTGAGAACGTTTGGTTTCAGTGATGTCATGAGGACAACCGCAAATGTCTGTCACTTTCACAAATGATTTTCAAGACAGATGAGGCAAGAGTTGCTTATGTGCTGTGAAAATGTGAAGAGCTCTCATTTTTAAATGTTGTTTGGTTATTAACAAGTTCTGAAATACTAGACACTGTGTTTGAACAGTCTTAGACAATGAAACTACATTGTGTTGACATGGCTTGGTATTTCCTCCTTCTATGTGAATCGTTTCACATTAATCAGGGAAAGTTATTGGCAACCATCACATCTATTTTTATCTAAAGGCAAACGGCTGCAGAATTAAAACCCAATGCTGAGCTGCTTACTATGTTCTAATCACTTAATATACAACTGCATGTAATTCTGAAGCCCTCAGTATTTACTTGTACTCCCTACCTGCCCTCTGGCTATAAGCCTGAATTTGTTTCTGTTGGATTTTTTTTCTTAGATAATTCCCATTCCAAACATTTATGAAGTCAAGCGTTATTCGGTATCCAGTTATTTTGATAAGCCAATAGAGAAAAAGTGTAGCTCAGGACAGCAATAGGAGTTTTTCAGGGAAGCAATAAGGTCAAAGAATTTTTTGTTGAAGGAGTTTTGGTATAAGGGTGGGTGGACACAGTCTGTCTTTAAGAGGGAGGGTGGGGGGAAAGACCTTTAAAACATCTGTTAACTAACTTTTTTTTCTTTTTTTTTTTGCGGTACGCGGCCGTCTCACTGTTGGTGCCCTCTCTCGTTGCGGAGCACAGGCTCCAGATGCGCAGGCTCAGCGGCCATGGCTCACGGGCCCAGCCGCTCCGTGGCATGTGGGATCCTCCCGGACCGGGGCACGAACCCGTGTCCTCTGCATCAGCAGGCGGACTCTCAACCACTGCGCCACCAGGGAAGCCCTGTTAACTAACTTTTTTATTGAAATACCAGCTCATCTGAGAAATTCTCAGTACAGGAAAAACACTCACAGTTATGCCACCACCATTTTCATTTCCAGAATGTGGAATAACTTCATACTTTTAATTTAATGTCAGAAAAACACTTGAATGTTTTTTCTTATTGTTTTCTAGAGCTTACTGATTGCAAATCCGCCTCTTATGTTAGTTAGCTCTAAATCCAGAGTTTCCAACAGGGTATTCTACCTGACAATTTCTATTAAAAAAAAAATTCTTGTAGAATATAAAGAAATCAAGAGGACAAGGAGCTACTTGGCTCAGAATAAAAGGGGACATGATCATGAATGATTATTCCTAAGAATTGCAAAAAGACAGATTTTTTGCTGCTATTGTTTACTAGAAAGTAATTCAACTGCATTTATGAAGTATACAATTTGTACTTCAAACAACCCTTTCCTCATTTTCAGTTGTTAAAAATATATCTGTTCTTCAAGGCCTGGCTCAAATGCCTTGAAGAACAGATAAAACCTTCTTTCCCTATTTGTTTCTCCATCTTCTGTGGCACATAGATGATTTTGCCTTGTGTTTGTAAAAAAAAAAAAAAAAAAAAAAAAAAATTACCTGCTGCAAAATTCCCTGAGACCTCATCTGTTTTGTTCACTACTATAGTTTCAGAGTCTAACATACAGAAATCTGTTGCATTTCTTTACACTAATAATGAAATATCAGAAAGAGAAAGTAAAAAACAACAACAACAAAATCACTTTTAAAATTGCATTAAAAAACCCTTAGGAATAAACCTGACCAAGGTGAAAGACTTATGTGCTGAGAACTATAAAGCATTGATAAAGGAAATTAAAGATGATTCAAAGAAATGGAAAGATATCCCATGCTCTTGGATTGGAAGAATGAATATTGTTAAAAATGGACATACTACCCCAAGCAATCTACAGATTGAATGTGATCCCTGTCAAATTACCCATGACATTTTTCACAGAACTAGAACAAATAATCCCAAAGTGTATACAGAACAACAAAGGACCCAGAATTGCCAAGCAATCTTGAGGAAAAAGAACAAAGCTGGAGGCATAACCCTCCCAGACTTCAAACAATACTACAAAGCTACAGTAATCAAAACAGCATGGTATTGGCACAAAAACAGACATATGGATCAATGGAACAGAATAGAGAGCCCAGAAATAAACCCACACATCTGTGGTCAATTAATCTTCAACAAATGAGGCAAGAATATACGATGGGGAAAAGACAGTCTCTTCAGCAAATGGTGGGAAAGCTGGACAGTTGCATGCAAATCAATGAAATCAGAACACTCCTTTATAACATATACAAAAATAAACTCAAAATGGCTTAAAGACTTAAATATAAGACATGACACCATAAGACTCCTAGAAGAGAACATAGGCAAAAAATTCTCTGACATAAATTGTACTAATGTTTTCTTATGCCAGTCTCCCAAGGCAAAAGAAATAAAAGCAAAAATAAATCAATGGGACCTACTCAAACTTATAAGCTTTTGCACAGGAAAGGAAACCACAAACAAAATGAAAAGACAACCTGTGGACCAGGAGAAAGTATTTGCAAACATGCAGCCAACAAGGGCTTAATTTCCAAAATAAACAAATAGCTTGTACAGCTCAATATCAGAAAAAAAAAAACCCAATCAAAAAATGGGCAGAAGACATAAATAGACATTTCTCCAAAGAAGAAATACAGTTGACTAATAGGCACATGAAAGGATGCTCAATATCACTAATTATTAGAGAAATGGAAGCCAAAACTACAATGAGGTATCACCTCATACCAGTCAGAATGGTCATCATCAAAAAGTCTACAAATAACAAATGCTGGAGAGAGTGTGGAGAAAAAGGAACACCCCTACACTGTTGGTGGGAATGTGAATTGGTGCAGCCACTATGGAGAACAGTACGGAGGTTCCTTAAAAAACTAAAAACTAAACATAGAGTTACCACAAGACCCTGCAATCCCAGTCCCTGGCATATATTTGGAGAAAACTCTAATTTGAAAAGATACATGCACTTCAATGTTCATAGCAGAACTATTCACAATAGCCAAAACATGGAAACAACCTAAATGTCTATTGACAGACGAATGGATAAATAAGATGTGGTGTGTATATATATATATATATATATATACACACACACACACACACACACACACACACACACACACACATACATACAATGGAATATTACTCAGGCAAAAATGAATGAAGTAATGCCATTTGTAGCAACATGGATGGACCTAAAGATTATCATACTAAGTGAAGTAAGTCAGACAGAGAAAGACAACTCTCATACGATATCACTTATATGTGGAATCTAAAAAAATTATACTAATGAACTTATTTACAAAACAGAAACAGATTCAACAGACATAGAAAACAAATTTACAGTTACCAAAGTGGGGTAGTGAGGGATAAATTAGGAGCTTGGGATTAACAGATAAACACTGCATTAAATAAAATAGATAAATAACAAGGTCCTACTTTATAGCACAGGGACCTATGTTCAGTATCTTGTAATAACCAGTAATGGAAAAAAATCTGAAAACATATATATATAACTGAATCACTTTGCTGTATACCAGAAACAAACACAACATTGTAAATGAACTATTCTTCAATTAAAATAAGTAAATAAATAAATAAAATGCAGTATCATTCAATTAGTTTGCAAGATCAACAGGCTGTTTAACAGCTCCATTTCAACAGCAACAAAACATTAGCATAATTATGCATGAAATTAAAAAGATGAGTTTCATGATTTCAAGAGTATTTCTTCCATCTAGGTCTAAGTATTATTTTTTAATCTTTCTTTACTCTGACAGCCATTAAAATTAAATCTCAAAATAAACTGAACCTAGTACTGCTTCATCACATTGTATTGAACTAAGATTAAAAAAAAAAAAATGAAGCCTATTCAATTACATTGCTCTCATTTAAAGTGTGACTAATAATTATGAGTTTTTAGTAAGAGCAAATATGTTATAAACACAATAATATACATTTTAAAGTCATTTATAATGTTTGTGCCATTTTAAATGATTCTTTTTTTTTTTTTTTTTTTTTGCGGTACGCGGGCCTCTCACTGTTGTGGCCTCTCCTGTTGCGGAGCACAGGCTCCGGACGCGCAGGCTCAGCAGCCATGGCTCACGGGCCCAGCCGCTCCGCGGCATGTGGGATCTTCCTGGACCGGGGCATGAACCCGTGTCGCCTGCATTGGCAGGTGGACTCTCAACCACTGCGCCACCAGGGAAGCCCTAAATGATTCTCTTTTATTTGCTGGTTTGTGCATGTTTTATGATGCATATGTCAAATTAGTATAACAATACATTGTGACATTATAAACAAGTGTACATGCGATGGGGCTACACCCTCACACATTTTTAGGACAGGGATTTGGATTGTTCTAGGTCGAATGTCAGCCAGTGGACATTCCATGCAGTCCTCAGTTTGAGTGATACCCACAAATTTTCTCATTCATACAAGATTCCTTGCCCATTTTGGGGTGTTTTCAAGATTTATTTTAATGAGCAAAGTACTCACTGGATGTTGAAGTGTAAATATTATGGTGGATAGAGTTGGGGGACATTCTGGTGATGAATGTTAAGTTATAGGCCTAGTTGCTTCCACCGTTAAAACAATTATGAAGAGTGCTGAGAAAATAAAGACAACTAATAAAACTCAAATTGCATGTCAATCAGAGGTAATCAATGATGGTGATACCACATCTTCACAAGGATTGTCCTCTTAGGAATTCTTTTTTTTTCCCCTATGGAAGACCATGTAGGGTTATGAAAGAAAGACTGAAGTGGAAGAGGGAAGCTGCTGGGAAAAATCAGGACTGCTTTAAATGAAGAGTATTCAGGACCACTTCATGATCATGTACAATTCTGAGCCATTTTATTCCATTAAAAATTTTTAATTAATTTATTTAAGCTAAAATGAAAACCAAAACAGTTTATCCATTTTTCCCACTCTCCACCACCTTGCCTCTGGCAACCACCACTGTTCTCTGTATCTATGAGATTGGTATGTTTGTTTTTTTTTTAGATTCCACAAATAAGAGACATCATATAGTGTTTGTCTTAGTCTCTGTCTGACTTATATCATTTAGCATAATTCCCTTGAGGTATGTGTATGTGTGTGTGTCTGTTTATTTCACAATTTCTTTGTCTATTCATCCATTGATGGACACTTAATTTGCTTCCCTATCTTGGATATTGTAAATAATGCTGCAATGAACATGGAGGTGCATATATCTTTTCAAATTCGTGTTTTCATTTTGTCTGGATAAATAACTGGAAGGGAAATTGCTGCATCATTTGATGTTTCTACTTTCAATTTTCTGAGGAACCTCTATACTGTTTTCCAAAGTGGTTGCACCAATTTACATTCCCACCAACAGTGCACAAAGATTCCCTTTTCTCCATATCTTTGCCAACACTCGTTATTTCTTGCCTTGTTTTTTTGTTTGTTTTCCAGTATGCGGGCCTCTCACTGTTGTGGCCTCTCCCGTTGCGGAGCACAGGCTCCGGGCGCACAGGCTCCGGACGTGCAGGCTCAGTGGCCATGGCTCACGGGCCTAGCCGCTCTGCGGCATGTGGGATCTTACCGGACCGGGGCACGAACCCATGTCCCCTGCATCGGCAGGCGGACTCTCAACCACTGCACCACCAGGGAAGCCCTAAAACAAATTTCTTTAGGGACTTCCCTGGTGGTCCAGTGGTTAAGAATCTGTGCTTCCACTGGTTCCATCCCTGATCAGGGAACTAAGATCCTGCATGCTGCATAGCGTGGCCAATAAATAAATAAAATAAAATAAAATAAATAAATGTATTTATACCTATATCTTTATCTATGCCTGTCTACATACCTATCCTATTGGTTTTATTTCTCTGGATAACACTGACCGATGCAGGAATGGATTTGCATAGAGATTGGCTAAGGTTAGGAATATTGTCTATACTCGTAGAAACGAGGTTTTCTCTATGGAACGCTGACTAAAGTCATTTAAGAATCAAATCCATTAACTTGATCTCATAGGACCACCATGGTGTAACATAAGGATCCAAAGTGATGGGCCCTTGTGAGTTCCCTGGTGGCCTGGTGGTTAGGATTCCGGGCTTTCACTATCATGGCCTGGGTTCAATCCCTAGTCTGGGAACTGAGATCCCGTAAGCCGAATGGTGTGGCCAAAACAAGCAAACAAATTTAAAAAACCCAAAGTGATGGGCCCAGACCAAGACCTGCTTTTTTAATAAAGCATTTTATTCTTTAATTGAATTTTATCTATTTGTTTCAAGGTCAGAATGTGAGAACTCAGAATGCCATGAGTTATCACAGCAGAGCTCTTTGCCTCAATTTTTCATTTTAATGGCTGTCACTTTTCCAGTGACAGATCAGGCTGTTTGATGTGTCATCTGCAGAAGTGGACCTTATTTTCTATATCAGAGCTCTCTTCAAATATTGACTCTGCAAGAGAAACAAGCATTCCAAAGTCAACAAGCCAGAGTTGGAAAAATGCATTTCTTTTAAAATCATAACTACACATGACCACAAAACAGTTCTGTCTTCTTTTGGAGACCACATCTATTTCTGCTCCAACTGTCAACACCAGTTAAAATGCTGTTTCCTCTGTTCCCAGAGGAAGAAGCATTTTCAAATTCATATTCATGTGTACTCAAAGTCTTCATTAAAAATTTTATTAGAAGATTTTTCTCACAACACTGATGTAAAATTAATTAATTCCACTAAATGCATGGAGAAAGGGGCAACAGGAGTTTGAGTGACTTTTCCAGGAAGAGGTTCAAAGACTAATAAAGGATTTCTAGACTGTGATTTTGTTTCTGTATTTGTCTGCATTTAAAATAAATTTCAAATAATAATGAAAAGCTTATGAGACAATGAATATATCCATGCACTATGTACCTTTCATCTATTCATTTCCCAGATCTGTGTGAGCTTTTTGAAACAAAATCAGAAAAATGTGTTTACTACATTACCATCCCCTAGGATTTTGGTTCTGCTGCTTTGAACATCAGCTACTACAGAAGGTTCTCTATATAGAACACACTTTATCTTTTCTAGGGTACAAATGCTAAATTAAACATTCTACATACTATCACAAAAGATCACCAAATCAAACTGCTACATGAATAAAAGCAAGTTGCCCAACAGTATTTACATTGTTATATAAAGTATGTATTAGTATATATATTTATTTAAACAGGAGAAAATATGGAAGAAGAGTTTTCAGTGGATAACTCAAAGGAGATGTGGGGCTGAGGGTAAAAGGAAACCCATTTAAAATTCCATATCAGAGAGTTCCCAAGATGGTGGAGTAGGAATACCCTGAGGTCACCTCCTCTCATGGGCACACCAAAATCACAACTATTTACAGAGCGACTATTTATGACAAAGACCAGAACCTACCAGCAAAGATCTTCTACAACTAAAGATATAAAGAAGGAACCACAACGAGATGGGTAGGAAGGGCAGAGTCGTGGTATAGTCAAGACCCATACCCAGAGGGGGGCAACCCATAAATAAGAGAATAATTAAAATTGCAGAGGTTCTCCCCAAGGAGTGGGGGTCTGAGCTCTACATCAGGCTCCCCAGCCTGGGGGTCCTACAAGGGAAGACAAGCCCCCAGAATGTTTGGCTTTGAAGCCCAGCAGGGCTTACTTTCAGGAGACCCAGAGGGCTGTGGGAAAGACAGATTCCACTCTTAAAAGGCACACACAAAATTTAACACACTCTGGGACCCAGCACAGAGCAGTTATTTGAAAGGAGCCTGGATCAGATCCACCTGCTGACCTTAGAGAGCCTCCCAGAGAGGCAGGAGGCAACTTGAGCTCACCCTGGGGACACAGACACTGGCAACAGCCATTTTGGGGGAACTCATTCTACCACATGGACACTGGTAATGACAAGCACCATTTTGAAATCCTCCCTCTAGAATACTAGCCTCTGGACCCCACCCCAACCCACCCACCAGCCTGTAGGAACCAGTACTGGGACACCTAAGGCCAAGCAACTAGCTGGGTGGGGACACAGCCCCACCCACCAGCAGACAGGCTGCCTTAAGACTCCCTGAGCCCACAGCCACCCCTGAAAATGACCCTGGCCACCAAAGAACCCAGGACCTTGTCCCACACAACAGTGCACAGGCATGAAACCCAGTACCCCTAGAGCCCTGCAGTCAGAGACCCCAGGACACAGCACCACCCACCAGTGGGTAGGCATGAGCCCCAGAATACCCTGGGCCATATATATATAGAGAGAGAATACTCCATCCAAAAGCAGCAGATTTTTTTCAAATGCATATGGAACATTCTACAGGATATATCACATACCAGGCTATAAAACAAGTCTCTATAAATTTAAGAAAATTGAAATCATACAAGCATCTTTTCCAACTACAATGCTATGAGATTAGAAACCATCTATGAGAAAAACAAAAACTGCAAAAAATACAAACACATGGAGGCTAAACAATATGCTACTTACCAACCAATGGATCACTGAAGAAATCAAAGAGGATATAAAAAAATACCTAGAGACAAATGAAAATGAACACATGATGATCCAAAAACTCTGGAATGCAGCAAAAGCAGTTCTAAAAAGTTTATAGTGATACAAGCTTACCTCAGGAAACAAGAAAAATCTCAAATAAACAACCTAACCTTATACCTAAAGGAAGTAGAAAAAGAAGAACAAACAAAACCCAAAGTTAGTACGAGGAAAGAAATCATAAAGATCAGAGCAAAAATAAATAAAATAGAGACTAAAAAACAATAGAAAATATCAATGAAACTAACAGATTGTCCTTTGAAAAGATAAACAAAATTAATAAACGTTTAGCCAGACTCATTAAGAAAACAAGAGAGGGTGAAAATCAATAAAATCATTAATGAAAAAGGAGAAGTTACAACTGACACCACAGAAATACAAAGAATCATAAGAGATTACTATGAAAAACTATATGCCAATAAAATGGACAACCTAGAAGAAATGGACAAATTCCTAGAAATATACAATCTCCCAAACTGAACCAGGAAAAAAATACAAATATCAACAGACCAATTACCAGTAATATAATTTAATCAGTAATAAAATAACTCCCAACAAATAAAAGTCCAGAATCAGACCTTCACAGGTGAATTCTACCAAACATTTAAAGAAGACTAAACACCTATCCTTCTCAAACTACTCTAGAATATTGCAGAGGAAGGAATGCTTCCAAACTCATTTATGAGGCCAGCATCACCCTGACACCAAAACCAACGATATCACAAAAAAGCAAATTACACGTCAATATCACTGATGAACACAGATGCAAAAATCCTCAACAAAAAATTAGCAAACCGAATCCAATGATACAGTAAAAGAATCATACACCATGATCAAGTGGGATTTATCCCAGGGATGAAAGGATAGTTCAATATCTGTAAATCAATCATTGTGATACACCACATTAACAACTTAAAAAATGAAAATCAAATGGTCATCTCAACATTTGCAGAAAAAGCTTTTGACAAAATTCAACATCCTTTTATGATAGAAACTCTCCACAAAGTGGGTATAGAGGGAACATACCTCAACATAATAAAAGCCATATATGATAAGCCCACAGCTAACATCACAATCAATGGTGAAATGCTGAAAGCGTTTCTTCTAAGATAGGAAGAAGACAAGGATGCCCACACTCAGCACTTTTATTCAACATAGTATCGTAGGGCTTCTCTGGTGGTGCAGTGGTTAAGAATTTGCCTGTCAATGCAGGGGACACAGGTTTGAGCCCTAGTCCAGGAAGATCCCACATGCTGCAGAGCAACTAAGCCCATGAGCTACAACTACTGATCCTGCACTCTGGAGCCCACGAGCCACAACTACTGAAGCCCACATGCCTAGAGCCTGTGCTCCACAACAAAAGAAGCCACCGCAATGAGAAGCCTGTGCGTTGCAATGAAGAGTAGCCCCCACTCGCCACAACTAGAGAAAGCCCACGTACAGCAATGAAGACCCAACACAGCCAAAAATAAATAAATAAAATAATTTTTTTAAAAAACAACAAAAACAAAAACATAGTATTGTAAGTCCTAGCCACAGCAATTAAGCAGGAAAAAGAAATAAAAGGAATCCAAATTGGAAAGGAAGCACTAAAAAATGTCTTTGTTTGCAGATTACATGATACTATACATAGAAAATCCTAAAGATGCTACCAAAAGACTACTAGAGCTCATCAATGAATTCAGTAAAGTTGCAGGATACAAATTTAATATATAGAAATCTGTTGCATTTCTACACACTAACAATGAACTATCAGAAAGAGAAATTAAGGAAACAATCCCATTTACAATCACATCAAAAAGAATAAAATACTGGGCTTCCCAGGTGGCGCAGTGGTTGAGAATCTGCCTGCTAATGCAGGGGACATGGGTTCGAGCCCTGGTCTGGGAAGATCCCACATGCTGTGGAGGAACTAGGCCCATGATCCACAACTGCTGAGCCTGCTCCGCAACAAGAGAGGCCATGATAGTGAGAGGCCTGCACACCGTGATGAAGAGTGGTCCCTGCTTGCCACAACTAGAGAAAACCCTTGCCCAGAAACGAAGACCCAATACAGCAAAAATAAATTAATTAATTAATAAAAACTCCTACCCCCAACATCTTCTTTAAAAACAAACAAAAAAACAAACAACAACAAAACAACAACAACAAAAAGAATAAAATGCCTAGGGATAAACTGACCTAAAGAGGTAAAATACCTGTACTTGGAAAACCATAAGACACTGATGGAAGAAAATGAAGATAACACAAACAGGTGGAAAAATATACTATGTTCGTGGATTGGAATAATTACTATTATTAAAATGACCATACCACACAAGGCAATCTACAGATTCAATGCAGTCCCTATAAAAATACCAATGGCATTCTCCACAGAACTAGAATAAATAATTTAAAAACTTGTATGGAAACACAAAAGACCCTGAATAGCTATAAACATCTTGAGGAAGAGGAACAGAGCTGGAGGTATCAATCTCCCTGACATCAGACTATACTACAAAGCTACAGCCATCAAAACAGTATCATTCTTGCACAAAGACAGACTTATAGATCAATGGAAAAGAGTAGAGAGCCCAGAAATAAACCCACACGTTTATAGTCAATTAATCCACAACAAAAGAGGCAATAATACAGAATGGAGAAAAGACAGTCTCTTTAATAAGTGGTGCAGGGAAAACTGGACAGCTACATGTAAAAGAATGAAATTAGAACATTCTATAACACCATATACAAAAATAAAATAAAAATGGATGAAACACATAAATGTAAGATTGGAAACCACAAAACTTCTAGAAGAAAATATAGGCAGAACACTCTGACATAAATTGTAGCAATATTTTTTTGGATCTGTCTCCTACAGCAAAGAAAATAAAAGCAAAAATAAACAAATGGGACTTAATTAAACTTAAAAGCTTTTGCACAGCAAAGGAAAACATCCACGAAATGAAAAAAACAACCTACTGAATGGGAGAAAATATTTGCAAATGATATGACCAATGAGGAGTTAATATCCAATATATATAAACAGCTTATACTACTTAATATCAAAAAGACCCAAACAACCCAATTAAAAAATGGGCAGAACACCTGAATAGATATTTTTCCAAAGAGCACATGCAGATGGCCAACAGGCACATAAAAAGATGCTTATTATCATTAATCATCAGGAAAATGCAAATCAAAACCACAATGAGGTATCCCCTCACACCTGTCAGAATGGCTATCAACAAAAAGAACACAAATATTAAATGTTGGTGAGGATGTAGACAAAAGGGAATCCTCACACTCTGTTGGGAATGTAAATTGGTGCAGCCACTGTGGAAAACAGTATGGAGGTTTCTCAAAAATCTAAAAATAGAACTACCATATGACCAAGCAATTCCACACTTGGGTATAAAAAAACCAAAAACATTAATTTGAAAAGATACATTCACCCCAATGTTCATGTTCATAGTAGTATTATTTACAATAGCCAAAATACGGAAGTAAACTAAGTGTCCATTAAGAAAAGAATGGATAAAGAAGATGTGGTATATATGTGCAATGCAATACCACTCAGCCATAAAAAGGAATGAAATTTTGTCATTTGCAACAACATGGATGGACCTGAAGGGTATCATGCTTAGTGAAAGATGTCAGACAGGAGAGACAAATACTGTATGTTATTACTTATATGTGGAATCTACAAAATAAAACACATGAATGACTATAACAACAACAACAAAAACCAGACTCACTGATACAGAGGACAAACTTGTGGTTACCAGAAGGGAGAGGGAAGGAGTGAAAGACAAGATAGGGGTAAGGGATTAAGAGGTACAAAGTACTATGTATAAAATAAATAAACCACAAAGATATTTTGTACCATACAGGGAATATAGCCAATATTTTATAAAAACTATAAATGGGGCTTCCCTGGTGGCGCAGTGGTTGGGAGTCCGCCTGCCGATGCTAGGGGACATGGGTTCATGCCCCGGTCCGGGAAGATCCCACATGCCGCAGAGCGGCTGGGCCCATGAGCCATGGCCACTGAGCCTGAGCGTCTGGAGCCTGTGCTCCGCAATGGAAGAGGCCACAACAGTGAGAGGCCCACGTACTACAAAAAAAAAAAAAACTATAAATGGAGTATAATCTACAAAAATTTTGAATCACTGTGTTGTACACCCAAGACTAATATTATATTGTAAATCAACTATTCCTCAATTTAAAATAAAAAAGTAGAAAAATTCCATACCAAAATCAATTGGGGGATAACTAATCAAAACTTTTCAAAAGAGTCAAGGTCATGAAAGATAAGAAAAGACCAAAGTAATGTACAGATTGATGCAGACTAAGGAGAAATGACAACTAAATGTAATATGGTATTGTGGAACAGAAAAAACACATAGGGTAAAAAAAAGTGAAATCCAAATAAAAATTGTAGTTTAATTAATAATATTGTACTGGTGTTAACTTCTTGGTTTTGATTAAGTGTACCATGGTTAAGTAAGATGTCTGGGGCCTGATGAAGGGAATTCTCTGTGACTCTTCTGTAAAAATAAAATTCTTTCAAAATAAAAACTTTAATAATAAAGGAAAAAGGGGAGCTTATAAAAATTACACTTTCCTAGATCTCACCTCACACTTAATAAAGCAGATCAAGCAAGGAAATATGCATGTTAAATATGCTCCCAGATGATTCTACTGCACATCAGAGTTTAAGAATCCCTATTCCATGTACTTTGAAAAATGTTTTAAAAATTAAGAACTGTGTTTGAAAAAATTAACTAGAATGTATTTATGCATTACTTGTGTAATTAAAAGGAATATGAGAACAGTCAGTGGTTGGGCTGGATGTCAGAATCACGGGGAATTTTTTAAAAACCCAAAGACTGGGGCTTCCGGGAAGATGGCGGAAGAGTAAGATGCAGAGATCACCTTCCTCCCCACAGATACACCAGAAATACATCTACACGTGGAACAACTCCTACAGAACACCTACTGAACGCTGGCGGAAGACCTCAGACCTCCCAAAAGGCAAGAAACTCCCCACGTACCTGGGTGGGGCAAAAGAAAAAAGAATAAACAGAGACAAAAGGATAGGGACGGGACCTGCACCAGTGGGAGGGAGCTGTGAAGGAGGAAAGGTTTCCACACACTAGGAAGCCCCTTCGCAGGCGGAGACTGCGGGTGGCGGAGGGGGAAAGCTTCGGGGCTGCGGAGGAGAGCACAGCAACAGGGGTGCGGAGGGCAAAGCGGAGAGATTCCCGCACAGAGGATCAGGGCCGACAGGCACTCACCAGCGCGAGAGGCTTGTCTGCTCACCCGCCGGGGCGGGCGGGGGCTGGGAGCTGAGGCTCGGGATTCGGTCGGAGCGCCAGGAGAGGACTGGGGTTGGCGGCGTGAACACAGCCTGCAGCGGGTTAGTGCACCACGGCTAGCCGGGAGGGAGTCCCGGGAAAAGTCTGGAGCTGCCGAAGAGGCAAAAGACTTTTTCTTCCCTCTTTGTTTCCTGGTGCGCAAGGAGAGGGGATTAAGAGCGCTGCTTAAAGGAACTCCAGAGACATGTGCGAGCCGCGGCTAAAAGCACGGACCCCAGAGACGGGCATGAGACGCTAAGGCTGCTGCTGCCGCCACCAAGAAGCCTGTATGTGAGCACAGGTCACTCTCCACACCCCCCTTCTGGGGAGGCTGTGCAGCCCGCAACTGCCAGGGTCCCGGGATCCAGGGACAACTACCCTGGGAGAACGCACGGTGCGCCTCAGGCAGGTGCAACGTCACGCTGGCCTCTGCCGCCACAGGCTCGCCCCACACTCCATGCCCCTCCCTACCCCCGGCCTGAGTGAGCCAGAGCCCCCGAATCAGCGGCTCCTTTAACCCCGTCCTGTCTGAGTGAAGAACAGACGCCCTCCGGAGACCTACACGCAGAGGTGGGACCGGATCCAAAGCTGAGCACCTGGGAGCTGTGAGAACAAAGAAGAGAAAGGGAAATCTCTCCCAGCAGCCTCAGGAACAGCGGATTAAAGCTCCACAATCAACTTGATGTACCCTGCATCTGTGGAATACATGAATAGAAAACGAATCATCCCAAATTAAGAGGGTGGACTTTGAGAGCAAGATTTATGAATTTTTCCCCTTTTCCTCTTTTTGTGAGTGTGTATGTGTATGCTTCTGTGTGAGATTTTGTCTGTATAGCTTTGCTTCCACCATTTGTGCTAGGGTTCTATCCGTTCATTTTTTTGTTTGTTTTTAAAATTTTTTTTTCTTTTTTTCTCTTAATAATTTTTTTATTTTAATAACTTTATTATATTTTATCTTAATTTTATTTTACTTTATCTTCTTTCTTTCTTTTTTCCTTCCTTCCCTCCTTCCTTCCTTCCTCTCTTTCTTTCTTTCTTTCTTTCTTTCTTTCTTTCTTTCTTTCTTTCTTTCTTTCTTTCTTTCTTCCTTCTTCTGCTAATTCTTTCTTTCTACTTTTTCTCCCTTTTATTCTGAACCATGTGGATGAAAGGCTCTTGGTGCTGCAGCCAGGAGCCAGTGCTGTGCCTCTGAGGTGGGAGAGCCAACTTCAGGACACTGGACCACAAGAGACCTATCAGCTCCACATAATATCAAACGGCAAAAATCTCCCAGAGATCTCCATCTCAACACCAGCACCCAGCTTCACTCAACGACCAGCAAGCTACAGTGCTGGACATCCTGTGCCAAACAACTAGCAAGACAGGAACACAACCCCACCCATTAACAGAGAGGCTGCCTAAAATCATAATAAATCCACAGATACCCCAAAACACACCACCAGACGTGGACTTGCCCACCAGAAAGACAAGATCCAGCCTCATCCTCCAGAACACAGGCACTAGTCCCCTCCACCAGGAAACCTACACAACCCACTGAACCAACCTTAGCCACTGGGGACAGACACCAAAGAAAACGGGAACTACAAACGTGCAGCCTGCGAAAAGGAGACCCCAAACACAGTAAGATAAGCAAAATGAGAAGACAGAAAAACACACAGCACATGAAGGAGCAAGATAAAAACCCACCAGACCTAACAAATGAAGAGGAAATAGGTAGTCTACCTGAAAAAGAATTCAGAATAATGATAGTAAAGATGATCTAAAATCTTGGAAATAGAATGGACAAAATGCAAGAAACATTTAACAAGGACCTAGAAGAATTAAAGATGAAACAAACAATGATGAACACACAATAAATGAAATTAAAAATACTCTAGATGGGATCAATAGCAGAATAACTGAGGCAGAAGAACGGATAAGTGACCTGGAAGATAAAATAGTGGAAATAACTACTGAAGAGCAGAATAAAGAAAAAAGAATGAAAAGAACTGAGGACAGTCTCAGAGCCCTCTGGGACAACATTAAACGCACCAACATTCGAATTATAGGGGTTCCAGAAGAAGAAGAGAAAAAGAAAGGGACTGAGAAGATATTTGAAGAGATTATAGTTGAAAACTTCCCTAATATGGGAAAGGAAATAGTTAATCAAGTCCAGGAAGCACAGAGAGTCCCATACAGGATAAATCCAAGGAAAATATGCCAAGACACATATTAATCAAACTGTCAAAAATTAAATACAAAGAAAACATATTAAAAGCAGCAAGGGATAAACAACAAATAACACACAAGGGAATCTCCATAAGGTTAACAGCTGATCTTTCAGCAGAAACTCTGCAAGCCAGAAGGGACTGGCAGGACATATTTAAAGTGATGAAGGAGAAAAACCTGCAACCAAGATTACTCTACCCAACAAGAATCTCATTCAGATTTGATGGAGAAATTAAAACCTTTACAGACATGCAAAAGCTGAGAGTTCAGCACCACCAAACCAGCTTTACAACAATTGCTAAAGGAACTTCTCTAGGCAAGAAGCACAAGAGAAGGAAAAGACCTACAATAACGAACCCAAAACAATTAAGAAAATGGGAATAGGAACATACATATCGATAATTACCTTAAATGTAAATGGACTAAATGCTCCTACCAAAAGACACAGATTGGCTGAATGGATACAAAAACAAGACCCATATATTTGCTGTCTACAAGAGACCCACTTTAGACCTAGAGACACATACAGACTGAAAGTGAGGGGATGGAAAAAGATATTTCGTGCAAATTGAAACCAAAAGAAAGCTAGAGTAGCAATTCTCATATCAGACAAAATAGACTTTAAAATAAAGACTATTAGAAGAGACAAAGAAGGACACTACATGATGATCAAGGGATCAATCCAAGAAGAAGATATAACAATTGTAAATATTTATGCACCCAACATAGGAGCACCTCAATACATAAGGCAAATACTGACAGCCATAAAATGGGAAATCGACAGTAACACATTCATAATAGGGGACTTTAACACCCTACTTTCACCAATGGACAGACCATCCAAAATGAAAATAAATAAGGAAACACAAGCTTTAAATGATACATTAAACAAGATGGACTTAATTGATATTTATAGGACATTCCATCCAAAAACAACAGAATACACATTTTTCTCAAGTGCTAATGGAACATTCTCCAGGATAGATCATATCTTGGGTCACAAGTCAAGCCTTGTTAAATTTAAGAAAATTGAAATTGTTTCAAGTATCTTTTCCGACCACAACGCTATGAGACTAGATATCAATTACAGGAAACGATCTGTAAAAAATACAAACACATGGAGACTAAACAATACACTACTTAATAACGAAGTGATCACTGAAGAAATCAAAGAGGAAATAAAAAAAATACCTAGAAACAAATGACAATGGAGACATGACGACTGAAAATCTATGGGATGAAGGAAAAGCAGTTCTAAGAGGGAAGTTTATAGCAATAAAATCCTACCTTAAGAAACAGGAAACATTTAGAATAAGCAAACTAACCTTGCACCTGAAGCAATTAGAGAAAGAAGAACAAAAAAACCCCAAAATTAGCAGAAGGGAAGAAATCATAAAAATCAGATCAGAAATAAATGAAAAAGAAATGAAGGAAACGATAGCAAAGATCAATAAAACTGAAAGCTGGTTCTTTGAGAAGATAAACAAAATTGATATACCATTAGCCAGACTCATCAAGAAAAAAAGGTAAAAGACTAAAATCAATAGAATAAGAAATGAAAAAGGAGAAGCAACAACTGACACTGCAAAAATACAAAAGATCATGAGAGATTACTACAAGCAACTCTATGCCAATAAAATGGACAACCTGGAAGAAATGGACAAATTCTTAGACATGCACAACCTGCCAAGACTGAATCAGGAAGAAATAGAAAATATGAACAGACCAATCTCAAGCACTGAAATTGAAACTGTGATTAAAAATCTTCCAACAAACAAAAGCCCAGGACCAGACGGCTTCACAGGCGAATTCTATCAAACATTTAGAGAAGAGCTAACACCTATCCTTCCCAAACTCTTCCAAAATATAGCAGAGGGAGGAACACTCCAAAACTCATTCTACGAGGCCACCATCACCCTGATACCAAAACCAGACAAGGATGTCACAAAGAAAGAAAACTACAGGCCAGTATCACTAATGAACATAGATGCAAAAATCCTCAACAAAATACTAGCAAACAGAATCCAACAGCACATTAAACGGATCATACACCATGATCAAGTGGGGTTTATTCCAGGAATGCAAGGATTCCTTAATATACACAAATCAATCAACGTGATACATCATATTAACAAACTGAAGGAGAAAAATCATATGATCATCTCAATAGATGCAGAGAAAGCTTTCAAGAAAATTCAACACCGATTTATGATAAAAACTCTGCAGAAAGTAGGCATAGAGGAAACTTTCCTCAACATAATAAAGGCCATATATGACAAACCCACAGCCAATATCGTCCTCAATGGTGAAAAAGTGAAAGCATTTCCACTAAGATCAGGAACAAGACAAGGTTGCCCACTCTCACCACTCTTATTCAACATTGTTTTGGAAGTTTTAGCCACAGCAATCAGAGAAGAAAAGGAAATAAAAGGAATACAAATCGGAAAAGAAGAAGGAAGGCTGTCACTGTTTGCAGATGACATGATACTATACATAGAGAATCCTAAAGATGCTACCAGAAAACTACTAGAGCTAATCAATGAATATGGTAAAGTAGCAGGATACAAAATTAATGCACAGAAATCTCTGGCATTCCTATACACTAATGATGAAAAATCTGAAAGTGAAATTAAAAAAACACTCCCATTTACCAGTGCAACAAAAAGAATAAACTATCTAGGAATAAACCTACCTAAGGAGACAAAAGACCTGTATGCAAAAAATTATAAGACACTGAGGAAAGAAATTAAAAATGATACAAATAGATGGAGAGATATACCATGTTCTTGGACTGGAAGAATCAACATTGTGAAAATGACTCTACTACCCAAAGCAATCTACAGATTCAATTCAATCCCTATCAAACTACCACTGGCATTTTTCACAGAACTAGAACAAAAAATTTCACAATTTGTATGGAAACACAAAAGACCCTGAATAGCCAAAGCAGTCCTGAGAACGAAAAACGGAGCTGGAGGAATCAGGCTCCCTGACTTCAGACTATACTACAAAGCTACAGTAATCAAGACAGTATGGTACTGGCACAAAACCAGAAAGATAGATCAGTGGAACAGGATAGAAAACCCAGAGATAAACCCACACACATCTGGTCACCTTATCTTTGATAAAGGAGGCAGGAATGTACAGTGGAGAAAGGACAGCCTCTTCAAGAAGCGGTGCTGGGAAAACTGGACAGGTACATGTACAAGTATGAGATTAGATCACGCCCTAACACCAGACACAAAAATAAGCTCAAAATTGATTAAAGACCTAAATGTAAGGCCAGAAACTATCAAACTCTTAGAGGAAAACATAGGCAGAACGCTCTATGACATAAATCATAGCAAGATCCTTTTTGACCCACCTCCTAGAGAAATGGAAATAAAAACAAAAATAAACAAATGGGACCTAATGAAACTTCAAAGCTTTTGCACAGCAAAGGAAACCATAAACAAGACCAAAAGACAACCCTTAGAATGGGAGAAAATATTTGCAAATGAAGCAACTGACAAAGGATTAATCTCCAAAATTTATAAGCAGCTCATGCAGCCCAATTACAAAAAAACAAACAACTCAATCCAAAAATGGGCAGAAGACCTAAATAGACATTTCTCCAAAGAAGATAGACAGACTGCCAGCAAACACATGAAAGAATGCTCAACTTCATTAATCATTAGAGAAATGCAAATCAAAACTACAATGAGATATCATCTCACACCAGTCAGAATGGCCATCATTAAAAAATCTAGAAAGAATAAATGCTGGAGAGGGTGTGGAGCAAAGGGAACCCTCTTGCACTGCTGGTGAGAATGTGAATTGGTACAGCCACTGTGGAGAACAGTATGGAGGTTCCTTAAAAAACTAGAAATAGAACTACCATATGACCCAGCAATCCCACCACTGGGCATATACCCCGAGAAAACCATGATTCAAAAAGAGTCATGTACCAAAATATTCATTGCAGTTCTATTTACAATAGCCTGGAGATGGAAACAACCTAAGTGTCCATCATTGGATGAATGGATAAAGAAGATGTGGCACATATATACAATGGAATATTACTCAGCCATAGAAAGAAACGAAATTGAGCTATTTGTAATGAGGTGGATAGACCTAGAGTCTGTCATACAAAGTGAAGTAAGTCAGAAAGAGAAAGACAAATACCGTATGCTAACACATATATATGGAATTTAAGGGAAAAAATGTCATGAAGAACCTAGGGGTAAGACAGGAATAAAGACACAGACCTACTAGAGAATGGGCTTGAGGATATGGGGAGGGGGAATGGTAAGCTGTGACAAAGCGAGGGAGTGGCATGGACATATATACACTACCAAATGTAAGGTAGACAGCTAGTGGGAAGCAGCTGCATAGCACAGGGAGATCAGCTCGGTGCTTTGTGACCGCCTGAAGGGGTGGGACAGGGAGGGTGGGAGGGAGGGAGAAGCAAGAGGGAAGAGATACGGGAACATATGTATATGTATAACTGATTCACTTTGTTATAAAGCATAAACTAACACACCATTGTAAAGCAATTATACTCCAATAAAGATGTTAAAAAAAAAACTTTGTCAAATAAAAGAATAAATAAATAAACTGATACAAAATTAAAGGTATCAACTTAAAATTAATAGTGATAAAAACATTAATTTTGGGAAAAAATTTAAAAAATCCACATGTCAAACAAGTCTTTTTCATTTTGTAAAAACCGAGCATAAAAAAAATAATAATACCACCGTCGTCTAGAGATAAACCATCTTCCTATAACTCTAGAAAGATCTTTTGTTTAGAAAGAGGACTTGAGTGAAAACTGATTTCTACAATAAACATATTTTCCCTTTTAATCAAGCAAGCAGTATTTGACAAAGTCCTGGATTATGACATTTCTCGTCTTTTAAATGATGGAGAGGATGGAATTTCAACTAGATTTTTCTAAGCTGTAGACCCAAATCCCATTTTATCTTTTTGAATCTTGAACAGAGGAACCAGGACTCCTACAGTCAATCAAAATGATGTGATATGTACAAATACTCAATTTAGGAGTCCAAGATTATTGCCTGGAATGTATTAAGGCTTTTGGCCATTTCATAGCTCAGACCAAAGATCTTCAGAAAGGCAATGGCAGAGAACTGAGCAGTAAGTCATTAGCAGTTGTCTGTGTCAATATATTCTAGAGTGTCCTTGGACTTTAAAAAGTTTATAGAAGGATGGCAGCGAGGGAAATAAGGACAACAGAGCTAGGTGAGGGGATATTAACAGAGGCTGGGGATGAGGAGAGGCTGCAATATCATGTGCTGCCTCAGTGTCCAAAGAGCACATTGTGTAATCACCTTGCTTGTCCCTCAGTGGGACACAGTCTTTGCCCTCATGCTGAGTTGCATAAGTTGAGATTTCAGTGTTTTGTTTTGTTTTGCCTTATTATTGATGATGCTGTTTATGACGCAAGGGCATCAGGACTTATGGGCTAGAGAAACACCACTCACACTCCCCTCCTCTCTCTCACTTCTCAGTGGCCTGAGTTTGCAGCAAGTTGCAGGGCATATGCCAGGTCACCACAGGAGAGCTGGGAAGTGCCATCTGAGAACAAAATGAGAGGGACAAGTGTGGAGGATTTTCAGGGTTCAGGTATTCAAAAGTATTGCACCATTGTAAAGCAATTATACTCCAATAAAGATGTTTAAAAAAAAAAAAAAAAAGTATTGCACCAACTGGCAGATATGCTACATGCTTTTTGAGGTTTGTCTGCTTCTGACCATCCCGGCTCCATCAGACATATTTATTAATAAATAAGGAGTGATCCACCAAAGACACTCCAAGTGTGGCCTGTCGATAGGAAGGTTGTTAGAAATTCATATTCTCAGGCCCCAGCCCAGACCTACTGAGTTGGAATCTCTGGGGTAGGGCATAAGAATCTGTGTTTTAACAAGACTTCCAGATGATTTTTAGGCACACCAAGGTTTGGGGAGCCCTGACCTAGTCAACCATCTATAGACTACTCTTCTGAGGAATAAGGATGTCACTGTGTTATTGGGCAGCAGCAGCATGATGGTGAGTTTATTAAGTGGGCAAAGCCCTACACAGAAGGGCACCAAAGCCAAGAGCTCATTGGAAATAGACCAAAGGGCAAAAATCCATTAGTTTTTGTTTAACTTGCCCATTCTACATCTATGCCAAAGAGTTTGCAAAACACGCCACACCTCTCCAATGACTAATTGTTTTGAAATTGCAGGCAAGAGGAAAGGTGGAGTAGTTCAGAGAATTAAGGCAGACCAAGTTGTTTAGGTAGTTTGAAACTTTTTCTGATCCTTCCACTGACTTTCTGTAAATACGTTGAGAGCCAGGACTGGATCTTCCTCATGCTTTTATTGCCAATAACTGGCTCAGTGCCTGGTTCACTATAGCTGCTCAATGAATGTTGAAAACTGAATAAATGAGTGAATAAATGAATGAATGAAATTAAATGAAGCTTTTGCCTTTATTTCTGTGTATTAGTTTTATATGGCTACCAAAACAAATTACCACTAATTTAGTGTCTTAAACAACAAAAAAATATTATCTTAACAGTTTTCCATGTCAGAAGTCCAGCATGGGTCTCACTGGACTAAAATCAAGGTGTCAGCAAGGCTGTATTTCTTTCTGAAGGCTCTAGGGGACAATTCATATCCTTGATCATATGGGTTGTTGGGAGAATTCAGTTCCTTATGGTTGCAGTACTGAAGTGCCCACTTCTTTGCTGGCTGTCAGATGGGGGCTTACCTAGGTTCTAGAAGTTGCCTGCATTCCTTGGCTCATGACCTCCTTCCTCTATCCTCAAAGCCAGCAACAGGGAGTTGAGTACCTCTCAGGCACTGAATCTCTCCTGTTTCTGATTCTGCCACATCTCTCTGACTGACCCTTTTGCCTTCTCCCACTTTCAAGAGTTTATATGGTTAGATGCATCCTAATCAAATAAGACCCATATTAAGACTCATAATCTTCACTATATCTGCAAAGTCTGTTTTGCCACATAAGGTAACATACTTACAAATTCTAGAAATTAGTACATGTACAACTTTGGTGGGCCATACAACACTCTGTTGGACAAAGTATATTAAGAGCATCTGAACCCGAGGAATTTGGAGGGGAACAGGTATGATGTTCTTGTAGAATGCATTGGCACAAGGTATCAATACCCAGAATTGGCCATTTGTGATATGGTGAATTTAGAGAAATCTGTAGCTTTCCACTATCACTACTTTTAAAACTTTCCCTCCTACACTCCCTCCTTCTTCCCTACAGAGCTAGATAGCATGCAAGCTCTTAACCCTTCCTTCTCTTTCCTTTTCCTGTTTCTCAATCAAGACATAATAGGAATAGTTAATAATTATTGATTGTTTTACTATATACTGAATATTTTTACACAAACCATCTCATTAAGTCAGCATATGATCTAAATTCAGTAACTATATTCTCATTTCAGAGGAAAAGGAGGCTTAGAAAGTTTAAACAACCCATTCAAGATAGTAAATGGTAGAGCTCAGATTCTATCACAAGCTCCTCTTTTTAATCATTACAAATCCTACCTCCTTGTGATGGCTCATTTTCACATTCTTCCACCCAAGAAATAAACAGCAAACTTAATTCAGGCTTATATGTTCACTAGCTGATATGCAAAGAAATCTGTATTAGTCAGGGTTCTCCAGAGAAACAGAACCAATAGGATATATGGATATATATAAGAGGAATTAGCTCGTGCAGTTATGAATGTACAACCTGCAAACTGGAGAACCCAAAAGCTGGTGGTGTAATTTGAATCCAAAGGCCTGAGATTCAGGGGGTCAATGACATAAGTCCCAGAGTCTGAAGGCCCATGCTCTAGGAGAATCAGAAGCACTGATGTCTATGCATAGGGGAAGATGGATGTCCCAGAGCACATTTACCCTTCCTACACCATTTTGTTCTATTCAGGCCCTCAATGATTGGATGACCCACCCACATTGGTGAGGGCATTCTTCTTTACTCAGTTTACTAATTCAAATGCTAATCTCTTCTGGAAACACCCTCACAGACACACCCCAAAAGAATATTTTACCAGCTATCTGGGAATGCCTGAGCCCAATCAACTTGACACATAAAAATATCTATCGCAGGGCCTCTCATAATAAGATTTCAAGCTGTAACCAACAACGCCAACTTGTGATATGCTGGGATAGGAAGTCAAAACATCTGGTTTCACTTGTTATGCAAACATTTACAAAGCCTAGCAGAGTAGGAGTTTAGGAGAAGAGCATTTGAGAATTCTTTTTCATCCTTTCTATGCCAGAAAAACAAAGCACTTGTTGTTTCGAGTAGCTAGAAAGAAGGTCTAGGGGTGGTCTCAAGAAACTAGTTATTACTATAGACACAATATTTGAACAAAGTCCTTCACCTCTAGATTGAAATTCCATTCCTACTAGAATTGTATCCAAATTGGTCAAAATACTCCCTCAGTGTGGGAGCCTGCAAATAGAAATAAGAACTATTGAGTAATGAATTATTTTGCCCTTCTTTTGAATAGTTAACTATTCTTTGTCTAGTTTTATTAATCAGCATTCAATGACTTATTATTTGTAAATACAGACAGAATACTTTGCTCTTTGCAGACACCATGATAGCTACAGAGGTAAAAAGCAGGAATGAAAAGTTCAGCCACAGATTGAGATGCACTCAGCAGCAGGCAATTATAATATGACATGATCTCATCAGGGTACGATCTCATGTTTATCCTTATCCTGGATGATAACCTTAACCAAGAAACCCCAAGGAAACACAGATTTAATTTTAAATGGCTTGTTTGTTTGGAGGCCTAAAATTGTCCCAGGCAGGGCAGGGCAGTCCATTTCCCCTTTGCTCCATCATATATCATTCACAAAAGGAACTGTATTTGTGGAGAACAGGGACCAGACTGTAGTTTCTGCCCACTACCAAAGATTGTTTCACCCTTAGATTTCCCACTAGCTTTCCTGAAAGAAGAGCAATCAAATCTAATGTTTCCATGACTTACCCTTTTATTGAAGCCATAAATGAGTATTTAGCGTACCCCGTGTTTGCCATATATATAATTTGCCATGAATAATAACCCTATAGCTACGGTGAGTGTTTGTAGTTTAATTTTTTTTTTTTTTTTGCATTAGCAGGACAGACTCGGTGAAAATGATAATTTGGGTGAGTTTGTCTTCACCCATCTCTTCTCTTTCAGTACTAATTGACTCCTACAATACCAGGAGGACATAAGGTGCTACTGGATCCATCTTTTATAACTACCACCTCCAGACTTCCCCCACCTAGAATGTGCTTTTCCAGCATGCATTATGTGGTTTTGGAATTTGTATTGCTGACTTCAAGCCCCTATTCCATAAAACTTCCTGTCCAGTTCACCTCTCTTTTCAGAACTTAGCTCTCTGGCAGATTGATAAGGAACCAGCTGCAGGATAGGGTCTATGTCTTATATATATCTGTATTCCCAATGTCTAGGTCACTGCCCAGCTATAATAAAAAATAAGCACACCACGAAGATGTCAATAATAATAGCATACATTTGTAAAGTATCTAATATGTACTAAGCAATTATTTATACAATTTATATGTATTAACTCATTTCCTCTCATGACAACTGTATGAGATAGATTCTAATATTATACTCATTTTACAGATGAGGAAATTAAACCTGTTTATTGAGCTAATGAATGAAAGAATGGAAAGTTACCATATGTAATTAAATGGACCACCTTGAGACAATTCCTTTGGGGTCTGAAAAGGTACTTGGCGGAGTACCTTTACTCAGTCCAGTGTGGGAGAGGACAAGTCTTTTAAATCCCTTCAGTGACACAGTGCCCAACTTCCAGTTTTTCAGGAATCTCTCTTTGTCTATGGTCTTGCTTCAGACAATTCTGCTCCATAATTTTTCTGATTTTAAGGAGCTCCAGGAGTTGGGAGGTCATAAACACGTTTTCCCAGGTCAGGGAACTTCTGTGGAGAAGTTACAGCTTTGCAATCCAATAATCCCAAGGAATGTAACAGAGATGAGCAGAGAAGGCCGGCCTAACCAGCTACAGAAGCCTGTGGGACAGTGCTGGGCCAGGTTCTTCCTCTTGTCTGCAGAGTCTCTGCATTAGTTTTCCATGCTACTTAAAAAATTACCACAATCTCAGCAGCTTAAAATAACACTCATATGTTATCTTGGGACTTCCCTGGTGGCGCAGTGGTTAAGAATCCACCTGCCAATGCAGGGGACACGGGTTCGATCCCTGTTCCAGGAAGATCCCACAGGCAACTAAGCCTGTGTGCCACAACTACTGAGCCTGCGCTCTAGAGCCCATGAGCCACAACTACTGAGCCTGCGTGCCGCAACTACTGAAGCCCACATGCCTAAAGCCTGTGCTCTGCAATGAGAGAAGCCACCGCAATGAGAAGCCCACACACCACAATGAAGAGTAGCCCCAGCTGGCTGCAACTAGAGAAAGCCCGTGCACAGCAATGAAGACCCAATGCAGCCAAAAAAAAAAAAGTAAATAAATTAAAAAAGAAATAACACTCATGTGTTATCTCACAGTTTCTGTGGATCAGGAGCCTAGGAATGGCTTATCTGGATCTTACGAGGCTGCAGTCATAGTGTCACCAGCCTGTGTTCTCATCTAGATGCTTGACTGGGGAAGACTCCACCTCTAAGCTCACAAAGGGTGCTGGCAAAATTCAGCTCCTCACAGTCATAGGCTTGAGGGCCCTGCCTACTTGCTGCTTGTTGACCGGCAGCTGCCCTCAGCTCTTCACCACACAGACTTCCCAATATAGCCCCTTATTTCTTCAAAGTCAGCTACAGAGTTTCTAGAGTGAGTATGTGTTACCAAATTGAACTTGGGTCTGCTCACTTGCTGTGCAACAAAGCCAATTTACTAATACCAGCTTGTGGGGAAGGGAAGTACAGTAAGTCTCCTACATACGAACCTCCAAGTTGAGAACATTCAAAGATGCGAAGGTGTGTTCCATCAATGTCAGGCATGAGTGAAATTGCAGCTTGCCCTCCGTCTCCTGTTGCTGACCATCCTTCAGCTCTACCATCTCCCACTTCCTCTCCCTCCTCCAGTCAGTAACTCTTCTTGCCTGTTCACTTGATGCCAGCCCCTGTATGCCAGCTGTTGTACTGTACTACTGTACTTTTCAAGGTACTGTACTGTAAGATTAAAAATGCTTTCTTTATTTTTTTATGTATTATTTTTGTGAAAAGTATTATAAACCTATTACAGTACAGTACTATATAGCCAACTGTGTTAGTTGGGTACCCAGGCTAACTTTGATGGACTTACGAACAAATTGGACTTACGAATGTACTCTTGGAACGGAACTCATTCGTATGTAGGGGACCTACTGTTCAGTGTTTATTGCAGGCACCAAGCAAGGAGTATGGGTGGCTCATGCTCAAAAGATCCAAACTCCCTAATGGTTTTCAGGGAAGTGTTTTTAAAGGCAACATTTGGGGGTGAGGGCTTCAGGATGCATGACTTTCTTCTGATTGGTTGGTAGTGAGGTAACAGGGTGGTGTTTCAAGAATCTCAATCATCAGCCTTCTGGTTCCAATCAGTCTAGGGTCTGTGTACTTATGCCCAGCATGTAGTCACCATCCTCCACCTAGGGGTGGGGGTGGGGGTCTTAGTTCCTGTGGGACAACTCAAAGATATAAATTGGATTGTTACATATATCCCTTGAGAAGGAACTAGGACTCTGTTTTACCGCTGAACTTCTCTTGTTGAACTGCTTTTCCTTTGTTTCTGCATTCCTTCACTTCCCTAATTAGTAACTGCCTATGATGCTTTTTGGAACTCAGGGAAGGACTAAGAGAATAAAGTCTTTTTCTACAAATAAGAAATGGGGGACAGAGAGGGGCTTTTGTACCTGGGAGGGCCCTGCAAGCAAGATGGAATCTTATACATCCTATTGTAATCACTGAGGTTGTTACCTGAAACTGGGTTCGCCTCTTGGTGGGTGTTGAGCCAAAAGACACAACCAAGCCAAAGATGGGGAGAAGGAAGGATTTATTACTTGCAGCAAGTAAGGAGAACATGGGGGATCTTTCCCAAAGCAGTGTCTCCCTGAACGGCAAAATTGGGGAAGTTTTAAGCTAAGGGTACATGCATATTCATGAAGGGGCTTCAGCAGTGGACAAAGTTCAAGTTGATTGTTCAACTGATTGAACTTACAAGGGTTAGAAAAGGTCAATCATCGTCTCTTAGGTTCCAGCTGATCTGAGCACTTCAGGCTAATCTTTACCATTGAAAGTGAACTGGGAGTCTTTACAACTGATCTATTATCTTCGCTATTGTTCCATCTCTTGCCTGATAACGGTTGTTTCTGCATTCTTTTTTTCCCTTAAGATCATTAATTACTGAGACCTGTTCTAGGATAAGCATTGTGGCCAGGCTTAGATCACATAATGGCTTAGGCCAAAAATGGCTTCTCTTATGTCAAGAAAGCCATGCCTGGTTCTCCTTCTCTGGGGACCCTGCTACCCTATTTGCTTAGAAAGTGACATTCTATCACCTTTGTCACATTCTATTGTCAGAAGACACAGGTCCAGCCCATACTCAAGCAGAAGACATGAGTACCAGAAGGTGGGATTGTGGGGGACCACCTTAGAGCCTCTGTGCCACAGTCTCTCAGGACCCTCTTGAAGGAAGCCCCACAAGGCTACACAGAACTGTTAGGTGACCTGCAGTCAACTAGTATGTGAATGGGTGAGATCAGGAGCCCTGTCTGACCTGTTCATGAAGGTGTCTTGAATCTGAAACAGTGCCCCTTCTCAATGGCTGTCCATGAATGAATGAGTGAAAGACTTCTGGTATCATGCGTGTAGCAAAGAAAGGGAATAAACGTGATGGGCAGGAATGATGCTAGAAAACATGTTTACCATTAATCTGATGTGTAAAGATGGCTCTTTACTCTTAGTTAACTAGTTTGTTTTATGTAACAGAAGGTCATAGGCAAAGAAATTCTTTAGAAAATTGAGCCAGGAGATAAGGGAGGAGGAAAAAGGCACATTTTCTGGTGGACGGAAACCCAGTCTGCTCTCAGGAGGGCTTGGAGCCCAGGCTCCTGAGTCATTCTGGTTGGCTTTGCTCTTCATAACCTTTGAAAGCACTATAAAAATGTTAACAAGGGTGCCATGCCTTTCATTCTTTTTTATACTACTTACAACTTACAAACCCTTACGTAGAGTTTTCTTTGAGTCTCAGTCTCCCGGTAGCAACACTGGACACAAAGATAAAACAGATGGAAAGACAGGGAGATTGAAATGAGGAGGGAAAATTTTAGCCTGAAAGTGGCTCCCAGATCCAGCCAAAGATCAAAGTCAGATATTGCTTGGAGCCATTGAGGACTTAACTATTCTTGTTAGAGCATTTCCTGTGGGGCCCATCACATTGTACTAAATTTGATCCAGGTGTTGAGGCTGCAGGCATGTAAACATGTAGGAGCAGGGACATGAGGACAAGAGCACAGCAGACACTCAAGATGTCACCTTTGCCATTAATTTAAAATGCGTAGAAACAGAGCAGAATTTGACAAACGGCCACGTGCTAGACAAGTTCAACCCTGAAAACATTAGTTGTTGGCGTGTCCACGTGCTAGTGTGTGTGCACAGGGGTAGGTACGGGCATTTGGGAGGGCACACCCAGCCTCACTTTCTATAAATCATGCAGTTATGAAGGGGAGAAATAAGGATCTAAGAGGGAAGAGAAAACATTAGACTTTTCCTGCACAGCAAGGAAAAGTGAGAAGTACAGGGATCAGAACTCAGAGACTGCCTTTGGTCTCCTCTCCAGCAGATTTTCTAAATTCCAACTGCACAGAAACTTTCAAACAGGATAAAGGATCTATTCACAGGCCAAGCCTTCACAGAAACTTATAAATCAGAACATATCGTATAACCAAGAGGTAGGCCCCAAAATCAGGCCAGGAAAAACTCTAAGAGGGAGGGATTTATTCCCAAGAAGAAAGTGACCACATAAAACAAAACACAAAAAGACAGTGAATAATCAACGTCACTTTTCCCAGCTGCTATTTGTACTAGGGGTTTCTACGATGCAGGTCTCATCTTCTGTGTCACTGGTAGACCACACTAGCTCACCAGAGGCTCTGAGGACTTGAGTGACTCACTATTTATCTTAAGGTCTTAGGACTTTCTTTGTCTTGTTCCTTTCCTCCAGTCCCTGCCATGTGGCTAATGATGAGACATGTCACTTATCTCCAACACTCACCCATTACTTCTAGATAAACTGGTTGGATGACGGCCTCAAAACACTTAGTATTCTTCCATAAAATGCTCAAACATCTTCCTAACCAATTAACCAAGTAGGGAGTCGGAAGCACTTAAAACCTTTTCAAGCACTGGTCTTTCTGGCCAACGTTTGTGATTATAGATGATATTCAGAGAAGTCATAATTGAACTTTGCTTGAACCCACGAGGCCAGGAGAGCTTTTCTCAAGAGACAGAATGTACAATGGCAAACATTTTACAAACTAATTAGGGACAGTCAGAATTCTTGGAGCTAGTTACAAAGATACGCAGGCACAAAGAGAATTTCCCCTTAGCTCTAGGTAGGAGTCTTTGCGATTCTGGCTGTGCTGCATTCTTTGGGTACACCAGGAGCAAAAAGAATATGTAATAAACTTAACGAACATAAATGTGAACTGGCACGTTAGCTGAATTCCATACACGCCAAGGATGCTCAGAAATGCACAGGAGTGGCAGGAAGATGGTATCAGAACTTGAAATTAAAGCCTTTACTTGACACAATGATGATAAAAAGGAGAGAGAAGACATAGTGAGAGAGGAGAAAGGACACAAACATGGTAAGTGGGTGTCACCTGAGAACTTATGCACAAGACATAGTTGCAACAAAGTTGAAAGGCTATTATGTGCGTAAGGAATAAAAGAAATGACAAGGTCAAAACAGGGAAAATCAGTTCACCTGGGCCTTGAGCAGGCTGAGAAGCAGAATTCTATTTTGACATTTAAGACAATTCAAATCTTATCAAGATTATATAAAACCATTAAAATTTGTCCTCTAAGCTGACAAAATAACCAAGGCTTTTCTAAAACACTCCCCTTTTTTTCCAATGAGGAATTTCAATGGCTGGATTGAGAGCATAGTAAAGGAGAAATATATGTAAAAAGTCAAATGATCCTGGCTCTCTCTATCACACCAGCCAGTGCATGACATTGGGTGTCACTGTCAATGAGTGATTAACTATTTGGCCCTTATCCCCTTCATTCAGATGGGAAGCACTGACTCTGTATTAGTCTGCTAGCGCTGCTCTCATAAAGTACAACAGACTGGGTGGTTTGAACAATGGAAATCGATTGCCTCACAATTCTGGAAGCCAGAAGTCCAAAATCAAGATGACAGCAGGGTTGGTTTCTTCTGAGGCCTCTTTCCTCGGCTTGGAGATGACCCTCTTCTCCCTGTGTCTTCACATGGTCTTCCCTCTGTGTGTATCTGTGTCCTGATCTCTTCTTATAAGACGCAAGTCATATTAGGACCTACCTACCCTAATGACCTCACTTTGCCTTAATTATCTCTTTAAAGACCCTATCTCCAAGTACAGTCACATTCTAAGGCACTGGGTATTATTCAGCCCACAGCAGACTCTAAGGAAGTAGAGACCGAGGTGGGATATTTCAAAAGGTGCTTCTCCCTCTCCAGTTTCTCCCATCATCTGCATACCACCACTCCTAGCTGTGAGCTCTGTTGGATGAGTGAAGGTTCCCAGTCTCCCCTGAGGCCAGGAGTGAGAACCCACTGTGGGGTCTAGTATTTGACCTCAGAGTCCTTCGTGGAAACACGCAAAAGTCAGGGGGAACCCACGGCAGACTTTCCTTCCCTCTCTTCTATGTCAAAACTGCACTTTCTTAGTGGATATTGTGCCTGCATGTGATCCAGTAGAGCTGCATCCTCAAGGTGTATCTGTCATTTCACTCAGAAACACAAAATCTTCGCAGATTTTCTCCCAGCTTTCTAAAATGTGATGCACATGCCACTGGCAATACCTGAGACAATATGAACGATATAACAGGGTAAGAGGTAACATTGAAGCAAACAGAGAAAAAATGATTCCCTTTTGATCATTTTTTAGTTCTTTGGATTAAACAAAAAATAAGGTGTCAGTTTGGGGTTAATATGTCTTTAACACATGACAGTAATCTTTCTAACAAATAGAGCAGACCTTAGGTCAGAGACTTTAGCAGGTAAAAATAAGCAGCTAGAACTTAATATTGTTTAGTCTCCATGACATTTATTTTTATACTTAAATTCTTATCACCAGGGAGGTGATAAGTATCCATTTATCTTTTAAAATTAATCTGTATTAAAATTGAGTTACAGAAAACATTAAGGGAATCATAGCACAGGTGGTATTTATTTACCTATTATTTTTAAATTTTTTAATTAATTTATTTTAAAATTTGATTTATTTATTTTTAGCCGCATTGGGTCTTTGTTGCTGCATGCAGGCTTTCCCTAGTTGTGGCAGGCGGGGGCTACTCTTTGTCGCAGTGTGCAGGCGTCTCGTGGTGGCTTCTCTTTATTGCGGAGCAGGGGCTCTAGGTGCGCAGGCTTCGGTAGTTGCAGCACGTGGGCTCAGTAGTTGTGGCTCGTGGGCTCTAGAGCACATGCTCAGTAGTTGTGGCACACAGGCTTAGTTGCTCCGTGGCATGTGGGATCTTCCTGGACCAGGGTTTGAACCCTTGTCCCCTGCATCGGCAGGTGGATTCTTAACCGCACAGGTAGTATTTAAATATGGCAAAAACTGTGCAAGCAATTTTTGTATGGACAAGTTACAAATGACTGAAATTTGGGAAAACCTGTCTTATTTCATTTAATTCTATCAACAACTTTATGAGGTAGGTTTTATTCAGCACATTTTAATGAAGAAGAAACTGAGGCTCAAAGAGTTTTTTGTTTGAGATCACCCATCTAGTTATTTGCAGAGCCAAAATTCACGCGGAGGTGTTGTTTGAGTGCAAAGCTGATGCTCTTTACTACTAAACAACCCCACTTGTTCATCAGGCCCACAACAACTTTTTGAATAAAGAAGGTAAAAGAAAACAACTAAAAGAAACACCTAAAAGAAAACACCTCAGGGATGGGAATGTGACTAAGGAGAGCTAACACAGCTTAGGGTTTAACTGGTATATGAATAAGCATTTCTTCAGTCAGTCAAAAATTTGTACTGAGTGTCTGCTACTGCCAGCCAATAAACTTGGTACTGAATTATGATTTTTCTGGGAGTAATGAAAGACATGAGTTCCCAGACAAGAAAAACAAAAATCATACAAAGCAAAACAACACAAAACAGTGAGATCTCTTTTTCCATGGAGATCACCAAGTGGCTTGAGAATGATATAACTACCAAAATATCACCCAGACTTGTCTGCAGCAAAGTGCACTGACCTTCTGTTCTGGACCAGAAAGCAAGTATTACTGATCTCCTCTATAAAGGAACATTGCACCATAACTACTTTAAGGCATGGGACGCTAAAGAACAAGGTAGGAGGTTCTCATCCAATCTCTGCTGGTATGAGTTTCTTAGTGTTGGCAATAGTTCCCAGTAATTTTGCCAGAAAAGTCACTGCAGTCTGTTAAAGACTTTACCTAGGTGGACTGCCAAGACAGAAAATTCAAACTGCGACACAGACCAGAATCCAACACACTCACGCTCTCCCACCCCTTTGTACGATCTGTCATAAAAAGAGGAGATCTAAAAACTTAAACCTGCTGGTTAGCAACTGACGCTATGAGGATGAACAATTCTGTAATTTCTATAGTACCAGAACAGCAGCAGGGAGAAGGGAATCAAATGCTTCTCTGCAACCTCTGCCTGTCTGTGGGGCCCTCCATCAGTAGCCACACCCAAGAGGCATACACAGAAATCCAGTATCAGCAACCACTGGTTGCCCCCTCTGATCTTGGGAATCTTGGAGATCTTCTCCTGCTTCAGCTGGATCAGAGAAACAGAAACCCCTAAACAGAAGCCCTCCTTGTGGAGTCAATTTGGGAGTGTCCTTCTACTTCTTTCTTCTTTGTGAAGGGTTCCCAGTTTGCGGGGGGAGCACCTGGAAACTTCTGATGAACTATTTCCCGAGAATCAGTCTCCCCCATGCAGTATCTTGGCACTAACTGCCATTCTTCAGGGGCAGAATTTCCTTTATGCCTAAGCAGACATGATGATCTGTGTTTCTATCAGAATGTACCATCCACTCAGTGGATCCAGCCACCTCGACCACAGGAAGCTATTTTTAATATCCTCCGAAAAATGTTGGGGACCATCACACGATCACATTTGTTCCCTTCATATGGGTTGAGCTGATATGTAATGGCAAAAAGTATGAAATAAGAAGTCCTTCTAAATGATGTTAACATTTACTAATCCCAAAGTAACTACATGTTTTTAAAGTAAAGCATATTACTTTAAAGTAATTACTTTAAAGTAAAGCATATGTCTGAGGCAGATTATTTGTTCAGTCTGATGAACAAACAGATTCTCAGAAAAAGGTTTCCTGAGGAACCTCTAGTCTATAGGTTGAAAAACATTATATTATACCATGAGTTCCTTGAAGATAAAGTGATGTTTTATTTAGATTTAAATCCCTAATGCCTAACCCAGTGCCTACCCAGTAGCAAGTGCTTAATAAAAAATAGATGCATGGGAATGTTTTGTTTTCGCAAACACTTGTGACATTGATGGGGCACTTCCCATGTGCCAGGCACTGGTCTAAATGTTGTACATGTATTAACTCATTTAACCACTGAATAACCCTAGGGGGTAGATGTTTTTACCATCCATATTTACAGATGACAAAACTGAGGCTCAGATATCTTCAGTAATTTGTTCAAGGTCACACGGCAGAGAATTTTAAAAACCAGGAGATAAACTAAGATTTTATTGTTTTTCATGTTTTTAAATGTAACTTCAGAGAGACCACAGCTATGGGTATTCAGTGGGGCCTTGGGCACTGCTGACTGACCATATTAATAGGATGCTACTTGTGGTACATATATACAATGGAATATTACTCAGCCATAAATAAAATGAAATAGTGCCATTTGCAGCAAAGTGGATGGACCTAGAGATTATCATATTAAACGAAGTCAGAAAAAGACAAATATCGTATGATATTACTTATTTGTGGAATCTAAAAAAATGATACAAACGAACTTATTTACAAAATAGAAATAGATTCACAGAGATAGAAAACCATCTTATGGTTACCAAATGGAATAGCGGGGCTGGGGGAGAGATAAACTAGGAGTTTGGGACGAACATATATATACTACTATATATAGAATAGGTAAACAGAAGTACCTACTATATAGCACAGGGAACTATATTCAATATCTTGTAATAACCTATAATGGAAAAGAATCTGAAAAAGGATATATATATATGTATAACTGAATCACTTTGCTGTATACTTGAAACTAACACAACATTGTAAATTAACTATACTTCAATTAAAAAATAAAATATAAATAATAGGATGCTACTTGGGCAACTCCACCCCATTTGAGGAGGAATGCGTGCCTTTCATGAAGAGGCATTAACCTCCTTGTCTCTAGGCTACTAAGAAACAGTTTCACAAACACGCATCACAGTGTGTATATCCTGCCAGTCCCCACCTGATGTATTTCAGACAGTAAGCTCTCACCTGGTCTCTAAGTAGAATAAGAAATGACAGGAATGAATGCTTGAATGAAGGAATGTCCATTCCTGGAGGAAGGCTTTAAATGACATCAATTACTTTTCTGGCTGGGAGTTTTGTGGCTATATTGTAAGCTCTCCCATGAAAGAAAAGTATGTCAGAGCTTTGTTTCTAGCGCTTGAAGCATTAGAATCTATCAGTAAAAGACACAAAAACATGAGGCAGAGAAGAGGGGAGGCAGAGGCCAGCCCAACACGGTCAATCTGACTCCACTGCGTCCCCTTGGCTTTGTGTGCACCAGAGCACAGGCACTATGAGAGATGCAAAGAGAAACATCAGGTGTGATGCCCTCAAGGAGCTCAGGATGGATGACAGAAGGTGAAAGAAACATGGACATCAAAAACCACAATGAAAGGCAAAATGGGACCTGTATTAAAAAAAATAGAACAGATTTGAACTAAGTGTTCTGGGAGGAGAGAGAGGGATCAGATGACTGCCAGCTAGGGGAAGCAGGAAATGCCAGCCTCTGAACTAGCTGTATTTTGATTAACAGAGATTAGAGGGGAAGGACTTTCTACACAAACGAAGCTCTCTGGACATGCTGAGGGAGGGTGGGAGGAGGAGAACAGGCAGTTCATTCCGCTTGATTAAGCAGTGGTTGCACACTGGCCAACTCTGTGCTAACCTTCCCCTGGCTAGTACATTATTGTATTTTTTAAAAAAACAAATGTATTTGAATGCCCTGAGGGAAAACATGGGCTCTGTATCAGTCATCATTTTCCATTGCCTAACTTAGGTGTCCATTCACATACTCATGTTACCTGCTGTCCCTGCAGGTTTTAGGATGGGTGAGCCCTGCACGAAAGCAGAGGCAGAGGGTGTCTGGGGGATTGTTGGGGAACAAGGGACTAGGCAGGAGTTTTTAGCCTGGAATTTAGGCAGAGAGGGAGTTGGGGAAGAGTGTGTGTGGATGAGGTTGAATTTGACTGGGAAAAAAATGTACCTTTTTTTTCACTAACCTCTAACTGAAATTTAGCATTTCCTTCCATTTTGAATGTGATCAAAAAAAAATCACAATAGTATTAGCAATATGTGTGACTTTGTCACCAATAAAACTCACAGATGATTTCACATTAGAGTTGTTCCAGAGATCTTAAGCTACTGTTTATGTTCATCAATACTTTGACATTATTGTAGTTATGAGACTTATGTCAGCCCTTGTCATTTAATGAGTTAATGAGGAAGTACATATACTACTATATCAAAAATTTGATACATATTTTGATATAAATTCCATTTAATTGGTTTCCTTTATACTCTTACATGTTTTATTTTACGTGTTTTAAAACAGATGGAGAGATATACCATGTTCTTGGATTGGAGAAATCAACATTGTGAAAATGACTATACTACCGAAACCAATCTACAGATTCAATGCAATTCCCATCAAACTACCAATAGCATTTTTCACAGAACTAGAACAAAAAATTTCACAATTTGTATAGAAACACAAAAGACCCTGAAGCCAAAGCAATCTTGAGAAAGAAAAACAGAGCTGGAGGAATCAGGCTCCCTGACTTCAGACTATACTACAAAGCTACAGTCATCAAGACAGTATGGTACTGGCACAAAAACAGAAGTATAGATCAATGGCACAGTATAGAAAGCCCAAAGATAAACCCATGCATAAAGGAGGCAAGAATATACAGTGGATAAAAGACAGCCTCTTCAATAAGTGGTGCTGGGAAAACTGGACAGCTACATGTAAAAGAATGAAATTAGAACACTTCCTAACACCATACACAAAAATAAACTCAAAATGGATTAAAGAGCTAAATGTAAGGCCAGACACTATAAAACTCTTAGAGGAAAACATAGAAAAATGCTCTATGACATAAATCACAGCAATATCCTTTTTGACCCACCATCTGGAGAAACAGAAATAAAACCAAAAGTAAACAAATGGGACCTAATGAAACTTCAAAGCTTTTGCACAGCAAAGGAAACCATAAACAAGACAAAAAGACAACCCTCAGAATGGGAGAAAATATTTGCAAACAAAGCAACTGACAAAGGATTAATCTCCAAAATATACAAGCAGCTCATGCAGCTCAATATCAAGAAAACAAACAACCCAATCCAAAAATGGGCAGAAGACATAAATAGACACTTCTCCAAAGAAGATATACAGATAGACAACAAACACATGAAAGGATGCTCAACATCACTAATCATTAGAGAATGCAAATCAAAATTACAATGAGGTATCACCTCACACCAGTCAGAATGGCCATCATCAAAAAATCTACAAACAATAAATGCTGTAGAGGGTATGGAGAAAAGGGAACCCTCTTGCACTGTTGGTGGGAATGCAGATTGATACAGCCACTATGGAGAACAGTATGGAGGTTCCTTAAAAAACTACAAATAGAACTACCATACGACCCAGCAATCCCACTACTGCGCATATACCCTGAGAAAACCATAATTCAAAAAGAGTCATGTACCACAATGTTCATTGCAGCTCTATTTACAGTAGCCAGGACATGGAAGCAACCAAAGTGTCCATTGACAGTTGAATGGATAAAGATGTGGCACATATATACAATAGAATATTACTCAGCCATAAAAAGAAACAAAATTGAGTTATTTGTAGTGAGGTGGATAGACCTAGAGTCTGTCATACAGAGTGAAGTAAGTCAGAAAGAGAAAAACAAATACCATATGCTAACACATATATACGGAATCTAAAAAAAAAAGGTTCTGAAGAACCTAGGGGCAGGACAGGAATAAAGATGCAGACGTAGAGAATGGATTTGAGGACATAGGGAGGGGGAAGGGTAAGCTGAGACGAAGTGAGAGAGTGGCATTGACATATATATTACCAAATGTAAAATAGATAGCTAGTGGGAAGAAGCTGCATAGCACAGGGAGATCAGCTTGGTGCTTTGTGACCACCTAGAGGGGTGGTATAGGGAGGGTGGGAGGGAGATGCAAAAGGGAGGGGATATGGGGATATATGTATATGTATAGCTGATTCACTTTGTTAAATAGCAGCAACTAACACACCATTGTAAAGCAATTATACTCCAATAAAGATGTTAAAAAAATAATAAAAACAAAACAAGACAAACAAAAAACCCCCCAAAAACATTACTCTGAGAAGGAGTCCACAGTTTTCACCAGACCATCAAAAGGGGCCATGACACCAAATAGGTTAAAAACCTTTGCTGAAGGTAGCCTGCAACCATGTAACAGAGAGCTTTAAATATCTTCAGCAGTGTGAATTTAATCTCATAGGCCAATGGGAGCCACTGAAGTTTTTTTTTTCATGTCCATTATTACTTTTTAGTAATCTGATTGGCACGTAATTACTTTTAACTAATTTTATTGAGGTATAATTATAATGAAGCATACCCCTTTTGAAGTTCAGTGAGTTTTGACAAATGTGTAGATACACACGTAACTACCACTGAAATCAAAATACAATTTGGGTAGTAGAAAGTAAAATTTCAAACACTGTACATCTTGCTCTCACATCCTCAAAGGATCCCCACTCTGGGCTTACAAGGGCACCAGCTTTTCACTGAGAGGCCCAGAACCTGAACTGTACAGAAGGAGAACAGTCCCCAAAGCAGTGCAGGTTTACCAAGGGATGGCATATTGATAATAAAGGACTTATGTATAGATGGGACACATACAAGAACAGTCTAATGTCAATCTTCAATTATCTACCTATGTAATAACTTATGTAACCTCTATCAAGATCACTTTTCACTTGTTAAGAAAGGGCCAGAATCTGATCTTCCATTCTTACTGGCTGATAGCTACTAACCATAGTAGCACATGGATTGATGATACCTGTTTTATGTTACCCACACTTAAGTTATATTTTATTGAAACTGCTAAAAAATATAGACATGCATTAAAAAAAAAAAGTCTCCCATCCTCTCCTGGGACTCTGGGAAATCAGCCCAGTTTGGTATGTCAGGTCCTACAAATGTTTACTGAGATGGCATAAGACAAAACAAAGTCATAAGACCGTTTGCATTAGGAGTTGTTACATTAGCTGCATTAGGGTAGTTTCCACCATCTTAAAATAAACTAGGCTTTTCCCCTTTATTTTTTTAAATAAATTTATTTATTATTTATTTATTTTTGCCTGCATTGGGTCTTTGTTGCTGCGTACGGGCTCTTCTCTAGTTGCAGTGAGCAGGGGCTACTCTTCGTAGTGGTGCGCGGGCTTCTCATTGCGGTGGCTTCTCTTGTTGCAGAGCACAGGCTCTAGGCATGTGGGCTTCAGTAGTTGTAGCATGCAGCCTCAGTAGTTGTGGTGCACAGGCTTAGTTGCTCCACGGCATGTGGGATCTTCCCGGACCAGGGCTCAAAACTGTGTTCCCTGCATTGGCAGGCAGATTCTTAACCAATGCGCCACCAGGGAAGTCCCTTTTCCCTTTTAGAAACGAAAATAATCACTCACTTTAGAATGGCTCTCCTAATCTTCTTAAGGAATGCTGAAGTTATTATTGAAACCCTCCAAACATATATTTTTTAGTGTGTGAAGTAAAACTGAAAAGAGATAATTTTCTAGGAGGATATATTTGGAGGTCTTTCCTTGACTATTATACAAGTCTTCTGCCATGTGCTTCCTCGTATTCATGTTAGGCAAGCAAATTACACTAAATAAATATATTTGTTTCAATGTAAATTTTCTGCAAGAATGTTCATAAGCCTGTCATTGCATACTAATGATAACAACAGAGGTAAGTAATATACAAGTGATACAAATAATTTTTTTTCCCCATCGTAGATGGTGAGTCTTCCAGTATTTACTTTAATAATAATAGTTCTTGGGACTTCCCTGGTGACACAGTGGTTAAGAATCCACCTGCTAATGCAGGGGACACGGGTTCGAGTCCTGGTCTGGGAAGATCCCACATGCCACCAAGCAACTAAGCCCACGCGCCACAACTATGGAGCCTGCTCTATAGAGCCCGTGAGCCACAACTAATGAGCCCACGTGCAACAACTACCGAAGCCCACGCACCTAGAGCCCCTGCTCCGCAACAAGAGAAGCCACTGCAATGAGAAGGCCGCGCACTACAACAAAGAGTAGCCCCTGCTCTCCACAACTAGAGAAAGCCCGCGTTCAGCAACGAAGACCCAATGCAGCCAAAAATAAATAAATAAATTTTAAAAAACAAGACAAAACAAAACTTAGTGGCTTAAAGGAATCATTTCTTAAAAATAATGATAATAGTTCTCATTTATTGGATGCTGGCTGTGGACCAACATAGTATAAGAATTTATTTACGTATATGTTCTCATTTAATCCACTCAATAACCCTAAAAATAGTATTAATATCCATATTTTTTACAGATGAGGAAACTGAGAGGCACAGAGCCCTAAGAGGCAGATCTGACTCTGTCTTCCAAAATTACATTCCTTTCATTTCCTTATCCTATTCAAAATACATTACTTGTTATCTCACTTTCTAGAGTTTGTTAATTGTGCTTCAAAATCTCATTTTACAACACTTGAATTGAAAGGTATGAACTAAGAGCGATGGATTCTGTTTTACAAGGGAGATTCTCATTTTTGTAACTGGTGAGGGGTAAATTCTTAAGGAGAGGACCAAGCTCCACCAAGCTCTCAGGACTAGTTGGCTTCATTCTTCCCTCCAAGACCTTTACTCTGAGCTCCTTCACTATTTACTATAGACTGAATGTTTGTGTCCCCCCAAAGCTCATGTGTTAAAACCCTAATCCCCACTGTGATGGTGTTTGGAAATGGGGCCTTTGGGAGGTAATTAGGTCACGAGGGTGGAACCCTAGATGGGATTAGTGCCTTTTTAAGAAGAGATATGAGAGAGTTTTCTTCCCTTCTGCTCTCTCTGCTATATGAGGATATGACTAGTAGATGGCATTCTGCAAACCAGAAGGCAGGCCCCCACCAGACACCAGAGTTGCAGGTGCCTTGATCTTGGACTTCCCAGCGTGAAGAACTGTGAGAAATAAACGTCTGTTGTTTAAAACACTTTGTGGATGGTATTCTGTTACAGTAGTCTGAACTAAGAAACTTCTTTAACTCCCAGTTACTACACAGCCATACAAATGCACCTAAGACTATACCACATCATATTTTTTTCTTTTTTCACTCTTTTAAAGCTACTCTTAGTTATTCTTCCCAAGAGCACATTCTCTAGATAATTTAACAATAATGGCAGAGACTGGCCATAGAACTACTGCAGGGCCTGCTTTAGCTCTCGGTATCGGTACAGTGAACAAGCACATTCATGACTGGTAATCAGAAGGAAACTTGAGCTTCGATTCCAACTGTCCCTTTAAAATTTGTTCAGTTTCCCCTTCCCCTGACTGAAATCCAGCATGTTCCATGACTTTTCTGCTCACTCTTAGGAAATAGGACATCTTAGGTCACTTGATGTCACAAAACAGTCTCCACCCAATAATGAGAATGCCCAGTCCCATGCAATAAAAAGAACTCTTTCTTTGATTTAGTGTTAAATCTTTTCCCTCTCCTAGCAAGAGCAGGCTTCCAGGAAGAGTGGTGGTGGGCCTTTTCTCTCACTCTCAACCTGCTAAGCAAAGCTGGTAGGTCCTTGGGGTTAGAGCGAAGAGGGAAAGGGGTAGAAAGTTCTTCCTTGACTGGTGTCATACCAAAGGGCTTCGCACTGTCTGGCATGGGAGATGCTTAAAGCTGATTCTCCCATACTGTGGGTTCTTCAGAAGTCCCCTTGGTAGGTCCCTACCAGTGCAACTCTGCTTGAGAAACCAACAGTTTCTCAACAAATTCCAGCAACATTTAACAACTTCTATTTTGATCTGTCTCATTATCCTCTTTGGTACCTGATAGCTATTCTATCTCAGAGCCTATCCACATTTCCCATTTAACAACCTATAATATTCACCATTACACTAGTTCTATATACTATGGTTCATTGTCACTTGGACATACACTTTGGGTATTAAGTGCAGAATAACATTCCTCTCAACCAGTAAAGCTGTATATTAAAAATGTTGTCTGGCCCTTGTTACAGTACCCGGAAATTTTCTCATAATTATTTCCTTTTATTCAAATTTTTTTCCTTTTTTTTTTGGCCGTGCCACCTTGCAGGACCTTAGTTTCCTGACTAGAAACATAACCTCGGCCCCAGCAGTGAAAGCACCGAGTCCTAACCACTGGACCACCAGGGAATTCCCTCAAAGTTTTGTTTTGACTACAATTTGAAAATGGATTACAATACCTCTTCCACAGATGTTAATTCTTTTTTTCAATTTGTTCCACATTTTGGTGGTTTTCAATAAATGGGCACTCAATGCTGGTCATCCTATGCCTAGACCTGGAATCAAGTCTGTCTCTCCTTACTGATGGAAAATTTTCCTATGAGCTCATCATGTTTTACATTTTTCTATGTACGAATGCAGAAGAGGGCATACAGTGAAATTCCTAATCCCCAGAAGATTTGTATCCTAACTGTAGATCACTGCACCATTCATGGTCAATATCACCTGTGCTGCTGATGGGCTTATTAGAGATTCACTAGAATGATGCCGTTTAAAATAACAGTAGCACGTTAATGTTTAAACACTCTAATCCCTTTCCCTCTATCTTACCCTGCCCTCAGAATTATATGAGACCACTCTGGGAATTGCATCACTATGACAGTGACTAGGGTGAGGAGAGTGTGGCATCTAGGATACAAAATTTAAGGAGGTGCTCACTCCACGGTCATGGAAGCTCAGTGCCTCCTTAAAGTTGGCACCCTCGGTGCTTCACTCCCCTCACCCTAGTCCTGTCTCTGTGTATTGGACCTGCGTTTATTCAATAATATTCTTGAGAACTTTCTGTGGGCCAAACACTGTTCTTGATGGTGGACATCCAGAAGGGGTGCAGTCAGATAAAAATTTCTCCCCTTATTGGATAGTAACAAGAGCCATGGAGGAAGATAAAGCAGAGAAAGGGAATAAGGAAGTTTGAGGGTGGGGTGGGGGGTGTCATTTAAAATAGGGTGGTCAGGGAAATCCTTACTGAGAAGGTGAACTTTGAGCAAAGAATTGAAGGAGGTGAAATGTTTCTGAACACTTAAAAAAGTGTTCAAAATATTTTCTGAATTTGTTGCCAATAGTTTATAATGAGTAGATTTCACAAAAATATCTGGCTTCTCTTGACAAATCCAAAGATCTGGCAACATGGAGCCCCATTCCTGTACAACAACGAGATGGAGGTGAGAAGGGCTGGCCACTCTGAACCATGCCAGGGCCTTGTTGTATTGGGCAAGAGTTTTCTGGTTCTTCAAGTCTCCAACTGCCTTCCCTGCTCTGTTAAATCACCTGTCTGTCCCTTGTAAGCATCTGAGTTTGCAAACTTCGGCAAGAATCCTAAAGGGAGAACACAAATGCTGCCAGCTTCCCTCCAAGTAGTAACTCAGAGGCTTGGTGGCTATTGCGATGAGATGGTCTGCTCACCAGACCACAGTAAAGCCACTCCACTAGTGAGGCCAAGAGACCTTGCCTCTGGACTCCAGAGATGAGGGGTGTTTACTAAGTTGCTTGAAACTGAGGGGAGAAGGTACCACTGGGCTGTCTTCCTGCACAGCGACTGGCATTACCAGAACTTTGTTAACACCCTGCTATCCTAGTTCACACATGTTCTAACTTTCAACTAGTCCTTTTCTTGGAGCAAAAGAAAAAATAAATAAATTCCAGGGTGTGCAAGGCATGATTTTCTGTCTCAGCAGAATTTTAATACAACAGGCAGTTGCAGTTCTTTGAAACCCCACCTACCTGCTGGCACATGTCAGTGACAGGAATTTTCCACTTAGGTGAGACGCCCATACCATTCACTGAAACTACCTTGAAGAAGAGATCTGTGGTGGCAGATAGCACTGACAGACATTTCTGGGAAGTGATGACGGGTCCCTTCCTGATAGCTAGGAGAGAGGAGGGCATATTGCCATAACAACTATTACTTATTCTTTAAATGCTTTCGCTGAACTTTTGTTTCTGCAACTATCTGCCTAAATTACAAGATTTTAAACTCAGGCCAAGTAGGTGAGAAGAAGTTAAGACTTCTTAACTTCAACTTACGTAAAAATCTCCACTGTGGAAAGAAAGAAAGGAAAGAAAAGAAAGAAAAGAAAGAAAGAAAGAAAGAAAGGAAGGAAGGAAGGAAGGAAGGAAGGAAGGAAGGAAGGAAGGAAGGAGAAAAAGGAAGAAAGAAAGAAAGAAAGAAAGAAAGGAAGGAAGGAAGGAAGGAAGGAAGGAGAAAAAGGAAGAAAGAAAGAAAGAAAGAAAGAAAGAAAGAAAGAAGAAAGAAAGAAAGAAAGAAAGAAAGGAAGGAAGGAAGGAAGGAAGGAAGGAGAAAAAGGAAGGAAGAAAGAAAGAAAGAAAGAAAGAAAGAAAGAAAGAAAGAAAGAAAGAAAGAGAAGAAAGAAAGAAAGAAAAAAGCTAAGTCAGGATAAACAGTGAGGCCCTACTGTACAGGACAGGGAACTATATTCAATATCCTGTGATAAACCATAATGGAAAAGAATAGGTATATGTATAACTGAATCACTTTACTGTACAGCAGAAATTAACACAAGGCTGTAAATCAACTATACTTGAATAAAATTTTTAAAAATTTAAAAGGAGTAAAAAAAATCTGCACTGTGAAATTGCATGAAACCAGTTTTGTTATAAAATGAAAATAGCTGGGACCACTGTGACTTTGAGGCAGACATAGCGTGTTTGCTTGACAAACGATCTAAGCTTCTGGATGTATTTCAATCAACTCACTATATTTGCACTGGATTAAAAAAATCTCAAACTCTGCCTAGTGTACAGAGTACATTATGTCTCTGCTTTATTTCACAATCAGTTAAAAAGAAAGAAAGAAAAAATAGGGAGCAGGGAGCATATTTCCAATCTTAACTCCAAGTAGGGTATTGGAAAATTGAACTTTCATGTTAGTAAAAATGAAAATCATGGGTAAAAAATTAGAACGATTTTTAAGACAAGTTTGTAAATAACTACTGGGCCATTCACATAACATGAATATTCAGCACACATGAATTGAAGGAAGACATTTTACGGCAACCCAAAGGAAATGTGTGAAGCAGGAGAAATTTCTCTTTGGTGTGCAAAATTTCTCTGTACTGTTCCTCCACCTTTATCAGCCTCTCCTACCCACCGCTCACCTCGCAGTTCTCATAATCATACTCTCTTCCACACTTCAGTCTCCCTCTATCAAAATATGGGTCAATGGGAAGACACAAGAAACTTGTACCAATCTTTATTTTTTTTTAATTTATTTTTGGCTGCATTGGGTCTTTGTTGCTGTGTGCAGGCTTTCTCTAGTTGCGGCGAGGTGGGCTACTCTTTGTTGTGGTGCATGGGCTTCTCATTATGGTGGCTTCTCTTGTTGTGGAGCATGGGCTCTAGAGGTGCACGGGCTTCAGTAGTTGTGGCACGCAGGCTCAGTAGTTGTGGCTCGTGGGCTCAGTAGCTGTGGCTCATGGGCTCAGTAGTTGTGGCTCAAGGGCTCTAGAGCACAGGTTCAGTAGTTGTGGCACACGGACTTAGTTGCTCGCGGCATGTGGGGTCTTCCCAGACCAGGGTTTGAACTCATGTCCCCTGCATTGGCAGGTGGATTCTTAACCACTGCACCACCAGGGAAGCCCCAAATCTTTTTTAAAAAGTTCTTGTTCAAAAATTGCTTCTGATTTTAAGAACATGAGGGAAGGAAGGTCAAGGGAAGAAAGACTGTGTCCCCTTACAAATTCTTAATGCATGTTTCTCCTCTGGAGCAAATTTTTCCAACGATGCTAACCATTTTTACAATGAAAGGTTTTTGTGGTTTTCTTTTGGAAATCAAACATTAAGCAGCAGCATCTGGCCTGCAGATCGTTCTATTAACTCTCATAGCTTCTTGTTACATCCATTCCATCAGTAAAGGTGCTTTGCAAATATTTTCTTATGACATCCTGAATAAACATACACTCTAATTATGTAGTAGGCCCAGACTTAGCAAAAGGAAACCAAAAGAAACTGGAGAATTAATTTAATTTCTCCATCAAAAAAGAAAAATCTTCAGAGTTCTTTTTTTAGCTACCCTGTATCCCTTTTCATTCTTTTTTTATTTTACCTGTTAAACCAGTTTGCAAATAACTACTGGCCCCAGCACAAAGCTTGAATACTAAACTCCTATTAATTGCAGGAAAATTTAATTTTAGCGTGACCTTCCACTTTCAAGAAACCACATGTGAGAGAGATATTATTTTAAAATATTCCTTAAGATGCTATAAACCATTTAACAAGAAACACATTTTTTTAAAAATAGAGGAATGCATTTTGGGTACCAGTCTCTTTGCAGTGCCCCAGAAATCACAACGGCAACGAATAATTCTGTTTTTGCTGAGATTCACTCTGCCTACCTGTTTTCCTTCCATGAATCATTACTAAGGTGCAGCAATATCTTAGGATGGTCCACAAATAGATGATGGAGGTCAGCCCCTGTCCTCAAGGCCATGTGTTATATGAGAAAACCACCACTTTTTCTCCACTTTCCATGACCACCCCTCCCTCTCCACTCCCGGCACCTCCTTCCTCCTTGCAGAGGGAGAAGTTTCTCTCTTCCGACTCCTGGTTCCATCCACTTCCTTTCTTCATCAGCTCTCTCTTCTCCTTTTGAACATCTTCCCCTCCTCCTATCCCTTCCTTTCTGGCTAGAAACCTGCACCCATCTCCCCTATTCTAAGAGACGCTTCTTGAGGCTGTGCCGTCACCTCAAGATACTACTGTCAACGTTCTTTCCCTACCAGTCACCCTGAACAAGCACTCTACAGCTTCTCCAACACTGCTTGCATGTGACTCACCTGGGCAACAGCATTCGAAGGCAGATTCTGAGTAGGTAAGGACCTGAGAATCTGCATTTCTATTAAGCACCCAGGTGATACCCACACTGGAGGGCTCTCTGGTCAATGTGTTCACTCTTGACAGTTCACTTGTCCCTTACCAGCGAATGTCCCTTTCTTTCACCTCAATGAAGTAGTTCCTAAAAGTCACCACTGATCTTCTTACCCTCAAATCCAACAGCTCTTCCCTTTGTCCTTAGTGTCTTTAATCTGTACACAGTATCACTTATCACCAGTGGTCACCTGCCATCCTTCTCTTGAAATTTCTCCTCTTGGGTTCACTGCCATGATATTCCTTTGGCTCTTCTTCCACAGGCAACTCCAGTTTCCTCTGATTGTAGTCATTCCTCCTCTTGCCACCTGAAGGAACCTAGTTACCACCCAGGTGATGACCCTCAAATTCAGTATTTGCTCTTTGGTTTATCATTGTCTCTGTTCTTTCCCTCAGGAATTATCCAATTTCATGACTTCAGTGTGCATTTTTCAGACGTGTATTTCTAACGGGACCTTTTCCCCAAATCACATTCCAACCTCCAACTAGCCATCAGTTATCTCCACCTGGACAAGCTGCTCACACCTGAAACTTACATTTTAAACCAAACTCAAGACCTAACTAATTTCTATGCCTCACTTTTCTATTCCTATGAATGGTGTCATTATTACTCCGGTCACACAAGCCCTCGACCTCTGAGTTATCCTTGGTTTTCCTGTCCCTTTATATTGCATCATTAACTCTAAGCCAGAAGGGCAGGGAAGGCAGCTCACAGGATCCAGCAATGAGTGAGTTGAGAGTACTGGACTGGGAGATTTGCTAACCACATTTCCAGCTACAATATAGTGACACCTTTATGTCCTGATGATAAGTCTAGATACAGCTCAGCTAATCCACCAGCTTAAACTTCTGCCTGTTCTTCACCTCCCGCTTTCTACCTTCTCTTTTAATTTTCATTTGCATCCACATCTCCTATTTCCTTTTCATTCCTCTCTTATCTCCTTCTTTCTTTGTTCTTCTCTTTCTCTTCCATTGGTAATCAATCATACCTTTTAAAAGGAATCACATTCCCTTTGCCTCTCCCAATTAGCACTCATTTAGTGAATAACATCTCTCCAGTCCTACCCACTTCTCATCTACCTATCTCACATTTTATTTCCTCACCACGCTCATTCTTGTCAGCCCTCTTAATCCTCAAACAGTTCCAGGAGAACAAAGACCATTCCTACGTTATTCATTATTTTATCTTGTGTCCCCTGGTGCCTGGCACTGAGTAGGTGCTCAGCAAGTGTTTGTTAAAGAAAGAAAGAAGGGGAGGAAAGAGGGAAGAGAGAGAATATGATCCCCATTTTGCAGATAAGTAACTAAGGCTCCAAGAGGTTAAGCCACTTGCCTACAGTCATACACTTAACTGTATGGAGACAGGTTGCTATGTTTGTTCTGTCTAAAGCTAAAGCCTGTATTAAGGACACTGCATTTCTGGGTCCCTAGCTCTGCATTAGGTGGCCCAGGAGGAGACAAATATGTATAAGACAAAGGCTCTGCCCCCAAGAAGTACACAATTTAGTAAGGGAGCTAAATATACAAATAACTGTAATATAAAGTAGGGTATAATCATGAGTTCACATTTTCTAAAAAGATTTGTTTAGTACCTGGTTTCTTGGTAAATAATTTTAGAGTGTGACAGAATAAAAAAGTTAGTAAACAGTGTTCAGATGGAAGGCTCTCCTCTTCCCTGGAGCCTTGTGTTTGACATTACTAAGAATAAGAGTCTTGAAATCCAAGCAAAGATGACTTTCCCTCACATGTCAGACCCAGAGGCCCAAGTTAATGGAGATTCCAGGGTAGTTCCCAGCCTAAAACCAGATTCAAGGCACTTAGGAGCAAGTTTTAACTGCTGGCTGCCCAGAGCAGAAACAGTGTCATTTAAAGGTGCTGCCAGCTTACTGTCTTCTACAAGTTGGTACAAAAGAGGAAGCTTCTCTTAGGCTTGGAAGAGAAAGAAAGCTAATTCTTTTTTTTTTTTAAGCCTAGAGTAGATACACAATGTAGGTCTCTCTTGTAATTTTTCATTTTCAGATGGTTTATCACAAAACTGTTTGGTCTTCAGAAGAAAAGTTGGGCACGCCCTTCTGGATGCTTAGTGAACAGACTGGGTAGTATGCCCAAATCACGCAAGCCTACGAGGGTAGAATGCCAATAGCAAACAAGTATGTACTATAGTGGGGTTAGTGTGGAATGCAGCTCTGGAATGCAAAATTTTAATATCATAAGGGTAGCATTAGTCATGGACAAGTAGGTTCCACATGTGTTTCTTACATTTCTCAGTTTCCATCAGTTTGGGCTCAAAGATTTTCATAAATCAGACATTTCAAATCAGAGGGAATAAGGGTGTTGGTACACTTGGCTATCTATTTGAAAAAAAAAAGTTAAATCACTGCCTTAACCTTCCGTGAAAAAAATATATCAGGTGTGTTTAAAAATTTAAGTAGGAACTTCCCTAGTGGCGCAGCGGTTAAGAATCTCCTGCCAATGCAGGGGACATGGGTTTGATCCCTGGTCCAAGAAGATACCACATGCCGTGGAGTAACTAAGCCCATGAGCCACAACTACTGAGCCCATGTGCTGCAACTACTGAAGCCTGCATGCCTAGAGCCTGTACTCCACAACAAGAGAAGCCACCACAATGAGAACCCTGTGCACCGCAACGAAGAGGAGCCCCCGCTCGCCGCAACTAGAGAAAGCCTGCACACAGCAACGAAGAGCCAATGCGGCCAAAAATAAATTAATTAATTAATATTTTTTAAAAAGTTAAGTAAGTTTAAGTAAAATTTCAAACTATAAAAGTACTAGAAAAAGTGTGGAATAGGTGAATCATTTTCCACCTGTAGGGTAAATAAAGGCCTTTTAGCATGGCACCAAAGGCAGAACCATGAAGCACAAGATTACATTTAAGTACTTAAAAATGAAAAAAGAAGACTTTTATATTGCCAGAAAATGCACTGAAACAATGGCAAAATTAAAAACTAGAACATATTTAAAATATATGTGATAAGGAATTTACATTTCTATGGTCCTTCAATTCAAAAAGGAGGAAATATATCCTTGCTATAAAGAGATAAAACAATTTTTTAAAAAGCTCTATAATTCCTCAGCTAACAGATTGCCAAAAATACATAAGAATCATCATATCTAGTTACAGCAAGCATATAGGCAAATGACCCCTCATACAGGATTAGTGAGAGAATAATTGCTACCATTTTTGTGAAGGATACTTTGGTAATTTGTACCACAAAACCTTCAAAATGGACCCAGCAATCCTACTCCTAGGAATTTATCCTAGAACATTATTAGAAAAACACAAATCAATATATGTCCAAGACATTTATTGTGGCATTGTTTGTAACAGTGAAAAACTGAAATAATCTAAATGTTCAATCATGGAAGAGTTAAATATATTTTGATCCAATCACACCGTAGAATATCCTGCTGCTATTAAAAAATCACAATCTGGATATGTTTTTCCTGACACAAAGTTATTTAAGATATGCTGTTAAGTGAAAAAAAAATCACATTACACAACTTGTATAATAGTTTCTTTTTAAAAAAACGGACATCAAGTTTATATGTGGAATCTTAAAAAACGATACAAATGTACTTATTTACAAGACAGAAATAGACTCACAGACATAGAAAACACACTTATGGTTACCAAAGGGGAAAGGGCCAGGAGGAATAAATTAGGAGTTTGGGATTAAAATATACACACTACTATATACAAAATAGATAACCAACAAGGACCTACTATATAGCACAGGGAACTATACTCAATATCTTGTAATAACCTATAATGGAAGAGAATGTAAAAAAAAGAGTATATATATGTAACTGAATCACTTTCCTATATACCTGAAACTAACAAACACAGCATTGTAAATCAACTATATTTCAATAAAAATTTTTAAAAAATTAAATACAAATTAAAAAGGATATCAGACAACACAACTTGTATGATAATTTCTTTTAAAATTATATAGATATATATGTATATATGCACATATGTGTGTGCTAATATATGAATATATATGTGTGTATGTATTAATATATACATACACATGCAGAGAGAGAGAGAGAGAGAGAGAGAAAATGAGCCAGATAGTAGCTAAGGGCCCCATTGGGGTTGAACTGGCTTTGAAGATCCCGTGAAACTTGTATTAGATTAACACCAACTTCAAGGCCTTTGAGAGTTCAACACCCTCCCCTGAAGTTTACTTCTTCATGTTTCCAACTGCCTCTGCACTTCTGTACCCCTGTGCACTGATCTTATTTCACCTCATAAAACTCAGATGTAAAACGTAGTCCTTTCACAATAAATCCACTCCCACTAAGCCTTTGATGAGTTTTTGCTGACTTTATTGAAGTTTTAAGGAGGGTGGTGGTGATCACTTCACTCCTGTCTCAATAGCTCTTCAGCCTTTCTCCTGATTGATTCCTGGGAAGCTTTGGTGTCAGCCAACATCTGGCCCCAAGAAGAAGGTAATAAAATAAGATTCTCTCTTGATCATTAGATATGTGTATGTATATATATGTATGTGTTGTTTATGTACATGTATATATGTGTGTATATATAATAACGTATGTATACATATACATATATATGTATAATATCCTTTGGCTCCCTGGATATTTAAAAATCCAGGAAATTATTATTCAAAAGTTAACAGTGGTTATCACTACATAGTGGGAGTTCAAATGACTTTTATATTCTTCTTCATACTTTTCTAAATTTTCTGAAATTTTTTTTTTTTTTTTTTTTTTTTTTTTTTTGCGGTACGCGGGCCTCTCACTGTTGTGGCCTCTCCCGTTGTGGAGCACAGGCTCCGGACCCGCAGGCTCAGCAGCCATGGCTCACAGGCCCAGCCGCTCCGCAGCATGTGGGATCTTCCCAGACCGGGGCACGAACCCGTGTCCCCTGCATTGGCAGGTGGACTCTCAACCACCGTGCCACCAGGGAAGCCCCTGAAATTTTTATAAGCATGTACTATTATTACAATAAGAGAAAAAAACTTTTAAAGTTATTTCAATTTTAAAGGGTAGAGGCGTAGTATTAACGACAAAGCAGTTTTTCTCTGGATTTGTCCACACCTGCCTTGCAGAAACCCAGCCCTTTCCAATTCACCCCACATTGTTTAAGGAGCCTAGCGAGGCGTCCCACGGCCACCCTATAACCAGCCGTCTTGCCTACTACGTTAGTCTCCCATTTGCATCTCTCCTGCCTTGACATCCCCCACCAGTACCCCAAAGGGCATCCCTCCTCACGTGGCCCTCAAAAGCCCCACACTACTGCTGGTCAATGCCCTCCAGCATCTCGGCCAAGGGACCCGAGGTCTCCCAAGGCCTCTATCCCCTATCTTTGCCCAAATTGACCTTCTTCTACTGACCTTCCCTTTTGCAGCTACTACAGAGGACACGGCTACCTTCCAGAACCAGTCGTGGCTTCTTTTCCCTTTTTCTACCTTTGATAGAAAGGAAAGATAAAAAATAAACAGGGCTTAATGTCCAGAGCAGTCCTGCAGTTTTTCCTCCTTCTCAGGTCAGAGAGAACAAGGGGTGCCTGTATTCCTGCCTTCCTGGAAATCTCACTACAAGGCCCTGTCAGGAGGCTGCCTGGACGAGCTGGACCAGCCACGCAGGAGTGACAGAAGCCTCTCTGGCTCCCAGTCTACCTGTTTGGTGGAGTGGTGGAGGACCAAACAGGAGTACCTCCAGTAAGCCCCCCGAGTAGATTACGACTACCGTCCCACCTGTGCCAGTCTGCTGGAGATGTGCCAATATACCCTCTCACCAAGGTTGAACCTTGCTATGGAAGGGTCAACCCCTTACAGTCGGCCCCCCTGCAGAGGATGTGTGGGCGAGAGGAGCACTACCAAGGCCATAAATTACGGCCTCCGATAACGGTCTCCATATGTCTTCACAACCTCAGGATGGGGAATATACAAAATCTGGGGTCAAGTCTCAAAGGGCCTGTGTGGCCAAAAAACCCACACGAAATACATGGGCTCCCAAAGAGAAAAACAAAAATCTCAGGATCTCTGGCAAACTGGCTGGCCCCAGGCATGATAAGGCTTGCAGCTATGTTTTGCTTTAGGTCACTCACCTGAAGGGGTGAGAGAGTTACTATGCATATATCCCAGGGAAGAACATTCTAGGAAGAAGAAATAGTCCAGGAGAAGATTCTGAGCAAGGGAGGTTGCCCAGTGTCTTCAATCAAAAGCTAGTGTGGCTTGGGCCGCTCTCACATCCGAGATGGCCCACACTCTGTCTACGGAGTGCGTTTCTCCCTGAACAAACTGTCCTCTTTACCAGGGCTCGCCCTTGAATTCTTTCCTGTGCGAAGCCAGAAACCCACACTCCGCGACAGTCCCAGGGACTGCCTGAGACCTGAGACGTGACCGTCCTCTCGTGCCCCACTCCCTTTCCTGCAGTATCTTTTCTGGCGCCCAACCTGAGGCCTCAGAGGGCACAATCTCCATCTGCCTACTGGGCTACGCTCCCCCTCTGAAGGGTGACTGGGACTTGTCCCCAGCGTTGTAGATTCAAGTAACCCCTTAAGTGGTGGCTGACGCCGCCTGATGGATCTGGCCGTGAAGGAGCCCATCGAGGCCAAGGCTTTTCTCCCCCGATCTTTCTCATTCTACTATCGCTTTCTCTTTGGACTGGAGAAGATCCACCAGGAAGACCACCGGACATCCACATTAAGACCCCATGGCGAGTAACTGACAACCTGGTTGGGTGAGTTTCCCCTGTGGCTCCTCGAGCCCAGGTCCCCCGCCCTTCTTGTGCTTCGTCCCAGTCCAGTTCCGGGACGCTGGAACTGCATCAGGGATCCAAACTGGGGGACTCCGTGCGTCCCCCTCTAGATGTGTGCCCAGTGGTCCCCCAGTGTTCTAAGGGCTTACAGCCTCATTGCACACCCGACTGCATGTTGCAAGGGAGCACTTCCGTCGAGAGGGTCACAGTCCCTTCCCCACGGGAAGCGTCGCGGCTGTGCATCTTCCTAGTCCCAGTCTTCCTTTTTCTTTCTTCACCCCAGATATTGCACCCCCGAATGGAAGTGTGGGAGAGCACTTCTCTCGTGGGGTTCGTGGGCGGACTTTATCAACCCCTGAGCAGAGGAAGCAGGTGAGCACCTTTCTCGGCAGGCTTAGCATCTCCCTTGGGAAGCCTCCTGGCTGTACACCTTCCCTCCTGTCCTGGATTTCTCTTATATCCTCCTTCTCTCCTGACCTCTTGGACTGTCTATTGATCCTTGAGCCTCCTTGCTGGCTTTGTCAGCAGGTTGGGCATTGCCTCTTCTGTGGAAAGGTAGCCCTCCTCAACATCACCAGGACCATATCCTGAGGGGAGTTTTTGCCTTGTATTGTTGTCACTGCCTTGTGGTCCTCCAGCCCTACCCTTTGGCTCTATTTGTTTCTCTTTCTTTTGTTGCAGTAGGGATAAAGTTAACCTGTTTAGTTGGCTCAGGGCCTGAATCTCCTCGCTCCCTCTCTGAAGGATTTAGGCCCTGAGACTCTGGTTGCTTTTTCTGCCCCTGGCTCTTGTTTGTTTCCTTGACTAATCCAAGGGGCCTCCTCAGGCTAACCGACCAGGCAGATTTTCGGTGCTCATAGGGACCCCACTATTGACACTGGGAGAACGCCAGGACAAATAACTACCATCTGTCCAGGATCCATTAGACGGACGTCTTGTCAAGACATCCCAACAAAAAATGGGGCAACTACAAGCAGCCTGAGGGACTTCCTGCTAGAATTCATACTTAGCTAATTGGGGAAAATTTAGACAGGATGGTTTAAGAAAAAAGAAATTAATTTTCTTTTGCAGTACTGCATGACCCCAATACAAACTAGGGGACCAAGAGATCTGGCCAGAAAATGGGTCACTGAATCACAACACCATCTTGCAGCTGGACCTGTTTAGTAAAAGGAAAGGCAAATGAGGGGAAGTTCTATATGTCCAAATGATCATGACCCTATTCCAATATACAGGTCTGAACGAACTCCTGCTGTGTGTGCCTGGCTCACATCCCTTCAAAGTGCCTCTTCCCCCACAGGAGCCTGATGTTTTAGATACCTTTATGATCAACCTCCCCGAGGTCCACAACCGGGATATCCTTCCTCCCCCAGTTCTGAGGGGGGACAGTCTTCCACACCATTTACTCCTGATGCCCCATCTGGGGAGCTGGAGACCCCAGACCCTCCCCATAAACCAGCTCATGGATTTGACCTTTGGAGTATTTAACAATAGAGATAGGATTGAAGAGGCAAAAAGGATTCAGGTACAACAGCTAACAGCACAATTACTGGAGGCAGCCCTACCCCTGCACCACCTCAGGGTTACCCTCCCTTGCAAAGACCCATGGTGAGGACAGGATCCAGGAAGCCTGCATCAGAGCCACTGTCTCATTGAGAAAACAACTGTTTTAAGTGTGGCCAAGAGGGCCACTAGAAGAACAAATGCTCCCTGGATGGGAAAAGTCCACTGGGACCCTGCCCGACATGCAAACAAGAGGGTCACTGGAAGTGGGACCGCCTCCAGTCCCAAAGGGGACTTGGGGACCCCAAACCAATGATGGCCGAGAGGACTGAAGATTGATGGGACCTGGGACCCTCCCAAGCTCCCAAAGGACACCTGGTCATTTCTCTGGTGGAGCCTCAGGTAACCCTTGATGTGACAGATAGGAAAGTTATTTTCTTATTAGATATGGGAGCTGCCTGCTCTGTGCTGACTGATTTCCCTGGAGCCCCGTCCTCCCAAACCTGTATGATAATGCGGATTGATGGAAAGCCCAAAACCAAGCAGTTCACCCGTCTCCTCAACTGCTTGCTAGGAAATTTTACCTTCGCACATCACTTTCTGCTCATGCCTGAGTGCCCCCTCCCCTTGTTGGGAAGGAACTTGCTCACTAAATTCCAGACAATAGTCCAAGCTGGAGACCCTCACAGGGAACACAACCACCAAGAAAAACAATTGCTTTTGGCCAGAGGAGTCTACACCAGTTCCAAGCCAGAGGAGGTCTCCATTCCACCCCCATCTAAGTTTTTATTTTATTTTTTCACATCTTTATTGGAGTATAAATGCTTTACAGTGTTGTGTTAGTTTCTGCTATATAACAAAGTGAATCAGATCTATGTATACATATATCCCCATATCTCCTCCTTCTTGAGCCTCCCTCCCTCCCTCCCTATCCCACCCCTCTAGGACGCTACAAAATGTCCCGCTGATCACCCTGTGCTATGCGGCTGCTTCCCACTAGCCATCCATTTTACATTTGGTAGTGTATATATGTCAGTGCCACTCTCTCACTTCATCCCAGCTTCCCCTTTACCCCCGTGCCCTCAAGTCCGTTCTCTACGTCTCAGTCTTTATTCCTGCCCTGCCACTAGGTTCATTGGTACCACCATATATATGCGTTAGCATACAGTATTTGTTTTTCTCTTTCTGAATTACTTCACTCTGTATGACAGACTCTAGGTCCGTCCACCTTACTACAAATAACTCAATTTCGTTTCTTTTTATGGCTGAGTAATATTCCATTGTATATATTTTCCACATCTTCTTTATCCATTCATCTGTCGATGGACACTTAGGTTGCTTCCATGTCCTGGCTATTGTAAATAGTGCTGCAATGAACATTGTGGTACATGATTCTTTTTGAATTATGGTTTTCTCAGGGTATATGTCCAGTAGTGCGATGGCTGGGTCATATGGTAGTTCTATTTTTAGTTTTTTAAGGAACCTCCATACTGTTCTCCATAGTGGCTGTATCAATTTACATTCCCACCAACAGTGCATGAGGGTTCCCTTTTCTCCATACCCTCTACAGCATTAACTGTCTGTAGACTTTTTGATGATGGCCATTCTGAGTGGTGTGAGGTGATACCTCATTGTAGTTTTGATTTGCATTTCTCTAATAATTAGTGATGTTGAGCAGTAGTTCATGTGCCTCTTAGCCATCTGTATGTCTTCTTTGGAGAAATATCTACTTAGGTCTTCTGCCCATTTTTGGCTTGGGTTGTTTGTTTTTTGATATTGAGCTGCATGAGCAGTTTGTATATTTTGGAGATTAATCCTTTGTCTGTTGTTTTATTTGCAAATATTTTCTCCCATTCTGAGGGTTGTCTTTTCATCCTGTTTATGATTTCCTTTGCTGTGCAAAAGCTTTTAAGTTTCACTAGGTCCCATTTGTTTATTTTAGTTTTTATTTCCCTTACTCTAGGACGTGGGTCAAAAAGGATCTTGCTGTGATTTATGTCAGAGTGTTCTGCCTATGTTTTCCTCCAAGAGTTTTATAGTGTCTGGCCTTACATTTGGTTTTTAACCCATTTTGAGTTTATTTTTATGTATGATGTTAGGGTATGTTCTAATTTCATTCTCTTAAATGTATCTGTCCATTTTTCCCAGCACCACTGATTTAAGAGGCTGTCTTTTCCCATTGTATATTCTTGCCTCCTTTGTCAAAGATAAAGTGACCATATGTGTGTGGATTTATCTCTAGGCTTTCTATCCTGTTACACTGATCTATATTTCTGTTTTTGTGCCAGTACCATACTGTCTTGATGACTATAGCTTTGTAGTATAGTCTGAAGTCAGGGAGCCTAATTCCTCCAGCTCCGTTTTTCTTTCTTAAGATTGCTTTGGATATTCAGGGTCTTTTTTGTTTCCATACAAATTGTAAAATTTTTTGTTCTAGTTCTGTGAAAAATGCCATTGGTAATTTGATAGGGATTGCAAAGATTGCTTTGGGTAGTATAGTCATTTTCACAATATTGATTCTTCCAATCCAGGAGCATGGTATATCTCTCCATCTGTTTGTGTCATCTTTGATTTCTTTCATCATTGTCTTATAGTTTTCTGAGTACAGGTCTTTTGCCTCCTTAGCTAGGTTTATTCCTAGGTATTTTATTCTTTTTGTTGTGATGGTAAATGGGATTGTTTCCTTAATTTCTCTTTCTGATCTTTCTGATCAGATTTCTCTTTCTGATTTCTTTCTGATCTGTGTATAGGGATGCAAGAGATTTCTGTGCATTAATTCTGTATCCTGCAACTTTACCAAATTCATTGATTACTTCTAGTAGATTTCTGGTGGCATCTTTAGGATTTTCTATGTATAGTATCATGTCATCAGCAAACAGTGACAGTTTTACTTCTTCTTTTCCAATTGTATTCTTTTTATTTCTTTTTCTTCTCTGACTGCTGTGGCTAGGACTTCCAAAACTATGTTGAATAATAGTGGCAAGAGTAGACATCCTTGTTTTGTTCCTGATGTTAGAGGAAATGCTTTCAGTTTTTCACCATTGAGAATGATGTTTGCTGTGGGTTTGTCGTATATGACTTTTATTATGTTGAGGCAGATTCCCTCTATGCCCACTTTCTGCAGTGTTTTTATCATAAATGGATGTTGAATTTTGTCAAAAGCTTTTTCTGCATCTATTGAGATAATATGGTTTTTGTTCTTTAATTTGTTAATATGGTGTATCACATTGATTGTTTTGCATATATTGTTTTTTATAAAGTTATTTATTCATTTATTTACTTGTTTTTGATTGTGGTGGGTCTTCATTGTTGCACACGAGCTTTCTCTAGTTGCGGCGAGCAGGAGCTACTCTTTGTTGAGTTGCGCAGTTCTTCATTGTGGTGGCTTCTCTTGTTGTGGAGCCTGGGCTCTAGGCACGAGGGCTTTAGTAGTTGTGGCACGCAGCCTCAGTAGTTGTGACACACGGGCTTAGTTGCTCCTTGGCATGTGGGATCTTCCCAGACCGGGGCACGAACCCATGTCCGCTGCATCGCAGGCAGACTCTCAACCACTGCACCACCAGGGAAGCCCCATATAAATCTAGTCTTTACATGACCTGAGGTGTGGCTCCAAAAATAATCCAAAGCCCACCAATCCATTTACTGCTCCCCAAACCTTCCCTATTTGTCTTAAGAGGCTTGTAAGTATTAAACAAAGGGGAAACAAAGTCATCCTAGGAGGAACTTCCCTGTACCTTTGAGATGCAAATGTCCTATCTTCTCAGGAACCCTTATCTCTGCAATCTTTTTAAACTGCAAATTTTGAAAAAAGGGGTAAATCATTTGGAACTTATCAAGGACAAATAAAAATCCTAAGCATCTTTTCCATAAATATGAGTAAAAAGGGTTTAGCCATCTAGACAAGTGAGCTTGACTTGTTCCATCTGCCAGAAACCAAATTTTAATCCAACCTCTTTTGTAGACTGATGGGTTTTACATTGCTGTACCTGACTGATGGCTGAAATTTTGGAATGGGAACTATGAGGCCTCTGTGTTTGAGTGTTCGTATGTATCTATGTGTGTGCTGTAGATGTATGGTATTGCCAAAAATTAATTCATAAAAGAACTCTGTTTAATTGACTTAAAGGAAATTAAGTGCTTATATAAATACTCGGAAATAGAAAAAATCTGGCTAGAATGAATTTCAGGTTCATGTCATCTGGAAAATATTCAGTTCTAAACTGATATCTGGTATTGAAGGTGGCTTAAGCTTGTTGGTTTGATTAATATAGACATGCCTTTAGAGTCATCAATGTTAAGTATAATACTTCTGTTGTACCTAGTTTACTAGACCTTATTATATCTACTGCTAATTTGTCAGCAAGAAAAGTAACTCAATGTGGGAAAAAAATTTTTAAGGAAAGTAAGATATGTGTTTTCAGTAAAAGAAGGTGTGAGGAATGAAAAAATACCAAAAAGAGTTACGCATGATCAGAATTTTCTAAGATTGGATTGAATTTAGTTGGGTAAATGAATTTTGTTGGGAGTAAGCTAAGGTAAGAGTTGGATTTGGTTTTTCTCTCTGTTACAGGAACAAAGTTTTGGGGACTTCCCTGGTGGTCCAGTGGTTAAGAATCTGCCTTCCAATGCAGAGGATGCAGGTTTGATCCCTGGTAGGAAAACTAAGATCTCACATGCCGCAGGGCAACTAAGCCCATGTGCCGCAACTACTGAGCCCACGCACTCTGGAGCCTGCACGTCGCAACTACTGAGCCCATGTGCCACAACTAGACAGAAACCAGTGTGCTGCAAGGAAGAGCCCACACGCTGCAATGAAAGACCCTGCAGTGCCGCAACAAAGATTCTGCGTGCTGCAGCTAAGACCTACACAGCCAAATAAATAAATAAATATTTTTTTTTTTAAAGAGAGAACAAAGTTTTCTTGGAATGCTGCTTTTGATAACAGATTGTATGAGTTTCTTTGCCTTTAAGTGACCATATTTACTTTTGAGATCTCTTGTAACTTTAGTTAAAAAAACTAAGTATTGTCTCCTAGTGACCTATGATCTTTGTTTTTTAAGTAGGTAATTTATTTATTTAACTTATTTTTGGCTGCACTGGGTCTTCTTTGCTGTGCATGGGCTTTCTGTAGTTGCGGCGAGTGGGGGCTATTCTTCGTTGCAGTGTGTGGGATTCTCATTGTGGCGACTTCTCTTGTTGTGGAGCATGGGCTCTAGGCATGCAGGCTTCAGTAGTTGCGGCGTGTGGGCTCTAGAGCACAGGCTCAGTAGTTGTGGCACACGGGCTTAGTTGCATGTGGGATCTTCCCAGACCAGGGATCGAACCCATGTCCCCTTCATTGGCAGGCGGATTCTTAACCACTGTGCTACCAGGGAAGTCTGTGACCTATGATCTTATTTGATCAAATGTTTTGAAACTTTTTGACAAACTTCCCAAATATCAAACTTTAATTAAAATTCTTTTGATCTCCAGTTAACTTTGGGATACTTTACTTTAGAGGGCCCCTAAAGTATCTCAAAGAGAAATATTTAACTAGGATTATATGATATGTTAAGTTAAATGCAGTCATTTGTAATTCTGGTTATTGTAACCAAGTTTCTTTACTGATTACACTATAATCAGATGTTTCATCATGCCTTTTAAGTCTTTTGTCATTTATAGTTATTCTTATACTCTAATGCTGTTATGCTTCATCATCAAGGAGATTCATAGAAAGGCTATGGAAGCAGTTTCAACCAGTTCCACATCAAGATGATGACTATGCAAGGATTCCAGCCCATAATGATTCAAAACAAGAGCTGTCCTGCCCCTGGGTCCCCTAGATCAGGCATCCAGAGATCTTACTCCCTGATAGGCAGGGTCTACACCCCTACTCAGCCCTGAAGCAGCTACAGAAGACAGACCTTCGCCCCTCAGCTTCCCATAATATTACGGGAGTAAAATCTCTGAGGGTGCAATGAGACAGGAAGGGGGCAGGGCACAACACTTAAAAGAATGACATAGGCCGAGGACAAGACATAAACTGATTAGGAACAAATAGGCCCAAGATGGCAGACGAGTTGATTTCCACTAGACCTTGAGCCTCAGTATACGCTCATTGTAACACATCAGAAAGCTAAATGACACACCCATAGGTGCCATTACAGTTCCAAGGCCAACCACAAAAGGTCAAAAAGTGGGCAATGGCCCAATACCTGGAAATCCCCACCTCTTCCCCAAAATAGCTGGAATACTCCTCCCACTCCTTAGCCTATGAAATTACCCACCCCGATAAAAACTGACAACCCCATACCCTGGTGCCACTCTCACCTTCCGAGATGGCCCACACTCTGTCTATGGGATGTATTTCTCCCTGAATAAACCTTTCTCTTTAAAAAAAAAAAGCTAATGTGGTTTGGAGCAAAGTATTGAATAAGTACATAAGATATCAGAGAGATTATAGGATAGAGATGGTATGGGTTCCTGTAGACTCCTGTCATTTACTGGGTGAGATGGGAAGCCATTGGAAGGTTTTGCTAATTATAATCATACTAGAGTTATTGATTTTATTATAGAGCTAAGAAGAAAGGAAATATTTTTCATAACCATGTCACCACCCTGGTCCCTGTAGACATCTGAGTTTGCAATTCCTGTGATAGTTCATTGGAATATCATAATACAGGACAAAATATCTGGCTTTCTCCACCCTGATAGGCAAAGTCAGTCATATTGACTAACTTTCAGGGATATGCCACATTTGGTGGTCTCCTGCTCTAGCCTTTGGAGCTTCAACCACACCACTGTGCTCTCTCACCCCTTGTAGCATGCATTTCTCTTCTTTTGCTTGTCATCTCCTAGCCCAGGGGTCCCCAGCCCCCAGGCCATGGACCAGTACCAGTCCACAGCCTGTTAGGAACCCAGTGGCACAGCAGGAGGTGAGCAGCAGGAAAGTGAGTGAAGCTTCATCTGCCGCTCCCCATTACTAGCATTACGGCCTGAACCATCCCTCCCCCCTGCCCCACCCACCAGTCCGTGGAAAAACTGTCTTCCATGAAACCAGTCCCTGCTGCCAGAAAGGTTGAGGACCGCTGCCCTAGCCCCCTCATCACCTTGGGTCTTCCCTAATCCCCTTTGCCAAAGCCACCACTCTGGAGGCTCCATCCAGGCACATATTCTAGGTCCTCAACCTGGAGCTGCCCTACTTCAGGACTCACATCACTGAGAGCAAAACTTACAGTCCCTTGGAAAGGAACTTGTAACACCCTGAAATTTACTCAGCAACCACACCTCACAGGTAAACTCTACAAATGAGCCTATATTTGAAATGCACTTTGAGATTAGAGGAAGCAGTTTCACTTCTAAATCCAAAGCAAACTTTTCTGAAATTAATTCGCCAATTAGGAAAAACTTTTATATTTACTCAGGAGATAGAGACTAGGGACTTAGCCTAAAGAATTACATATGATTTCAGAAAAGAAAGAAATTTGGCCCAAAGTAGCTTGCAGAATGCAATGTGAAAAAGGTAAGTCAGTCAATGTAAATTTGCTCCTAAATTAATATCCCCAGTTACAAATGACAACCCAAACACGTGACTAGTTGATGGAACCAGCTGACACAGGAATCCACATATCTACCTTGGTTATAGAACTTTCTGGAGTCAGTTATTTCAAAATATTTGGAAACTGAGGGTGCATCAAAAGGGTTAAAAGATTATGACTGGAAGCTAGAGTGGGTGCATTTCTCCCTATTCCTTCCTCTAGGTATAGCCAAATCCCTGTACGTATATTGTATATAAAACAAACATAAGAACACTCTGAAAGGTTGAGAGAAGACAGACCAGCCAGGGACCCTGGAACCTTAGAAACAACATGGCAGTGAATTCTCTGGGTTTTCTTTTGCCTTATATTCTGGACTGGGTGCTGAAGTAGCCTGGAACCCAGAAACACCAACAGACACAGACAAAAATGGAACAAGCCTATTCTCTTTAGCTAAAGTCCTGTTCTCTCTCCCTAAAGCCTGTTCTCTCTAGCTAGGTCAGCCCAGCAAGACAGAAAATTTTTGACAAAAACCACCCAACTCCAGCCCAACACTATGGGGAAAACTAACCCCACCCTGTCAGCAAAGGTCCAGTGGGGAGCTTAGATTTCCACACTCACCCAGCTATAATGAAGTGCCTTTTCCTCCTCCTAGGGGTATCAAAGGAGATTGAACTGGGAACCTAGCAGCACCTTCCCCTGCCAGTGTGATGTTGGAGGAGGCCTGCCAAAATAGAAGATTTAAATAAGATCCAGAGTCTTACAACATAATACCCAAAATGTCCAGATGCAATTAAAAAAAAATCACTGTATAACAAAAACCAGGAAACTCTCAACTTGAATAAGAAATGGCAATAAAAAGAAAAGCCAATACTGAGATGACACAGATGTTGTTAGAATTATCTGACAAGGATTTTAAAACAGCTGTCATAAAATTACTTCAACAAGATTTACAAACATACTTGAAACAAATGGGGAAAAAAGTCTTATCAAAAAACAAACAAACAAAAAGAGGAAGAAGACATAAAGAAGAACTAAAAGGAAATTTTAGAGTTGAAGAATACAATAACCAAAATAAAAACCTCAATTGATGGGTACAACAGCACAATGAACAGGAAAGAGGAAGGAAACAATGAACTTGAAGATAGAACAATGAAATTACCTAATGTGTACAGAGAGAGAATAAACTGGAAAAAAAAATCAACAGAGCCTCAGGCATCTATGGGACCATAACAAAAGTTCTAACATTTGTGTCACTGAAGTCCTAGAAGGAGAGGAGAAAAAAGATGGGAAAAAAAAATTCAAAGAAATAATGGCTGAAAATTTTCTGAAATTTGGCAAGAGACATAAATGTACACGTTCAAGAAGCTAAAGGAATTTCAAATAGGATAAACCTAAAGAAATCCCCACCAAGATATCATAACCAAACTTCTAAAAACTAAAGATAAGTAAAAACCTTGAAAAAACCATAGAGAAACAACACCTCACCAATAAGAGAAAAACTATTTGATATTAGATTTCTTATCAGAAACCATGGAAGCTGGAAGGACGTGGTTCACATTTGTCAAGTGCTAAAAGGACTGTCAACCCCAAATCCTATATTCAGCAAAAATATCCTTCAGAAATGAAGGGGAAATCAAGATATTCTCAGATGAAAGAAAACTAAGAGACTCTGTCACCAGCAAAACCACCCTTTAAAAATGGCTACAGGAAGTTCTTGAAACAGAAAGGAAATAATAGAAGAAGGAATCTTGGAACATCAGAAAGGAAGGAAGAACAACAGAAAGAGTAAAAATATGGATAAAACACAATAGACTCCTCTTGAGTTCCTAAATTATGTTTGACCATTGAAGCAAATGGTTTTCAATGTTTATAGAGGAAATATTTCAACTATTTTATTATGAATAGGAGACAGTAAAGGGACTTAAAAGGAAATAAGTTTTTTACACTCCATTTGAACTGGTAAAATGTTGACACCAATAGACTATGATAATGATATCACTTATATGTGGAATCTAAAAAATAAAACAAACTAGTGAATATAACAAAAAAAGAAGCAGACTCACAGATATGGAGAACAAACTAGTACTTACCAGTGGGGAGAGGGAAGGGGAGAGTGGCCAGATAGGAATAGGGGATTAAGAGGCACAAACTACTATGTGTAAAGTAAATAAGCTACAAGGATATATTGTACAGCACAGGGAATATAGCCAATATTTTATAATAACTTTAAGTGAAGTATAACCTTTAGAAATTGTGAATTACCATGTTGCACACCTGAAACATATATAATATTGTACATCAACTATACTTCAAAAAAGAATAACATAAAAAATAGACTGATAGTTTATGTGTGTATAATGTGATAACCAGAACAACCACAAAAAAACCTATATAGAAAGATACATTAAAAAAATGTTAGATATATCAAAATGGAATTTCAAAAAATGTCCAGGTAACTTACAGAAAGGCAGAAAAAAGAAAACAGAAATTTAAAAAAAACAGGGAAAAAACAATATATAAAAAATGAAATGGCTTATTTAAGCCCTAATATATTAACACATTTTAAAAAATGATTATGGATGGACTGGGTACCATCCCATATTCCTCAGAATTCTATTATTTTGCACTCTAAACCTGAAGGCTTGCATTTTCAAATACACCCAGAATGGTTAAAGTCATATTTTCCCCCACGATTTTCCATTCCTTTGACTCATTACAAGCTTTAAAATGTTATTCAAACCACAGACCTTAGAAACTAAAGCAGTAATCAGTTGGGTAGGGTTTACAATTACCTAAAGCTATGACATAATATTCAGCACTTCTTCCAAACCGAGGCTTTCCAAATATTTCAGAATTAAATTAAGTCTTTCTTTTTCTACCCGACCTCTGCCCCTTAACTAAAAGTGAGGACAATGCTATAAATTTACCGGGAAGAGGTACTCCAGCTGGCTGTATGACACTGACATACGTTGTGATTGGAAACCGAAGGAAAGAATCTGACACAAGTCCATCAATGGTACAAGGCTTATCTTTTCTTTCTGTCTGTCATCCCCAAGGTTTGTGAGCTAATTATCCTTTTATGGAAAAAGGAATTACATCTACGCTGAGGATTAAACAAGTTTGGTAAATGCGAATGTGTCTAATAAAGAACAAAGTAAACAGGAGGCACTTAATATGAGTTTTCCTTCTTCCATCTCAGTTTTCTGTTGGGTGGACAAATCTAGAAATCTTTAGACTGGAGCTCTACCATATATTTTCATGTCTTCTTTTTAAATTTTTTGTGACTCCGAGTACAATCCTGATATACAGATCACTCGGAGAAGAAATTAGTACAGTATTTATTCATGCTGATGACATCACTCATCTGTAGGGTGACCACTGAATCTATGATCCTATCTGGAGCACTTTTGAGAATGAAACAGGACACTATTAACATATTACTCCAGGACGCCAGGATTTTCATGGAAAAATCAGGATGTATAGTCACAGATCAGAGATTCAGCTGTGACCCAAGTGCTAAATCACAAAGGCAGCAGAGCAGCCAAAATGAAGATTCCCGGCATTCGCTCGAGGTCATGCATGGCATTTATGGGAAAACTCCAGTAGTTCTCAGCAGAGCCCATTTATTCTTATTTTACACCTAGTTTATTAAGATTTCTTTTCCAGTTTCTAATTCACAAGGATGTTCACTACAAGACATGGCAGCTGATAGAAAGGCAGCAAGGGAGGCACTGTAACCATGAATAAAACACATAGGATACTCAACAGCATAGCAGTTTAGGAATGGGGACAGACAGTTACACCCCTCAACAGACAGGAAATAGCTATATTACAGAACGGTGCCAGCAATCATGTTCACAATGTTGACCCTGAGTCAGTAAGGAAAGTTTGACTCACGTTCAAATTACATTGTTTAAGACATTAGTGAAGACTGAACGGCATTCCATCTAAAACTTTTTTGAAATTTTGTTTTCCAGTGAATACATGTTTAACTCTTTGCAACTCAACCAACTAGAAAATGTAATAGGAGCCTTAGCTTAAACCCCAGCTGGGCCTGACCTAGGGCTCAGAGCTAGGTGATCATGACAAGAAAGGCCCATGGAGAGGACTCCAGGGTTCCTGGAGAAGAAACTCACCTAAAGAAAAGTGAGGGACTTCCCTGGTGGTGCAATGGCTAAGAGTCCGCCTGCCAGTGCAGGGGACGTGGACAAGGGTTCGAGCCCTGGTCCAGGAAGATCCCATGGAGCAACTAAGCCCATGCACCACAACTACTGAGCCTGCACTCTAGAGCCCGCAAGCCGCAACTACTGAGCCCACGCACCACAACTACTGAAGCCTGCGCACCTACAGCCCGCACCCTGCAACTAAGAGTAGCCCCTGTTCCCTGCAACTAGAGAAAGCCCACGTGTACCAATGAAGACCCAGTGCAGCCAAAAAAATCCAAAACACAAAAAAAAAGAAAGGAAAAGGAGCACCTACAAAAGAAGGTGCAGGAGAGTGGTGACTGAATGAGAGAGGGGACATTCTGAGAAACTGTGGTTCTTTCTGCCCCTCTGACCCACGTCCTCCCTTCCTCCGTGTTTCTTCACACTGCCGCCTACCTGCAGGCCTGTGAAGTGTGCCCCAGGGAGCGGAGTACTAACAGCCATTCCCTGGTAGCTGAAAGCACTGTGTGTGGGCAACACATGAGACCCTCCAGGGGTTTGGCGAAGGCCAGAAACCCCACAATAGTGGGTAGAAGGCACAGCCAGTGAAATCATGAGCTACTCCAATGTGCTCCAGACTGATAGGGCCTGAGACACACGGATCTCAGACCCCTTTGGGGATCTGGACAGCTGAGAGTTTTACTGTGCGTTGTCAAATGGATCCTACTTCCTCTATGCGAGCGTTTTTCTTGTTTTTATTTTTATTTTTTGGCCACACCTTGTGGTAGCTTAGTTCCGCAACCAGGGATTAAACCTGCACCACTGACAGTGAAAGCACAGAGTCCCGACCACTGGACAGCCAGGGAATTCCTGCTATTGTTTTTCACGTGGGCAACACTTGAAGATTTTGCACATAAACTTTTTTTCTGATGATAAAAGGAATATATCTGCAACTACCTGATATAAAACTAATATCACAGCATCAACTGTGAAGTAAAAAGAAAATATCAATGTATTATATATGAATGTGTATACATATATGTATGTGTATATATTGATATGTATATGTATGTACATATATGTATGTGTGTATGTATGTATGTAATGTATACTCTCTTAAGTAATGTGGGGAAATGCAGAAAGATAAAAGTGGAGCAAATAGCTGAAAGAAACGAAAATAGAGATAACGGGGTCTGAAAAGCTGGTTACAGTGTTCTGAATACGTAACTGAATTTTCTAGTACGTGCACTTGTGTAATTGTATGTGCATGTTCAGTTTTTTGTATCTCACTAAAAGAGAAGTTATTTGGTGAATGATGTCTTTGGAGACTGAGATGCTAACAAAACTGTTATAATGTGGATGAATTTTGCTTAAATCCCCATCCTGGAGCCTTAGATAAGGTTTATTTTTCTACAGAGCTGTTCTTTCTTGAATAAATTATTAAAATATCTCCTCAGGTAAATTGGTTCTCATTCAAATATTGAAAATGAATGTATGGTGTGTGTGTGTGTATGTGTGTATGTGTATGAACACACACTAGTTCTGGGGTTAATTTTAAATACAAGAGACTGATTTGGAATGTGATTAATTTATTTTGAATGATTAAGAGATAATTTTAAACAAAATACATGTGCCATTTAATATAGTAGTGCACAATATTGGGATTCAAAGATAGTCCAAAAATGACACCCTTCTTCTCCTTGAGTTTTGAAATAAAATTTAAAAGAAACAGATGTCAATATTTTCAGTGTTTACAACAAAGGGTATAGATCTTTACTACAAAATAGATTTACCAAATGCCACATCAAACAAAAAGGGAAAAGGGAAAAGGCAATGCACAAAGGAAGAAGTAGAAATGGACAACAATCCCTGGTGGCGCAGTGGTTAAGAATCCTCCTGCTGGGATTTCCCTGGTGGTCCAGTTGTTAAGACTCCAAGCTTCCACTACAGGGAGCATGGGTTCGACCCCTGGTCAGGGAGCTAAGATCTCATATGCCACATGGTGTGGCCAAAAAATAAATAAATAAAAGAAACCCTTCTCTAGAGCGAGCACTCACCCATCCCACTGATTTATCACTTTAGCAAGCCTGGATTAAAAAAAAGAAAAAAAAGAATCCTCCTGCCAATGCAGGGGACACAGGTTCGAGCCCTGGCCCGGAAAGGTCCCACATGCCGTGGAGCAACTAAACCTGTGCGCCACAACTACTGAGCCTGCACTCTAGAGCCCGCACTCTAGAGCCCGCGAGCCTCAGCTACTAAGCCCATGTGCCACAACTACTGAAGCTCATGCGCCTAGAGCCCGTGCTCCGCAACAAGAGAAGCCACTGCAATGAGAAAACTGCACACCACAACAAAGAGTAACCCTCGTTCGCCACAACTAGAGAAAGCCCGTGCTGCAGCGAAGACCCGACCCAGCCAAAAATAAATTAATTAATTTTTAAAAAAAGAAGTTGACAACAGCCTATAAAGCCTTTTCTGTACTATAAATTTTAAAGTAAATAAGTAAAATAAGGTTTTCCCCCCTCCTTTTTATTGGAAGGGAAGGAGGGGCTTCCAAGTCTAAAAGATGTTTAAAAAAATGTCTAAAGCCACAAAAGTTGATAAAACTGTTTAGACACAGACTACATCACATGAGTGCACAGGAACATGCAAGGGCTCAGCAATGTGTGATCTCTACCAGCCAGGCCCGAGACAAGCTCAACATTCATTCACAGGAAGCAGTTAATAAACCATAACACCACTGATAAAGTAGATTTACAATGAGGCCAATCTGTGCTCACTCATAAGCACTGAGATTAATGACATGTTGTTAGGGAACAACAACCAAAAAAACCCCAAAGAAAACCCAACCAGATATGTGCTCCAATTACCACCTTTGTTACTGATAAAACCGATGCTGGAGAAGGGGGCTCGTATCTGTGGATAGAAAAGCTTCCTGGTATAGGAAATGGAATTAGCCCCTCTCCCAACAGCACTGGCAGGGCCGTCCTCTGCACGTGGAGGAGGAAGGCACATACATGTTCTCTCTGGGCAGCTCTCTCTCGGAAGGGAGGGAAAATGAAGAGTCTATGCTATCCTTGCCCATTGTCTCCTTCCAAACTCATGGCTTTCTCATGGTGGAGAAAGTGTTACCTAATGAACATGCTTCACATGGAAGTATTTCCCAAACATATACTCTAGTTTTGTGTTCTATGAACCACTAATCCTGGGGCACAGCCTCCCCCTTGGGGGAAGATATCAGCAGTCTGCCAGTAACATCCCGTGTGCTCTCACCATGAGTGCTTCCCAATACCAATGCCTTCCCCTTTTTTTTTTTTTTTTTTTTTTTTTGTGACACGCGGGCCTCTCACCATTGTGGCCTCTCCCGTCGCGGAGCACAGGCTCCGGACGCGCAGGCCCAGCGGCCATGGCTCACGGGCCCAGCCGCTCCGCGGCATGTGGGATCTTGCCGGACCGGGGCACGAACCCGTGTCCCCTGCATCGGCAGGCGGACCCCCAACCACCGCACCACCAGGGAAGCCCCCTTCCCCTTTGAATAGCACCCTGGAACGACTGGTGGGAGTTTTGATTTTGCCTCCAGAGGCTCAAAAATGTATCAGAGCAATACATTAGGTGGATTAGGGTCAAAGCCAGTTTCTACCCAATTATGAAAGTTGGCTACGTCTTTTGTATCCCATCACAAATCCTGAGCAGCCTCACTGTCCAACATAGTTTGTTACAGGTTCACCATGACAGTAAATGACATTAAGATAGTCCAACAAAAAATTGTCAACATAGAAATATGAATAGAAACTCCTTTTCATTCTCAAAGAGCAACGAGGTCTGTCAACTAAGCCCTGGTTACAAAGTGAATCTAAAGTCACTATGGTCCAAAGAAATGAAAAGTCCAGAAACAATTTCCCTTGCTTTTCAGAGTTAAAGTACAAAGACATTAATGTTCAAAATGCACCCTTCTCAATATTTATCTTGCTCAGTTTTGATAGAGGGATTCTCCATCTTGGGTAAAGTTGTGATTCTTGCAGCAGCTATAGCTTAAGCTGCCTCATACCATCATGAATGTTGTTCATAAAAAGCGGATTACTTAATGCCAAATCTTTACTAACCACCCTTGAAAAAAGTCCAGAGTTAAACGTTAGTAGGACATACAAGATTATCATAGCACTGGCCCACAGCTACCAAATTTAGAAAATGACTCAATCCCCAGTACCTTGGGCAGTTAGCCCAGAACAAAATTATATTCCGAGAACTCAGTACTTAGTCCAAACCAAAAGGAGTTGGCAAGACCACAGCAGAGATTCAGTGGCATTGAAAGAAGGGGCACCACCTTGTTTTGAGCTGTGCCAGTGTGCCAGGGTTTATGTCAGTTGTCCAGAGACCATGACCTGGGAACTTTAAATCAATTGGGAAATATCTCTTGGCAAGAGATTATTTTTAGAACTATGAATTTTCTAGATTGGAAGAGAAATCCACCTATGCATACTGTCTTTTCTCAGAGAAGGGCATTTAAGATATTGCTGCTTTGAGCAAAGTCTAGAAATTTGACCTAGTGGCATCCCCAGTCTTATTTGAGGGGACTTTCCTTCTCACCCAGTGTATTTAACATTTCCTAAGTTTCCATTTAGCCTTTGAACCCCATGTTTCTAGTGCTAAAAGCTATTTTCAAAAGAAGCAAAATCATAACTCACATACAGATATAAAATGAACTTACGATAAAGATTTTATTTAACTCACTGATTAAATGGAAGAGACAGGCAACTGGTTCAAAGGAGAAATCAAAGAAGCACAAATTCTTATGGAGTAAGGAGTATTTAAATGAATGTGCAAATAGATACAAAATTGGCTTTCGCACAGGATGGTGGGGAAGCGTTGCCCCTCCACAGAAGGAATCATTTCTGTGTCTGCAGACAACAATTATTTTGCATTGCCATCAGTTATTTTCAACTTACAGAGCTGTAAACTATCTCCACAGCATCAGAACTGGATAACCACAAAAGGTGTGTGTTAGTCTAGATGGGACATGGTTACATAGTTTTCGATCAGAGCACAGGTTGTACCTCACTAGCACGCCAATGCTGATTTGAATGGAGGCCCCAGTTTATTACATAGCATCTACATTCTTGTGTGAGCAGGCCTTTCCCCTCTTTGGCCATAGAGGCTGTTTCTGCTACCTCTTGCTGTGGGTTCACTAGTCCTAAAAACCCTGCTTTCTAATCTGAGCCTTGTTAAGATCACATGGTGGAGAGTGATTTCTGAATCTGTGCACAAGTCCTGTGACCCCCCAATTAGCTCCATGACAGCCCACTTCTTTGGTCTGGAGGCAGAATGGAATTGGGACAGCTCAGCTAATGCTCCCCACCACCAAGGGCTGGCACTCATAATTGAAACACTCTGCACACACACACACACACAGCAGCTGCATTGCATTTTAAAGCAGCGAAAGAACGCTGCTTTAAAAGTATATCCAAAAAAATCTCTTTTCCCTGTAAGTGGATGATTGCCTCAGCTCCTCCACTATTAATCCCTCTGAAGCCCACTGGTATTGCAGGAAGCCCAGGAGGCTGAAGCACGTGTGCCTGTGTAATCCAAGAAATGAGCTGCAGCCTACACATCAAAGCCACCACTTGGGGACAGTACCTCTGTGGAGGACAGCAAGGCCAGGGTACGCTTGCTCACCAGCCCCTCGTGGCTATCTGCTGAGGCCAACCATGGATCCCCTACATTTACTGGGTCCTCCTCTATAAAAGACAGCCACTGGCCTGTGAATAAAGCCTCATAAGCAGCCGTAACCAGCAAGTTCAACATACCAAGTGGCCCAAGGGAAAGAGACTCTGGTGCAGGCTGCAGCAGTTAAAAGTTAATTGTACAGCTGTGCAGACTGCACTGAACCACCACGGTCAAAAATCTGTGTGCCGTGGCCACACCTAAGCCTTCCATTTTAGACTACCATCTTGCCACCCAAATTTATTCTACTCCTTATCTCTTTCTCCAGGTGTGCTGCAAGTGCCCCCAAAGCCCAGCACTCCCCTGGATTCCACTCACCCCTCCATACTGCAGTGCCAAGAGGACCAGGCAAGGAAGGGGTGGGTCCCTGCAGCCCGGCACCCACCGTACTCTTCAGCTGGGGAGGCAGGAAGGGAGGGGGTGGAGAGTGGCCCAAAACATCAGGGCTAAATGCTATCCTGTCACATCCCTCACAGGAAATACATAGAGTCAGAAATAACTACTCAGCTAACACAAATTACGGCTTAAGATGCCTGTCTGTTTCATGTATCATCAAGACAGAAAAAAGAACTGTCCTTTAAGCCATTTCACACCAGCTAATGTAAGATACATCCCAATTAGAAAGAAATTACGAATTGGAGAGAGAAAAACAGTGAGTCTTAGAGTCAATGAAGTACAGTAATAATAGTAACAAGAGCTAATATTTGGGTGTAGTTCCTATGTGCCAGGCACTGTCTTAACTCTTTATTTGTATTGTCTCATTCAGTCCTCACAAGAGCTTCATGAAAGCAGATATTATTAGTATTATTATCCCCATTTTACAGAAGGAAATGGAAGTAGAGTGAGTTAATAACTTGCCCAAGGCCACATAGGTATTAGATAGTGGAGCCAATCATTTGAGTCTAAATCCCTACTCCTGCATTATTGTAGCTCATTTGGAAATTACAGAAAATATACAGAAGCAAGAAAAAGGTCACTTGTCACCCTACTGCTGAAAGACAACATCACAGATGTTGTCATCACTGTTCCTTCCAGCAATAAAAATAACAATACATCTTCTCTGAGGTTTTTAATGATCAGTATTTTTGAGGCAATTGTTTGTATAGTAACGAAATGGAACTATGAATAAATATGACCCTGAAATTTCTGTCCAAAATTTTAGAATAAATCTACTATGAGTCCTTTGAACTACAAAATCTCTGATGGGCATCCCAGCCAATCCTTTCCTTGCTTTGTCCCTTACCAGGTGAAGCCAGGCTTTCCCAGGGTTTGCCCCCTTTCTATATGGTGCCAACAGAGTCACCAGTAATGTGTTTCTTGTGTCAGTGCCAAATGCCTCTTTTAGACCCTGGACGCTGTAACATGATTCTGCTGGATTCTTTCAGAAAATGATCACAGACCCCTTGAAACGCCATATGGCCAGCAACCAGATGTCATCATAAAAGCAAGATTCAGATTTCTGGGCGGCCAGCAGCCTCAGAGGACAAAGCTCCTCCAAGGCCCTGCAGTTCTTGCAACACCACTAACTGGTTGGAATGGGTATCTCCAGGTCAGAGAACCCATCTCATGGGGGTTGTCTGACACTTGAGCAGGCAAGCTGGGCTTAAAAGCTTGTGCAAAACAAAGTTGAGGATTTCATCTGTGCCTAAGACGTCAACCATTCACACAGCCAGCAAACCCAGACCAATGGAACCAGATTAACGATATTCTACAGAAACAAATTGAAAGCATCATGCCGCGATATAGTTCCCCTTAAACCACACAGAAGGAAACAGAGCAGTGCCTTATACTGTTAGGGCCTCCAAAGACCCCATATGTGATTGGGAATGGTTTTGTATAGAAATAGACTCTTGGCTGGTATAGGTTTTCTCCAACTATGCAGCAGGTGAGAGGGATTTGCTGTTTCTTAGAGGCGGGAGTTTTGTGAACAGTTTTAAATGTTGAGTTTTCATCTTAAAGATAGCATAAAAATCATCTGGTTATAAAGAGATCATTCATCTGCAGTGATAATTCATATCTGGAAAACTCTTTTTGTAGAATAAGACTTTTGTTTCATTTCTTTTAATTTTTTTAAAAAAATTATTTATTTATTTTTGGCTGTGTTGGGTCTTCGTTTCTGCGCGCGGGCTTTTCTCTAGTTGTGGCGAGCGGGGGCTACTCTTCCTTGCGGTGCGCAGGCTTCTCATTGCCGTGGCTTCTCTTGTTGTGGAGCACAGGCTCTAGGCATGCAGACTTCAGTAGTTGCAGCACTTGGGCTCAGTAGTTGTGGCTCACAGGCTCTAGAGAGTAGGCTCAGTATGTGGCACATGGGCCTAGTTGCTCCGTGGCATGTCGGATCTTCCCGGACCAGGGATTGAACCCGTGTCCCCTGCATTGGCAGGAGGATTCTTAACCACTGTGCCACCAGGAAAGCCCAAGACTTCTGTTTCTTTAAGGGAGTGTTCCTCCCACTGAAGTAAGTGAACATATTCTTGGGACTTTACAAGAAGGTTTTGTCCTTGAAAAGGTTAATATAGCTCTCAAATTTGAGACAGATTGGTCTGGTACATCAAAAAAAAATTTTAACTACAACACCTAACTATAATTTGGGATCAAACTACAATTTGGGATCCCTCTTTATCGTCGTTTCTCTGTTACATGACTTCCGCTAGTTCCATTGACTGAGATACAGTCAGGTGAAGTTAATAGGCGATAGAGAGCTCAGTGGAAAGATACTGACTTAAGGAAGGGCATTATTTGTTTTAGGCATAAGTATAGCTCTAGAATAGGAATGACATGCATTATTCAGATTAGAAAAAAATTCATTCTTACCCAGAAGCCTTGCGGGGGCGAGGGTGAGACAATGGAACAGGTGCTCGGAGCCAGCTGGTCGGCTCCTGGCTGTTCAGGCTCCTCCTCCTCAGGGGTGGAGCATCCTGGGCGTGATCAGCACACGAGGGCTCAGCAGGAGCAGCAGGGGGTTTCTATTTTGATCAGATGAACAAAGTAAACCTCTGTGGAGAGGGCAGTCGCTCGCGGGTGAAAGTGCATGTAAAAGTACCTTCACGATGCTTGACACAAAGCAGATGCTCCTCAAGTGTTTGTTCATTCTGAATCTTTTTTTTTTCCTCCATTTCAGACTACCTATGTATTCGTTTTTTGTGTTTTTTAAATAAATTTATTTATTTTTGGCTGCATTGGGTCTTCGAGGCTGCGCACGGGCTTTCTCCAGCTGCAGCCAGCGGGGTCTACTCTTTGCTGCAGCGCACGGGCTTCTCATTGCGGTGGCCTCTCCCGTTGCAGAGCACGGGCTCCAGGCGCGCGGGCCCCAGCAGCTGCGGCACGTGGGCTCAGCAGTTGTGGCTCGCGGGCCCCAGAGCGCAGGCTCAGCATTTGTGGAACACGGGCTCAGTTGCTCTGCCACATATGGGACCTTCCCGGACCAGGGCTCGAACCCGTGTCCCCTGCATGGGCAGGCGGACTCCCAACCACTGCGCCACCAGGGAGGCCCATTCTGAATCTTTAATTCCAATTCTGGAGTTTTGTATGGAACATTTTGGCTTGATAAAACTGTTGTTTTGATAAATATTCTGGATAAGCTTTTGTATTATGCTGATGATTACCTTGGATATAGACCAAATGAACATACATTTGACAAACCTACAGTGGATCTCAGACACATCTGCCAGGTGATTTGACAGATGCAACTCCAGTCCTTCCCAAGTCCTCCAGTGTCCTGGGGTCAACCTGTCCATTAATAACCAAATAAATAACTACAACCCCATCCCATATTACTCTGGAAACCCAAAGCCCAAAGTTTCTGGGAGGAAACACCCATCCTCCTAGTAGTTTTCTATCCAGTTCCCTTTATGCTACAACGTGGATACAACCTCCTCTCCATCATTCCCCAAAGTGCACTATCTAGGGCCTTCAGCCCCTAAAATGAATTCAGCTGCTTCTCTAGAAACTACTTCTGCATCAGGATTTTTATTCCAAACTCTAAACATGTGTTTCCGTTCCTTATTCTACCTTTAATTCCTAATCCTAAAGAAATCACCCTGCGTAGGAGAGACCCCTCTCCGGTCAGCCCCCTTACTATTGGCTCTATCTAGATTCAGAATACTGGATGTACAGATTTATTCTGATGCCTATAAATGCCTAAATAGAAGTTAAGGATGATCAGAAAAGAGGAAATTGCCTTACATTTGCAATTTTACAAAGTCTTCCTATTATAAGGCCCTATCTCAATTATATAATTTTGGAAAACAAAGTACTAAATGGGTAAGCACTCTATCAATACTAATTATGGCTGCTGACAGAGGTCACCTGATGGACATAGATTAAAAACAAAGGAGGAATATAAATGAACATACATTTAGTCATTATTCCTACATATATGACCCCATGGTTGTGATTAAATGTTCTTGTAAATAAGCCTTTTTAAAACTACTTTTAAAAGCAGTATAGTAAGTGGTTAAATTTGGGCAACCAGGGAAATACATACCTACAGAAGAAATGAAAAACAACACAGCGGTACCATCCTGCTGTTACATGAACGGGTGCCGGCAGCTTGCGTCACGATTGTGTTCAGCTGTATATAATAGAAGCCTAACTACAATGGCTTAATCACAAAAAGTTGAATTCTTCTCACATGGCAAGAAGTTTGGATCTGAGCAGTCCAAGTCTGATATAGCCATACCACAGTCCCATTAGGAACACAAGCTCCTTTTCACTTCCCCTCCACCATCCTCATTGTGTGATTTTAATCCTTGTGATTATAACATGACAGCTCCACCTTCTAGCTTCATGTCCACATTTCAGGCAGAAATAAAGGATTAGGATCAGGAGGCAAGTCCAAAAATGCACGCAAGCCGAGTACCCCATTTTGTTTTTGTTTTTTTTGTGTGGTACGCGGGCCTCTCACTGTTGTGGCCTCTCCCGTTGCGGAGCACAGTCTCCGGACGCGCAGGCTCAGCGGCCATGGCTCACGGACCCAGCCGCTCCGCGGCATGTGGGATCTTCCCGGACCTGGGCACGAACCCGCGTCCCCTGCATCGGCAGGCGGACTCTCAACCACTGCACCACCAGGGAAGCCCCCAGGACCACTTTTATGTAGAATTTTTCCTGAAGCCCCATCCAGCAATTTTTGCTTACCTCTCATTAGTCAGAAGTTGAACTCTGTTGTATGGTCAAGCCTAGCTGCAAAGAAGTCTGGGAAGTTGAGTTTTTCTAACTGGGCACAGTGTTACACCCAAACAAAATGGGAGTTCCATAGTTAAGGTAAAGAATAATGGCTATTGGGAGAGTAATGAGCAGCATCTGCTGTAGCATCATACAGAAGTTCATAGCATGCTATACTGCAAGCAGCTTACATGGAAGTGAAGATTATGTGTTCTAGAAAACAGATGACACTAGTGATTACAACTCTTGTGTAGACCAGTACATCTCAAAGTTTAATGTGCACACCAATCACCTGGGCATCTTGTTAAAATGCACATTTTGATTCAATATGTCTAGGGGAGAGCTAGAGATTCTGCATTTCTAACAAGTTCCCAGATGCCAATACTGTTGATCCATGGATATCTATAGCAAGGATGTAAACTATGCATATGAAGAATATGAGTAAAATAGTTGACTGATGTTAGAGTGGGGAAAATAACATTTCTACATTAGAACATTATTTTATATAATATGTAATTTAACATATGTATAACAAATTGAATAAGTGAAATTGTTTAGTAAGCATTTCAAAATTTCATCTACTTCAGGAAGAGTTTTCATATTTAAAATGGCCCCTTGAAACTTAAAAAATGAGAAATTAGGAAAACAGATTTCATTTGGAGTTACTTTTTATCTGGGCATATTGAGTACTTTTAGAATCTTGTATTATGTCCTATAACTCAAATACTCTGCTGGATTCCATAACTCCTGGGACACTATTTAGGTCACACTCAGTAAGACAAGCCTATTTTTTTAAATCAGAGGTAGCAAGAGGAAAAAAGATGAAGAAATCTGGTTCTCAACTCAGACAAATCTGACTTTGAAGCCCAACTGTATTAATGATCTATTCCTGTATAATAAATTACCCCCAAATTTAGTGGCTTAATACAACCACATCATTTTTTATCTCTTATAGTTTCTATGGGTCAGGAATTCAGGCGAGGCTTGGCTGGGCAGTTCTGGCTTGGGTTTTCTTGTGAAGTTGCTGTCAGATGTCGGCTGGGGCTGAAGTCATCTGAAGGCTTGATTAGGACTGGAGAATACATTTTCAAGGTGGCTGACACAGACGGTGAAACCGTGCACCTCAGATTGAGACTTGAGCCCATGTGGCTGGGACTCGAACCCAGCCAAAACACATGGTCTTTTAACTGAGATCACACACCTGGTTTCAGGACTTAAAGAAGCTCAGGTTCTTGATGTCTCATAGCAGAAAGAATTCAGTGACAGACAAAGTGATAGGTAAGAAGTGGATTTATTTAGAGAGAAACACATTCCACAGAGTGTGGGCCATCTCAGAAGGTGAGAAAGGCACCAGGGTATGGGGTTGGCAGTTTTTATGGGGGTGGGTAATTTCATAGGCTAATGAGTGGGAGGAGTATTCCAGCTATTTTGGGGAAGAGGTGGAGATTTCCAGGAATTTGCCCACCACCCACTTTTTGATCTTTGATGTTGGGCCTCAGAACTGTCATGGTGCTGGTGGCTGTGTCATTTAGCTTTCTGATGTGTTACAATGAGTGTATATACTGAGGCTCAAGGTCTAGTGGAAGTCAGCTTGTCCACCGTCTTGGATCTATTTGGTTCTAATCAGTTTATGTCATGACCTTGACTATGTCATTCTTTTACAGTTTGTGCCCTGCCCCCTTCCCTCCGGTTTCAATGGTGCTGTCCCTTCATGGGAGGCCTCAGTTCCTCTTTGCATGGACCTCTCCACAGGACTGCTTGAGTGTCTTCACAATTCACAATTCAAAAGGTAAGGTTGAAGATGCAATATCTTTTATAACCTAGTTTCTGAATCATATACCATTGTAACAGGGAAGAGCCAATTTTGACTCCATGTTGGATCTGTTTCTTTGACTTTAACCTTTGCTTTTCATTGCTTTCCTCATTATAATCATACCTAATGGCCTGCCTCAGGGACCCCTGCCCCTCTGCCTGAATGTTAAACTAAAGTGCCTCTGTTCAGCTCACAGGGAGACCATCTGACCCTGCCCACCTGTGCATGGCTGCAAGAAAGAAGAAATTAACACATCCTCTCACCGAGGCTGGTCATTCCAGGAGATCTTTTGCAAGACTGATGGCCCTTTTTACTTTACTTCCTTACCTCCTCTCCCTCTCTGATTCTATAAAAGAAACTGGCATCCAGACCCCAATAAGATGGTTTTTGGGACCCTAGTCCACCATCTTCTCAGTCTCTCCGAATAAAGACATATTCATTGCCTCAACACCTCGTCTCCGATTTATTGGCCTGTCATGTGGTGAGCAGAGCGAGCTTGCACTCGGTAACACCATCACTTGTGCCATATTTTATTGGGCACACAGATCAGCTCTGACTTCAGTATGGGAGTAGATGACACATGGGTGGAATATCAGGGGGTAAAGATCATTGAGGGCCCTCTTAGAGACTGGCTACCATAGTTCATCTCCGTCACTTATTTTGGGAAGATTCCATAACCCCTCAGAGCACCAATGTTCTTATCTGTAATGTGGGATTTAATAATAGTCTCTAACTCATAAAGTTGTTTAAAGATGATATGATATATAAGTGCTCTTCACTTAGTAGGAATTCAGTATACATTAAACATAATCATAATAATACTATCATCAAGATTGTTAGATGATGGCTGTGATATCGTGATTTATAATAAGAAACATAAATTTGGTCTTCCTCCCCTACACACTGCTCCTAAAACTCTGGTAATTTCCTAAGCAATAAGAGAAATGGAAGCATCTTTTGTTTTTTGTCCCCGTTCCTGAAATAGCTCTAGAGCAATAAAGATGAAAGGCGTGTCTTTTGTTATTCACAAAGAGTTCCTTTCAACCACACTTGAATTTATGTTAATGAGGTGAATTTTGGAAAGCCCCTAGATAACTACTGATAAGGGCTAGTTGCCAAGGTAACCGACCCAGTGATTAGAGGGTTTGAACTTTCAGGCCTACCCTCCACCCTTCAGGGAGGGGAGAAGGGCTGGAGGTTGAGTTAATCACCAACACCAATAATTTAATCAACCATGCCTAATGAAGCTTCCATAAAACCCCCTAAAGTATGGAGCTTGGAGATCAGAGAGCTTCTGGTTTGGTGAACACGTGGAGGTTCTGGGAGGGTGGTAGGCCTGGAGAGGGCATGGAAGCTCTGTGTCCCTTCCCATATGCATCTCTTCTATTTGGCTGTTTCTGAGTTGTATCCTTTCATAATAAGCCAATAACCTAGTATGTGAACTGTTTTTCTGAGTTTTGTGAGCCATTCTAACCAATTATCAAACTGGAGGAGGGGTTGTGGGAACTTCTGATTTGTAGCCAGTCAGTAAGAAGCACAGGTGACAACCCAGACTTGTGATTGGTGTCTGAAGTGAGGGGCTAGTCTTGTGGGACTGATCCTTTTAACCTGTGGGGTCTGACGCTAACACTAGGTAGAGAGCGTCCGAACTGAGCTAAATTGTAGGATACCAGCTGTTGCTAGAGAATTGGTCAGTGTGAGGAAAAAAATCCACACATTTGGTGACCAGAAGTGAAGTCTTAACAGTGGTGTGTGTGCAGAGAAGGAAAACAGTATTTTTTTTCCTTTCAATGGCTAAAAACCTTCCCACACTAAAACTATATATCTATCAGTCCAGTTCACGGAGAAATCCACATTGCCCAGGTAGGGAAGTGGAAACCTGGCACAAAGTTGCCAGTTCCTTCATAGATTCAGAGAACGTGAGAACTGTCCATCTCTTGCAGCACTTCTCCTGCCGTGCAGATCACACATTTCAGCTCTGTGGATTAAATGACTTACAATTTCATGTTACTCCACATTTTAAGTCTTCATGCATGCTCTTCCCCCTGCCTGGAATTCTTTCTGTCTCTCCAATACTTCACCTAACTTTAACTCATCCTTCATTTCTCAATAAGTATATTGATTTGTTTTCCTAAGCATTCTCTTGCTCTTTTTTCTTTTTCTTTCTTTCCCCCGTATATATCTTCTTTTTTATTCCTTTTTTCTTTCATTCATTCAACAAAGAGTTACTGAATGTCAACCATGTGCTTGGAAAGCCTTGGTCAACATGACTAAGTTGCTCTCCTCCTGGGACTTATAGTTTGGTGACAGCACAGAAATAAGTACCCCCCCCAATATATATATATATATATATATATATATATATATCTCGCATTATGTGATAATAAGTGCTATGAAGAAATACCTAGCAGGGTAAAGAGATAAAAAGTTGTGAACATGGGAAGCTATTTTAGTCAGAGCAACTTAAATAATTTAAATAATTTATCTTCCTCATAAACTGCTAGAGTCAGACATTAGATCATCGGCCTATATATCTCCAATACTTAATGTATCTGGAGCCAAGGAGATGTTTAATAAATACTTGTTGAATAAAAGATAGTAAGAATGAATAAATGTATGAATGAATGAATGACTGTTAGATTCCAGAATAAACCCGAGATGTGAAAACTGAGGCCCAGAGAGGTTTGATTTGCCTAAGAGCAGAGAGCAAGAAATAGAAATCTTAACTCTGAAGCGTGTTTGCTTCAAGGACAATGCTGTTGTTGCTGTGTCATATTATGCATGCCTAAAACATCTTTGTTTTAATAATGCCTCATCTGTTCCTCTTTCAGTGTTTGACCAGACTTGGCTACTTGAATGGAATTCTGAGAGCTTGTTTTTCTAGCTTTTTACTTAGTCTTCATGGAAACCATCACTGTTTACCCTTGAATAGACAAAGGGCTTCACCAAAGTCCCCACAGTATATTTGTTCACCTGGTCAAGCAGTTGGTTGGTCATAAGTCACAAGGATTCAAAATGCACAGAGGATTAAGGACCAGGAAAGAGTTTCCATTGAGATCCCCTAGGATGATTTTATAGAAGAAAAATAAATTGGGGATAACAGCTCTCTAACTTTTTGGCTCAGGACAACTTTACTGTCTTAAAAACTATTGAACACCCCAAACAGCTTGTGTTTATGTGAATTATATCTACTGATATTTACTGTATCTGAAATTAAAACTAAGTAATTTTTAAAATGTTTATTAACTTATTTTAAAATAACAATAAAATATGCATCATATATTAACATAAATAACATGTTTTTATAAAAAATAACTATTTTTTCAAAACAAAAAATATATAATGAGAAGTGTGGCATTGTTTTATATTTTTTGAGACTCTCTTTAATATTTAGTTAGCTTAATAAAGGAAGGCTACATCCTCCTCTCTGCTTCTGCATTCAGTTTGTGGTGATACCACTCACCACTTAGCCTCTGGAAAACTACATTGCACATCTATGAGAGAATTAGTATGAAAATGTCAAATAACGTCTTGGTATTATGACAAAAGTCGATTTGATCTGTGGACTCCATGAAAAGGTCTTGGTGATTCCAGGGGTCCCCTGGACCACACCTTGAAAACTACTAGTTTCAAGCCATACATTTATATTGAAAAACAAACAAGGAAATGCAATTAAACTATCTTTTGAGTTTTTATTCTAAAAACATACGCATTTTCATATTCCTACAACAGTGGTCCTCAACTTTTGGTGAATGTGCTTAAGAATCATTTAGAAGCGGGCTTCCCTGGTGGCGCAGTGGTTAAGAATCCACCTGCCAACACAGGGGACATGGGTTCGACCCCTGGTCTGGGAAGATCCCACATACCACAGAGCAACTAAGCCCGTGCACCACAACTACTGAGCCTGTGAGCCACAACTACTGACCCCGCCTGCCACAACTACTGAAGCCCGCATGCCTAGAGCCCGTGCTCCACAACAAGAGAAGCCACTGCAATTAGGAGCCTGGGCACCGCAACAAAGAGTAGCCCCCGCTCTCCACAACCAGAGAAAGCCTGCGTGTAGCAATGAAGACCAAACTCAGCCAAGAAAAAAAAAGAAGAATCATTTAGGAGGCATATTTACAATACTGATTCTGGGCCCCTATTCCCAAAGTTGACTGATACACTAAGTTTCAACCAGGATCTAGGAATGTGTACTTGTTTTTAACAAGTTCCCCCTCCGGTTCCTCTGCCCCCAGGTAGTACTAATCCATGGTGGGTTTGAGAAAATTGTTTTGGAGGAAAAAAAATAGCTTAGGTACTTCACAAAATTGAGACGCATTTTGGTGAAATGAAATTTTAAAATTTGAAATGAAAGAAAATACCTAAAACAGAGGGAGGTACCAAGAAAGGGGAGACCCATTTCTTGGGATATACGTGGGCCTGTTCTGTGGTTATTGCACCAAGAATGTGTATCTTGGGAGCATGTAGCACATAGAATTTCCCTGTCTGCTGGATTTCACCATAGCTAAAAGTTCCTTAAAGTCATCCAAACACAGTCCTTCTGCCTACTAATAGGATATTTACTTTATATTACAAAAGTAAAAAAACAAAGTGTTTTCTTCTAGAAGGTGCTAAAGATATCATTAAAGCTTATGAAAAATTAAGAAAAAATAAACAATTTAAAAGGAGGACTTGGAAGATCTGTGACCATTAAGGTAGCTGCCTTTTGCCAAACACAGTGATGGCAATTAAACTCACCATTTCATTCATTCATTTATCAAACAGTTATAAACATTGCAAGCTAGGTCCTGGAAATACCAATTTATTTACCAGTAGGCTCTCCCATTTCTACCACTGGCACCACCATCTACCTATTTGTTCAGGCCGGACAACTGTGAGCCACTTGACCTCTTTTCCTTTACACCCCACTTCTCATCTATCAACCAGTGCTATTGACTGTAACTCCCGAAGATACCTCAGACTTGTTGGCCCTTCTCTAGTCCCATCACCTCCACTTTAACCAAGCCAACATCCTCTTTTGCCTGGACTCCTGCAATTGTTACTAACTGTTCATTCATTCATTCAATATTTATGAGTACCTGCTAAGTACCAGGAACTTTTCATTCCTGATGATACAGCAGGGAAACAAAACACACAAAATCCCTGCCTTTATGGAAATTTCATTTTGGTAATGGCAAGACAGGCAGAAAACCAATTATTCAAAGAAATGTGGGTAAGGCAAATAGATAATTGGTATAGTCACAGGATTTCAAAGGAGAGGTCAGGACACATTATATTTCAGTCTTCTGGCAATTCCAGGAACAGGTCAAGCAATCATTTGATCCCAGGGCCTTTGCATATACTGTTCCTTCTGCCTGGGACTCTCTTCTCTTTACATTTTTCAAGACTGATGCTTCCTCACACTTCACACTACATGTCATCTTCCTCAAGAGCCTGTCCCTGATCACCCGAGTTAAATTAGCTTCCTCCTTTAATTTCCTCATAGTAGTACCTATCTATTTTCCTTCTTAGTACATACCACAACTTGCAAATATATATATTACTTGTCTATTTATTGTTTCTGCCAATACTAGATGGTAAATTCCATCTCTGCTTTGTTTATCATTGAACATTTAGTGTCCATCACATAGTGGACATGTGATTCAGTCAGGGTGCTATCGAAGAACAGAATCAGTCGGAGATTATATATCATATACATGTATGAGATTTATTGCAAGGAATTGGCTTATGCATTGTGAGGGCTGCTGAGGCAACTCTGAAATTCACAGGGCAGGAAGGCAGACTGGAAATTCTCAGTCAGGTGCTAAAGCTGCAGCCCACAAGCAGAATTATTTTTTCCTCAGGGAAACCTCGGTTTTTCTCTTGAGGACTTTCAACTGACTGGATGATATCTACCCAGATTATTCAGGTTAATCCCCTTGATTTAAGGTCAACGGATTGTATATGTTAATCACATTCACAAAATACCTTCATAGCAACACCTAGATTTATATTCCATTGAATAGCTCAGTACTATAGCCTAGCCAAGCTGACACATAAAACTAACCATCACAACATGCAATAAATATTTATGGAATGAATGAATAAATAAATGAATGTGTTAGTGAAGGGCTCCCTGCTTTCAGGGAGCAAACAGTCTAGCAAAAGAGATGAACGTGTAAATACACTATTACAAAACAGCAAGGCAACTATGATGTCTCAAGCGATGCACTCAGTGCCATGGGCATCCTGAACAGACACCGGAAAAGTCACACATCCTGAAGCTGCAATGCTAATTCTTATGTAATTAGCTATGAGATTAACAAAAACTCCCACTAGCATTAGGGAAAGATGGAATTCATTTATTCCTGGAATTAGCTAGAGACTTGCCATTTGCTCTGAAACATTTTCCAGGATAACTTTGGTTGATGGTGTTTTCTGGGTTTATTCACACAATCGGAAGAATCCATAGGAAGCCACATCTTCCTTAGCCTATTATATATTAGAGTCAAAGCCAATGAAAAGACAGAGCTTATAGTTAGAGGCTAGTGTTTATAGAAAATATAGAATCTTTCTTGGAGACAAGCATTAGTGATTGTCAACTATGTTGAACACCTTTGAGGTGTTCTCTGTCAGCACTTATTAAAATAAAGGAAAAAATAGGGCTTCCCTGGTGGCGCAGTGGTTGAGAGTCTGCCTGCTGATGAAGGGGACACGGGTTCGTGCCCCGGTCTGGGAAGATCCCACATGCCGCCCAGCGGCTGGTCCTGTGAGCCATGGCCGCTGAGCCTGCGCGTCCAGAGCCTGTGCTCCGCAACGGGAGAGGCCACAACAGTGAGAGGCCCACGTACCGCAAAAAAATAAAAAAATAAAAAATAAAATAAAATAAAGGAAAAAATAAATATTGCTTTTTATAGACCTATGAGGTCTTATGCATAAGCTATGAAAGAAGGGTCAGTCACGAAGCTTTGTGTAGTACAATGAACTGTGCATTTTTTAAACACAAGATTAATGTATGTCTTCATTGACATTGTAAAATATTCAAGACATACATAATTACGAAAAATAAACATAAAACTGGGCTCTTTCACTTCCAGCCCCACACTCCCACCTTATTCCCCAGTGCTGTGTATCCTTCTAGTTCTATTTTTACGCAGTTGACTGCAAATGTTTACATACATAATTTTTAAAACATCAAAGGGATTACGTACTATATGTATTGTTTCACTATTTGCTTTATTCACGTATCAAGGTCTTGAAGAATTTTGCACATCTATGCATACAGACCTACTTTATTTATTTTAGTGACTGCCTAATATTCCACAATATGGATATGCTATATTTATTTAACCATTCCCCTGCTTATAAGCATTTAGGTTGTTTGGCTATTTTTCTCTATTACCAATGGTGCTGCAGTATACATTACATCAGTTAGGATGCATTTGGCTGAGAGTAGTAGAAACTCTGACTCAAACTGCTTTAACAATAAAGACATTTTTAGCTCACATAACTAGGATTTCAGAGATAAAGCAGGCTTTATTGCTGGCTGATTTATTGGCTCAATAATGCCATCATGTATCCCCTGCTCTTGGGTTGGAAGAATTAATATTATTAAAATGGCCATACTACCCAAAGCAATCTACAGAATGAATGCGATCCTTATCAAATTTCTCATGACATGACATTATTCACAGAACTAGAACAAATAATCCTAAAATGTACACAGAACAACAAAAGATCCAGAATTGCCAAAGCAATCCTGAGGAAAAAGAACAAAGCAGGAGGCATAATCCTCTCAGACTTCAGACAATACTGTACTACAAAGCTAGCAATCAAAACAGTGTGGTATTGGCACAAAAACAGACATATGGATCAATGGAACAGAACAGAGAGCCCAGAAATAAACCCTCACACCTTTGGTCAATTAATCTTTGACAAAGGAGGCAAGAATATACAATGGAGAAAAGACACTCTCTTCAGCAAGCGGTGCTGGGAAAGTTGGACAGCCGCATGTAAATGAATAAACACTCCCTCACAACATACACAAGAATAAACTCAAAATGGCTTAAAGACTTTAACAAAAGACATGACACCATAAAACTCCTAGTAGAGAACATAGGCAAAACATTCTCCGACATAAATCATACCTAAGTTTTCTTGGGTCAGTTTCCCAAGGCAATGGAAACAAAAAGCAAAAATAAACAAACGTGACTTAATCAAACTTACAAGGTTTTGTACAGCAAAGGGAACCATAAGCAAAACGGAAGCACAACCTATGGACTAGGAGAGAATAATTGCAAATGATATGACTGACAAGGGCTTAATCTCCAAAATATACAAACAGCTCATACAACTCAACAACAGAAAACCAAACAACCCAATGGAAAAATGGGCAGAAGACCTAAGTAGATATTTCTCCAAAGAAAACAAATAGATGGCCAAAAGGCACATGAAAAGATGCTCAACATCTTTACTTATTAGAGAAATGCAAATCAAAACTACAATGAGGTACCACCTCACACCAGTCAGAATGACCATCATTAAAAAGTCTACAAACAACAAATGCTGGAGGACTTCCCTGGTGGTGCAGTGGTTAAGACTCTGCGCTCCCAATGCAGGGGGCCTGGGTTCGATCCTTGGTCAGGGAACTAGATCCCACATGCATGCAGCAACTAAGAAGTTCGCATGTCACAACCGAGGAGCCCACCTGCTGTAACTAAGACCCAGCGCAACTGAATAAATAAACAAAATTTAAAAAAAAAAACACGTTTGTGAAAACGTTGGTTTTTTAAAAAAAAAATCATGGAGAGGGTGTGGAGAAAAGGGAACCTTCCTACACTGTTGGTGGGAATGTAAATTGGTGCAGCCACTATGGAGAACAGTATGGAGGTTCCTCAAAAAATTAAAAATAGAGTTGCCATATGATCCAGCAATCCCACTCCTGGGCATATACCCAGACAAAGCTATAATTTGAAAAGATATATGCACCCCTATGTTCATAGCAACATTATTCACAATAGTCAGGACATGGAAACAACCTAAATGTCCATCGACAGATGAATATATAAAGAAGATGTGGTACATATATACAATGGAATACTACTCAGCTCTAAAAAAGAATGAAATAAGGCCATTTGCAGCAACATGGATGGACCTAGAGATTATCATACTAAGTGAAGTAAGTCAGAAACAGAAAGACAAATACCATATGATATCACTTATATATGAAATCTAAAATATGACACAGATGAACTTATTTACAAAACATACACAGACTCATAGACATAGAGAACAGACTTGTGGTTGTCAAGGGGGAGGGGGATAGGGGAGGGATGGAGTGGGAGTTTGGGATTAGCAGATGCAAACTATTATATATAGAATGGATAAACAACAAGGTCCTACACAGGGAACTATATTCAATATCCTGTGATAGAACATAGTGGAAAAGAATATGAGAGAGAATGTATATATATATAACTGAATGTTTACTTTGCTGCACAGCAGAAATTAATACATTATAAATCAGCTATACTTCAATAAGATAAATTTTAAAAAACAAACAAACAATGCCATCATGGAGCCAGGTCCTTTCCATCTTGCTACCCTGCCAGTCTCAGCATCCATTTCATCCCAAGGCTGGCTCACCTCTGGACATAAAATGACTGACAACAGTGACCAGAGCTATATGCTTTCTAATTTGCATAGCCAATGGAAAAAGATTTGTTTCCCACAGTTCTCTTTCAAGAGTGAGAAAGAACTTTTTCAGAAACATTTACTCAAGGTTCCTCACATTTCACCGGCTAAATTTGCTCATTTCTGAACCAATCATGGCAATGAGTTTGGGATTACTCAGACTATTCAGGCCCACCATCTGTGCCAACGACCGTTCCCCAAATTGCCCTGCAGCTTTCAATAGTAGAGAAATGGAAGGGATTTTGCAAAGTAAATCAAAATGTCCAAGTTCTCAAACTGTCACCTCACTGAACTACACCTTTGAGAAGCTGTGCAATTAGAATTTCTTTAGGAGACATTCTTGTAAGTGCAGTTTATGGCTTAAAATGTATGCACATTTAATATGTTAATAGATTCAGCTAATTACCCTAAAAGCAACAACAACAATAACCACCACCACTACAGCAAAACACAACTGAATCAATTTGAACTCTCACCCAAAGGATAAGAGAATACCTTTTAACCATGTACTTGCCAAAATGGCCCTTTCTCCACCTTTCTATTAGTCTTGGGAGTGAAGAATATAAGTTCTAATATTCAGTTTGTGGATTATTGATGAAGAGGAGCATCTTTTTATTTGCTCTTAATCACCTGAATTTCTTCTGTGACTTGCTAATTTACTTCCATTTTTTCACAGGACCTTTGTCTTTTTCTTATATATTTTAGGAACTCTTTATATATTTGAGATATTAATCCTATATTTCAGATATTTTCTGAAAGATCTGTTGATTGTTGTCTTCTACATGTTTATGGTAAATTTTGTACTATAGAGTTTTAAAATGTTTGCAGTTTAAATATAATTTATTATTTTTTTAACCTTCATGGTTTCTAAGCTTTGACTGAATCTTGCTTAAGTGATGTCTTTCTTACCTCAAGATCGTAACATTTTTTTCTTTATGGTATCTTACTATTGTAAATAACATTAATATATGTTGTAACATGGAATCATCCTTGCTTTCCTGAGATAAACTCTACTTGCTAATACACCAATGACCTTCATTTATTAATATTTTATTTGTGCTTTTTACAACTGGGTATACAATTGGTGTTGGCCTATAGTTTTATTTGTTTGTTTGTTTGTTGTTTGTGGTGGTGGTGGTGGTGGTATTTGAGCCTAATAGAATGAGGTAGGAAACTTTTCGTCTTTATGTATTCCTGGAACACTTTCTATAGTCTGAATTAGCCCGTATAAGTCTAGTCATTTGACTTGCTTGTCTATTTAGCTGAGAAGAAAAATATGTTGTGTTACAATGAAGTCTATGCACAAATACATTAAATGTGTCAATATTTACTAATATCTATTAAAGGTCTGTTATTTCATTACTCTATTTTTATTCTTTACTTAAATCTTTTAAAAAATACTTTATATTTTAGAGCCCCCTCTGCTTTCTCCCCTTCCCTCTCTTCCTCCCTCCTTGAAGGTGGACATCAGAACTTCAAGACGGTGCTAGGTTATAAGCAAATTCCTCACCCAGACCTTCTAACCAATAGTTAATCTTCAATTTTGTCCATTCTCTTATTAAGCTTATTTACTGAGCTTTAAAATTTTCTGTGATCATATTTTTAATTTCTAAGAATTTTGGAGTTTTTCATAATTGTCTATCTTGTATGGAATATATATCTGTAGTCCTCTTTTATCACACAAGAATTATTAATTGTAACTATTTTGGAGTCTTTTCTATTTGTTCTCTTATCTGTTTCTTTGAGTGTTGGGTTTTTGGTTGAGGTTGGTGCCTCTCTTTCACAGTATTCCTCAAGTGGTGATTCTTAGTTGTGTGCTTATCTTTGTATCTATGGCTCTGTGTATACATGTCTGTGGATTTGGCTTCTGTTTACTACAACTTGCTTCCAGGGATTGTGGGTGGGACAGAACATGTGGTCTGGAGGAGATGTCCCAATAGATATCTTCTGTGTGAGAGGTCTTTCTGTCCCTCACTAAGTCAACCGCTCTGTGGAGCACTGCTGTGCTGTTTTATCCCCACGGTCCATTGTGAGTGTCAAATTGCTGCTGCCACTGTTAGTGTGAGTGAGAGAAAGGGGAGGGGCTGACCTGTCTAGCTGCTCTGCACAGGATTCCCTACTTAATATCTGTGGCCTCCCTCTGCTTCATTGCATCTGTTGAATGGGTTTACAGGTTCCTGGAACTACAGTTAGATTTCACAGTTACTTAAAACAGATTTCCTTTAAACAACAACTTTTATTCTAGAGAATTTACACAGAGCATAAAATGAAGCACATTTATATCAGTATTATTATTAAGATTTAATCACCATTGAGATTTATGAGAATTCTTGAAGCCTCTTTAAAAGTGCTTTTGCTAGGGAATTCCCTGGCAGTCCAGTGGTTAGCACTCCCTGGTCGGCGAACTAAGATCCCACAAGCAGCATGACCAAAAAAAAAAAAAGAAAAAAAATCTTTGTTTTATGACCTGCATAAATGGTTTTTAAAAACTTCTAAAGAAATATGAAACTCTCAGCTTGCTGTTTTAGAAAGGCAACATTAGGCATTAATCACTTTCCTGGTGATATTTATTGATCTCTTATTTATTGGTGCATCTTTCTCACTAGAAAGTAGAATTATAGCTTTGAATAAAAACAAAGAGGTAAGCAAAAGCAAAATCGTTACATGCAAACTCAGATCTTATTTTAAGAACATTTTGGTAGGAAATTATTACCATCATCAACATCAAAAAAATTAAGCACCTCCTGCAGTGGTTAAGAATCTGCCTGCCAATGCAGGGAACACAGGTTCGATCCCTGGTCCAGGAAGATCCCACATGCCACGGAGCAACTAAGCCCATGCGCCACAACTACTAAGCCTGCATGCCACAACTGCTGAAGCCCACACGTCTAGAGCCCGTGATCTGCAACAAAAGAAGCCACCACAATGAGAAGCCTGCACACGCAACGAAGAGTAGCCCCCACTCGCCACTACTAGAGAAAGCCCACGCGCAGCAACGAAGACCCAACACAGCAAAAAAAAAAAAAAAAAAAAATTAGCACCTCCTTTAGCAGAATAGATCTTAAATACGTCTGTATAGTTTGGGGAGATTAAATGAGAGAGAGAAAAAGGCATAAGCTCAATTTAATTTGATGTTTTTAAAGATACCCAGGTCAATAAAATGATCTTAAATTTTTTTTTAATTTTAGAAAGCAAATCTTTTTACTGTTACGTAAAATGTTTAATGTTTGTTTTAACTAGAAAATATTTAAATAGGGTTGTCAGGCATCCTGTATATATGGGACAAGCTCTGTATTTAATCATGTCCTATGACCTGTATAGACTTTGTCAGGACACATCAAATGCCCTGTATTCAGCTTCTTTTGGAGAAATTACAAAAATTCATCAGTTAGAGCTATTTTTCCGCCACAGTGGTTGGCGCTTAAATCACTTAAATGGCAATACCAGCTGAAAACCATACTTGTACAAACAAACATCTGGACAATCTCTTATTGTCTCTCCTGAAGGTTTGGTTGAAGGGAGATCAAAAGGGGAAACTGAGAATTAAAAATATTTACTTTTCGGGGCTTCCCTGGTGGTGCAGTGGTTGAGAGTCCGCCTGCTGATGAAGGGGACGCGGGTTCGTGCCCAGGTCCGGGAAGATCCCACATGCCGCGGAGTGGCTGGGCCCGTGAGCCATGGCTGCTGAGCCTGCGTGTCCCGAACCTGTGCTCTGCTACGGGAGAGGCCACAACAGTAGGAGGCCCGCTTACAGCAAAAAGAAAAAAAAAAAAAAATTACTTTTCATATTCAAGAAAAGGAAACACTTTTCTCTGGCCAAATTGCCAAGTTGCGAACAAGTAACCACTGTTAATTCAAGATAACTTGGTACCAGTTTATATGCTCCGAATATTAGCCAAATAGCTATAGGCTCACTCCCACAGCCCTGCTTCTGGAAACTGGCCAGTCAAAAGCCTCACTCTAAGCACCTAATAACAGCCCGAGTTTCTGAATGCCAGCCAATCAGTGACAAATCCCCAGTCCTGAAAGTCAGCGCTCTGGGACAGCCCATGATTCTATATACAACACCAAACAGCAAGTGCCTCTCTCCAGTAGCCGTACTCCTGGAGGTTGGTCAGCTGACCAACAGCCGCCTTCCTCCAGTGACCATCCCAACACAGCAAAAAGTCCTTCGAGCTGTGTATACTCTTGCTTCTGAAAGTCCACTAGTCCCTGAATGGCAAGCTTCTCAAAACCTTATGTAAGATTAACCCTGGTTTTGCTCACGAAAACTGTCTTACAAGTGTAGCTCTCCCTTGCAGGCAAGCAGGAAGATTACATTCTTTGCATCAGATATCGAGTTCAGTTTATTGTTGTTTGGCAACCTTGCAAGCCTGTGTGTAGTTCCTATGAGTTCAGATTTGTGAGTGACCAATGGCATTGATGTAGACATAGATTATCAAATTCAATTGTCTCAAATTTTGCAGTAATTGATAATAGCAAATTGATAATTTTTTGTGTATATTTGAAACCTCAAATGCCAAAACACAAAAGTAATTTTGTGATGAATTTCCAAACTATGGACACTTATTAAAGGAGAAAAAAGTTATTTTGAAGCCTTTGTGTAATACACAATTATTCATTCAATATAAAAACCATTAGGTATAAACCAGCATATACTAACAGCTGAGCATAAGATATGTATGATTTCTTCAACTAGTACCAAAGAAGATGATAAAATAATAAATTTTTTTGATTGCAAGCAATTCAGATGAAGATAAATAATCACAGCAGAAGTTAAAATGGCCTTCACAGTCTATGTCACCATCTGTCTTTTAGGTCGAAGGTTTAAATGTATTGCTATCAGAAGGATTTTCTGATTCCAAAACTGCAAGCAAATACTCAAGAGCTGGGACAAAATCTACAGCCATAATAAGGAGTGTTATGGCTGCATTTACTACTACAAGTTATCAAAGATCTAAATGCTTCCTCACCTTTTTGCAGCACAGCCACAAATAATCACAATGAGAAAAAAATTTTCCTTTTGCTCCTGCAATATTTTTCTTGTGAAAAAGGCTTGCTCACAAAGTCATCGTGAGTGAAATATCTTCCAGATGAGACTTCAGAAACACTAACAAATTTCAGGAACGACTCTCTTACTGAGCTAGGAGTTGATGAGATCAATTTTCCTGCTTTCGATGTAGATGATGCAGATGTTTGCGTAAAGGTGCAAAAAAAAAAGTTTCTTCAAAGTTGAAGCAAAGCATGAGATTCCACTGACTGTGTTGGCTGTCCTGGCTATATTCTGCTCAGAGAGCATATGATGTTCTTTCTATAGACATTGCCATGACATTGTTATGAAATTATTCTTTTACTTTAGCATTTATGCTTTCTAATGATATTATGATATTTGTATTAAGCAATTTAAAAAGTTTGTGATTTTGTTGGCATTATTCAGTTCTCTCAAAAAATCTACTGGCTCTATTTAACAAATACATTTGAAGGAATCATCAGTCTGTCACAAAGTATGAAATCATACTTTAATTATGAAGAAAATGGACCTAAAATTCTTGTTGAGTTTTTAGTAATCTGTTAAGTGAAGGCTACCTATTTCTTGTTCGTAGTTTTTAATCAATTTAGCAAGAAGATGATGCAAATTGAAAGAAGGGCAAACATTTTTCAAGTACTCCACTGTTCAAAGGAAACTGAAGAAAGAATTGATGAAAAATTTATCTCTTTCATTATCAAGGTTGTTCTTTTTTTAATTTTATTTTTTTAAATTTATTCTTGGCTGTGTTGGGTCTTTGCTGCCGCGCGCAGGCTTTCTCTAGTTGTGGCGAGCAGGGGCTACTCTTTGTTGCAGTGCATGGGCTTCAGGTGCACAGGCTTCAGTAGTTGTGGCATGCGGGCTCAGTAGTTGTGGCTCATGGGCTCTAGAGCACAGGCTCAGAAGTTGTGGCTCACAGGTTTAGTTGCTCTGCGGCATGTGGGATCTTCCTGGAGCAGGGCGCAAACTCGTGTCCCCTGCATTGGCGGGTGGGTTCTTAACCACTGCGCCACCAGGGAAGCCTTCGAGGCTGTTCTTAAAAGGGGTAGTAGTACTTCTGAACAGGAAAGAAATTCCAACTTGATGTAGACAATTATTATGGCACTAGTCATAACTGGGCTTTAAAATTGATATCCTCCTTTGAAGAATTTGATTCTTTTACTGGATATTACTAACAATTCTGCCAGCACGAGAACAAGTGGAATCAGGTGGCTTGCTGAAGAAGAAGGAAATAAAAATGGACAACAATGTTCTTTCATATCAGTGGACATTTTATAAAGTTATTGATCAAGAGATGCCATGTAGTCTTCAAGAATAGAGGAGCAAGTTATGTCATTAAAGATGGTATATGCTTCAACAAATAAAATTTGAAGAGCAATGATTAGAATTTAACTTTATGCCAGTATATGTTTAGTATACTGGCTTATAATGTTAATATTACCCATGTTCTTACTGTTAAATGTTAAAATAACAAAAGAAATGGACAATGTAAATGGAAAATAGACTGTAACCACAAGGAATTATACAATCAAAAGGCTACAAAACAAGGAACTGTTAAGAAGAAATAAAATCAGAGAAATAAAATCAAAGGAAGTGGTATATAATTTAGATGCTTATAATTTATTTCCGATAAATAACAAATACTTTTATTGTAAAGTATATCCCATGTGGTATTTTTCATTTATCTAAATGTATATATGCCAAGGCAATTAAAAGTAAATCAAATTTAACTGGGAATTCTGTTTCTATTTGCTAAATCTGCGACCTTATATTTAGTTCAAATTTAAGTGTTAATAGTTTTATTTTTATGTGTTATATTCATAGTTTTTAACAAATTATGGCACTTTGTATACCAAGGTGCAGATTATAATTTTGCCAATTTTCTAAGACCTGGGAATATTGCTTACCTTTTTACTCGATACACAGGCTTGAGGTTATTTCAACCTTTGTTCTTACATGGTATTTTTAGCAATATTATTCTTTTTTTTCATTATAGCATGTTTTTATACAGCCTCATTGAGAGATTATTAACATACCATGTAATCTACCCACTTAAAGTATATAATTCAATGGTTTTTTTTTTTACTACATTCACAGTTATGTGCAACCATGACCACAGTCAATTTTAGAACGTTTTCAACACCTCAAAAAGAAACCCGTACTGTGTAGCTATTTGCTTTTGTGCCCCATCCTCCCTTTTCACCTCACCCCTACCTTCTGCCACCCAGCCCTAAACACCACTAACCTACTTTCTGTCTCTATAGATTTGATGATTCTGTACACTTTATATAAATGGAATCATAGAATATGTGGTCTTTTGTAACTGGATTCTTTTACTTAGCACAATAAATTCAAGGTTATCCATGCTATACCAAGAATTAGCATTTCACTCCTTTTTACAGTCAAATAATATTCCACTGTATGGATGTCTCATATTGTTTTCATTCATCAGTTGATGAACATTTCGTTGTTTTCCATTTAGGTTACTTAGAACTGGAATTGCTGTGTCAAATGGAAACTCTAAGTTTAATCATTTGAGGAATTACCAGAGTGTTTTCCAAAGTGGTGTCTTCATTTTGCGTTCCCACTGGCACTGTATGAGGGTTCCATTTTCTCCACATCCTCACCAGCACTTGTTTTAGCTGACTTTTTGATCCTAGTCATCCTAGTGAGTGTGAAGTTGTATCTCATTGTGTTTTTTTTTTTTGGTTTTTTTTTTTTTTTTTGCAGTACGCGGGCCTCTCACTGTTGCGGCCTCTCCCATTGCGGAGCACAGGCTCCGGACACGCAGGCTCAGCGGCCATGGCTCACGGGCCCAGCCGCTCCACGGCAAGTGGGATCCCCCCAGACCGGGGCACGAACCCGCGTCCCCTGCATCGGCAGGCGGACTCTCAACCACTGCGCCACCAGGGAAGCCCTCATTGTGGTTTTGAGTTGCATTTCCCTGATGACTAATGATGTCTAACATCTTTTCATCGTTCTTGGTCACTTGTAGATCTTCTTTGGAGAAATTTCTATTCAGATCATTTACTCATTTAAAACATTGTTTTATTTATCTTTTTATTATTGATTTGTAAGCACTCCCTACTTATTCCAGATACAAGTCTCTTATCAGATACATGATTTGCAAATACAGTCAAAAATCCAGGTATAATTTAGAGTCGGCTCTCCATATCTGTGCTTTTGCATCAGAGAGTACATCCAGCTGTGGATCATGTAGTACTGTATAGTATTTACTATTAAAAAAAAAAACTGCATATAAGCGGACCCACACAGTTCAAACCTGTGCTGTTCAAGGGTCAAGTGTACTTTCTCTCATTCTGTGTTGTCTTTTTACTTTCTTGACAGTGTCCCTAGGAGCATAGATGTTTTTTCTATTTTAAGGTCCATTTATGTATTTTTTTCATTTGTTGCTTATGCTTTTGTTGTCATATCTAAAAATCCAAGGTACTACAGATTTACCCCTATGCTTTCTTCTAAGAATTTTGGAGTTTCAGCTCTGAAATTTAGGTATTTGACGCACTTTCAGTTAATTTTTGTATATTGTGTGAGGTAAGCATTCAATTTCTTTTTTCTTTCTTTCTCTTTTGCATGTGGCTATCCAGTTGCCCAGCACCATTTATTGAAAAGACTTCTTTTCCCATTGAATAGTCTTGGCAACTTTGTTGCAAATCAGATCTGAGTCTGAGAAGTATGCGGGAAGAATCCTGGGATGAGGCCTGGATCTTGGTGAGAGAATGCCTGGAGGAGATCTGTAGACCTCCATCCTAGAGGACAGATTGTACCAATCTGCCTCCAAGTAGCCCATGGAAAACTGCTGGACACCCTGAGGCAGCTGAACGGGAGCACGTTCTCCTCTTCCCCCGAGGAACACCAGTGTTTACCTGTGAGAAGAATGAGAGCAGGAAGCTACTCTCTGGTCCTTGACCAAGGAAGGAGTCACAACTGGCCTGCTTGTCCATCACAGGCCCACTGCAGCCAAGACCACTGCAACTGCAGTTATCATTCTGCTTAACATACCTCCAGAGCTGGACTAAACCTCAGGGGAAGATAGACCCAAGACAAATTTCCTAAGCCAAAGAAATTGTCTTAAGCAACCCAGCGGCCACAAAAGAATGAAGAGCAGCCAGAACCCCCAGAATTAGGTGAGCTTCTACTGTAGTCATTGCTAGAGGCTACAGAAGACAACTTTAATAATAAACCAACACTCACTCAAGGAGATTCTATTACAGCATAAACAGGACTTTCTGGGCCTAAAAAGCATTATTTTGAAACTCAATAATTCAATGCAAAAATGGAAAGAGAGAAGAGACGCAATTGAGAATCCAATTCATGTTGTGATAATCAAGCTGAAGACATATCTCAAAACAAAGAACAAAAATTCTGGTTTAAATAAAGACCGAAGTTATCACCTTGGAAATGTTTACTGAGTTCCAGGCAGGTTGAGAAAAAGAAATAATATATAATACATACATAAATAATATATCTATTTCTAAAACTGGTGAGCTTTCTGAGTTGCAAGGACAAAGAGAAAATCTTACATGCTTCCGGACAAAAGGCAAATATCAACTGCAACTGTGGAAGCCTGGAGATGGTAGAATAATATCTACAGGGCATGGAAAGAAAGGAAGGCAATCTCAAAAGCCTACACTCAGTCAAGACGCCATCCACCTCCCAGCGTAAAAAGAAACCTGTTGATGAATACGGGATGATTTAGATTAGATATCCCACGTGTATCTCACCTGAGGAAAATACTAAGAAAGAACATTTCAAGCTAAGGGAATCTCAAGAGAAGATGCAAGAGTGATGAGCAATGAACCTTGACACACATATTGTTAGATTGCATTTAATTAATTAATTTATTTATCTTTGGCCACGCCATGCAGCATATGGGATCTTAGTTTCTCGACCAGGGATCAAACCCGTGCTCCCTGCATTGGAAGTGCGGAGTCTTAACCACTGGATGGCCAGGGAAGTCCCATATTGTTATATTTTAAAGAAATAGTGGCAGAGAGGTTGCAAATGTGTAACGTAAGTGGCAAATACAGAGTCTCAAAACTGAAGACGTTGATGACACATATGGCAGTGAAAAATCTAAAAATAGTTTAGAATTTAAAATACCAAAGGATCTCAGCCAATAGGAATTGCGCACGGGTGCGAAGTAAGGGAATTACTTGCATCCTAAAGCTCTCCTTCAGTGAACGAGGAGCAAAAACATGAGGATGAGGAGAAGGGCAATAGAACCCTTTAGTATCTTGTTTTTATATAATAGTAGAAAAATATCTATTTTATGAGTAGGAGAAATTAGAAAACAACCTCCAGTGCAACGGCAATGTAAGTAAGAACTAAAATGAGGGCCATTTGCCAGGAGAGTTTGGACAGAGTCTCAGTTTTATCCCAAGGGATCAGTTTCTTGGCTCACAGCATCTGAACAGCTCAGCCTGAACCCAGGATGCATATTTAGCCTCCAGCTCAAGAGTGTGAGTAAAACCTGCTGGAGAGCCAGAGAGGCAGGATGCATGGAGCACGAACTTTGGAGTCAGTCAGAACTTGATCCCAGCCAGAAGTCTGCAACTTTGTAGCTTGTCCTTATCTGTAACCCTTCACAAGGTTGTTGTGAAATGGGGTGAAATAGTATGGGAATATGCATGCAGTGCCTAGTGTAAGTAGCTATGCTACAGTAGTGATTTTTATTTTTATTTTTGTTCTTATTATTTGAGGGGATTAGCTCAGCCCGTGCAGATGGTCTGGAGCCCAGGGGCCAGCAGGACTCAGCTGATTAGCCAGGGACTTCGGTTTCAACACCCTGACCCCTGTTTTAGCTCTTCTCTACGTGACTTTGCTCTGTAATTCCAAGACCACTCTCTCATGCTGAGACCCAGGACATTTCTGGGATTAAACCTCCTGCCTGGAGGTAGACTGGACTGGCTTTTTGGAGCTCTGTTCACTTGATCAGTCTCTTTACATTTTGTGAAGTGATGATATGGTAAAGGGAGTCAAAAGAGATCATTGTATGACTATTCTGAAAAAAATATCTGAAAATTATAAAGTAAAACAGTTCTATATTTCCAACCATTTTGAAGTTAAAAAAAAAAAATTGAAGTTGGGTTTGACCTGCCCAGACTAAAAGTGAAACCTGTAAATTAAAGATAAAATTTTTCCCAACTGGGGTCACTGCAAATTCCTGCCGATGTCTGGTCTGGGTAAAGAAAGAACGCGTCAGACTCAAAACTGTACTTAAAATATCGTAGATGGGAAAAAAAAACCTTGATGGTCTTGCAAACAAGGAATGGATTAACACATGCTGACAAGTTTATATCTTGGAGAAAGATAAAGCATAGCAAAATAAGGAGAACTAGCTTTTCAGGCAGCCTTAAAACCACCCTTACGGCTTCCCTGGTGGCGCAGTGGTTGAGAGTCCGCCTGCCGAAGCAGGGGACGCGGGCTCGTGTCCCGATCCGGGAGGATCCCACATGCCCCGTCAGGAGCCTGTGCTCCGCAATGGGAGAGGCCACAACAGTGAGAGGCCCACGTACCGCAAAACAACAACAACAACAACTACAAAAAACACCCTTAATGATTTGCATGGGGATTTTTTTCCCCTAATTTGACAATTCTTTCCATCATGTGCCTAAGAATTAGACTCTGTTATATCTACTTCGCAACAATCTAGTGACCCAAATAGATTAAGTGAATCTTCTTATATGTGGAATTTTTTTTTTTAAGTGCAACTCATTTGCACTTAAAAAAAGGTTGCCAGGGACTGGGGGTGGGAGAAATAGGAAGAGGCTGGTAAAAGGATACAAACTTTTACTTGCAAGATGAATAAGGTCTGAGGATCTAATGTATAACATGGTGACTGTAGTTGATAACACTGGATTATACAACTGCAACTGGCTAGGAGAGTAGAACTTAATTGTTCTCACCTCCATGCGGCCCCCACCACAAGAAAAGGTAAATAAATGAGGTGATGGAGGTGTTATTAACTCAATGGTGGGAATTCTTTCACAGTGTATAGATACATCAAATCATCATGTTCTACATATTAAATACATTATAATTTTACTTGTCAATTATACCTCAACCAAGTTGAATAAAATTGTTATTAATAGAATGAATTAAATAAATTCAGCAAATCTACATGTTGCTGTCTTGGCAATTCACACAGAATTGGCTGTCCCTGTGAAGCAACTTCACTGACTGCATTCATTTTCCTCACCCCACCTTACTCATGTTTCCCTTCAGGCTGTATTCTACTGATAGCAGTGCAATTCAGTTTAATAAGAGAATTAATATGAAGCAGATCAGCTCATAAACTTTATGTCCTTATGAAACTACCCCAAATCAAACAATTTTATCTTTACGAGATACATTTCTTCCTGACTTGTCTGCGGTAAATACATATTATTGCTCCTCCCTGGAGCCTGGTGGTTATGTCAGAGTCATCTTTGATTACTTGCTCCCTCCAGCCAATCCACGGAGGGTTTGGCCTGGCCAATGGCTCCTCTCTTCCTTGGTTTCTGTCCTTTAAACTGCCAACTCCTAGTCCAGATGTCCCTGTCAAGACTGCTGCAGAGGCCTCTAAAATGACTTTCCTGTCTTTACTTCTCTTCTTCCCCCAACCCAACTCACACCAAGAACCGGGTAAAACTTCCTAAAACCCAGCTCTGATCACATGACTCTTCTATTTGGGTCACTCTCCACTGCTTTCAGAATTAAGCCCAAAGTCCTCAGCGTTTGCCCTCTGCTTTTTTCCTCAAGCTTCCACTTCCACCCTGCCCTCTAGTCAAATTGGATTCACAATTTTCCTAAATAATAAAGCCTCCTTAAATGTATGTGACATGGAAGGTTGTGAGCCTTGGCTACTGTGAGACTTTTCCCTTCTACAATATATGATCTTTCATGTCTACCTGTGAAAATCCTACCTGTCCTTTAGGCAGAGCAGCTTCTCATTCTCAATTTCCACAGTTCTTGGTTTATTTCTTTCATGACATTTATCATTATTTTCATTAGTTTGACATTTATCGCATGTATGTGTGTGATATACTCCTGTTCAGGATGGAGGCTGTGTTCTATTTGGATTTGCTGCAACTGGCCACACAGGTCTGGATGTCTGTTGAATGAATGAATAAATGAATTCATTTATTGAATTGGGTTTTGCCAAGGAAGACTTTCTTTCTGCAACTTATTTAACCCCAAAGTTTAGTTTTCTAATACGTTTTCCTGAAATTTGGGCAAAGTTTACTGCATTATAGATAAAGAAAGTATTAATTATATATAAGCAGGTTTTATACATATGGGCACTTTTTTTTTTTTCTACTGGTGACAACCAGAATAGCCAACTTAGGGTCTGCCAGTGATACTATATGTCCTACTGGCCAGGAGATGATTTGACTGGTGTGGGGACAAGTTAGTCCAAGGTCATGTAAGTACTTGTGGCTGCCAGGCTGTATTCTGTAGACAAGGTGCTTGTTGCAGAGGACAGGGTACTCCCCAGCAGGTAATGATGCTGGCAGACTAGGGCAGGTACCACTGGTGTCATCCAACATGTCCAGAGAGGGCAAGGATTTCTTCGTAGTGCACTTTCCTTATGTCTACCCATGCATAGAAAAGATACCTCTTGATTCTTCAGTTAATGGAAGTCATTAATGCCTTCAATACCTCAAGCTCTCTGGCCAAAGGAAGACCTTTGTCTGCTCCTGCCAAGTTGCTGGTGCTCACTCTTTTTTTTTTTTTTTTTTTTTTTTGCGGTACATGGGCCTTTCACTGCTGTGGCCTCTCCCGTTGCGGAGCACAGTCTCCGGACGCGCAGGCTCAGCAGCCGTGGCTCACGGGCCCAGCCGCTTCGCGGCATGTGGGATCTTCCCGGACCGAGGCACGTACCCGTGTCCCCTGCATCGGCAGGCAGACTCTCAACGACCGCGCCACCAGGGAAGCCCTCACTCTTCCTAGATAGCGCATTTCCATGGCTGAACATGGCACTCCTGCCCAAACTGGGGGGATATCTCCCTCGTTTGCTGCCAGTCCAAGGGCCTTCCTGCTGGGGTGATAGCGTACTGTCCTTGAACAGAAAGCGTGAACTCAGAGGAATCATCTCGTTTTGAGATGATATGATGTCTCTCAGAGTGGAACTGTACTGTTTAAATGTCCAGGTGTCCTCTGGACAGTCTGTGTATCAGGGACATCACTGTGACGGGGGGTAACATGGAGGGGAAGTAGTAACTCTGGTGGAGACTGATCAGGTGTGGTTGGGGTGATTAAGTGATGCTTGAGTTGGTCTCCGGGTAAGCACTGGTTGTCACAATGCCCATGTCACCCACTCACACCTCTGGCTCTTAATACAACATGCTTTCCAGAAGTAAATCCTTTCTCCCCAGCCTAATAAAGTTAGCCACCATCGATTGGGCATGAGATGGGGTGGAATTTTCCCACAAAGAAGGATTTGTGCCAGGGATTCCACCCAGGGTTTCTGGTATCATAGACACTAGAGATCAAGGGACTCTTTAAAGACCTCTAAATCCTGCAGATTAAAAAAAAAAAAAAATCAGCAGTGAGGTCTCTCGCCTGATGAAACAAAACCATTATTGGAATTCCAAGGTATAAAGTAAAAATTCAAAGCCAAGCTGGTTTGGTTGCTGAAGGAGTTGGGGGTTGAGGGGTAGCTTAATCCCAGATTATTAGCTTATCCTTTCCCCATCATTAAATCTTTGGGTCTGGGGAAAATCCAGGTATCCCAGGGTTTAAATGGAGCACAGTATTTAAAAATTCCTTTAATTGAAAGATGAAGAAACGGAGGCCCAAAGAAGTTAGAAGCCCAGTACAAGCTGGGAACAGAGCAAGGTCAGAAGTCCAGGTCTATTGGCTGAGTGTTCTTTCTATTCCTCCTAGAACAGGGCTGTGATAGGAAAACAAAGTCAAAAGAGAAACAGACTAAAACTTAGAAGAATTATTAAGAAATAGTTTAGGCATATGTGTCATAGCAAAAGAAAGTCCCAACAATGGTAATGAGAGGGGTGTTTCTTCAAGTGTGTTCTGTAGGTCTTCTGCATCAGAATGTCCTGGATTTCTGGGGAAAGTTGTTAAAAGTGTAGATTTCTGAGTAAATTGGTACAGCCTCTATGGAGAAGAGTATGTAAGTTCCTTAAAAAACTAAAAATAGAGCTACTATATGATCCAGCAATCCCACTCCTGGGCGTATATCCGGAAAAGAGGAAAACTCTAATTCGAAAAGATACATGCTCCCCAATGATCATTGCAGTACTATTTACAATAACCAAGACATAGAAGCAACCTAAGTGTCCACTGACAGATGAATGGATAAAGAAAAAGGAATGGAATTTTGCCACAAAAAAGAATGAAATTTTGCCATTTGTACCAACATAGATGGACTTGGAGGGTATTATGCTAAGTGAAATGAGTCAGACAGAGAAAGACAAATACTGTATGATATCACTTACATGTGGAATCTGAAAAATATAATGAACTAGTGAGTATAACAAGACAGAAATAGACTCACAGATATAGAGAATAAACTAGTGATTACCAGTGGGGAGAGGGAAAGAGGAGGAAAGATAGGGGTAGGGGATTAAGAGGTACAAATTACTATGTATAAACTAAATAAGCTACAAGAATATACTGTACAGCACAGGGACTATAGCCAATAATTCATAATAACTATTAATGGAGTATAACCTTTAAAATTTGTGAATCACTGTTGTACACTTGAAACTCATATAATATTGTACATCACCTATACCTCAATTTTAAAAATTTACATTGATATCACATATGGAAACAGCTCTAAGAGACCACTGTTAGCCACCAAGAACACTCTAAGTCCCACCCAGCTATGGTTCCATGACAGCACTCTAGGCTGGCATCCCCCTCTGACTTCTCTGCAGTGGGCTCCAGCAGCAAGGAAAGGAAGAAGGGGGAGAGAGAAATGGGACAACAGCTGTTGTCACCAAGGTTGAGGAGAGCACATGCAAGGCAACAAAAATTTGCTTCAAAGGCTCATAGGATGGAAGTTGGGAAATGCACAAAGATTCAGAATCCAGAACAATATAGAATGATTCTGAATCATGCCCACAATGCTGGAATTATTGGAAGAATCAGGAGACTCCATTATAATGTCATATGATTTCTAGTTCCTGCTTCATGAATCTTGTACCTTTCTACCTAAGGATTATACTGTTGAAAAAAATAGTAAAATGTAATCTATAACTTTTTTAAAAATTTAATATCAATTTTCATGTCTTATATTTGCCTTTGACCAAACATTGAACTGTATATCTGCCTGAGTTGGACTTTACTCCTTTCGTGGGATGACATCACATCAATATCTCACAGCATGATTTCCCCAAGTGTAATATACATCCACTGATATATGTGAAATTATTTTAAATGGTACATGGACAAACCATTTTTAATAGTTGATTAAAAGAGTACTTATTTTTAATGTATATCAGAAAAATGTATAATTAGCAAATCAAATCCCCAATTTCATCGGAATTTTTGCTTAGGACAAGGTTAAAGTGGAAAGAAGTTTAAGAGACATAATAAACCCTTAATATTAATATGGTGGGAGGTATGACATTCGTTTTTCCCAGTGGAAGTTGCTCAGCAGCACTAACTGCTCCTGGGGAAAGGTGTGTGAAGGGAAAGTGGTTAGGGAGGAGGCCTGACGTTTTCCAACTGGACCAGCGCCTAGATGAGTGAGTAAGTGTAATCAAGGAGTGAGATATTAGCAAACACACCTGGCTAATGTCCTGAAGCCATATGCACCAACCTACATGATCAGAAGCAAAGCTGATATTTTTAACTCTGTATGGCTGACTCCTAAGAATGTCTCTCAACTTGTTCCAAACTCAGGCCTGCTGAAACTCCCACAGTATGTGCAGCTATCAAAGGAATCTCAGAAATATGGGAGTGTAAATTCCATGAAGACAGTGAACATGGATTTAGTTGATATCTGTATCTCGAATCTCCCAGCACATCCCAGTTATGACGACTGAGTAACAAATTACCCCCAAATATAATGGTGTAAAGCAACCATTTGTTATGCTCATAATTTTGAAGGTCATGAATTCAAACAGGGCACAAAGGGGACGGTTCTTCTTTGCTCTATGATATCTGGGATTCTCTGAAAGCTCATTTACTCACATGGCTGGCAGTGTAGGCTGGCTGTTGGCTGAAGACCTCAATCCTTGTTCCCAAGGGACTCTCTATGTGATCTTTCTGCATGAGCTGGTTTGGGCTTCCTTGAAGCATGGTGGCTGGGTTCCAAGAGTGAGCGTGCTGAGAGAGAGAGAGAGTTGAGAGAGAGAGATTAAGAACAGGTAGAAAGGGACTTCTCAACAAGAGAAGCCACAGCAATGAGAAGCTGGGGCGCCGCAACCAAGAGTAGCCCCCACTTGTGGCAGCAACTGGGAGAAAGCCCGTGTGCAGCAACGAAGCCTGTGCACAGCAACGAAGACCTAGCGCAGCCAAAAAATGAAAAAAAAAAAAAAAAAAAAACAGGTAGAAAGTGATAGCTTAGCCTTGGAAACCATGCAGCATTACTGCTGCCATGTTCTATTCACTGAACCAGGTTTGAGGAGAGGAAATAGGATAGGTTCTGGAAGAGCTTGTGGGCCTGGAAGTACTGCTGGAGCCATTCGGGAAAATATAATCTGCCACACAGAGTAGCAGGTTATAAGAGAAATTGTCTTCCTCCTACTAAATTTGTATAATTGCTGTTGTAAGAATATGCTACAATTAGGTCATTGCTTATGATATTGTGGGTCTACGTAGCCATTCCTCTGGATTGTTTATCAACTCTGAAGAAGGTCTGTCCTTTAGCATGAAAGTAAGGAAGGGGCTGGGGTGGGCACCGAGAGAGATGACTAGGATGAGAAAGAGAACAAAGCCTTCAGGACACCACTGCCCTGTGGTAGAGAATGTGATGGTACTTGGCCCGTGGAGACAGGCTGGAATGTAGGAAAAAAGAATTCAGAGAAGATATTGGTGAAATAGCCCTAGCACGACAGTGACGTTACGGTAGGATCTGGACCTTCATATTAATAAACTTTGTATTGTGTGCAATGTTTTTTCTAATGAAGTATTTTTTGCCAATATTTTATTATGAACAATTACAAACATATAGCCTAAAACAATTTAGCCTATTTGTAATTAATTAGAATTCAATATTTGTTTACAGATCTTTTTTGAGGGAAAAATTTAAATTTATTTATTTTAGTGTGAATTAACTTCTCTTAGTATTGAGATAGCACCATGTTCAAGAGATTTGAGCTTTATCCTTGCTCAGGCCGAAGTGTTGACGAGGGAGCATCATTCCCTGGGACTAAGCTGGGTGGTGGCAACAGGAACTGGAGTGGAAGCATCTCATGGAAAGGCAAAACTTGAGGGCACAGAATAAGACCTGCTTGGCCTGGTGGCCTGCCTCACCTGGGATGCTGCCCAGGCACTGGGTCCAAAAAACAACCTCTCACCAGCCTGCAACTCTAACCTTAGATCACCACATTCTATTATATATATTCGTGATGAAGCTTCCAGACCCCACCAGCATGATTTTGGATCCTAGTCCTTGTAAAGTGATGCCTAGGTATTTTTGAGAACATGCAGGATGATATCTTGAGTGTGTGCAATAAATTCCCTTTGTTCATCCTTGCTGCCTTACCTACTGATGCTGCCAATGATTATTGAAGATTACTGGGCTTTGGGCCCATCACTGTATCCCCAGCTCTGGCCTCAAGGAGAGGACACCACGGGCCCTTTGCAGATCCAACCCAAATCTTCCTTTGATCCTCATGCCACCACAAAAACTAAGTTGAAGTGAACAAGACATCACTGAAGGGTTGGGCACAATGAAATGGACTGTATATAGTACAGAGCCTCATAGTACTGCTAGATATGGGTTCCTGAGACCTCAGGCTCAGACCTGCTCTGAGGTCCCTTAAAGGGCTGTCTCCTGCCTCCACCTGGAAAAAGCAGCCCTGTCCCCCTACAGAAGTCCCCAGACTTGTGTCACATTTTACACTCTTCTGCTGGGGAACAAGAAGGAACTTTTCACCCTTTTTTAGTCTGTGGCCCACCTTCTCTTTCCCTCACCCAGAATCTGCCTCGTCCCAGAATGGCTGAGAGAAAACAGACACTGCCTTCAGGAAAAGCCTGACCTACCCCGTCCCCCACTCCTGTCCCCAGATGTGACCTGGCCCTCTGGCTCCAGCAGGACACCCACACAGAAAACAGTCCAACAGAAATACCTTGGCAAAGTCTGGCGTATTCTGTCTGGTGAGGAATGCCTGCAGAATGACTTCCAACCAGTCCAGTTCCTTTCCACCATCTTCCGCGGAGTGAGGTGACCGTGACTGTGAGGCTGTCCTGTCCCTCCTATAGGTCTCCGCAGCTAGTCTCCTGCGGCCCCCAGCTTGACCACACACGCTATACAGACAAAAGATCCATTTGCTCCAAAGTAACAACAAAGTCTGCAAAGACAGAAACCAAATTTATATGACACCCAGAGCATTTAGCATATTTATGTCAACACCTGTAGAGAGAGAAACGATAACACCACAGTTTTCCAAAAGCAAAGATGTAGGGGCTCCTTGATTCCTTCCTTGTATTTATGTATTTATCCATGTTCCAAGAACAAAAAGTTAGTCTTTCGCAAACGTAAATTTAGAAAGTTCTAACAATATTTCAATCATATTTTTTCCCAAATTTCTATTGTCCTCAAAGTTTCTAAAAATACCAGGGTATCCAATAACACTTATTTATCTTCTACCTGACAAAGATTTGAAGGCTTCCCATGATTCACACGTTATACGTGGTAGTTAACTACCGTATTTGTTGATGATGATGCGCATTTTGAATCTCTGATAAGTGCCTGTTGTCTGCCAGGGACAAAAAATGACCACTGTATAAGATGCCATAATGAGGAGGTGCATATTTTCAGAAGGAGGAGAAACTAAGCGCATCTCTCAGCTCTATAGTCAAGCGCATCTCTCAGCTCTATAGTCGGCAGACACCCACCTGATCCCTGTGAAACAGGAGGGAGGGGGGCAGGGCACAACCCTTTGTGAATTACAGAGCTGTCGTGGATATGACGGAAACTAGTTAGAACCTACAAGACCCAAGGTGGTGGAAGATTCAACTCCCAGCAGACCTTGAGCCTCATTATATGCTCACTGTAATACATTAACATATGCTAAAGGACATGCCCACCAGCGCCAAGACAGTTCCATGGCCGACCATAAAAGGCCAAAAAGTAGGTGGTGACCTAATTGCTGGAAATCCCGGCCCCTTCCCTGAAATAGTTGGAATAATCCTCCTATGAAATCACCCAACCCATGAAAACTAACCGCCCTATATTTCGGGGTCTCTCGCCTTCTGAGATGGCCCACTTCTTACACTATTTGTGCTCTTTTGCTCATGATTTGGGTCTTTTCTGAGTTAGAAACCTAGGCGTTCATAGCAGTTTCTTGCCCCAGGGTCCTGGACTACAAGTCTATGAATCTGAACCTAGCTTGAAAGAAAATCCTTTTGACTCAGCATTCAGGTCACAGCAGCCAGGCTCTTATCCAACACCAGAAGCTGTATTACTTTATTTTTCTGTGAATCAAATTAATTCCAACTCTTGGCCAATATTCTACCGTACTGGTGGGAAACTCACTTTTAGGTTTTTATTGGAGGCAGCTCCTTCCCCCACTCAGGATTACACAAGAATTCAGGAAGCTTATGTGCCACTGAGAAAGTAAATACTTCTAGCTTTCAGTTTATCCTTGTAGTCACTGATAGTCTTATTGCTTAAAGCTGTATTGTCCCTGGAAAGATCCTGCTCCGTGCTAGTGATCAGAGTCTAGCCTTCCTAAGGGCACCATAGATCCACTCTTTTCAAAATACTCCCAGGGAATGGGGCACAAGCCCTTCAAAAAGGAACCATGTCCTTTTCCATTCAGCTACCATCCACAGTCCCCACCATACCCAACTCCTGAACATTCTCCATAGTCTCTTCAATCAGCTTAGACTTTAGGCTGTTGGGAAAAAAATAAAATAAAAAAGCCCAGGACAGGTTGTTCTGAAGTCACTTCTTTATCCCCTGAGGCAAGAGAACTCAAAGGCAGACACAGTCAGAAAAAAAAAAACCAAACTCAATGGCCCATATTCTTTCCGATTTCTGTAAAGTAGCAAAAATAAGACACAAATTATATTCTGAAAAAAAAATTGTCTTCCTACAACTCGATATAATATGAATTAGCTGGGCCCATTGAAGAGGACTCTGTCTTAGGGGCTGTCCAATGCCTCAAGAGTCTGTTATCTGGTAGTAGAACAAACACAAACAAATTCCTATAACCTAGAGCAGAATGTGGTAAATGCTATGCTGAAGAAAAACTAATCAGTTGATCTAAGGAAGAAATGAAAAATTTTATTTGAGCCAAATATGAGGATTATAACCTGGAAACAGCATCTCAGAAAGCTCAGAGAACTGTTCCACCCTTTAGAAGTGAAGGCACAGGGACTTCCCTGGTGGCACAGTGGTTAAGAATCCGCCTGCCAATGCAGGGGACACGGGTTCGAGCCCTGGTCCGGGAAGATCCCACATGCCGCGGAGCAACTAAGCCCGTGAGTCACAACTACTGAGCCTGCTTTCCAGAGGCCGTGAGCCACAACTACTGAGCCCGCGTGCCACACCTACTGAAGCCCATGCACTCCAGGGCCTGTGCTTCGCAACAAAAGAAGCCACAGCAATGAGAAGCACGCGCACCTCAAGGAGGAGTAGCCCCCGCTCACCACTAGAGAAAGCCCACATGCAGCAACGAAGACCCAACACAGCCAAAAGTAAGTAAATAAAATAAATAAATTTATTAAAAAAGAAAAGTGAAGGCACAGTTAGATAAGTTTTTTGAGACAGAGGGCTGTACTTTAAATGTTGTATTATCGAGTTTACACAATCCAGATCTAAGCCTCATCGTGGCCTCTTATAAGATCAAGAAGAAATGTTATCTTTTCAGTTGTCTTGTTGATGTTAGGAGAATGTTGCTCTTTATAGTTGAGCAGGCATTTCTGCCGACGGGGGAGGTTTGGCTGATACATAATGCAGATACACAATGCACAGTAGCGGGGAAAGAGGAGGCCAAAGGGCAGAGAAAATTCTTTCTGTTAAAATTTTGCTTGACTTGCCATAAAATGTGAACTTGATTTCACAGCTACAAGAAAGTGAAAATGAAATTCTATGGAAGCCCAAAGATGGAGAGATTTCCTCTCACTGGGGTACTTCTGAAGGAATTGGTATTTGAGCTGGGCCTGAGAGAAGGAAGAGTTGCTGTTACCCTCAGAAGGGAGGGTACTGGGACAGACCTCATTTTAGGCAGGAGACAGGAAAACAAAGTCAGTGAGGTAGGAAAGTGTTATTTGGCCAGAGCGCAGGGAAGCCTAAGATCTGAATGGAAAATCTGGCTCAGCTTGGGTGGGGAAGGGGGCAGTTAGAGCAGGAGACGGGCAGGAGATATATGAGGTGTGGTCCCAGCAGGAGCTGGAATGCAGTTCTAACAGACTTATGCAGTCATATAGATTTAGGAATGAACATTAAGAGAAGGATTTGAGGGCTTCCCTGGTGGCGCAGTGGTTGGGAGTCCGCCTGCCAATGAACGGGACGCGGGTTCGAGCCCCGGTCCGGGAAGATCCCACATGCCGCAGAGCGGCTGGGCCCGTGAGCCATGGCCGCTGAGCCTGAGCGTCTGGAGCCTGTGCTCCTCAACAGGAGAGGCCACAACAGTGAGAGGCCCACGTACCACCAAAAAAAAAAAAAAGAGAAGGATTTGAGTAACTCACAACAGCAATGCCAAGACCCCAACTCCTCAGTCTGATTTTATACAGGCCGGGTAGGAGTGATGGGGTAGTGTTGTTGCTGGGAGACCATGGTCTACCAACTCCTAATAAGCCCTGAAGAGAAATGCCTGATCCTACCTCTTAGTGACTTTCTGGTCACTTTAGAATATGACAGTTTTGACACCTTTTGTTTTCAACTTTAGGATTTAGCTATATTCTGGGACAATGAAAAACACCCACTTGCCTCCTATAACATAAAGCTGTACTTCTGGTGGAAAAATGTTATTCATGGGTCAGAACTGATGAAGGATATTTCCTTATTGGAGGTTTCCTTGGTTCCTTATGGTTTCACTCATAAATCTATCTGTAAATTCCTGTCTTTGGAGTGATGGGGTAGGATACAAGTTTCATTAGTAAGTGAAAGAAAAACAGCTAGAGTTGAATCGTTTAAATTAGTGTTATCATGGGTGAAAATGTGATGGTTGCTATGATCTTTCATTCATTCCTTCATTCATTAACTCAACAACTATCTGTTGACCTCCCAAGTAGTAAACACCTGTTGATTTTATCTGCCTAGCCTCTAGTCTCCCCTTTCCCCTTTCTTCTCATAACAGAATTCTGATTTCCCTTGGTGACCTTGCCCCCCACACTAATCCATTTCATTTGGTAGAACCGGTTCCATCCCTGAGTCCAGAGACAAACAGATGACTCAGGCCAGGGCTGAGCTCATATCCTGCTGTCCATAGCGACTTGGTCAGGGATGGGAATATGAGGCAAATCAGAGCCCACATAGCTAAATCCATAAACGTCTATGGAAAGATTGTACCCTTATTCTGCCAAAATTGAAATGGACATTGTAAGCCTGGAGATATTGGGAATCACCTTACACCACAAGGGTAGACTTCAGAGTCAGGAGTGCGGAGAGCAAGGTAAGAGTCCTGAAAAGCTGTTTGAAGCTTTTGACTCCCTTGCCTGAGGACTCCCTGGACTTGACAGTTACATGAGCTCATTTTGTTCAAGTCAGTTGGGTCACATGTTGTCACTTGCAATTGAGTGAGTCCTAGTCAAAACAACCTCGAATACTGGTCTGGTGCCATGGGGTATAACTATGAACATAGTCCCAAAGATTATAACCTGTGCTCTTTCAAATAAGTAGGAATAAAGCACAGCTCGCTCCCAACCTTTGCTGACAGAATAATTAACTGGATCCACCTGGGGAAAATACAACTCTTTACTGTCCCGTTCAGCCTGAGTACCTCCTGAGTATTTATTTTTTAACTATGAAGTCAGGAACCAGTTGACAGATTTCAGACAGGAAAGCCACAGAATCACCACTGCGTTGTTCACTTTCTGTCCCCGCTTAGTTGTTTTTCTCTTCTGCCAAAGGTCCAACGTGTTCCGGGCAGAACCAACATCTATTTTGGTTTTCCCGTTGCCTAGCATTGTGTCCTTGGGTAAACTATTTTATCTACATCTGCCTACATGTCCCCATCTCTGAAATGGGGAGGGGAGAAATAATATCCCTGTCTCACTTTAAAGGATTTCTCTGAAGTGACAATAACATTTTTCTATATATGCAAAAATCCAATAACAGTGAAAGGATATTTTAACAGTCCAGGCAAACCTTGTCTTTATTTTGAATTGGCTGAATAGCCTTAGATATAGTGGTATATGCCGTCAAATATTTAGCAGACTCTCTTGACGTAGAGAATTACATACTTTGATTTGTAGTATTGACAGATTGCCACAATGTAACTATTCCCATTATGGCCAATTTTAATCTACCAATCAGCTTGTGAGATTCCTCAATATCAGCTCCCACGGGGCTGTGTGAACCCGGCCCGGCACGATGCTGCTCTGGGACAGCGGTTAACCCTAACCTCACCTGCCTCATTTTCCTCACGTATCAAAAGATTTGTTTGACAATATGCTCACTCAAGTACGTTTCATCTTCGTGATTCCATGCTGGCACTATATTTATCAGTTAGATGAATCCTGCATAGACTCATTATAATCATACTTTCATTCACTGAAAGGTGCATCATAGTGATCTATTGCTGTAATGACACTTTTTTTCTTATGACATGTCCAGGAGGGCTCTTGGCATGGAAGGCTAATCAATGTTCAATTGCATTAGATTACTTTCTAGCTCTATATTTCTCCCCTTCATGTGCAAGGAATTTTTCTGGTTGCACTTTTAGGTAAATATACATGCCACTGCATCATATGATATACAGATTTAAATATGTCAAGCAGATGACCGTCTCCTTGTATAAGTATATCCCTCAGACTACTGCCTTAGGCTTAAGTCAGTGCTCAAAATCACATTCAGCAGATCTCAGTCTCTGAGATTCTTTACATCTCTTTGTGAATTACTTAAGAAATAAACAAAATGCCCCTCATTAAGCAACCTGAGGCATGTTTTCAAATAGCACATAAAGCCATCACATCCTCAATCATTCAAAAAGGTCAGTGACAAAAGCAAACAAAAACCAAATGTCAGGAACGCATCAGCTTTCGTATGGAGCATGGGCAGAATCCTAAATTGATCATTAGTTGTCTCACGAACACAGGGCTTTCCTATTTGTGATAAGTAATCTCTGTGAGTGTCAAGCTTCTGACAGTTGGAGGCTTCAAGAGAACACATTTGACCAATGAATAGGTGGAAGTGGCTGAATTGAAGTGATGACATCAGGTGACAGCTTCTGCACTCAAGTGGTCCTCTCCGGCCAGGGCAGCTTGCCATGACCTTCCACTATTACCTCATTTTTGGGGGCTGAGTTATCTTGGTCATTTTGTAATAAAGACATGTCAACTGATATTTGTGAAATGACGTCACATACATGGTTATTCATTGCAGAATTGTTTGTAACTGTTGAAGGTTGGAAATCACGTCAAAGTCCATCAATAGAGGACTGGTGGACTAAACTATGATACATTCATACAGTGTAATACCACGCAGCCAGCCATCAGTACAAAAGAATGAGTTAACTGTTTGTATTCGGATATGGAAAGATCTTATAAGTGCACCATATGGACTTTAGAATGCTACCCTGTGTAAACAATGGGGAAAAGTAAATGAGGAAACACAAGAGAGTGGTAATATAGGTTAGGTTACATGGAGAGAGGAAAACTGAGAGCCTGGGGATTGGATGAAAAAGATACTTTTCACCACAATGCCTTTCATATCGTTTGTATTCTCTATGATAGGAAGTCTTATCTATTCCAGCACACACACACACACACACACACACACACACACACACACACACTTTTCTCACACATACACTTTCTTTAAAGAAATAACTTATTGTGGGAAAATACACGTTTACTATTTTAATTATTCATAAATGCCCAATTCAGTCATATCAGACACATTCACGATGCTGTGTACCCACCATCACTGTCTATACCCAAATCATTTTCTTCAACCCCAACAGAAACTCTGGACCTGTTAAACCGTAACTCCCATTTCCCCTTACCCCTTAGCCTCTAGTAACCTCTAGGCTACCTTTTTTTCTCTACGAATTGACCTTTTCTACATATCTTGTATAAGTAGAATCATATATTATTTGTCCTTCCGTGTCTGGCTCATTTCAGTATCCCACATACACTTTTCAAGAAAACATCTATCAACTAGGTAAAGTTGTGAAAGTCTGCAATGTCTTTAGAGAGAACTGACCTTGTGAAATGTGTAGATATGTCTCAGACAAGGTTGCACCAGCGTCTGCTGATTCCTAGAAACCTCACTGTAACTTTTAAAAGGTTAGCTAGTAGCCCAGCTTGCTAACACCTTCCTTGCTCAGAAAATGAAGTGAAACAGCCACCATTTGCCACGAGCCTTGGGAAAGCCTCACACATGGCAGAGCTCTTTAATTGGGGCCTAAAGGCCTTCACGGGGTCCAGGAATCTTTTCTGAAATTGTATGCAAATTTGTTGTGTGTGGGCCTTTCTGGAGAGTTCTTTAGCATTTGAGATTTCTAAGTGGTTGCAGTCAGAAAAAAAGACTAAGCACATTATTAAATGTAATGCTGTCCCTTCCCATGAAACACAGGTAACAGGCCTTCATTCATCAACCAGTTTGTCCAAGTATATGGTTAATGAACCCACACCAAAAGATAAGCCTCTGACATGAGCCTTGCACATGACACCATGAAGCTTCTGACTTCTGACCAATAGAGCTGTAGGAAAATAAGTTTGTGGTAGTGTTACAGCAGCAGTAGAAAACCAGTACAGTACCTAATTCACAAGGAAGTTTTCTGGAATTCAGTTTGTTAGTACATCTAAGCAACTTGTAACAATGCCTAGTATATTGTAAGTACTCAGTAAATGTTCACATCCTTCTCAAAGGTGAGAGGAAGCACAGGTATAATGATGTAAATAATTCTATGACATGGTATAAACACCACAATCAATGGCCTAACCAGAACCATCTTCAAAGGACTTTACTTTCTAATTAAGTTCCCAGAGATAATAAATTCCAAGATTACGACAGATATTCCTAAGAAAATTGCCTAAAGTGGGGGTAGCAAACTCAAATGCACATGTGGGCTTTGTAGGTAACATGAATAAGGGAAACAGGCAAGCTGGGGATTGCAGCAGATCAGGGAGGCGGCCCCGTCCAAGGGGCAGATCCCAGCCCCATTAAGTGATAGCAGTGAAAACGCAATGCAGGTTCAGTCTTGCCAGATACTTCAAAGTCCATTCCTTCTTCTGTGAAATCTCTGGTTTTTAACTGTTGGAATCCAATTCATATTTAAACATATACAGACCTCACACACAATTTTCAGGCTAAATTGATTGTCTATGAGCTGCCCTAGGGCCAGAGACCCTCGGGTTGGTATCTCTGGCCAGTTAGTGAACACATATAAAAGCCCCAAAAGGTAAGCTCCTTTTTTTTTTTTTTTTTGCGGTACGCGGGCCTCTCACTGTTGTAGCCTCTCCCGTTGCAGAGCACAGGCTCTGGAAGCGCAGGCTCAGCAGCCATGGCTCACAGGCCCAGCCGCTCCGCGGCATGTGGGATCTTCCCGGACTGGGGCACGAACCCGTGTCCCCTGCATTGGCAGGCGGACTCTCAACCACTGCACCACCAGGGAAGCCCGGTAAGCTCCTTTTGAATGCAGTTTTTGGCCTTCTTATATTCTTACATCATAAAAGCATCTTTTGCAGTGCTTTTGGTAGTCTGCATGAACCTAAGAAGCCGTGAATTATATGAAATTCTTATGTGAAAGAGAAAGACAACTTCAAATTATGTTCAAATCCACTTTTATTAAAATTATTTGGCAATTCTGGCAGCAGTACAAAGTTTTTGACCACTGGACACATTAGACATGAGTTTAGAATTTTGGTTTGTTGTGGGTTTGGGTACCTGTATTTTTCTAAATCTTCTGCCCTTCATTTCATTACCAAATGGCAAAGTGCCTTAAGTTTCTCTATCTACAATACCCTATTATTTATAGAACAGGAATTTGTAAAATAAGATTGAAAAAATAAAATGCACAGATTCAAAAACTTCTCTTCAAATATTAAGAACATACAAAGTATAATGAAGACATCTACATTTAGTCCTCCAAGTAACAAGGTGGGTGGTTTGATGTCTTGTTTTTATTTATTGCTAATTATAGTTCAGAGACCAGTGTTTCCAAAAACTATAAAAACCTTCATCCACATTCCCAGTATAGTTCCAATGGGTTTAGAGGGTACAATGAGTGGAGCACTTGATTTGGCCTTTAAAATCACAAGCCTTTTTATCTTTAGTGGGATTTTTTCTTCTACAGTAGCTCAGGGCACTATTTGCTTACTTAATGCCTTATAATTAGCATCTGCCTTATAGTAGATCTAAGTATTGGCCTTGTAAAGTATATTACTGGACAGCAAATGGAAGGAGGGCTTCCTGTCCAAGGCAAAACTTTCACCGGACCTTAAAGTAAAACCTCAGAGGGTCTGGGGCTCCTTAGTTGTTCTCCAGTGATCCTGAAGTTGTCTGTAAGAAAGAAAAAAAGAAAGCTGTGTAAGAATCTTTACACGAGACATTTCTGCTTGTTCTAAGTAGTCCTGCTTTTCTGGCAGTATATGAAAATCCACTGCATGGCAATGGAGCCCTGTTGTTTCCTTCCTGTGATAAGAGTATCTCTTGGGGCTCGTAATGCAGGAAATAAGCAGAGCAATCACTTGAGAAAATTCTGCCCTAGCTTCTTTCAAAGGCTGTACTTTCATAAGACTGATAAGGATGTTCAGTCTTTGTTTTCATGCATTGTGTATTTCTGGGCATTCCCATGACTAACTAAAGACCATTCCCCCAAATGGCCAATTTATTTCAGTGATAGAAGATCGCCACACCATATTATTGTTGGTTGCCATCACTACTCAAAGACAAAGCAGCTTGGCAATCAAAACAGGCAAGTTTCTTTATTTATTATTATCAGAATAGGGTCTCAACTTTGCAAAGGTTAACTGTGTAAGTTATTTGTGTTATCTCAGCAAACTGGAACTATGAACATTAAGTCATAGTAGTAGCAGTTTTATCAATATAGTTCTCACTCTTATTTCCCTAATAAATGAAGAGAAAATATTTTCTTTAGGAATAAGCATACAGTTTGAAATTTTGAATAAGCAATTCTTTGCATCTAATTTAAGTATTATTTTATAAATTGAAAATACAGTCTCCAAAGTTAAAGAAAATAATAGAATATAATGGGCCTTTTCTCCAAGTTAAGACTTATCTCAAGAATACTTAAAAATACTTAAAACTTAAGATATTTAAATAATACCTAGAACAAAAAAGCAATGCATCAGTGTAATGCTGCCAACCCACAAAGCATTTAAACACAGGAGAGAGAAATTATACTTACAAATGGAGTCCTGATTCCAAATTTGCTATGGAATGTCATGGTGACTTTGTTTTTATGTCCTGTTCTTTGATCAAAGGCATGGCACGTATCAAAAGGCGGACTGTACAAGTGAAGGCTCACGGCAGGTTCTGTATGGCTAATATTCTCTACTCGATGTAAGCCAATGGAATCTAAACAATATTGAAGAGGGATGGGTAGATGAAGGAGCTTAGATGCTAGCTGTAGGTAAAAATCTGGTCAATTGCCCAAGATCCTAAATCAACTGATACATATGAATTATTAAAAGTTAGTTAGAATTGAACTTCCAGTTAAAAATAGTAAATGACACGCATTCTGCTTTCTCCTAAAAACTTCCCTACAACTGCAGTAAAAGAATAAAAAAGACATCAACATACAAAGATAAAGGGAAAAGAAAAAATTTTTTTATTAAAGTTTAAAAAAAAATCTTTAAAAATTTGAAAGCTTAGAAGTAGATGGATGGCTTTGCAGAGGAGAGAAAGCTAAATCCTCAGCTACCCTTGGAGATGGCCAAGAAATAACCTGATTTATATCCTGAAACTAACAGCTCAGGAACTGGCAGCACATGTACTTCCTGAAATGGAGGTGAACATGGGCTATAAATACAAGAACTGGTTGAAGCCTATTTAAGTTTCGTCACAAAGCTTTTTCACCACCTCACCTTCCCTCCATCCCTGGTAGAAATCAGAGATCTATTCTCTAGAAAGAGTACAACAGATAAACTCAGGACTGGTGGATACCTGGTGAAAAACAGGTGACTTAAGTGAAAATTTACACACTGAGTGGTAAGATCTCCACTTTCTTCATCACATGGCTGCCAGAATGCTGCCAGACAGGAATTTCTTCTCCAGGCAGGAGATGGGAAGCAGCTTCTCTGAGAATCTGATCAGCTCAAGAAAAAAGTCCTGAGGATATCACCATTGATTGTTCCTCAAGGAAAAGATTTACCAGACGATCCTAGAGCGAAGTCCAGTTGACAAACACCATCCATGTTTGAAAGCTACCAATTAACTTTTTTGTCTCTGGCTTTTAAATATTAGCACATAGTCAAGGCCATCACACATGTGAGCAGAGCCTCTAGTATAAAAGAGGCCAGAGCAACCTGAAAAAAGGCAACATGAAATAGACACTACTCAAGAGAAGCCTTAAAAAAACAAAACCAAAAACTTATCATTAATATCTTCACAGAGCTAAGAGGAAGGGAATTCCCTAGCAGGCCAGTGGTTAGGATTTGGAGCTTTTACTGCTATGGCATGGGTTCAATCCCTGGTCAGGGAACTAAGATCCCTGCAAGCCACACAGCGTGGCCAAAAAAAAAAGAAAAAAAAAAAAAAAGAGATGAGGAAAATACTATATAAAAAGGACTAGAGAATAAAAAGAGGTTTTAGAAATATAAAGATGATAGCAGAAATAAAAATCTGAATAGAGGGGTTGGAAGAAAAAGCTGACAAAGACTCAAAGAAGAAAGGGCCAAAGATAGAACATAGGAAAGATTAAAAAAAAACCCCCAAACCCCATAAAACTAGAGGGCTAGTTCAGGAGGTTTAATATCTGATCAACAGTAGTTTCAGAAACAGAACAACAACAACAAAATCAAAGAAACAACTTGAGAATATTTTCTTGAATTGAAGGACATGAATTTCTAGATTGTAAGAACCTACTGAGCTTCCACCACAATGAGTGTCATGAAACAAACTGCATCACTGTGATACTGGGGACAGAGAAAAGACACCCAAAGAGAAGTCCCCAAAAGTTTCTAGAGAGAAAAAATAGGATTCATACATAGTAAGATTCAAAAATCAGAATGATACCAGGCTTTGAACAAGAAGAATGGAAACTGAAAGACAAAAGATTACCTTCATAGTTCTGAGAGAAAATGACTGCCACGTCATGACTTCATATCCAGCTAAATTATCTATCAAGTTGCAAGGGTTGTATATAGAGATTTTTAGATATCAGAGGTCTCAGAAATTTACTTTCCATGAACCCTTTCCCATAGGGCCGTTGGAGGATATGTTCCACCAAAACAAGGCCACGAACCTAAGACAAAGCAGACGAGACCAGGAAACAAGGGAATAAGCACCAGAAGAGAATAAAGGGAAAGCCTGGATGATGTGAGGGGACCACAGGATGAGCCCTAGCCAACCAATCCACACTGAAGGAAGTCAAAAGGCCTGGGGGAGACGCCTTCAAGAAGATCAAAATAAACAAAATACTTGATTTTTATAACTATGTTGATAAGAAATTTATATAGTAAGGAGAGAGTTGGAAGATTAATCAAGGAAGGAATTCAGTGTATTAGTGTAGTTAGTATAGGCACCTAATTTGGCCTTATGCTTTACGATCTAGCTCCATGAGCTTGCACGACAAAGAAGAGCAAAGCCCAGAAGCAGACGACTTTGGTTCTACTCCCAGCTAGACTGACTACCATTGAACAACTCAGAACTTCTTGGATCTTCTGTCTTCGTCATTTAAAAAAATGGGGCCTGGGCTTCCCTGGTGGCGCAGTGGTTGAGAGTCCGCCTGCCGATGCAGGGGACACGGGTTCGTGCCCCGGTCTGGGAAGATCCCACATGCTGCGGAGCGGCTGGGCCCGTGAGCCATGGCTGCTGAGCCTGCGCGTCCGGAGCCTGTGCTCCGCAACGGGAGAGGCCACAACAGTGAGAGGCCCGTGTACCGCAAAAAAAACAAAAAAAACAAAAACAAAAAATGGGGCCTAATGCTCAGATCTGCAAACTCTTTGATTCTATAGCCTACTGCTTTTATAATACACTGGCTTGCTTTTGAACAAAAGCTAAACATTCTGAAGAACTGACTGCCCTTTATACAAATAATTTTTTTTTCCTCCAATTGCACCTCCAATAGACCACCCAATGCAAGCAAAGATCCCACAAAAACAAGTCACCCATCCTTTAGAAGTCCCCAAAGCTCACGTCTGATCCCTAAATGTTAGTAATCCCAGCATTATTATTATGTCTTTGCCTCCTTTTCCTTTATGCCAATGATGTACTACTCTCTGTCACAGTAATATCGGACTTTTCTTGGTGATACTTAGGGATGCCAGCTTGGTTGAGGCAATGTTCACCTTCTGCCTATTACAATAAGTAACTTGATCTCCTTGCCCCACTCTCCCTTTCTTCCACCCTATGACGCATATTGCTACTGGATTAATCAAGATATTCCCGAACAAAATTCTGCTGGCCAAAGAAAGTTTTTACTTTAAGCTAGTCTTGGAGGCTAAGGCCCTGATCTTACTTTACTCTCCTACTACTCCTATCCAAGCCCATTCATCTTCCCCTCTGGCTAGACCGTTCTTGCATAGTCTTCATTCTTTGCAACGTTTGAATGAACAACGTTCTTTGAACATGGGTTGTGCCTTCACCCATGTTCTCTCTTGTACTTGAAACACCTTTCCCCCCTAATCACTAACCACATCTAGCCCTCCTCCTGCATCTGTAAAAAATCAAAGGTTACAAGTTGGTGGCTTCTGAGTAATGCATCTACAGAAATATTTCGCCTGTCCTATCGAGTATTTTACTGATTGGCAAAATTTCCCGTAACAATCAGAATTTCCCACCTCTATGGAAAAAGAAGTCAGGACGATCTCACTGGAGCTGGGTGACCACGTTGGCCCTTTAGACAGGGCAGCTTGCACACCAGTTCCCACAGCCTAGTTCCGGCCTGCATCACTCACTCACTTTACCTGCTTGGCTCCTATAGACTTTTGCATTGAAGACCCTTAAAAAAAAAATCTTAGGTGTTCTCCAAGAGCTAATGTAGCTTTATAATGACTCTATGACTCTAGCTGAAAGTTATTACTCTGAAAGGCTTTTGGCTTCTGAGCAGTACCAGCAATCTTGTTCTTAGAAATCTGGTGTGCCTGCTACATACAGCAACCCTCAAATAAGAGTCTCCTACCATCTGAGAAACTAACTCCTTTGTTATGTGAATGGGGGAAAAACTTCCTATACAATCTGACTTCTGTAACTGACTTGCATTCTTAAACTAACTGAACAAGTGTAGGCCAAGTATCAAGGCCAATACTGAACATTAAGATCTGAGAAGAAAGAACCTGCTTTGCCAGAAAAACCTCTGTAATATTTTATTTTATATAAGTGGGACAGCATCCCAACTAAGACTATGGGCTTTGGCATCAAATTCTTTGGGTTCAAATCCTGAGTGACCTTGGACAGGTTATTTAATCTTCCTATGTGTTGGCAATTTCATCTGTAAATGGGAATAATATAAAAAGTTATCTCAGGGCTTTCCTGGTGGTACAGTGGTTAAGAATCCGCCTACCAATGCAGGGGACACGGATTCGATCCCTGGTAGGGAAAGCTCCCACATGCCTCAGAGCAACTAAGCCCGTGCACCACCAACTACTGAGCCCATGTGCCTAGAGCCCGTGCTCCACAACAAGAGAAGCCACCACAATGAGAAGCCCACGCGCCGCAACTAGAGAAAGCTCGCACATAGCAATGAAGACCCAACGCAGCCAAAAATAAATTAATTAATTATAAAAAAAGTTATCTCATGGAAGCTTTAAGGAGCTTTTTGGAAAGTTACTAAGTCCTTTAGGAACACAGATGTTAATCACTGCCTCTACTGAAGAGCATTTGGCTCTCCCATACCACATTTAGAAGAAAGAATGAATTCTTTGTAAGAGATCTAGCAATCATTGCTAAATAATGTGCTTCAAAAAGCTTCTCTTGAGAATACTCTTTTTAAAGTAAGCTGTATGCACTTTAGTAAAACAGGGACTAGCTAGCATTCTTAATCAGTTCCGGAACATTTCTTTACATTTTCTAATGAAAGACTAACACTTCCAACTTGGCCTCACGCCTTTATTAAAAGACTCTACTTATGTAAATTCATGTTCGATTCTAACTGTCCTAAGACTTGGTAGGTAAATGACTCTTCGGTGGACACTAACCTGCATGCATATGTTTTTAATAAGTGATTCCAATCCACACGCAAAGCTTTAAAAAGACAAAACCCACTGCTTTTAGATCACTTCCTAAGCAGATGAAATCATGACTCCACGATCCAGGTTCTATTGCACACATATAAGCAAGCAATATTTCAAGTGGGAGCTCAAGGTTTTTCCCACTTGTTGTTAGAAAAATTGGATGTTACCGTTGATGTAGGCACACTGGTTTTCCCTCAAGATTCTTTCAGACTTCTTGATCATCTCATTGGATTTTTTGTCAGGCCAGGCAAATAATGTCTCCTTTAGATTTCCCTGCAGCATCTTCAGAAAGCAGTGGGAGTCAGTGTGATCGTGGATACTGCTATATATACACAAAATGACAACTAAACTCAGTAGATGGTCCAGAACCCACACTTGTAACAATCTGTCCAGAGCTTACAGCTGCCAACTGTCAATAGGACGTCTCCCAGGCCAATATCCATTTCAGCTGGAGTTTTAAATGTCGTCAATTTATAATTCAACATTGTTCAGGGCAAAGTAATAAAATACTACGTCTTCCATATCAATGCATATAAGGGGTACAGTTTTGACCCATACCCTTACAGAAGAACAATTCATCTTTTTAAACCTTGTTGTAATACTCCTTTGATAACAGAAACACAAAACCAGTAATCATTTATCTTCTCCAAAATATAGCTTTTAATAACTCAATTAAGCTGGGCTAGAACTTGACTTAAAAACTACATTACAGAAATTTTAGAGTGGATAAAAATCCTTTATCTGTAACTGCATCACATTGAGAAGATCACATAACAGTGTTTTTTCCCCAGGCTTTTTCTTTTTTCTCCTTCCTCTGGGGGACAAAAGGTATGCACATGTGTGTTAGCAGCCGAAAATTATACTATAAAGCATATGAAATGTTAATATTTTATACATTTAGAGTATCCTATCTGTGATTACCTCCCAGTATTGATGGGAGAAAAAAAGCAAATTGGATCTGAGGAAAGAATTTATTCCTATAATCTTAAATAGTATTTAAGTTTATTACGTAGTATTAGCTATAGGGTTGATTAAAAAATATGAACCTGCAATTACAACATGCTATATGCTATAGCATGTATTTCATATGTTGAATTCTGTTACCCCGTATATGTATCATGAGAACTTGTTTTCTAATTCACAGAGCCTTGTTCTACTCCTGACATATAATCTGCTTTCAAGAAATATTGAGAGAATGAAAACAACCTCATTCTATATGAGTAAGTAAATGCACTCTATAGACCTAACTTTCCAAAATCTTGTAAATTCATGTTTACTTTTTCCCACCAAAAATGGGTCTGGATTATTGGCTTTTTTTTTTTTTTTTTACCATTCTCAAGAGACTGAGAAGGATCTGCTTAAAGAGGTAACAATACTTGACTGGTAGTAAGACTTGCAAATGTATAAACTAAGGAAAAATTAAGGGACCAAGTTTCAAGAATTGGTATTAGTCTAAGTTGTCTTATCTTCTGTATACAGAAAATAAACAATTAGCTTGAAGTAGAAAGAAATTTTCTGAATTTGTGATTTGCTTTTCTAGCTCCAAATCTGGATGCTTTGGTCTTTGGTCCGACAATTGTTTACACACTTCAAAGCACCACAAAGGTCAAGTTTTAGCACAACTTCATAGAAAGTTTAACTCCACAGAACACAGAGAGAATAATTAAGCTGGTTACTTACCTCCACCTCCTTTGATTTACTACTCATTTGGGGGGAAGGTCTGTCATAATACATGGTATATGCTAATCCCCTCACGCTAATTCCCATGAGAATTTTTGCTGGGATTAGGGGACATTGTGAACAAATAATTACAACATGCGATTTGTTAGTGCTCACAAGGCACGTGGCCAGCCTGGCACTGTACTTTTCACATGCTGGAATAAACACTGAATAAATATCTGAATGAATAGTTGTATTACCTGCCATGTCCTTCGCCCCAACATAGAATCATGAGATTAAATTTTCCATTTCCTTGATCCACAAGATTTCGGGTATATCTGAAAAGAACGTTTTCAGAAGTTTGAATTTGGTCGATGAGACAAATGGAAAAATAAGTGTGTCATATAGTATCATTCATTTACAAATGCTAATATTTTTACCTAGAAGCAACTTTGAATGTGGTTGTCTAATTAGAAATCGAGCACAAATGAAAGCAAGTATTTTTTCACAGTTCATTTAGACATTTTTGTATTTTGAATCACTGTGTTTATAGCTGCTCAGTTCTAATTAATGGCACGAAAAAGGTAAGAGAAAAAAATTAAATTCCTTGAGTCTCCATGTGACAGCCTCAAACTGATAAAAAGAATAAAAATTTCTCACAGAAAGCATTTTCAAAGGGCACTACTGCTCTAGGCAAGAATGTTGGCTATTGTCTTTTTTCCCCCTCCCTGTAGCTAAACCAGAATTTGAGAAACAAGGTTCCATTAAATAGCTGTTCTAGAATTCTCCTTAGTCTTACTAGAGTCCAGACACAAGCGACATCCACGTTCAAAAGCATCATGATGAAACGTCCTCCACAAATAGAGCGGGCGTTGACCTAAGTACCAGAACAAAAGCGACTACACTTGGGAAGTAAAATAACACTCTAAACCTTTTACAATGAGGAGAAATTAGTAATTAGCCCCCAGAAATCCCAAACCAAAACAACCACATCCACACCATCCCCCACCCCCTCCAAAAAATCAACTTTAAAGTTTCTATTGGTCCCACAGGTACTCTTGACACCATCTAATTAACAAAGTTCGATAATTATACATTTAGACTAATTTTTTTTAAACTTTTTATTGGAGCATAGTTGCTTTACAATGCTGTGTTAGTTTCTACTGTACAGCAAAGTGGATCAGCTATACATATACATATATCCCCTCTTTTTGGATTTCCTTCCCATTTAGGTCACCACAGAGCATTGAGTAGAGTTCCCTGTGTTATACAGTAGGTTCTCATTAGTTATCTATTTTATACATGGTAGTGTATATATGTCAATCCCAATCTCCCAGTTCATCCCCCCCGCCTCCCGGCCCTTTCCCCCTTGGTATCCAGACGTTTGATCTCTACGATAGACTAATTTTTAAGGAAAGGAATCTTTATCCCTTTTGTTTGCTCACATGGTCATCTGTTCACTTATGTCCCACATGCCCCTTGCTCCCCTATGCTGGAGGCCAGGTGCTGGCAGAGTAGGGTCACTGAGAGAGTTGATTAGTAAGTGCTTTTTAGATATCAGTTATCCTTACTTTGGAGCCCTTTCAAGGACCTAGCAGGCAGCTGTGCACACAGCCTTTAATTCACAGTAAATGGTTCCTGTACCAGGGATCCTACTTTTCCCTCCTCCAGCCCTAGGGTCTTGCTTCTCTGGGGCTTCTTCCAGACAATTTACTGCTTGGCCCCCAGTGGAACATATTTTGTCTTGATTCTTCTGCACTGGCCTTCCCAAGGTCAGAGATCAGATTCCTTCACAGTACTAGGACACTTATTACATGCGCAAAATACTACCACATTGATTTCTGCTCTCCCATCTCCCTCCCTCCCTACTCCAACTGCCCGCCTAGGAATGCACCCATTATTTTACTGAGCTGTGCTTCAGAAACCCGTGGAACAGGTCAATCCCAAGGTTTCAAGTGGTTTAGAGCTTGTCAATCAAGATAAATTCAAGGCCCCTGGAAATGCCCTTGTTCTATAAAGTCCATACAGCATACCCTGCTTAATTAATTTCACTTGGTCAGTAATAAATCTAGGCAGGAGAAAACTATTATGGCCACCTTGTGTCTACAGGGGGTTTAGCAGTGGTTTAGAGTGTGGGCTCTAGAATAATGCTAATTTGAATCCTGGAGCCGCTAAGGAACATTAGTATGACCTTGTGCAGGTAATCCAACCTTTTCATTGCCTACTATTTCTCACCTGTAAAACAGGGATAAGAATGGTACCTATCTCAGAGCTGTTGTGAGGTTAGCAGTTAATACATGTGTCAAGTGATTGTAAGGGTACTAGAGCCCATAACAAGCCCTCAATTACTTGGAGCTAATGGCAAAATTACTCTGGTAGCTTTATGGGCAGCCACAGAAGGATAGGAACCAAAGGAATTTCCTAGAACCACTTGCAAGTGGAAAATAGGATCCTAAGTATTCACTTTTCTATTTCAGTTCCTAAAGTACAACTGAAACAGCCCTTGGCGACAAAACTTTACCAAACACACTGTATATGCTGACGTAAAGTGACTAACTGAAACGGCTTCAGGCTTCAAAGGAAAGCCTCATCTTTTCTTATTCTTCTCTTTCAACTATGCTCCTTTCCCTGACCTCATCACAACCAACCATTAAGACTGAAGCACTGGTTACCCTTCGGAAAAGAAACCCTCATTCTTCAGGGTGATTAAATTTTACTTCTCTCCCCAGAGGATTGGTAGGCTGTTTCATTTTTTATTTAATCTCTAAGCCAAGGCATCTCACTCAAGCACCTCTGAGGAGCAGGGGTCTCCAATTTACATTCCAGACCCTCAGATCTAAGGATAAGGAAAAGCATATTGCTTGGGGGCTGAAAGAAAAGCACTCGTTTATTTCGAGAACCTGACAGTGGGTTTAAATAAACCCCCAGCCCGGGGAGTCCAACTGGTTTGGGAGAGGGGGCATCATAAACTGAAAAACAGCAGCTGACAACCCCAAGTCGTTATTTTGTATTAACAAAAATGCTTGTTGGCAGACGCCTGCTTGCAAGCGACCGAGGGAGAAGTGATGGAGAATTGGTGTCGTTTAACTGCGTCCTCCACCGTCACCCTTTTCTCCGGACCGCTGTTGGAGTGCTCTCCTGAGAACACCCCGGTTAGTCCAGACAGCCAGAGTCTGAGGGCATCCAGCCACCGGGGTCTCCCCGCATCTCCTCCGTGTTCTAGGCTAGCGACGGCTCCGCTTGCGGGGCGCGGGGGTGCGGGTGGCAGAAGGAGTGGCCGTTCGGAAGCCGAGGGATTGATCAACAAGAAAAGAACAGAAAACTTGCACCGCTCGGTGGCCTCCCCTCTGGGAGCCTGACGCAGTCTCCTGCCAGTGGGACACGCCTTCGGCCCAAAGCACCGAACGCCCGCCCCGGTGTTCGCGGGCGAGGAGGCGCGGCGCTGGGGTGCGGGAGACGGCCGGGAGCACTGGGAGGGTGGGCGCTGCGGGCGCCGGGCGGCCTGCGCTCTCCGGGAGTCAAGACCCGCTCCCCACAAGCCCGCGCCGGCGCCCGCTCGGACTCAAGGGTCGGCGCCGGAGAGTCTCGGCGATCAGGGCGAAAGCACGCTCACCTGTACTGGTCGAACTTGGCGTACACTGCCCACTCGGCGGGGCTGCTCTCGTAGGCTTCCAAGACGGCCTGCACCTCCTCCACATTGACCTCCTCGCCGGCGAAGAGCTGGTGCAGGATGCGGATCAGATCGGCCAGGGTGCGTGGCTTTAGCACCTCGGTCCGCTCCATCCCTTGCGGACTGGCGGCGCGCGTCTCGCTGCTGGGCTGCGACGGAGGAGCTGAGTGAGCCGAGGAGCCGGGGGTGAGAGTTCCTAGCTGCTAGCCAGACAGTTACACACAGCCACGAAGCCCCCAAATGCACGAGTGCCACAGCGTAAAGAAACCCCCGCCAAGATACCCACCGTGGCGGATCAGAGTACGGGCCGCGCACACAAATCTGGACCAAACCTGCTAGGTTCAGCCTCCCCGGGCCCTTTTTAAGCTCTCGGAGTCACCGGGAATGTACCAACGTCCCTCGGAGGGTGGGGAGAAGCGGGGAGCGACCTGAGAAGGGTGGCAGAGGCGGCGAGAGCGTGCGGGAAAGGCCCACGCACACGGCCCCGGCTCCTTCGGCACCCCGGCCCTAGCAGAACCCTTCTCTCCCGGGTCCCGGTGCTCGCGGTGGGCTGCGCGCAATCTCTCCCCCACCGTAACATGCCGTCTTTCGGCCGCCCATCCCAACCCCTCTTCCCCCCTCCCCCGCTCCCTGAGGCTCCTCTGTGCTGCCTTGGTTTGCGACGCTAGGACGTCGACAGAAGGGGTCTGGAGAAGGGGCGCAGTACGCTGAGGAAGGACACGGACGCTTCCTTCCAAATGGAGCCGAGGGATTGATTTTGAACAGTTTACAAAGGCTGAGTATGGAGTCCACTCCCAAGGTGGAGAGCTTCTGTTCTGTCGATTGAAACCATCGATAACATGCTCCAAGGCTAGGTGAAAATAAGTCAAAGTCTTCTTTTAAAAAAATTTAAATGTGCTGTGCTTAAACTACAGCTTGACAAGGGAGGCTGGGGTCTAGAGCAACACTGGTGAAACAATAGAAGGCCGGGTATCCCTCTTTGATTTTTAAAATCAAACATTTCCTTTAAATATTGATAATATATCCAGGGCAAAGACCTGATGTGTCAAGTAATGGGTCAAAGAAATGCTGATTTTTTTTGATTCCTAATACAGTAATTTAAAGTGTTCTAATCAGATTATTTAAATCCTTCAATTCTAGGCTTGTGCCTGAAGTAGCCTACCGGTAATACACACAAGAAAATGCATTTCTATGTTGTGCGTAGCACGTAGCAGCTTTGAGATTAACACAAGTTAAGTATGAATGAAAATAAGGAAAAAGTGAAGGACAGAAGAAATGCCAGTAGAGATTCCTTCTTTCTCACTATAGATGGATTCAGGGTTATTAAAGGTCTAGACTTCTGGAAGACTGGTCTGTTTCTGCCAGACTTTGCTCCAAGGTATTTTTATGTATATACATATGTATGTATATGTGTATATACTGTATATATTTAAGTTTACTAGTGCCATCTGCAGTCTTAAACGTCCCTGATTAAACTGATTACACTAAAACTATTCTAACATTGTTCCAAAAGGGCTACTACAGGTACAAAGCACTCCAGAGGCCTACCTTTTGTGATGTAGAGGTGGTTAATTAAAGAATTATGGGACAGAGTAACTCGTACCCTTTTCATCATTTACTCATAATTTCTTTATTCTCGTCAGTGTTTTCTATTGAGTCTCTTAATTACTTCATTTCAGCTATTTTAATCCACAAATATTGGGAATGAACAACAAAAATCGAACACAAACTTTTCTGCATTTCATAGTGGATTACACTTCTCTAAATTTTTCAGACCGTTCATTTTCTACTTTCTCTGGCTCCTTCTGACATTCAGAGACCTCAAGGATCTTTCCTAATATAGCCATATTCACACATTCATATTCATTGCCTCTCTAACGCCCCCAACACAATTTCATTGACCCTTTCTGTGTGGATGTCTCCCACATCTCTCTAATCTCACATGCTGAGAGTAATCTCTAATACCTTTTAGCACCTCAAATGAAATATACCACATTTAAAACTCCTTTCAAACATGCTTTTCATTTCCTGGAGGTTCAATTTCCACAATGAGGCTATCCGAGCTCAAGAACCTTATCCACCACTGCCTACTCTTTCCTGCTTCATTCTCAAGCTCTTTCAACCAATAGCTAACTTTTTAAACCTCCAGAATATCTTTTATGTTTTTCCACCTTTCTATTCTTATTGCCACTCCACTCAAGCCTCTGTTCTAATTTTGGGTGGATTACTATGCTGGCCCTTCCCAGTACAGATCCTTTACTCACATCCACTAATTATACTTAAGTTCAGACTGGTTATGTTTCCTGGTCAGAAACTTTCAATAACTCTTATTTCCTACATACTAGGTTTGTCAACCTGGCATTTAAAATTCTCCATGTTTTGGCTCATTTCCTTTTTCATCTTTTATCTTTACTTTTCTTCTTTACCAAATGTCTTCCAGCCAGATTATATTAGTCACTATTCCTTGTGGTTACCAAATCCATTCTTCTGCTTTAAGCTTTTCCTTCTGCCTAGACACTAGAAAGACATTTCAATATGTCCAGATCCTACCTTAAGGTCTTAGCTCAAATGCTTTCCTCTCAAATAAGTTATATCTCCTCTTGAACAACTAAGGCAATAATCAGTATCTTTCTTATGGCACTTACCACTTTGCAGCAGGTATTGTAGTTACTTAGGCGGATTATCTTGACAGTGAGATGTTTGGGACAGGCTCCTTTTACATTTCATTTTTGTATTCCTTTCTCTACACCTAGTACACAGTGCCTTGCATATGCATGAATGGTGACTCCAGCAAAAACATACTGGTAATTGGCTAGAGTAATTCAACTGCTAGTTTTAAGGATCCCTGGGGCTGTGCGTTCAAATCCAGCAGACTAGACTTGTTTCTCTCAAGGTTTTTTTTTTTGTTTGTCTTTCTTTCTGGTTTCTCTGTAAAGAAAACCCATATTCTTCCCCACAGAATTGCACATTGTAACTTAACTACTGTCCCTCCCTCCCCCCAAAGTGACTGACATTACAGGCTCTATTAACATAAGTAGGATACCTAGATTCAGAGGTGGTAGTTCTACCGCACTCTGCATTGCCCATGTCAATGATCATCACATTTTAAGACAGATGTTGACATGTGATAGATATCCAGAGAAAGGAGTTAGAATTATTAGAGGTTCAGTAATATTGGTCTATCCATCCATCTGACACATTTTCACAAACATGTACTATATGCCTGGCACTGCTTACAAAACTTAAGTCTCTGCCCTCAGAGGGCATATGTTCTAATGGGGCTGGGGGTAGCTACCCCAACAAATACAGTATATATGGAGAAATGGACACATAGTACCGTATACAATACACGAAGGAGAAAAATAAAGCAGGAGAAAGAAGGTAGAAGGTGGTGAGGAGGTGTCATGTGATAGTTGAACAGGGACTGAAGGATGTTAGTGAGAAATGCAATTGTCTGGGGGAAGTTTCCAGATGGAGGAAATGGTAAGCACAAAAGCCCTGGGATGGGATCAAGTCTAGTGTTTGGATAATAACACAGATGAACACGGAGGTGGGTGGTAAGCTGTAGAAATGGGGACTTCAGATCACATAGGACAATGAAAGTCTTCAACTTTTACTCTGATATGGGAAGCCACTTGGGGATTTTGACCAGGGAGCAGATAAAGGGAAGCCAATTAGCTGGCTATTACAGTTCAAGTGAAAGATAATGGTGGCTTGGCTAGAGTGGGAGAATAGATGAAAAATGGCTGGATTCTGAACATGTTTTGGTAAAGATGTCAGGATTTGCTGATAGACTGGAAGTGGGTTAGAGAGGGATTAATAATTAGTTGAGCAACTGGAAGGAATGGATTTGCCATGATTAAGATAGTAGAAGACTTGGGAGAACTGAGGTGGGAAAGGGGGAAAAGATATGCCTCATAGATCTAGATATATAATAGAACTGGGAAGAAATAGTTTTAGGAGGAAGGCAGAGGGAAGAGAGTTCTATAAAGAATAAATCCATCTCAAAATGGATAGGGCTTTCCTTATGGCTATCACTAAGTAACCAATAAGTTTCAGGTATATCTGCTCCATATGAGAACATAGAAGGAACTATGATTTATAAGGATTCCTCTAACTCAAGATTCTAATCACACTCAATATACATACATGTTTTATCCTTCCTTCATCCATATCATATAAGAAAATACAGGAAATTCCCTGGAGGTTCAGTGGCTAGGACTCTGCGCTCTCACTGCCGAGAGCTTGGGTTCAATCACCGGTCAGGGAACTAAGATTCTACAAGCCGTGCAGCGCGGCCAAAAAAAAAAAAAAGACAGGTAAATCTAATATTTGGTATCAAATTTTATCTTTTTACTTTCTATTATTTCAAAAAATCAACTTAAAGTTTCAAGAATTATTTAAATTCGTACCTGACAATCTACCTTCCAATCAGAATGAAAGTTCCAGAACAGGAATCTTATATCTTATTCCAATGCTGAGGACATAGTAGGCACTCTATGTGAATAAACAAATGGAAATTTATAGTTTCAAGGCTTTTGAAAGAGATTGCCAAAATGTCCCCTAAAATTGTAGTACCAATTCACATTCCATTCACCAAGAATATGACAGGACTTATTTCCCCACAATGTTGCCAATACTGATAATTGTTTTAACTATTGATACTATGAAAGGTGATACTCAGCATTTCGTAGTTTTTACCTGTACTTTTTTTTTTTTTTGCGGTATGCGGGCCTCTCACTGTTATGGCCTCTCCCGTTGCGGAGCACAGGCTCCGGACGCGCAGGCTCAGCGGCCATGGCTCACCGGCCTAGCCACTCCGCGGCATGTGGGATCTTCCCGGACCGGGTCACGAACCCGTGTCCCCTGCATCGGCAGGCGGACTCTCAACCACTGAGCCACCAGGGAAGCCCTACCTGTACTTTTTATAACTAATGATTAGCACTTTTCATGCTTTATTAGCCACCTATATTTTTATTTTTTGGAATTACATTTTAATGTATTGTGCCCATTTTTCAGACGTTCTTTTTTCTTATCAACTGAAATGAGCTCTTCAATTATTGGACATCAAAACCCTGTCATATGTTGCAAACATTTTCATCTTCTGCCATACAAAAATTAAAAACATGCAAATTTCCTTTATTGCTGCTTTAAATCATTCTGCAAACCACATCCCACTCAATATATAATGAATTCCTGATTATACGTGCATAAGGAAATGTACTATTATGTGTGTGGGTACCAAATAAAAAACCCCCAAACATCCTATTTTCAGGGATATGACAATGATGAAAGTGTGTTGGACATGCTTGTAAGGGAGTAAGCGCAGTAACTGCTGTAATAGTGGTGGTTTGCTGTGTTCTTATGAGGGAGAGAGTATCTCCTCCTTGAGAGATTCAGATAAGCTTTAAGAAAGTTAAAAAATAAATTAGGCAGAGAGGTAGGATTTGCAGTGGGGAGGTGTAGGAAACAGAAAAACAAACAAACAATGCACGTTCAGGAAACGGCGAATAATCCAGTGTGGGTTGGACAATTTTGAAGGAAAATAGTATTTGTAAAAGTAAACCTGCTGGACTGTTTTCTGAATACTTTCCTTCCATTATGTGGTCTGTAGCTGAATTCCCTTAGTCCAGAAGCTTACTAAGTATATTACAATCCTTGGAAAATGAAGCAGAAGCTGCACAAAAGGTGATTTTCATTATCATACCTCTGAACACTGTACTTTCCCGCTTTGGGTTACACACAACTAAACTGGTTGACTAATGCTATATAATTTAAAAGCATGGTCTGCACTTCTCTTTGAGTTTTCTAATCTTATCAGAGTAGATGATATTAAAGGTCCCTTCAGGGTTAAAACTTCTACAGAAATCATAGATTCCAGGAAGTATTCAATCTTATTTTGATTCCAGATAAACATTCTTAGCTTACCTTACACCCTAAATATGGGGAACTCACTGTGAAGGCCTCGGCACAGGCAGCTTCAAAGACGCAAAGCACACTATTCTAACATTATATACACTGTATGTAGAATGGGTCATCTTTGCACAGTAAGATAAGGCGTGGCATTACTGATGTTGATTTTCTCATTCATAAATATGGAAAACTTAAAATATAACCTGAGGGTTTAGTCCCCCCCCAAGCTCATTTAAACCAGACATCTGCAAAAATATTTTGTGAATTGTGTTCTAAGTTCTAATAACCAAATAACTTATGGGATCCAGGCTTATGAGTAAATGTTGTATAGTCAGCACAGAATAATGTAACTACGGTTTTAAAAAGTATAAAGCCCTACATATTCTTAAAGGTTGTGAGTGAAAAAAACAAAGTATACATATTTAGCTAACCTCAGATTGAGTAAGTTAGTAAATTATTTAGATCAGAAAAGAATAATTAAGTTGATGACACAAATTCAAACTCAAGTAGTTTTGACTATTAAGGTAATAGTCTATCATTTGAAACCTTAGCAGCAAACATAAGATACACATAGGTTAAACACATTTTTCCCATCTGTTAAATATATATGCATATAAATATATTCATATCCTTCAGTAAACTGAAAAGAGCACAAAACTAGAGAACAGATCCTTTCCATATTCAACTTATTTGACCTGCAAATAACATTCTTTCCAGCTTTCAACATACATACTAATTTCTTACTTAGCCTTTACACAATTCAACCTGTATTATTTCAGTGTTAATACTAGCTGCATTAATTTGTTAAACAGGGACATCATTATAAGGGGACTTAGGAATTTGTTCTCGGGCAGAAAATGAGAACTGAACAGTGATTTCATCACCTTAAACTGAATTGTTCCTTAGCATCCCTTAATGATAATGTATGGCAGATCATTAACCATAAAGTACATTCTAGGACTTAAAGGACATAAACGTAGTTCAAAGTCCTTTGACAAAATCATACCATTCTCATCACCTTTGAAAATAAACACTTAGAATTCTTGTATACACCTTAGATCCTGTTTGAACATTCCATTCAATTTATTGGAATTTTTTAAAAAAATGCTGCATTACAAATACAATACAGAATGAAGAAAAAAGGCTGAATTTTATTTAAAGCAATTATCAGTTTAATAGCATCAGTAAAAAAATGGTACTTTTAGTCATGGCATGAAATACACATAAAATCTAGCTATTTTCCAATTATTCTTTGAGCATTTTCAAGCTGGAAAATACATTATAAAAAACTGAAAGATGCTGCCTTGTTTACTCATTGAGTGCTTTTGACACTAAAAATAAGAGAGAGTTTCATACCACAGTTATAACCACTGGGACTCAAGAATCATTAAAAGATAAGATTGAAAAGAGTCAGATGACTCATTTGTCCAAAATTTGTAAAATTCCTTGTTTCCCAATAAAAGTTAAACCGAAACCCCGAATTTTCTCTAGAGCAATCTTCCAGTGTGTCAACATGTGTGCTCTCTTGGCTAGATGTTTGCTAGAGATTAGCAGGAATAGCTATTGTCTTCTGGCAAAGAGGTAAAACCAAACTGCCTAACTCTTTCTGTCAGCTGGGTTGCCCTCTACTGGACTATGCAAGGTAATAAAGCCAGAAGGTCAATGCAACTTTGTTTCACAAGGTAACACTGTAGATAGAAATGTAAATGAGAAAAGGCAAAACACATACCTCAAACAAATTGCACTCCCCTGAATAAGCCCCAAAAGAATCCTTTAGTAAACTGACTTTTATGGTGGGGGGGAATCAGCAGAGTGCTAATTTTTCAAGTAAACAGTTTCAGTCATTTTGAGAAGTGGTACAAAAGCAGCTTTATATAATCTTAGTCTCCTTTTCAACACTTTGGAGGCAGCTCTGGAGCAATAGTTGTAGTAATGGGTAAACCCTAATGTCAATCTTTTATGCTGATTTGTGTTTTAATACAAATCACATTTTTGTGAGTCCATCTACTCTGTGGATATTTTAAATGTATAGACATGGGTCACAGTAGATGCATGCTGAAGAGATCACATCCACAAGTCTCTTGCCACAAGATCAAAACTTTTCAGAGCTGTTTGCTTTGTGAAGATTCATTTTAAGTTATCAATATCTTTTCCTCTGTAGCTCATCCCCATGCCTGAGATTTGCAGTAATGCAGGACCAGTTTACCATCACTGCCAAAACACTACAAAAAGAAAAACGGCAATAAATTAAACTCAATTTTTGTTATTCTTAGATGAAACTAAGAAAAAAAATGTTATACTGATCATAAACATCCTCATACATGTACATGTATCTATAAGGCTAGTTCTTTCAACAGATGCAAGCTACTATTGGACACATATTAGTAATCATAAATGTTTAATAAAACTTGTCCTTTAAGCACCGTCAGCATAGATAAGCAGACATTTTAACCTTGTCCCTTCTCTACATCCGACTATAATGTATGTACTATTTTCTAGTAATTGTGCTGTAAGGATGCTGAATAAAGTCATTCCTACATAGTCTCCTTTTCAATTTCTTGGAGGGAGATCTGGATTACTGATTATAAAAACAATGTAGAAGATACTACATGTAGGTAAAAAAGGAGATCTTACTTTCTGGTCATATTTCATAGTCATCTTCTGTTTGTGTTATTCATCATTTAATTCTTCAATCACTGTATAATCTATTGAGATCCAACTAAGTTCAAGGTGTTAGAGATATAACAGAGAACAAGAAAGTAATCTCTTTTCTTGATAGACAATTAAGAATGGCTTATCATCTCTTTAAATGATGTGAGTTAGTGATCATACTATACACAGATGAGCATATTCCATGAAGAAAATAAAGCAGTAATGTTTTACCTCATAGAGGGTTCCAACTTCCTGGTCTGGGGAGGGGGCAAAGGACTGATTCACATAAATAAACTGCAAGAAAGAAGAAAATTATGGTGATTCAGTTTTAATGGTATCCAGATTAATCTGCATTTTTCTGGGTGCCAATCAGCCAGCTATTTCAAATTATTTGTCTTCAGAACTGAAGAAAGCTTCCCTAAACCCCTTCTTTCTAATTCTCATAAATTAGTCGATTAGTGAGATCTTTATGAAGAGCATGTCTTTCCTCTGGAGGAATAACAGAATTTTTGTTCCCAGCTTTTTATAACTAAGAAACTTTTGTTTTTACAAACAGCTTTTGAAGGTTTATCCAAGAAATTACATTAGTAAAAATATCAAGTTTCTCATTTATTCATAATTAAAGACAGAATTTCTCCTAACAAAATTTTACACACACAGCCTCAAATAAAAACATCTAATAATTGAGATAGTTGGTGCATTTTTCTTGAGTAAATGACATGCACGGTTGGAGGTTTTTGACCATTACCACCTCTGAAAACTCAGGCTGGGTGAGACCTCTGTAAAGTCACTTGCAGCCAAATGAAGTAGCAAAAATGTAGCATAATTGAAACCTAATGTCCTTACAACCTTGTTTATTAAAGAATTCATTGTTCAATGTTTCAGTTTAGTCTGTTTCTACTGAAACATTTTTAGTACCTAAAAAATTCCTGAAGATACTGAAACAAAAGATCAGTGTCCAAGTGACTTCTGATAGTTTTCTTTTTAGAAAGCAAAACATTACTTGCAGGTTAACATATTCAATTTTCCTTGTCTACAATCAAATTTTAAGACAAATTTCCTGGGCTTCACATAGACCTTAAAAGTATCTATCAGAATAGTTAGGTGATAGATACTATTTGGGACATCAGCTAGAACAAGAATAAATATCACTTATATTTCTCCTTCAGGCAATACAGTGCAGTAATTCAGAGTAGGGGCTCTACTGAGATCTAATTTCGGCTATAAATACAAATAACTTTTCTCAAACTGTGTCCTTGTTTGTAAATATAGAAAATAACAGGACCTATACTTCTTGAAGCTGCTGGGAAAAATAAAACGAGACAGTACACATCAAGTGTAAGTGCTTGATATACATACTCAATAGACATTAGTTAGACTTATTAAATTATTTAAAAAAGTTCATGCTGGTGGCGCTTCCCTGGTGGCGCAGTGGTTGACAGTCCGCCTGCCGATGCAGGGGACACGGGTTTGTGCCCCGGTCCGGGAGGATTCCACATGCCACAGAGCGGCTGGGCCCGTGAGCCATGGCCCTGGGCATGCGTGTCCGGAGTCTGTGCTCCGCAACAGGAGAGGCCACAACAGTGAGAGGCCCGCGTACCGCAAAAAAAAAAAAAGTTCATGCTTAAATATCAACTCATTATTAAGGCTGAGTAAGGTTCTAACATAATTTCAGAAACAACTGAAATCAGTGTGCATTTTAATGTGAATTTCCTGTGATAAGGATATAATAATTTGTGTTTAGCTCCTGACAGTTTAACTATGAGTGAACATAGATTTTACTCTTTGGAACATTTTAAATTAGGAAAAGGGCTCTGGACAACAATTTAGTTTATTTCAGCAAACAATCCCTGAGTGTCTATTATGTGCTAGGAAACGCACAAGGTGTGGAATTATGAAGATTAATATGATCTCTCCCCTCAATAAGCAAACATACCTGAATAGATAAGAATATAGATAGGGAAAATGCATCTGACAAGGTCTGTAGCACAAAGATGGGGCATTAGTTTAGCCTAGGCTTTTGGTCAGGAGAGGCTTTCTGGAAAAAAAAAATGAGGAACAAATTAGGACTTAACTAGGTGCAGAGAGTAATAATTAGGACTCTGCAGGCAAAAGAAACAAAAATAAGATGTGAGTGTTGAGGGGACAGTACAGCAGATACAGTAGAGAACTATAAGAACCTGATGGAATTCTGTAACAGGAGTTAGCAACTGAAAGTGACTTTAATTTAAAAAAAGTAATTAAGGTAGTTTAAATGGAAGTTCCATGGAGGTAAAAATTTCAAAATACAATCTTCAGCTAAATGCTAGAGCTTAGGAGGATAAAATTTTAAAGAATGATGATTTCTTTTTAAATCACCAGTCTTTATATAGATGTCTCTTTAGTTATTTTGGTTGTTATAAACTTGAGATTTTGTAGGGAGGGTTCATGGGAACAGCATTCTCTTGAGTTCTTGCACACTGCTAACAGTTTTGTGCCCTGATTAAATGTCAGTTTTGTAGTATATAAAATCCTTATCTCACACTTTCTTTGTATCTTTGCTGCTCAGCTTTGACGGTAACCTAATTTCCTAAGCCATGTCCTTTTTCCCCTAGATGTCCAAAGGATTTTTCTTTTTATTTCACATCCAGTAATCTTACCAGAATGTGTCTCGGTGATTATTACACTGGGTTGGTATTCTCAGGATCTTGGTACATTTTTTTAATACGTAGTTTCAAATCTTTTTAGAAGAAATTTCCCTTGAATTATAATTTTAAGTATTTGTTTTGTTCCTTTGCTTTGGTTTTCTTCTTCAGGGACTCCTATTTCTCTGTTTACTCTCCTTTGTTTATACTCAGTATTTGTCATTTTCTCAAATTCTTTTTACATTTCATTCTACCTCCCGTCCCATCCCCGAGCCTGAGCAACCAGATGCTGTTTAACATTTTTTTTAAGTTAAAAAAATTTTTATACAATTTTTAAAGGTCACTTTCCATTTACAGTTATTACTAAATATTGGCTATGTTCCCCACGTTGTACAACACATCCTTCAGCCTATCTTGCATCCTTCAGTCTGTATATCCCACTCCTCCACCCCCATATTGTCCCCCTACCTCCAAACTGGAAACCACTAGTTTGTTCCCTATATCTGTGAGTCTGCTTCTTTTCTGTTATATTCACTAGTTTGTTGTATTTTTTAGATTCCGTGTAAAGTTATATCACACAGTATTTGTCTTTCTCTAACTCATTTCACTTAGCATAATGCCCTCCAAGTCCATCTATGTTGCTGCAAACGGCAAAATTTCTCTTTTCTTATGGCTGAGTAATATTCCATTTGTGTGTGTGTGTGTGTGTGTGTGTGTGTGTGTGTACGTACACATCTTCTATGCATTTATCTGTTGATAGATACTTAGGTTGCTTCCATATCTTGGCAGCTGTAAATAATGCTGCTATGAACACAGGGGTGCATGTATCTTTTCAAACAAGTTTTTTTGTTTTCTTCAGATGTATACCCAGGAGTGGAATTGCTGGGTCATAAGGTAGTTCGATCTTTAGTTTTTTGAGAAACGTCCATATTGTTTTCCACAGTGGCTGCACCAATTTACATTCCTACCAACAGTATACAAGGGTTCCCTTTTCTCCACATCCTTGCCAACATTTGTTATTTGTGTTCTTTTTGATGACAGCCATTCTGACAGGTGTGAGGTGGTATCTCACTGTGGTTCTGATTTGCATTTCCCTGATGATTACTGATGTTGAGGATCTTTTCATGTGCCTGTTGGCCATCTGCACTTCCTCTTTGGAAAAATGTCTTTTCAGTTCTTCTGCCCACCTTACAATTGGGTTGTTTGTTTTTTTGATGTTGAGTTGTATGAGCTGTTTATATATGTTGGATATTAATCCCTTATTGGTCATACCATTTGCAAATATATTCTCCCATTCAGTAGGTTGTATTTTTGTTTTGTGGATGGTTTCCTTTGCTATGCAAAAGCTTTTAATTAGGTCCCATTTGTTTGTTTTTGCTTTTATTTCCTTTATTCTAGAAGACTGACCCAAAAAAATGTTGCTGCAATTTATGTCAAAGAGTGTTCTGCCTATGTTTTCCTCTAGGAATTTTATAGTATCCGGTCTTATATTTAGGTCTTTAATATATTTTAAGTTTATTTTTGTGTATGGTGTTAGTGAATGTTCTAATTTCATTCTTTTACATGTAGCTGTCCAGTTTTCCCAGCACCACCTACTGAAGACACTGTCTTTTCTCCATTGTATATTCTTGTCCCCTTTGTAGTAGACTGCTTGACATAAGTGCGTGGGTTTATTTCTGGGCTCTCTATCCTGTTCCATTGATCTATGTATCTGTTTTTGTGCAATACCATACTGTTTTGATGACTGTAGCTTCACAGTATAGTCTGAAGGCAGGGAGTGTGATTCCTCCAGCTCTGTTCTTCTTTCTCAAGGTTGTTTTGGCTATTCAAGGTCTTTTATGTTTCCATATAAAATTTAAAAATATTTGTTTTAGTTCTGTGAAAAATGCCATTGGAAATTTTACAGAGATTGCATTGACTCTGTAGATTGCCTTGGGTAGCATAGTCATTTTAACAACACTGATTATTCCAATCCAAGAACACAGTATATCTTTCTGTTTGTGTTGTCTTCAATTTATTTCATTGGTTTCTTATAGTTTTCAGAGTATAGGTCTTTTACCTCCTTAGGTATCTTTATTCCTAGGTATATCTTTTTGATTTTGAAAATTCTTCTTTTTTCCTTCTATTTTTCTTCAGCCATTACCTGCTGTTTATTTGCTCTTATATTCCATCTAGTTTAGTCTCCATTTCTGAAATTTAACCTGTAATTCTTTTCCTGAGCTCTGTCACTTCGAGTTTTACTATTGCTGATTTATGTTGTTCTTTCGTGTCTTGTATCATCTTTCTTTTGACACTTGTTTTGACATAATAAATCAGTTACTGACCTGCGTGTAAGCACATTTTTCTCTGGCATGCTTTCATTGTCTTTAGGGATGTTACTCTGTTTATTTTGCTTCCTTATAACACTGTGCAGGATTTAACCTTGATACTTCTCTGTTGCTTACTTGTATATGAAATCAGTTTTCCTCAACTTTTAGAATGAAATGAGTTAGTGTAGTTTTGCTAACTCCACAGTGCTCCCTCTACTGTTGTTTTTTGTATAGTGTTGAACAATATTATTCTTTATTTTTATTATTCTTTATTTCTTTATTTTTCTTATTTTTATTATTGCTTTCTTTATTTTTATTTTATTTTTATTTCTTTCTTTATTTTTATTATTATTATTTTTTTTGCGGTAGATGGGCCTCTCACTGTTGTGGCCTCTCGTGTTACGGAACACAGGCTCTGGACACGCAGGCTCAGCAGCCATGGTTCATGGGCCCAGCCGCTCCGCGGCATGTGGGATCTTCCCAGACTGGGGCACAAACCTGCGTCCCCTGCATCGGCAGGGGGACTCTCAACCACTGCGCCACCAAGGAAGCCCCTCTTTCTTTGTTTTAACAATTAACATTTTATTTATTTATGGCTGCACTGGGTCTTCGTTGCTGCACGTGGGCTTTCTCTAGTTGCGGAGTACAGGCTCTAGGCATGCGGGCTTCAGTAGTTATGGCGCGTGGCCTCAGTAGTTGTGGCTCACAAGCTCTAGAGCACAGGCTCAGTAGTTGTGGTGCATGGGCTTAGTTGCTCTGTGGCATGTGGGATCTTTCCGGACCAGGGCTCAAAGCCATGTCCCCTGCACTGGCAGGAGGATTCTTAACCACTGCGCCACCAGGGAAGTGCCGGAGGTCTGCTTTCTGAGCTTTCCAGGTTGTTCCTCTCCATTTTGACCTGGTCCTTCTTTTTCCTTCCTTTCCCTGCTTAAATGTGTTTCACTTCCAGAAGTTCCTCTTCAGTGTGGGATCTTGTCTTGGAAGGGAGCCTGAGTCTGTTTTGAGAGTTCTCAGGGGCTAGACTGCTCCAGTCCCTTAAGTCCTCCTTATGCAGATATATTGTAATCGCCTGCTATTGGAGAGAATCAAACACTCTCAATTTCAGCTACTATTCTTAAATTAGCCCACTGTACTTTCCAGTGAATATCTGTTAGCTACTTCCAGGTTCTCCCTTTCTCAGTGCTATCAGATGCCAATCCTACTGTTTATTTTTTTTCAGCACTTTTGCTAACACGACGCAGATCCTGTGGTCATTGGTGGGTATTCCCACCAACTTGAATCTTAGGTTTCAGGATACTTGTCATCTAAGTTCTGTTATAACTATACTGATGATGGGGTTTTGGTTTTGCTTTCTAGTTGACTACATTTTTGTGGGAATTCATGCCTTCTGACACCACTGCTATCTTCCTAGAATCCCCAGCATTACTTTTTCTTTTGACATTCATTTTGTGAAAATAAGGTAGGGTACAGCTCTATGAAGCCAGAAGATGTGAGTTCTAGTTTAATCAGGAAAAGTGACAAAAAGACTACTTTTGTTTATGTTTCCTATTGCTTAAATGGGAAGAGATAATCAGATTTGCTACAAAGCTTTAAAGTTGGACCATGTGAAATTGCTAAGTTTTTTTTGGTTAAAATGATTGATTGATGGCAGTTTTACATGGTTCAACCTAATATATATTGACATCAACCAAGTCCTTTCAGATTACTGAATACAAGCAATACAAAATGTCAAAACTCTAACATTAACATAGAACACAGCATTCTTTCACCTTTTCTTCTATCCACAAATTTCTAAAAGTAATGCCTTAATTACTTGGTACTCCTCTGGTTACCTACCTCTCCAACTCTTCATGGTAGACAGTTAGTAGAGATAACCTCTGCTCATTTCTCTTAAGTGTATGTCCTCATTACCCTAACTTTTCCATTTAGACTTGGACTCTAGGCAAGGTCCTCTGCTCCTCAGGGGTTAGCTACCATATGCAAGTGGATGACACTATAATATCCTTGCCCATCTCTGAAATTTAATTAAATTCTATATAGCACTCTTATAAAACAGATCTTTTCTCATTCCGAGTGATCACAAACAGAGATGTTCACCTGTAAAACTCAAAAATCCCCATCACTTTTCCCTTACAACTTCCTTTGGAGGAATCCCTGGTTCTATGCTATCCTTACCTCAAATAACTTCTAGTGATTAACCTATCTTGCACTTACTTTTGTACCCATGACATGACACTTTTGTGAAAGCCACTTACAACCAAAACCTTAGATCAGAGTTGTTTCCAACTCTTCATTGACAAAAAGAAATAAATTCCAACACACCTCACTTTCATAAATAATAAATTCCAACACACCTCACTTTCATAAATAATCACCCAATCCTTACACATAACTGTATTTAAAAAATACTTAGTGATTCTTCAATTATCTATCCACATATACATTACCTGAGTTAACAATGACCAAGATTGTGGTCTGGAGATAAAGGCGTTCTATATATTAACATAACATGTGACAAAATGTCAAATACATGTAGACATTTAAATTTCTGTGGCCAAATACCAAATTAAGGGGCTTCCCTGGTGGCGCAGTGGTTTAGAGTCCGCCTGCCGATGCAGGGGACACGGGTTCGTGCCCTGGTCCAGGAGGATCCTACATGCTGCGGAGCGGCTGGGCCTGTGAGCCATGGCCACTGAACCTGCGCGTCCGGAGCCTGTGCTCCGCAACAGGAGAGGCCACAACAGTGAGAGGCCCATGTACCGCAAGAAAAAAAAAAAAGAAAAAAAAACCAAATTAAAAACCTGTGGCATTTAAAATTTTAATCCTAACAACTCACCATGAAATGCTTAACACGTATCATAATATGAAATAAGTACACCTGAACCTTAAAAACGAGGGGGTTGGGGCGCCCACACTGCACAGTCAAAAATCTGTGTATACAAGGCAGATTCAACCAACTGCAGGTTGTGTAGTAGTATAGTATGTATTTACTAAAAAAATCCACGGATAAGTGGACTGCTACAGTTCAAACTCATGTTGTTCAAGGGTCAACTGTATACCTCTTAGTTCTTCCACAGCACATGGCAAAGGTATACTGATTACCTTGAGAATGGGAAGGAAGCAACATTAATACCAAAACAAAGAAAACCCCAAAACCTTCTATACCGATATTCTATGATAGATCTTTCTGCATGGGCATTCAGTGACTTTTTGAGGAAAACAACCAATACGGTAGGTTAAAAAAAAAAAAGTCAGTCCACATTTAAAAGCAAATCTAAAATTCATTTCTTTTCAGGGTTCTCCAGAGAATCCTTCAATAAAGCACGGAAATTCCACTAACAAAAGAAATAAAAGGACATTACTGAAGTAACATATGTGGTTCCATATATATTTCTACATACAACAGTTATTCATTGTTGCCTAGGAACTACAGTACCCCCTCCATATCTATGGGTTCTGCATCCTCCCTCGGATTCATCCAAATGTGATGGAAAATATTTGGAGAAAAAAATTCCAGAAAGTTCCAAAAAGCAAAACTTTAATTTGCCGTGTACCAGCAACTATTTATGTAGCATTTACATTGTGTTAGGTATCATAAATGATCTAGAAATGATTTAAAGTATAAGGGAGAATGTGTACAGATTATATGCAAATATGCCATTTTATATAAGGAACCTGAGCATCTGTAAAGGATGCTCCTGAAATCCCCCTTGAATACTGAGAGACAAATGTTTTGTGAATTTTTGTAGGGAAATGATCACCATTGTTTTCTTACCAACTGTTCTGAAGCCACCAGTTTAAGGAACTTTTTGATGAAGTCAATGAGTCCCTGGATGGTTCGGGTTCGCTCTACAGCCCATTTCTTTGTTTTCATTATAGGAGTGTCTCCCACAGCCTTTAGCAGGATGTCAACTGTAAAGGAAAAAAAAATACAGTTGACACAATCAAAACAGGAATTAGGGGCATCAATGTCCACACAGTCGAAAATCCACCTATAACTTTACACTCAGCCCTCTGGATCCACAGTTCTATATTGCGGATTCAACCTACAACGGATTATGTAGTATTCTAGTACGTATTTATTGATAACAGTCCATGTGTAAGTAGACCTGCTTAGTTCAAACCCATGTTGTTCAATGGTAAACTATACTAACAAGTACACTGAAACATCTAACGAGAATGTGATATAAAATACTTCAGAAAAGTTAAACTTTCAATCAACATACAGTTTATGTATTTATGACACTGGAGGTATGCCTGAGATGACAAATGGAAGATATGAAGAGATTCACTTAGAAGAATTTCACCTTCATCAAAACATTTATTTTTATTGGAAAAAAAAAAGGTAAACCTAAATTTCCAACAAAGATGTTTAGCGGAGATTGGTTAAGTAAAGGATATTATACTCTATGGTAGGATGTATATACTGTAGTAAAGATATAAAGCACACACTCTGAACTCCCTGGGTTCAAAATCCTGGCTCTGCCACTTGCTAGGTATGTACACATATATATAGATAAGCTCTTTAACCTCTCTGTACCACAGTTTATTCACTTGTAAAATGAGGATAATAGCAGCAACCTGATAAGACTATTATGAAGATTAAGTGAATACATAAAAGTGTTTAGAACAGTACCAGATCATAACTCGCTTATTAAACCTTAAGATAATTTAGCTACCATTAAAGATACTATAAAAGCATATTTAATAGTATGAAAAAATTATCAAAAAATACTAAATATAAAGCAGCATAAGATTTCAATTTCATTAAAACCATCACAGGCACATATTCACATAAATGTGGAATATGCACCAAAATGATATTTCCCAGTAGGGATATTATAGGTGATAATCACTTGATTTTACTTGTGCTTTTTGTAACCACCAAGTTTTCTACAATAAACTTTTAAATAAAGGAAAACAATAAAAATTATTAAAAAGAAAATAGAAAAACTAGGGGCCAAAAAGGTTTCTGAGAAATCAGAGGTTTCAATAATTCAAAATACAAAGATGCAAACAGAAAGACTATGAATCTATCTCCTGAAGTTACTTCATCAAAAAGAATTAGAAAATATAAAGAACAACCAAATGGAATTGAAGAATACAATAACTGAAGAGAAAAGTGCACTAGAAGGAATCAACATTAAACTAAATGAGGCAGAAGAATGTATTAGTTCTGACAAAATACTGAAAATCACTGCCATCAAACAGAATAAAGAAAATAGAATGAAAAGAAATGAGGACAGTTTAAGAGACTTCTGGGACAACATCAAATGTGGTAATATTCACATTATATCCCAGAAGGAGAAGAGAGAGAGATCGGGCCTGAGAAAATACTTGAAGAGATAATAGCTGAAAATTTCCCTAACCTAGGGAAGCAGTCACCCAAGTCCAGGAAGTGCAGAGTCTCATACAGGATTGACCCACAGAGAAATACATCATGATACATTGTAATCAAAATGACAAAAATTAAAGGTAAAGAGAAAATATCAAAAGCAATATACAAGGGAACTCCCATTAGGCTATCAGCTGATTTTTCAGCAGAAACTCTTCATGTCAGAAGGGAGTGGCATGATATACTTAAAGTGATGAAAGAGAAAAACTTACAACCAAGAACACTCTACCCACCAAGGCTCTTGTTCAGATTTGATGGAGAAATCAAAAGCTTTACAGACAAGCAAAAGCTAGAAGAATTCAGCACCACCAAACCAGCTTTATAACAAATGCTAAAAGAACTTCTGTAGGTGGAAAATAAAAGGCCACAACTAGAAATGAGAAAATTATGATATGGAAAAGCTCACTGGTAAAGGCAAACATATAATAAAGGCAGGAAATCAGCCACGCACAAAGTTAGTAGGGAAGTTAAAAGACAAAATTCGTAAAATCATCTATATCCATAATAGTCAGTTAAAGGATACACAAAACAATTAGATGTAAAATATAGTATCAAAACAGTAATCATGATAGGAGAAGAGTACAAATGCAGGGTATCTAAAGTGCATTTGAAATTAAGAGATCAGCAACTTAAAACAAGCACGTACAGATATAGGCTCCTCATACAAAAACCTCATGTTAACTGCAAAACAAAAATCTATAATAGATACACAAAAAAGAAAAATGAATCCAAACATAATACTAAAGACAGTCGTCAAATCATAAGAGAAGAGAATAAAAGGGGGAAAAAAAGACCTACAAAGATAAATCCAAAATAATTAACAAAATGGCAATAGGAACATACATATCAATAATTACCTTAAGTGAAAACAGACTAAATGCTCCAACCAAAGATAGACTGGCTGAATGGATACAAAAACAAGACCTACCTACCTTGCTGCCTACCAGAGACACATTTCGGACCTAGACACACATACAGACAGAAAGTGTGGAGATGGAAAAAAGGTGTTCCACACAAATGGAACTCTAAAGAAAGCTGCAGTTGCAATATTTATATCAGACAAAATAGACTTTTAAATAAAGACTGTTACAAGAGACAAAGAAGGACACTATATAATAATGAAAGGATCAATCGAAGAAGATATAACAATTGTAAATATATATGCACCCAACACAGGAGCACCTCAATATATAAGGCAAATGTTAACAAACATAAAATGAGTAACTGACAGTAACACAACAATAGTGGGGGACTTTAACACCCCACTTACAACAATGGACAGATTATCCAGACAGAAAATCAATAAGGAAATACAGGCCTTAAACAACACATTAGGTTAGACAGTCTTAACTGATAGTTATAGAGCATTCCAACCGAAAGCAGCAGAATACACATTCTTTTCAAGTACACATGGAACATTCTCTAGGATAGATCACATGCTGCAACACAAAGCTAGCCTTGGTAAATTTAAGAAAACTGAATTCATATCAAGCATCTTCTCCGACCACAACATTACCAGGCTAGAAATCAACTACTAGAAAAAAACTGCAAAAAACACAAACACGTGGAAGCTAAACAATATGCTACTAAACAACCAATGGCTCACTGAAGAAATCAAAGAGGTAATTAAAAATACCCAGAGACAAATGAAACCAAACACACAATGATCTAAAACCTGTGGAACACAGCAAAAGCAGTTCTAAAAGGAAAGTTCATAGTGATACAAGCTTACCTCAGGAAAGAAGAAAAATCTCAGACAACTTAACCTTACATCTAAAGCAACTAGAGAAAGAACAAACAAAACCCAAAGTTAGTAGGACGAAAGAAATCATAAAGATTAGAGCAGAAATAAATGAAACAGAGACGAAGAAAACAACAGAAAAGATCAAAGAAACTAAAACCTGGTTCTTTGAAAAGATAAACAAAATTGATAAACCTTTAGTCAGACTCATCAAGAAAAAAAGGGAGAGGGCCCAAATTAATAAAATCAGAAATGAAAAAGTACAAGTTACAACAGACACCACAGAAATACAAAGGATCATAAGAGACTACTCTGAGCGACTATATGCCAATAAAATGGACAACCTAGAAGAAATGGATAAATTCTTAGAAAGTTACAATCTTCCAAGACTGAACCAGGAAGGAATAGAAAATATGAACAGACCAATTACCAATACTAAAATTGAATCAGTAATTTAAAAACTGCCAATAAACAGAAGTCCAGGACCAGATGGCTTCACAGGTGAATTCTACCAAATACTTAGAGAATAATTAACATGTATCCTTCTGAAACTATTCCAAAAAATTTCAGAGGAAGGAACACTTTCTAACTCATTCTATGAGGCCATCATCACCCTGATACCAAAACCAGAAAAAGACATCACAAAAAAAGAAAATTGTAGGCCAGTATCACCAATGAACATAGATGCAAAAGTCCTCAACAAAATACTAGCAAACTGATCCCTACAATACATGAAAAGGATCACACATCATGATCAAGTGGGATTTATCCCAGGGATGTAAGGAGTTTTCAATATCTGCAAATCAATCAATGTGATACAAAACTACTAGAACTCTTCAATGAATTTGGTTAAGTTGTTCAACACAAAATTAATGTACAGTAATCTGTTGCATTTCCTTTTTTTTAGGCTGCACTGTGAGGGATATGGGATCTTAGTTCCCTGGCCAGGGATCAAACTTGTGCTCCTGCACTGGGAGTGCAGAGTCTTAACCACTGGACCACCAGGGAAGTCCCATCTGTTGCATTTCTACACACTAACAAAATATCAGAAAGAGAAATCAAGGAAATAATCTCATTTACCATTGCATGAAAAAGAATAAATTACCTAGGAATAAACATACCTAAGGAGGCAAAAGACCTGTATTCCAAAAACTGTAAGACACTGATGAAAGAAATTGAAGACAACACAGATAGAAAGATATACTGTGTTCTTGGATTGGAATAATCAGTGTTGTTAAAATGACTATGCTACCCAAGGCAATCTACAGATTCAACGCAATCTCTATAAAATTTCCAATGGCATTTTTCACAGAATTAAAACAAATATTTTTAAATTTTATATGGAAACATAAAAGACCTTGAATAGCCAAAACAATCTTGAGAAAGAAGAACAGAGCTGGAGGAATCACACTCCCTGCCTTCAGACTATACTGTGAAGCTACAGTCATCAAAACAGTACAGTACTGGCACAAAAACAGATACATAGATCAATGCAACAGGATAGAGAGCCCAGAAATAAACCCAACGCACTTATGGTCAAGCAGTCTACTACAAAGGGGACAAGAATATACAATGGAGAAAAGACAGTGTCTTCAGTAGGTGGTGCTGGGAAAACTGGACAGCTACATGTAAAAGAATGAAATTAGAACATGCACTAACACCATACACAAAAATAAACTCAAAATATATTAAAGACCTAAATGTAAGACCGGATACTATAAAATTCCTAGACGAAAACACAGGCAGAACACTCTTGAAAATAAATTGCAGCAATATATATATATATATATATATATATATATTTTTTTTGGATTAGTGTCCTAGAGTTATGGAAATAAAAGTAAATGTAAACAAATGGTACCTAATGAAAGTTAAAAGCTTTGGCACAGTGAAAGAAACCATAAACAAAATGAAAAGACTGGGAGAAAATATTTGCAAATGATGCAACAGACAAGGGATTAATTTCCAAAATATACAAAGAGCTCTTACAGCTTAATATCAAAAAACAAACAACCCAAACAAAAAATGGGCAGAAGTCCTAAACAGACATTTCTCCAAAGAAGATATAGACAGCCAAAAGACACAGGAAAGATGCTGAATATTGTTAATTATTAGAGAAATGCAAATCAAAACTACAATGAAATATCACCTCACACCAGTCAGAATGGCCATCATTTAAAAGTCTACAAATAATAAACGCTGGAGAGGGTGTGGAGAAAAAGGAAGCCTCCTACACTGTTGGTGGGAATGTAAATTGCAGCCACTATGGAGAACAGTATGGAGGTTCCTTAAAAAACTAAAAACTAAAAATAGAGTTACCATAAAACCCTGCAATCCCACTCCTGGCCATATATCTGGAGAAAACCATGATCGAAAAGATATATGCACCCGAATGTTCATACCAGTACTATTTACAATAGCCAAGGCGTGGAAGAAACCTAAGTGTCCATCAACAGATGAATGGGTAAAGAGGATGTGGAATATCATTCAGCCATAAAAAGAATGAAATAATGCCACTGGCAGCAACATGGATGGACCTAGAGATCATCATATTAAGTGAAGTCAGAGAAAAACAATTACCACATGATATTACTTATATGCGGAATCTAAAAAATGGTACATATGAACTCATTTACAAAACAGAAATAGAGTCACAAACAGAAAACAAACTTATGGGGGGGATGCGGGGATAGATTAGGAGTTTGGTATTTATATATACACACTACTATATATAAAATAGGTAAACGACAAGGACCTGCTTATAGCACAGAGAACTATACTCACTATCTTGTAATAACGTAAAATGGAAAAGAATCTGATTAAGAAAATATACATATATGTATAACTGAATCACTTTGCTGTACACTTGAAACTAACACAACATTGTAAATTAACTATACTTCAATTTAAAAAAATTTAAAAAAAAGACATCCACAATCAAAGGAAACATCGAAAGCAGAGGTGTTCTGCTGCCCCCTAAAGTCAACTCTATTCTATTACAACCTTCCTGTCCCATTCCTTGGTATTAAAAATTGGGTCCCAATGAGGTTACTGAGATCAATTTACTGAAGTTTACCCCTGGAATGAAGCCATCTAGAACACATAATGCACAGTTTATCTTCCTACTAAAGTTTATCTCCCTTCTTCCATTTAGTAATCCTACCCTCAGTTATCTAAGCAAAAGAGATGAACTGGGAGATAGCTAAGGAGATTTTGGTTAACTCACCTTCCATACCTCCCTGTCCCTGTTCCTTCAATCCCCTGGGGCTATCAATCAGTCAACTGCAACTGGGCATTGCAGGAAAGTGAAGAAGAAAATAGTGAGTTGTACTACTGAAGAAGAGAGCGACAGCAAGAAGCTAGAGAAGGAAAAATATTTATTATGATTATAGCTGTACTTTATTATTAATTTTTTTAATTCTAAAGGTGATTTGTTTGTAGTTCTCCACTCTAGCTACACAGGAGACTCAACTGGGGGAACATGTATAAGAAAACAGATGTCTACATCAACTAAATCAGAATCTTCTGGAAATAGGGCCTCGGCACTGCTATGTTTAAAAGCTCCCTCAGGTGATCCTAAAGTGCCGCCATAACTAACAAGCTTGGTCAGCTTCAGTAATATGTAGATTAAACCAAAGGTGGAGCATATGAAATAGTTAAGCTTTTTCCATGAGAAAAGGTCCTCAAAAAAGGATGACAACTTCAGGGTAGACATTAAATAGCTAGAAAGTAAGTTTTCTATCACAGAGGCTAACTCAAATGCTCACAGGAGTCAGAAGGTGAAAATTCGATTTTTAAATGATAGTTAAAAATCATAAATTGTGCAGACTCAAGAAAACATGCCATATAACCTCAGGCCATATCTGGGAATGTGGGCCTTATTTTTTAGCCACAGTATTACACAGCAATCTTCAGGCTCAAGTATGTAGTTAATTGTTGACTAAGACTGCTAGATATTAAGACAAACTCTTTGAAAGTCTGTTTCTGCTTATAGTAAATTGCAAGGGAAAAAAGGGAACAACAGTACTGATTCACTTCGCTGTACAGCAGAAACTAACACAACATTGTTAACCAATTATACTCCAATAAGAAATAAAAAAAATCTCTAAAACTCATGGGATTCATCTGACGAACGAGTCTAGTAGTTACCTACAGAAATAATTATAGTTTTTTGTTTATCTATTGGTGAATAATGTGGAAATGACAGAAAAGATTTCCCCCAAGTGTAGAGGCAGTCTGACTTAAAAGGGGGACAGTGCTGGGAGAGACAATTATCCTCCACAGCAGCAGAAAGTGAAGATGGATGAAAGGGCATGATATCACTGAGCACAACATGAGAAAACGAATTCCTGATTTTCTCATAGGCAACTCTACATAGAGTGCTCCACTTAGGAATTACTGTATTTTACAATGGCGAATTAATTCTCAAGAAATAAAGGGTTGAGGACTAATTCTCAAGCAATAAAGGGTCCAGTTCAAGCAACGAAATGATTCATTTACAAAGATTCCAAAACGGTGTTTTTGTTTTTTTTTAAAAAAGGCGATGCCTCTGCCTTTAGTTTTCCCTTAGCAGTCTTCATACCGGGTAAAACCCCAGTTTTTTGGTCCAAGGTGTGAATTCACACTCATTTGGTATAAAAAACAGAGACCTAATCGGAAGGTGTGGATGCTAATTCAGATTTGCCATAGACCATCCTTATCAGCTAAAATCATTATTCAAATAATTAGATCCCGCGTTAAGTACTTGGAACTATCCAGATCCCACAGAGTTCCCACCTTCAAAGAGCTCTCAGTCTGGTCATTTCAAAGGAAGATAAGAGTACAGCGTAATAAATGCCGTGACATTCAAAAACTGGGTACCACACCGCGAAGGTGCGTCCAGAGATAGCTTTCTTTCGAGGCACTTAACTCAAACGTCTTAAAAGCCGAAAAGTATACTTCCTCTCTCCTGACTAGTCAAAAACCTCGTCTGGAACCGGCCCTCCTCTAAATTTTGTTTCTTTATTAGCCGCCATCCCTATTCGAAGACAACCTCAACCTCCCGTCTCTGCCCAGAGTGAAACTGCTCTGAAAATTACTTTTCTTCTTGGTGTCACCGGCAGGTTCTTCTGTTCCCGGAGAGACTGCAGCGGAAGAAGGGGGCTCCGGAGTGGCTGTTTCTGGGGAGACCTCCGTGGGTCCTTCACCTTCAGCAGCAATTGAGGGAGGAAGCTGCAGCGAAGACTCCGGTTCCTCAGCCATCTTGCTTGGAGGGAGGTGAGGGCGGAAGTGGTGGCTCAGCGCATACAGTGGGCGGGCTTTGCGCCGGAGAGCGGCGCTAGGGAGGTGCCGGAGTAGGGGCGGGGAGAACCCAAACCACCACTGAGAGTCGGAATTGCAGGTTGGTCCTCTGCGTCGAACCTGTTGCAGTCCCCTGACCGCTGATAGATCAACTACTGTTTCTCCGCCCCCCACAACAGCAAGTTTCCGGAAAAGGTCGGTAGGCAACGTCCCCGTGAGCCTCCCGGAGCGCAAGCGCCCCTATGCTTCGAGCTCCGGCCTGGAGCTGTTTCCGCTTCCCTCCGCGCCGACCCCGCCCAGGCCCCGCCCTATCCAAGCCCTGCCCCGCAGCTCCGGGGGGCGCGCGCGCGCGCGCGTGTGCGGGAGGGGGCGGGTGGGGAAGGATCGCCAGCGAGATCCCGAGGCGAGGCTCGCGCGCCCGCCCCCGCCCTGGCCCCCAGCTCCCACCCGGTCGGCCCGGCTCAGCCATGATCAAGGCGATCCTCATCTTTAACAACCACGGGAAGCCGCGGCTCTCCAAGTTCTACCAGCCCTACGTGAGTACCCCGCTGCAGCCGATTCGGGCTAGGGGGAGTCGTTGGCGGCCGGCGGCGCCCTCAGGACGACCCCCTCAAGCGCGCCGCGGCCCTTCTCGCGCCCCGGCCGTCTCGCGCTCCGGGCTGTCAGCCTCCCGGTGGGTGTGCCGGGTGCCCACCTCCCGCCGCGCTCCCTTCCTCCGACGTGGCTCTGCCCAGGTGGCTCCTCCGCCTGTCTGTGGGCTGGGTGGCTTCCCGGCTGCGCGGGCGAGGCCCTGGAGACTTCCCGGTGCGGGGCCGAAGCCAGTCGGTCAGCCGCAGCCCCCCTGCGCCCGCGAGCCCACCCGGCGCTCTCGCCGATCTGCAGCCCGCGGCTTCTGTTAGCAGCCGAGGGAAACGGCGCGGAGCCGGTAGGTCTCGCAGCTCCACCTCCGTGACTCCCAGCCTTTCCTGGTGGACTTCTTTCTCTTCTCCTGTGGACGGATGGGCTACTGTTTTTCGCTGCCATCCTGTCGTCACGCAGGAACTTTGGTTTTCTGCGTTTGGAGACATGCACGCTCAGTACAGTCTCTCCAGTAGGTTGCCTTACGGGATCTACTGCCCCTGTGACTTTCAGGTGTCTCCTTTTTAACGAAAAAGATAAGTGAGGACCTAACGTTTTTATGTGGCTTTTCCCCCAGTGGCTGCAATTTATCTACTCCTGCAATAACTGGCGAGGATTGTAGTTTGACCAGTTAGAACTGTGATGCTATACCTGAAAGTTACCATTTCAGCGGCTGGTTTGGCATTTTTCTACGTAAGGGAGTTTGTCCTAATTTATAGTTTTTCTTTCTCCTTACGAAGAATAGTAATATCTGTTAAACTCTTTTAGAAGTGTAAATATTGTTGAAAAATGCAGAAGATTTTAAGGTAGTGAAGGTAAGTAATTTATCAGTGTTTGAGGGAGGGTTACAGACAGATGTGCTTATCTGAGGGCAAAATTCACCACTATGTAGAACACAATATTAGGCTCTCAGTGGTGGGATTAATGTAGAGATAATACCTATTGCGTAGTATTGGGAATTTTGCTTAGAGCCAAAAAATGAGCTTTCAGCTAAATACTGAAAGTGTGCCAAGGCTAACACTTTTATGCAGATAAATCCCAGATGGAAATCATTCCTGCCGTTAAAAATTAAATGTGAAATGTCACTGCCTAAAATGATAATGCAGTCTGTGGAGGTGTTAGCTGAAGTGAGAAATCTTGAGCTCATTCCTCATTTCCTTAAGTAGTTTTGCTTTTGCTGGCGATAAAGAATATTTTCTACTACTCCTGTTTGGTTTTAGTGTAGCATAATTTAAATACTAATGCTCTAAGAATTCTACATCATTCTTTCATCCAGGATAAAATTCTAGTTGATTCTTCTGAGTGGAAAAAATCCCCTTGACTTTACATTGCTACCCATTTGCCTAAAATATAGTACTGTGCTAGCCTTTATTGAAGGAATCTTTCTTTTAGCCATTTTGCCTGTGCCATCCATTTGCAGTGTAGAAACAGTGTGTTCCAATGGTGAAACAATTTTAAAATGTGTTTTTCCATATCTCCACTTAATAACTAAGCACTAATCAAAGTAGAAGGTTTCATGGCTAATCTTTAATATCAGTGTAACTACTTCTGTAGTGTAGAATTTAACCACGTACAGAAAAATGTATTGAATTTGGAAATCCAGGAATACATCTTTCTCTTGTCCAACGATGGCAACAGAAATATCTTTTACCTTACTCAGTAGGTAGCAGTGAAGGTTAATGTGGGAAGAGACAGTTGTTGCAGCAGTGGCAGCTCTGGTGTCATTTATGGTCATTGCTACATTACAGTGTTTTGGGGGGGGGTAGGGAGCTAAGAGATGTAAAAAAGAAGAATCTAGTGGTTGCTGGACGTGTGGAAGTGGGGATGCTAGGAACTGTTACTGGTCTTTTATAAATTGAGTTTTGCTAACTGTGTATTTATTTTTGTCATTCAGGAATAATTTAAGATTATTTATTTATTTATATATTTGCTTTCTCTGATAGATCATAACCTGTTTGAGGGCAGAAATCTTTTTCATTCAGTCAATTCATTTATTCACTCTTTATTCCATTTGTTTGTCAGCAAATATTGATGTCATGCCTACCATGTGCAGGCAGTGTTTTAAAATTTGGAGGTGAACAAAGAGATAACTTCTGCTCTTTCAGCAGGGGCATAGACAAAGCTAATAGTAGAATATATACCATGCCGGATAATAATAAGTGCTGTGGGAAAAATAGAGCAGGGAAGGGTGATAGGGAATGCAAGGATGACACTTTAAAATAGGATAGTCAGGTAAGTTTTCACTGAGAAGATGATATTTGAGCAAAGACTTGAAGGAGGTGAGAAAGCCAGCCTTACAGGTATCTGGGGGAAGTTCTTTCCAGGCAGAGGGAGCAGCAGATGCAAAGGCCCTGAGGAGGGAATGCCTGTTTGAAGAACCTGTCTTATTGGAAGAATAGGTGCCAAGATGACTGGCCTGGCAAAAGCAGACTACGTAAGGAAAGAGGAGTTGGAAATGAAGTCTGCATGTACAGGGCATCAGAGTTTATTCTATTCTCACTGCCTGGAATGTCCTTCCCTTCTACTGCCAAATGTCTAGATTCCATGCTTAACTCAAACATCACTTAAGCATCCACTGAATCCTTTTATCTTGCCTAAAGACTTCTCTTGGTTCTTAGGATTTTATTTTTATCTTTATTATAGTATAATATTCTATTTCACATCCCAAAATTCCTTGGAGCATCCTATAGATTCCTTAAAGGAAGGTATCAGGTTTTAGATATACTTGTGTTACCCCCAGCAATCAACATTCAGCCTTGAATATAAAGAACTCCATACATTTTTGCTAAATGCATCCATCAGAGTTTCCTAGCTTGAGATGGAGTGTGGATTAGAAATGATTTCCTAAGGTTCCTTCCAACTCTTTTTTTTTGGCTGCGTTTGTCTTCATTGCTGCACGCTGGTTTTCTCTAGTTGCGGTGAGCTCGGGCTACTCTTTGTTGCTGTGTGCGGGCTTCTCATTGCGGTGGTTTCTCTTGTTGAGGAGTGTGGGCTCTAGGCGCGCAGGCTTCAGTAGTTGCAACGTGTGGGCTCAGTAGTTGCAGCGTGTAGGCTCAGTAGTTGTGGCTCGCGGGCTCTAGAGCGCAGGCTCGGTAGTTGTGGTCCATGGGCTCAGTTGCTCCGCGGCATGTGGGATCCTCCCAGACCAGGGCTCGAACCCATGTCCCCTGCATTGGCAGGTGGATTCTTAGCAACTGTGCCACCAAGAAGTTCCCCTTCCAACTCTTAAAATTCAGTCCTTTATTAACTAGAAGTTTTAAGAATCCATGCCTTTAGGACAGAAGTAATGATGAAATAGCTGTAACTGCAACTGTTTGTTTTTAGTTGAAAGAAGTCTTTAAGAAGTAGATATCCAATAATATTGACAGTTTTTAGTTTAATTTATTAAGGGATATCTAGGTGTGTGGCTGGGGTACCAGTTCTGTACTCTGATAGGATGCTGAGGTTTGAGTCCAACAATATTGATTTGACACTGAGGAGTTTGAAAACTGTTTAACCATTTGCGAACCAGTTTCCCTTACTGCATTGGATTTCCATTTCTTATTTATCCTCCCTCATGATACAACAATTTATATGTTCATCTTTACCCTTTAATAGTCCATATTTCCAGTTCCCGCTGTAATAGATTTTTAGGTTTGATTGTGCCTCCAACCTGCTGTTATGTGAGGGACATACGAAGTCACACCAGTTTTTCTAAACTGAAGTTTTTGATTCATTCTGCTAGAGTCAGACGTTAAGATTTCAAGGGTGGACTCAGAATGCATCCACTTTTTTTTTTTTTTTAACATCTTTATTGGAGTATAATTGCTTTACAATGGTATGTTAGTTTCTGCTTTACAACAAAGTGAATCAGTTATACATACACATATATCCCCATATCTCTTCCCTCTTGCATCTCCCTCCCTCCCACCCTCCCTATCCCACCCCTCTAGGTGGTCACAAAGCACCAAGCTGATTTCTGTGTGCTATGCGGCTGCTTCCCACTAACTATCTATTTTATATTTGGTAGTGTATATATGTCCATGCCACTCTCTCACTTTGTCCCAGCTTACCCTTCCCCCTCCCCATATCTTCAAGTCCATTCTCTAGTAGGTCTGCGTCTTTACTCCCATCTTGCCCCTAGGTTCTTCATGACCTTTTTTTTTTTCTTAGATTCCATATATATGTGTTAGCATATGGTATTTGTTTTTCTCTTTCTGACTTACTTCGCTCTGTATGGCAGACTCAAGGTCCATCCACCTCGCTACAAATAACTCAATTTCATTTCTTTTTATGGCTGAGTAATATTCCATTGTATGTATGTGCCACATCTTCTTTATCCATTCATCGGTTGATGGACAATTAGGTTGCTTCCATGTCCTGGCTATTGTAAATAGAGAGGCAATGAACATTGTGGTACATGACTCTTTTTGAATTATGGTTTTCTCAGGGTATATGCCCAGTAGTGGGATTGCTGGGTCATATGGTAGTTCTATTTTTAGTTTTTTAAGGAACCTCCATACTGTGCTCCATAGTGGCTGTATCAGTTTACATCAGAATGCATCCACTTTTGTTTTTACCTTCTGTATCCTTGAGCTATGACTGCAGAAGTTCAAATATTTTTCTTGGTTTGTTTCTTTAATTGATATTTAGCCATAGCAACTTGGCAACAGTAAACTTTAGTGTTTTTATATTTGCTTGGCAATATTTGTGTATTACTATAAATGACTAATGAGATTTATATTTCATAAGCCAGATATATATATATATATATATATATATATATATATATTGGCGGTACGCGGGCCTCTCACTGCTGTGGCCCCTCCCGTTGCGGAAAACAGGCTCCACACGCGCAGGCTCAGCGGCCAAGGCTCACAGGCCCAGCTGCTCCGCGGCATGTGGGATCCTCCCGGACCTGGGCACAAAGCCGCATCCCCTGCATCGGCAGGCGGACTCTCAACCACTGCGCCACCAGGGAAGCCCCACCAGATATATTTTTACATAGCCATCAAGCAAGGAAAAAAAAAGCTCTTGGGTTATGATTCTCATGTTATTAATGCACCATGGCATATCCTTTGGTGAATATCTGTAATAAAGTAAAAGTGTTTTTTTAATATTAATTGTCTTAGTTGTGTCTACACATATAAAAAATTGTGTATGTATAAGCATACACACAAAGTGCAACAAGAAAGTTTTCAAACTCTTACATACACGAGTTGTCTCAATATTCTTATAAACTATGTCTGATTATTAAGTTGTTTGTCAACCAAATGCAAGCCCTAGAAGGAACTCTCAGATTGTTCTTTCCTTTTTTTTTGAATGTATTTACATAAAAAATATAAAGTGTAAGTATGTATAACTTTTTTTCTTTTTAAAAAATCTTTAAGAAAGGTGCATTGGTGTTTACTGATGTCTTTTTTGGCAGCTATTAAGACAACGTGACAAGTGGGATACTTAAACTTATTTTTGTGATGGAGACGTAGTTGTCAACAGTTCTAAGTATTAATTAAGGTATTAACACATATTAACATATAGTATTTGACTTTTGTTAACAAGATAATTCAAAATGATTTGATTTCCTTCCATATGCGTTAGGATGCTTTTGGCTAGTAAGTTGGGTTTTATGTAACCTGACTCAAATTTGCTTAAAAAGAACTTTGTTAGGATACAGAATAGGAAGTGCAGACTAGTAGACAAACTACAAAATTATTTGATTCAGCAAATCAATGACTTCATCATAGATCCAGTTTCTTTCTCTTTCTCTGCCCTCCTCTTCACAAAAATTGATGTCCAAAGGCTGATTTCCTCCTTGAAATCAGTTGTAATCAATAAAATGCACAAGGAGAGAGTGATCTGTTCCTGTAATCCTGGGCTGTGTGTTTCCCTTCAGCCTGATTAGTTCTACCCAAGACCAGTAACAGCTTATACGAATGGGGATCCATCCACCCTTGCAGCTGAGGAGGGTGGAAACATGAAGAAAATTGGTATTCTGTTGGAAAGGTGGAAGAGAAGAGTGGATGTGGGTAGGCAAAGAAGTGTCCACTATTCTCTCTTCATTAGCTCACGTTATTTCTTTTGAATAGGTAGTTTTTTCCTCTGTAATTTTAGATTGCTTCTGAGGATGTTACTCTCAGGAATGGTTCTTGATAATACGTGGTTCTGAACATGTGCCACAAAAGATCTTACTTAGTTCAAGGTATTCCTTACACCAATGGATCATTGAAAAATTCAAATATAATCACAATTTTTCTGGGTAGTATGCTTGAAAACTTGCTTTAAAAAATTAAGTTTAATAAACCTGTTGAAAATTGTATTGAAAGGAAGAAATAAAATGTTCACGATTACAGTGATTTTTTTTTTTTGGTTTGGGGGAAAAGGTTATAAATAGGACAGTGTTATAGTTCATTCCTCTGCCTTTCAGGACTGAGAAAGGTCTTGTATAACGTGGCTGTATTATGTTTCTTTGGTAAAGTTGATTGTTCAATTATTTATTGTTTTAATTTTTAAATAAGTTTCTTTATTGTGATTACATGGAAAATATTTAAGTATTAAGTTAACTGGGGGACTTCTCTGGCAGTGCAGTGGTTAAGACTCCGCGCTGCCAATGCAGGGGGCACAGGTTCGATCCCTGGTTGGAGAACTAAGATCCTGCATGCCACATGGCATGGCCAAAGAAAAAAAAAGATCACTAGGGACATCCTTGATTTCACCACCCATTGATAACTATTGATAGTGTATTTCTTGTTTATTTTTTCTTAAATTTTTTCTTCCAGAATATTCCAATGAAGAGTATATACCTTTTAGACATTACTAACACAAAGAATGCATTGAAGCTGTTGTTGGATTTATGGAACATTTGTGGCTTTAAGATAACCAAATACCTGGTTAATGTCTGGCTGTTCTATTGTTAAATGTTTAAAAATACAATAGTGTATGTTAATTGCACTTTAATAATTTGCATGTATTTTTTTCTCTGTGTATATCTTTTTTTTTTTCCCCACATAGTTTAACTTCTGTAAGTAACCTGAGTGTATCAGGGCCCTTCCCTTTTTTGATCCCAAAGGGCAATATTTGCTCATTTTTGTTATAAAGTCAAAGAATTCATCCTTTAACACTTGCAGTTGTCCTTATGCTTTTTGGGGTATGGATTTCTTCACTGCTGCTGCTAAGCCGAGGTGATCCTGAGTTGTAGACCACCTCGAGGAGCCAGTCCCCTTCCAGTTTCTTGTTGTGTAAAACTCTCAAATTAGGATAAATTACACATTCAGCCCTATGAGCCTTCCTCTTACCAAATCCTTTGAACTGCAATATGGATAAACAACTTTATTTACTGAAGGATCAAGCAACGCTCAAGAATACTGCAGTGTAGGAGGAGTAAAGGCCGGTATACTAGCCATCAGGTGTTAAGTTCTTAAGTCTCCAAGGGGAGGCACATATGGACTTAGTCCTTTGAAAGTAGGAGTGGCCTTTTTGGATACTATCTGACCTGTCCATTGCACTCTCTATGCTCTCTTCCTCTGCCCATATTCCTTCAACAGATATCTATTTGTTGTTTGTATGCCCCTGTTCTAAGCACTGCTAATATTGTAATGAGTAAGACTGATGTCCTTCCTGCCCTATGAGTTTACATTCTAGTGATAGGAAATAGGCAACAAACGAATTATGTAACAACTGTGATTAGTCTATAAAAAAAATGAAACAGTGTAGGGGGCTAGAGAATGATGGAGGAGAGGCTATCTTAAATAAAATCATCAAGGAAAGCCTCTTTAAAAACCTGACATTTGAGAAGAGAACTGAATGAAGTGAGGGAGTGTTTGAGAACAGCTGAGAAAAGAATGTTTCAGGCAGAAAGAGGTTCAGGATCCCTCACATGGGTCTGAAATTTGTGTTGAGGAATAGCAAGAAGGCAAGTTGAGTGATCACAGGCAGGAGTGGCAAGAGATGAAGTCAGAGAGAAAGACAGGGACAGATCATGCCCATATGCCAAATCACACAGTCTCTTCGAATCTTTCAGTCTGATGACATCATCCCTAACATGCTCTCCACAAGAAGTGGTATTTCTCCTTGAATCCTACTTGTATTTTGCACAATTGAACAATGCCTCTGGCCTCTGCAGGAGAGTCAATGATGCTCAGTAATGAGACTCTGCTCAATTATTTTCTTCTCTACCTGGTTTGGAGAGGTAGGAGAGCTAACCCAGTGAATGAAGGTAAAAGTGAGTGCTCAATTCTGTGTAACCTCTATACTGATGAGACCAGTGGTCAAGCTGGTTTCGTTTCCTAAGTAACCTGTGAAGTAATACAACTCAAGAAAAAAAGTATTTATTTTTCCCAGACACCTCACAGCCTTGATTATAGATGAGCAAAGTTTATGTGAAGCCACTAAACCACCTCTAATATTGTGCGAAGCATCTACATCTGTCCTGCCTTGCTTCGAGCCTTGTAATTCAAGAATCAGTAACTGTCAAATCAAATCAAAGCTGTTCCCTTTGTTACCCAGAAGGAGAGGGCTCTTTATCTGTGTGTCAGACCCACTGAATTGTTTTGATTACTATGTGCTGTCTAATTAAGTGGGGAAGATTGCTAGTGTATCCCACCACACATATATTCTTCCATTTCCTGTCATCAATATATCTTAGTGTGATTGTTACAAAATAATATTTTTATGGTGCTAAAATATATGTAATGTGAAATTTACCATTTTAGGTAGTATATATAGCTCTGTGGCATTAAGTAAATTCTCAGTGTTGTGTAACCATCACTAACCCTCCATCTTCAGAACTTTTTCATCTTCCCCACTTGAAACTTTGTACACTGTTAAACACTTAACTCCCCATTCTCCCCTTCTCCCAGCCACTGGTAACCACCATTCTCCTTTCTGTCTCAATGAATTTGACTACTCTAGGAATCTCATGAAAGAGGAATTATACAATGTTTGTCCTTTTATGACTGGCTTATTTCACTTAGTATGATGTCTTCAAAAGTTTAACTATGTTGTCGAATGTGTCAAAAGTTTAACTATGTTGTCGAATGTGTCAAAATTTCATTCCTTTTTAAGGCTGAATAATATTCCATTGTATATATGTATGTGCCACACATTGTTTATCCATTTATCTGTTAGTGGATCCTTGGGTTGCTTCCACTTTCTGGCTCTTGTGAATAATGCTGCTATGAACACGGGTCATAGGATACATTTCTCTACTGACTAGTAACATTGAGCATCTTCTCATGTGTTTACTGATCATTTGTATAGCTTCTTTGGAGAAATGTCTGTTTAAGTACTTTGCCCACTTTATAATCTGGCTGTTTGATTTTTTGTTGTTGAGCTGTCCTTTATACATTCTGGATATCAATCCCTTATCAGATATATGATTTGCAAATATTTTCTCCCAATCAGTGGTTTGCTTTTTCACCCAAGGAATGGTATCTGTTTTCAAAGGATAGTGTCCTTTGATGCACAAAAGGTTTTAATTTTGGTGAGGTCCAACTTACCTTTTTTTTTTTTTCTCCTGTGCTTTTGGTGTTATATCCAGAAAATAATTTTTTAATGACCACATAATAGTTTGTTGTATAGTGTATCATAATTTATTTAACTAGACTTCTACTGTGGACTTTTGTTTTGAAAAATGTTTTTTTAAATGAAGATTGAATAAGAAAATACTTACAAAATCTGATGCATAATAAAGACTCAATACTTTACCTAAATAAATAATAACTTTGATTACTACTTTTATTATTATTACTTTTATTATTACTACTTCTTTCTAATTCCTATCCTTAGTTGGAAAATTATGTAACTTAGGGACTGTAGAACATTCCAGAGATTGTTCTCAGATACTCTATTTCCTCAAAATGAATTGTAGACCTTGTTTTGGAATGAACTTCCTTCTTATTACAAAATACAAAGTCCTTCAAGATTCTTCCAGAGAAGAGTTTCATTGAGAGATGTTTTAAGGAGAAAGCTAAAAAACTTGCCCAGCTTTTTTTTTTTTATTTTAAAGAATCACCTAACATTTAAAAAAAACTTTAAGATATAATTTATAATTCACATACTATAAAATTCACCCATTGAAAGTGTACAATTCAATGATTTTGTTTTTGGTAATCATGGTTGTGCAACTATCACCATAATCTAAGTTTAGAACATTTTCATCAAACCAAATGAAACCTCATACCCATTAATAGTCACTCCCCAATCTGTACTCCCCCCAGCCCCTGGCAACCACTGATCTATTTTCTGTGTCTTTAGATTTGCCTATTCTAGACATTTCATATAAATGAAATCATGAAATATGTAGTCTTTTGTGGTTGGCTGCTTTTCACTCAGCATGATGCTTTCAAGATTCCCTCATGTCACAGCACATATCAGTACTGCATTCTTCTTTATGGCCAAGTAATATTCCATTGTATAGATATACCACATTTGTTTATCCCTTTATCAGTTGATGGATGTTTGAATTGTTTCTAATTTTTGGCTACTATGAATAGTGCTGCTGTGAACATTCATGTACAAATTTTTCTGTGAACATATATTTTCACATCTTTTGGGTGTGTATCTAGGAATGGAATTGCTAGGTCATACAGTAACTTTGTTTATTAATTGTTTAAAGAACTACCAGACTGTTCTCCAGACTGTCTATTCCATTTTACATTCCCATCGGCAATGTATGAAGGTTCTAATTTCTCCATATCCTCATTAACTCTTTTTTTAAAAAAATATTTGTTTATTTATTTGGTTGTGCCAGGTCTTTATTGCAGCAGGTGGACTCCTTAGTTGCAGTTTACCGGCTCCTTAGTTGTGGCTTGCCAGCTGCTTAGTTGCAGCTCACGGGCTCCTTAGTTGCAGCATGCATGTGGGATCTAGTTCCCTGACCAAGGATTGAACCCAGGCCCCCTGCATTGGGAGCACGGAGTCTTCACCACTGCACCACCAGGGAAGTCCCTAATTAACTCTTGTTATTTTATTATATGTCTTTTTGATTCTAGCCATCCTGGTGAATGTCAAATGGTATCTCATTGTGATTTTGGTTTGTATTTTCCTAATGACACTGACAGTGAGCATCTTTTCATGTGCTTATTGACTGTTTGCATATCTTTGGAGAAGTCTTTTCAAATCCTTAGCTCATTTTTAAGTTGGGTTATATGTCTTTTTGTTATCGAGTTTGTAAGAGTTCTTCATATACTCTGGATGCAAGTACCTTACAGATGTATGATTTGTAAATATTTCTTCCTGTTTTGTTGTTTTCACTTTCCTGCTGATATCATTTGCAGTGCAAAGGTTTTTAATTTTGATGTCCAATTTATGTATTTTTTCCTTTGCCTGTGTTTTTTTGCACATCTAAGAAAGATTTGTCGAATCCAAGGTCATATAGGTTAGTACCTATAATTCCTTCCAAGAGTTTTGTAGTTTTCTTACACTTAGGTCTGTGATCCTTTTTGAGTAAGTTTTGTGCAGGGTGTGAGCTAGGGATTAATGTTATTTTTATGTATGTGGCTATTCAGTTTTCCTAGCACCATTTGTGGAAAAGACTATTCTTTTCCCATTGAATTGTCTAGATACCTTACTCCAACTTTCCTCCCCAAATTTTACTTTGTTTTTGAGTTTTCAGACCTTTCAGCTTCCACCACCGTTCAGGCTCTCTCTTTAAATATTTCAAATTCTCAGTCTATCACCTTCTCAGCTGTTTGTTATTTAAATTAAATAATAAGGTTTTTGCCACTGAAAGTGGGAAACATTTTAGTACGGTAGATGTTAATTTTAGAGTATTAATAATAGCTGTCATTTATTGAGTGCTTTCTTTCTTGTGCTAAGTATTTTTAACAGAGTTTTATACATTGTGGGGGAAAATGCCAGAGAGTTCAAAGAAATTTAATGAAATATCTGGGCACGTGTTAATATAATTTGTTGCAGGTGCCCTCTTCCCTGCTTGTTGTTTGGGATTTAAGGGTAGCCCCATGATGACTGTTTGTTCTTTATACACTCAGGCTAAAGTGAAGCCTACTCACATATATCAAGTCTTCAGCCAGACTTCCTACTTGGGAGAGGTCTGGCAAAAAAAACCCACTGAATTTTCTTTGCTGGGGCCTTCTCTTCTTCATGATTCCTAAATGTTGGAGTGCTCTGAGGCTTAGTTTTCAAACTTCTCTTCCTTTTAGGAAAAAGACAGTCCTCTTCCTTTTGCAAAATTAACTAATTATTATTCCTCATATATGCTGCTCACTTTCTTGATTCCATGCTTTGGCCCAAACTTTTCCTTCTGCCTCCAATATCATGTAACTTCACATTCCCTCTTCTCTGCATTTCTGAATTCTATCTGTTCTTTAAGGCCGTTCCTAGATATCTGTCACTTTTCTTTGAAAATAATCTTGCTGCTGAAAATCATTTGCTCCCCTTCTTATAGTATATTATTTGTGCTGTTCTTATGTCAGGGATTGCCCCCTTTTATTATAAAGACATGTATTTCTTTTTTGAAATATAAAAAAGGCAAGATATAGAACATGGAATAAAAATATTAAGTAGCTATATTCATTTTATTTCTTGCTTTAAGCTCTTTGGGAAAAGAAACTTTCTCTTTCATCTTGGTAATTCTTGATATTCCAACATTCAGTGGAGTGAAGAATGCATTTTTTTTTCTTTTATTGGCTGTATTGGGTCTTCGTTGCTGCTTGCGGGCTTTCTCTAGTTGCGGCGAGCAGGGGCTACTCTTCATTGCGGTGCACGGGCTTCTCATTGTGGTGGCTTCTTTTGTTGCGGAGCACAGGCTCTAGGCACGCAGGCTTCAGTAGTTGTGGCTCACGGGCTTAGTTGCTCCGCGGCATGTGGGATCTTCCCGGACCAGGGCTTGAACTTATGTCCCCTGCATTGGCAGGTGGATTCTTAACCACTACGCCACCAGGGAAGCCCGAATGAATGCATTTTAGAAAAAAATTCTTCGTGTTTGGGAGGGAGGGAAGAGGATAATGACATATTTACTGTTTGATTAGAGGAAAGTTTGGGTTTTAAAGTTGCCTTTTATGATATATGTGTAGGAACAAGGAAGAAACATAGGAAAAGATAAGGTTTAGTGGGATACTGAATTTTTAAAATTTAATTTTCAGTATGCATTAAGAAGTTTAAAATAATAAAAGTTGTTGCCTTTATGTAACTCTAGTTGTCTTTAGACTGATGTAATCCTGGAGTTGTGACGGACTCAGTATGTTTACCTTTGTTATGAAGCATAGTGTTAGGAAATCTGATCAGCCTGAGGCAAGCTCCAGGCTTCTTTATGAAAGCTGTTAAATTAAATTGATTTTTAAAGAAAGGGAAGTTGTGTTATGTAAGCAGAGACTTAATTTGTTTAATCTTAACTTAGACTGGTTATTTGATTAAAATTTCAAGACTTCTTACCAGTATTGATTTTCTTAGTTGAGTATTGCTTGGTATTTTAAGAAAGATGATTCCAGGTAGCAGTCTTGAAGTTCATATGAGAAATTCTTTTCACTGTTAAAATAGTGAAACATAATTAAGGTTTAGCATATTTAACCTGTTATTTGTTTATAAACAATAATATAATGCAAAAAGATAACTTTCCTTAAAATAAAACTCCTCTAAGACCTTTACACTATCATTAGAATTCTAACAAGGCCTGGAGGTAGATTTTCTAAAGTAAGTCAGTGTTAATCCATGCTTATTATGTGCCAGCTGTTGTTTTTAAGAGCTTTATATATATTAACTCAATCTTCACAACAACTCTGTGAGGTAGATACTGTTATTCTTGCTACAAATGAGGAAAACTCCGGCACAGAGAGGTTAAGTAACTTGCTCAAAGTCACCCAGTTAATATAGACCATAGTCAGGAATAAATCCCGATAGTCTGGTTGCAGAATCCATACTCTCCTCCCTCCCTTTTTTATTTTTAGCTTGCTTATCAAAGTTATACATTAGCATAGGTTAAAGAATATAATAGTTCTATAAGGTTTATAAGGTTTATAATGAAAAAACAACATGGTCTCATTTCTGCCTTCCCACAGGTACGTACTTTTATTTGATAACTCAATGATTATTACATGTCTCTAAATAACACGCTTGTTTTGTTGCCTGATTTTTCACTTGTGGGCGTGATCTGTTGACTTCTGCTATTGAAAATGATTATTTAACTCCTTTTCCACCCCTCCCGCCCAGCATCTGTATCCTACCAGTCCTTTCATAGTTACTTCATAATTTTGATTAGATCAGTATTTGGTGTTTACATTAATTTCTTGTGTAAACATCCTCAGCTGAACCATGTTGTAAACTGTGCTTAGTTTTTCCTTTCCTGACATTTCATTTTCCTTGCGGATACAGTCGCCTTTTCCTTTGATCAAGTTTTATTTACTTATCACTAATTCATGTCTTTGCCAGTTGTCTCAGTCATATACATCGTCTATCAGTTTCATGTTCCTGAAGAAATCCCTCCTGGAATCCTTTGACTAGGTCCAATCTGGACCTGTTTTATGGCAGTCATATTAGGATCTTTGTTATCTTAGGTATTCCTTTTGCCTATTCCTGTGTTGGATCCCTTGTTGCTTGATTTTTTTGGTTTATTACCTTACCATGGTGTAGCTTACAGGAGTTATCCTCCATTAACTTCTTGAGAAAGGTCATGGGAGGTAGATTTTTTTTGAGATCTTGCATGTCTGAAAACAGTATAACTTTACATTGACTGCCTGTAGAATTCTTGGTTAGAAATAACTTTTCCTCAGAATTTTGGTGGCATTGCTCTATTACCTTTTAGTTTCCAGTATTGTTATCGAAAAGCCTGATGCAATTCTGATTACCTGTTCTTTGTGTATGATCTGTTTTTACTGTCCAGAAAATATGTAGAGTCCTGTTTGTCAGCAATTTCTAAAGTTTCATAGACCCTGGCTCTGAGTCTGTTTTCATTAGTTGTGCTGGATCCTTGATGGGCTCTTTAATTCTGGAAGTTCTTGTTTTCTTTCCTTGAAAAATTTCTCAGTTTGCTCTCTTCTCTTTTTGAATCTCCTTTTATTCAGCATTCCTCTGGACTGTTGTCCTACTTTTGTTATCCTTTCTCTTCTATTTTCTGTCTTTCCGCCCTTTGGTCCTATTTTTTGAATGATTTTCTCACTTTATTTTCCATCCTTTCCCCCAAATTTTAAAATTTCTCTGTATATTTTTAATTTACGTGAACTCTTTTAAAAAATTTTCTGAATGTTACTGTTTTGTGTTATGCTGTTCCTGTTTCCTAGTTGGATTATCTTTTCTTATCTCTCTGGTATTAATGATATATACTTAAAATTTTTCTTCTTCCTACTTGGTTTGTTTCCTCTCAGTTGCTTTTCTCCCCTACTTTTGTCCTTAGCTTTTATGTTCGAGCTGTCTTCCGATGTCCACTAATCTTTGGTTGACTTCTGTGTAAAGATAGGATACTGAAAACTAATTGGAAACGCTGAATCCATGAGTAGAAGTTATCTGTATGAGCTTTACTTGAGACAGTGTGGCTAGGCAGTTTAGCTAGGGTAACAATTGCTGTAACAACAATCCCCCCAGTCTTAGTACCTTAACACAATAAAAGAATATTTCTCACTCACATAAAGTATAGTATTGGTGTTTCTGATCAGCCAGAACCTTCTTTGTGGGCATTTATTTGTCATACTTGAGATGATGTTAATGGAACTTCTGCATCTAGTTAACATGGAAGATTGTGCAGGAATTTTTATGAGTGAGGCTTAGATGGTACATTGTTTTCTTTAATTTATTTTATTTATTTATTTTTGGCTGCATTGGGTCTTCATTGCTGCATGCGGGCTTTCTTTAGTTGCAGCGAGCAGGGGCTACTCTTTGTTGCGGTGCGCAGGCTTCTCGTTGCGGTGGCTTCTCTTGTTGCAGAGCACAGGCTCTAGGCACACGGACTTCAGTAGTTGTGGCATGTGGGCTCAGTAGTTGTGGCTCACGGGCTCTAGAGCACAGGCTCAGTAGTTGTGGCACACGGGCTTAGTTGCTCCGCAGCATGTGGGATCTTCCCGGACCAGGGCTTGAACATGTGTCCCCTGCATTGGCAGGAGGATTCTTGACCACTGCGCCACCAGGGAAGCCCCTAGATGGTCTATTTTTTTTAAAAAAAAATTTATATTTTTAAAATTAAAAGAAGTTTTTTTTGAAGTATAGTTGATTTACAATTTTGTGCCAGTCTCTGCTGTACAGTGAAGTGACACAGTTAAACACATGTAGACATTCTTTTTCTTACATTCTTTTCCATTATGGTTTATCACAGGATATTGAATATAGTTCCCTGTGTTATACAGTAGGAGCTTGTTTATCCATTCTATATATAGTAGTTTATATCTGCTAATCCCAAACTCCCAGTACTTCCCTCCCCCACCCACCTCCCCCTTGGCAACCACAGGTCTGTTCTCTATGTCTGTGAAACTGTTTCTGATTTGTAGATAGGTTCATTTGTGCCATACTTTAGATTCTACATATAAGTGATATCATATGGTGATATCATATCATTTGTCTTTCTCTTTCTGACTTCACTTAGTATGATAATCTCTTGTTGCATCCATGTTGCTTCATATGGCATTATTTTGTTCTTTTTATGGCTATTTTTCCATTGTGTATATGTACCACATCTTCTTTATCCATTCATCTGTCCATGGACATTTAGGTTGTCTCCATGTTTGGGCTATTGTGAATAGTGCTGCTATAAACATACGGGCGCATGTATCTGTTTGACTTACAGTTTTGTCCAGGTATATGTCCAGGAGTGGGATTGTTGGATCATATGGTAATTCTATTTTTAGTTTACTGAGGAACCTCCGTACTGTTCTCCATAGTGGCTGCACCAGCTTATCAATACATTGGCACCAACACTATAGGAGGGTTCCTCTTTCTCCACACCCTCTCTAGCATTTGTTATTTGTAGACTTTTTAGTGATGGCCATTCTGACTGGTGTGAGGTGGTACTTCACTATAGTTTTGATTTGCATTTAAAGAAGACATACAGATGACCAGTAGGTACATGGACAGTGTATTTTTAACAACTGGCTCACCTGGGAGGAAAGAACTCTATTTTGTAGTATTGGCTACATGATGTAAGTACTCCATTATGGTCAGTTTCATGCTACCAGCATGATGTAGTGACATCATGTGACTGAATGCAGAAATGGGAAGAGATAACGCACTGTTGTTTTCAATTGTGCCAGCTCTGGTATACCACTGCAACTGCCTACCACATCACATTGTCCAAAACTGAGTTGTATGGCTCCCTTAAATTCAAGGGAGAGTGGAAAATATTCTTGAATTGTGTGCTTGGGAAGTAGAGTTTGGTGAACAGATAACAGTTTCTGCCGAAGTTGGAACCTCCAATGTCATTAACTTTAGATCTAGGTACAGTTCCTGGAGAAGTTTGTTCCAGGCTTTAGCCTGGAGGCTGACGAAGGCCTAACTGTAGGAATTCTGGAAACTGATTGAAGAAAAGGACTAGGGATTTCAACATCTGGCTTGTTGACATTTTCTTAACCCCCCTGTTTTCAGTATGGCCTGGTATTCACTTATACTGCTGCTCTAACAAATGACCACAAACTCAGTGACTTAAAAACAACACAAATTTGCAGGCATACCTCATTTTATTGCACTTTGCTTTATTGCACTTTACAGATACTGTATTTTTTACAGATTGAAGATTTGTGGCAGCCCTGCCTCGAGCCAAGTCTATTGACGCCATTTTTTCTAACAGCATTTGCTCACTTGTGCCTCTATGTCATATTTTGGTAATTCTCACAATATTTCAAAAGTTTTCATTATTATTATCTTTGTGACAGTGATCTGTGATAGTGATCATTGATGTTACTGTTGTAATTGTTTTGGAATGCCACGAACCACACACACATGAGAGCGAACCAAATGTGTGTGTTCTGACTGCTCCACTCACTAGCCAATCCCCTATCTCTCTCCCACTTCTTGGGCCTCCCTGTTCCCTGAGACACAGCAATATTGAAATTAGACAAGTTAATAATCTGAAGTGGTCTCTAAGTTCAAGTGAAAGGAGGAGTTGCATGTTTTTCACTTTAAATGAAAAGCAAGATATGATTAAGCTTAGTGAGGAAGGCATGTTGAAAGCTAAGGGAGGCTGAAAGCTTAGCCTCTTGCACCGGTTAGCCAAGCTGTGAATGCAAAGGAAAAGTTCTTGAAGGAAATTAAAAGTGCTACTGCAGTGAGCACACGGATGATAAGAAAGTGAAACAGCCTTATTGCTGATGTGAAGAAAGCTTAGTGGTCTGAATAAAAGGTCAAACCAGCCATAACGTTCCCTTAAGCCAAAGCCTAGTCCAGAGCAAGGTGCTAACTCTTCAACTCTATATGAAGGCTGAGAGAGGTGAGGATGCTGCAGAAGAAAAGTTTGAAGCTAGCAGAGGTTTAAGGAAAGAAGCCATCTCCATAACATGAAAGTGCAAGTTGAAGCATCAGATGCTGATGTAGAAACTACACTGAGTTGTCCCGAAGATCTAACTAAGATAATGAACGAAGGTGACTGTACTAAACAACAGATTTTCAGTGTAGACAAAAGAGCCTTCTGTTGGAAGAAGATGCCATCTAGGACGCGCCTGGCTTCAACGATTCAAAGGATAGGCTGACACTTTTGTTGGGGGCCAATGTAGCTGGTGACTTTGTTGAAGCCAGTGCTCATTTACCACTCCAAAAATCCTAGGGCTCTTAAGAATTATGCTGTTATTCTAAAATTGTGCTACTCTCCTTGTGTTCTATAAATGGAACAACAAAGCCAGATGACAGCACATCTATTTACAACATGGTCTACTGAATTTATTTTAAGCCCACTGTTGAGACCTACAGTCCAGAAAAAAAAAGATTCCTTTCAAAATATTACTGCTCATTGACAGTGCAGCTGGTTACCCAAGAGCTGTGATGGAGATGTACAGTGAGATTCATGTTATTTTCATGCTTGCTAATACAGTGTCCATTCTGCAGCCCACAGATCAAGGAGTCATTTTGACTTTCAACTCTTCTTCTTTAAGAAATACATTTTGTAAGGCTATAGCTGCCATAGATGGTGATTCCTCTGATGGATCTGAGCAAAGTCAGTTGAAAACCTGGGAAGGACTCACCATTCTAGATGCCAGTAAGAACGTTATGATTCATGAGAAGAGATCATAATATCAACATTCACAGGAGTTTGGAAGAAGTTGATTCCAGCCTTCATGGATGACTTGCAGGGGAGGGATTCAAGGCTTCAGTGGAGGAAGTAACTGTAGCTGTGGTGGAAATAGCAAGAGAACTAGAATTAGAAGCAGAGCCTGAAGATGTGACTGAATTGCTGCAGTCTCATGATAAAAAACTTGAGTGGATGAGGAGTTGCTTCTTAAGGATGACCAAAGAAGTGATTTCTTGAGATAGAATCTACTCCTGGTGAGGATTCTGTAAAGATTGTTGTTATGACAACAAAGGACTTAGAATAATTCATAAACTTAGTTGATAAAGTATTTGCAGGGTTTGAGAGGACTGACTCCAATTTTGAAAGAAGTTCTCCTGTGGGTAAAATGCTATCAAGCAGCATTGCATGATTCCTTCTTTATGAAAGGAAGAGTCCATCAATGAGGCAGACTTTACTGTTGTCATATTCTAAGAAATTGGCACAGTCACCCCAACCTTTAGCAGCCACCGTCCTGAGGAGTCAGCAGCCACTGAGGCAAGACCCTCCACCAGCAAAAAGATTATGATTCATGGAAAGCTCAGATGATAGTTAGCATTTTTTAACAATAAAGTATTTTTAAATTAAGGTATGTACATTTTTTTAGACATAATGCTGTTGCACACTTAGTAGACTACTGTATAGCTTAAACATAACATATACTCACTGGGAAACCAAAATATTCATGTGACTCCCTTTATTATATTTGCTTTATTGTGGTCTAGAACCAAACCTTCAGTATCTCCAAGGTTTGCCTTTATATACATCACATTTTATTTTCTTTACCCATCCATGGACACCGTTGGACACTTAGGTTGTTCCCATATATTGGCTATTGTGTATAATGTCCTAATGAACATGAGAGTGTTTTTATCTTTTCAAGTTAGTATTTTCATTTTCTTCAGATAAAAACTTGGAAGTGGAATTGCTGGGTCATGTGGTAGTTCTATTTTTAATTTTTTGAGGAACGTCCATACTGGTTTTCATAGCAGCTGCACCAATTTACATTCCCACCAACATACACAAGGGTTCCATTTTGTCCACCTCCTCGCCAATACTCATTATTTTTAGCATCTTTATAATAACCATTCTAATAGGTGTGAAGTGATACTTCATTGTGGTTTTAATTTGCATTTCCCTGATGATTAGTGGTGTTGAGCATCTTTTCATGTACCTTTTGGCCATCTGTATGTCTTCCTTGGAAAAATCTCTATTTAGATTTTCTGTCCTAATTGTTTAAATTGGAGTGCTTCTGTATTTTTGCTACTGAGTTGTATAAGTTCTTTATATATTTTGGATATTAACCTCTTATCAGATATACAATTTGCAGATATTTTCTTCCATTCAGCAGGTTACCTATTTGTTGATGGTTTTCTTTGCTATACAGAAACTTTTTAGTTTGATGTATTCCAGGTCTTATATTTTGCCAAGTCATTTTTCTATTGGGATGTTTATCTTTTTCTTACTGGCATTTAAGTGTTCTTTATGTATGCTAGCAACTATTCCTTTGTCAGTTTTTATGTATTACAGATATGTTTGTCATGTTTGTAGCTCTCTTAATTCTTTTTTCTGGTGTCATTTGAGCATTAAAAGTGCTTACTGGGCTTCCCTGGTGGCACAGTGGTTAAGAATCCTCCTGCCAATGCAGGGGGCACGGGTTTGAGCCCTGGTCTGGGAAGATCCCACATGCAGTGGAGCAACTGAAGCCTGCACGCCTAGAGCCCATGCTCCACAACAAGAGAAGCCACCGCAGTGAGAAGCCCATGCACCGCAACAAAGAGTAGCCCACACTTGCCACAACCAGAAAAAAATCCACACGCAGCAACAAATACCCAACGCAGCTAAAAATAAAATAAAATAAATAAATTTAAAAAGTTAAAAAAAAAAGTGCTTAGTTTTGATGTCATCACATTTGCCAACCTTTTCCTTTATGGTTATTGTTATTTGTGTCTTATTTGAAAGTCCAACACTATTACAATGTTATAAAGATATTCTTCTGTATTATATTTTTAAATTTTTGTAGCTTCACCATTGACATTTATTTTTAATCAATCTGGGATTGATTTTTGAGTACGTGAGAGCTAGAAGTTCATTGTATTAGAACAAAAAGAAAAATTTTTATCCTGGCACCATTTATGGAAATGCCCTTCCATCCTTGCTAATCTGCAGTGAGTATTCTGTTTTAAATTAAATAACTATATTTATATGTGGGTGTGTTTCTGGTTCCATCAGTCAATTTCCCTATTTCTGCACCAATATCTTGCCTTAATTACTGTGGCTTTACAACAATTCTTAATCTGGTCAGCAGGTCCTCTTATATTCCACTTGAGAGTGTCTTGTTATTCTAGTCCTCTGATTTCATATGTAAGTCATGAGAGGAGTCATATTTGGAGTCATAATCCCATTTTCAAGTTCTCCCCCTACACCCTTGTTGGGATTTTGATTAGAATTGCCTTAAGTCTTTGGAGCATTTTGGGGAGATTGAGTATCTTTATAATATTGAATCATTCAATCTGTAAGCATTGTAAATTTTTTATTTACTTAGGTATTCTTTAATTTTTTCTTTTAAAGTTTTACATTTTTCTCTTGCATTTTTAAATTGTTGTTTCCTTTATTCCTAGGCACTGCATGGTTTTTGATGGTATCTTTTTAAAATTATATTTTACAACTCATACTTGCAGAAGGTTAGAATGGCAGTAGAATTTTATATAATGTCTTTCTTGGTGTTCTTATTAAAACCTTTTACTAATTACAACACTTCTGTGTAAATTATGTTAGATTTTCTATGTGGAAAATCTTTTCATCTGTGACTGACAGTTTTGTTTCTTCCTTTGAAACTAATCCTTTGAAATTTGTTAATCATTTCCATGATTTTCTTTATAGTTTTATTTTTATCACCCCCAAATTTCTGTCACTACGTAATATTTAGTTTTGCCTGTTTTTGAATTTTATACTGGATGGAATGGAATGGAATGGAATGGAATGGAATGATTACATATCATTCTGGTACTTAACTTTTCCCCCTGCTGTAGAGTGAATTGTGTACCCCCCAAATCCACATGTTGAAGCCCTAACCCTCAATTTGATGGTGTTTGGGATTGGAACTTTGGGAGATAATTAGGTTTAGATGAGATTATGAGGGTGGGGACCTCATGATGTGATTAGTGCCCTTACCAGAAGAGGTACCAGAGAACCTGTTCTTGCTGTTTTTCCCCATAAGGACATGTAAGGACACAGAGAGAAGGTGGTTGTCTTCCAGCCAAGAAGAGATCACTCACCAGAACCCAACTATGCTGGCACCTCAGTCTTGAACCTTTAGCCTCCAGAATTGTGAGAAAATAAATTTCTGTTAGTTAAACCATCAGTCTATGGTATTTTTTTAATGGCAACTTGAGCTGTGGTAACTCTTTTTTTCCACAATAAACTTTTGAGAATCATTCATATTGATGGGTATAATATACTGACTTAATTTTTACTGCTTATAGGATTCTATTTTATAAGCATACCACGGGGACTTCCCTGTTGGCACGGTGGTTAAGAATCCGCCTGCTAATGCAGGGGACATGGGTTCGAGCCCTGGTCCGGGAAGATCCCACATATCGTGGAGCAACTAAGCCCGTGCACCACAACTACTGAGCCTGCGCTCTAGAGCCCACGAGCCACAACTACGGAAGCCCGCATGCCTAGAGCCCATGCTCCACAACAAGAGAAGCCACCGCAATGAGAAGCCCACGCACCGCAACACTCGCCGCAACTAGAGAAAGCTGCATGCAGCAACGAAGACCCAATGCAGCCAAAAATTAATTAATTAATTTTAAAAAAAGCGTACCATAATTTATATGTCGTTGGACATTTGGGTTGTTTTCAGCTTTTTGTTGTTGTTATGGTGCTTTTATGAACATTCTTCTTTGTGCTTCTTGGTATACAGGTTAAGAATTTATTATATATGTGTAGCTGGCCAATTTTCTATTGTTTTTGACCTTCAAAAACAATGGTTTCACTTGGGTTATCATTGTACCTAGGAGTGAGTGCTGGACTGTAAAACTTTTTGCCCAAGTGGTTATACCACTTACCTTCCCACTGGTAGGATGATTTTCTTTGACTCCACATCTTTGTCAACATTTGGTAGCGTCATAATTTTACATTTTTGCTAATATGGTACATGTGGAGTTATTTCATTGTTACTTTAACTTGTGTTTCACTTCATTACTAATGAGGTTTACCATCTTTTTATTTGTTTATGGACCATCATATTTTCTTTCCTGTGAAATTCTTGTTCATGATTTTGCCCAGTTTTCTATTGCAGTGTTTGAGAAGCTGACTCTTTTTTACTGGGATATGAATTGCTTGGTGAATTTAATAAATATTAGTGAATCAATTCTTAGTTTTAGGCAGCGCTTATATAAAAATGAGTAAGATGGATAGACTCTTACTTCAATTTGCATTTAAACTTACTTAATTGGAAGCTCCAAACTTCTGTACTTTCTTCCATTAAAATATAGATTAGCTACGTGAATTATTTATAACTTCATCTCTTTATTTCAATTTACTCATTTGTAAAACAACGGGCTTTGACTAGTTAATATCTAGTGTCCCTTTTACTAGTGTCTATAATTCATGTGTCTGATATTTTTCTTGTTGGTTTCTGAAGCTGAGAAATAAGTTTTAGTGAAGTGGTAAACTATATAAAGTGCTGATTTTTTGTTTTGTTTTTAATTTAAAAATGTTGGGTTTTGTTTCTTTTAAGGTATGATAGGTTAGTTCTCCAAGGACTGCGCTCTTAGATGAATTTCCCAGACAGATACTACTACCTTTTATTTTTTTAATTCTTATAATGCTGTTAAACCTAGAAATTAGATCCTAACATATATGAATTATTCTTTCTCAGAGTGAAGATACACAACAGCAAATCATCAGGGAGACATTCCATTTGGTATCTAAGAGAGATGAAAATGTTTGTAATTTCCTAGAAGGAGGATTGTAAGTAAAGCATTTCATGGACATTTCTAATCTTTGACTATATGAATAAAATATATACTGTTTAATCGTTTTATCTTAAAATTTCCTAATTTGATTAATTGGATTGGGGGAATTAACTACCATTTATCTTAACTATAAATCTAACTTAAATAATTTTTTGAAGATATTTAATCTTTTTCTTTTAAAAATTTATAAAGGCATTTTATATAAAGGTAATACATTCATATGGCAAAAATTCAAACATTACATGGAAGTATAAATTGTAGACCAAGTCTTCCTCCTCCAGCTTTAGTCCTTCTTCCCAGTTTCTTGTGTATCCTTCTAGAAAATTAATTTTGCACTAACATATAAAAGTATAACCTTAAAAATTTTTACTTACGGGATCACACATGTATGCTGGTTTTCGTGTTGCTTGTTTGCACTTATACTTTGAAAAACTCTGCATATAAACCCATCTAAAGCAAACTCATTCTTTTTAATGGCTACAGACTACTCCTTAGGGTGAATGGACCTGTTTTCCTAAGAATTTAGATAGCACCCTTTATTTTATATTATGAGCAATTCTGACGTCTGCTTTTCAAATATATGTGTGTGTCTAGATAGACAGATTCGAATTCAGCTAAGACTTTTCTATTTTTAAAATGAATAAATAAAAATTGCTTATGATTAGTTTGCCAACTATTTAAATAGTTTTAAATTAATGGGTTTCATGAAAATAATTTGTTCTCATATAGTTTCATAAACATTCCTTCCCGTGTTTATATGTTTAATTTCTTAACAAGATATTTCCTCAGTGACAATTCAAAAACTAAACTTTAGCTGAACCTCATTATGAATAATCAGAGATTAGTCTGAGAAACCTACACTTTTCTGTATTTTTAAGGTGTATGATGCATATTATGGAAAACAGTTTTCATAATACAGAATTCATTCTTACCTGACTATAAATTACTTTTTATCATGTAGAAAGTTTACTTGCATTTCTTGAAAGGTTATATCATACTGCTCTTAAATTTGCAAATACACACCTATGATTTGTAAATTTTGCTGTTAACTCGAGGCCTCCAATTTAATAGTTGAGACAGATGTACTTGCTTTCTGTTTTTGTATTTTAATTGTACTTTACTTATCTCTCTTAAACTGTAGTTGAGTTGTGTTTGCCATTACCATCGTTTTCCTTTATCTCAGCTCCTTAATCTTCTAACCTCATAGGAAATTAATCACCCAGCACAGCGCAAGAAATTGATTAGTCTAACCAGGGCACTGTTTGAACTAGGAAGTATGACTTGAGTTTGTAATTATTCTTTTCCAACCTTACAAAAAGTAGAAAGCAAATATTGCATCAGAGATGAGGCTACACATCTGGTTTAGTCCTAGTTTTTGTTACTAACAAGCTGGTTTTCTTGGTTAGGTCACTTAAATTCTTTGTACCTCAGTTTTCTCTTCTTATGTTAAATAAGATATTTGGACTAAGGATTTCTAAAATTCTGTAGCTTTTATGTCGTGTATTGCATTCTATACGAGAATTTGTATCAGTATTGTACTATAGTATAAAGATGAAATTATAACAAAACGTGTACTCATATTAATATTTTGTTTTCTTTTAATAACTTTAATTGCCTTTTTTTAATTTGCGGTATGCGGGCCTCTCACTGCTGTGGCCTCTCCTGTTGTGGAGCACAGGCTCCGGACACGCAGGCTCAGCAGCCATGGCTCACGGGCCCAGCCGCTCCGCGGCATGTGGGATCTTCCCGGACAGGGGCACGAACCCGTGTCCCTACATCAGCAGGCAGACTCTCAACCACTGCGCCACCAGGGAAGCCCTAATTGCCATTTTGAAACTTACAGTTTTCAAAAATTTGGTCTTCTTTTAAAGCAGATCCAAACAAAAATTTAAGATAATCACTAAATTGCAGATTCAGGATGAAGTAAAGTCTGCTGTTGCTGCTTTTGTCCCTTTTAAGGAACAGTTGCAGTGATAGTCTATAAATACAACTCAGAGAATCTTTAAAGTGCTTGTACATATTTTTAAATTGCATACCTTTTCTAGATAGTAGGAGTTTTTAATTCTTGTCAAAGATCATTTTCACTTTTGGTATTAGAGGATATAAAGTAATAAAAAATAATGAGTGTGTATGTAGAGAAGTTGTTTCTACAAAACTTGTGAATTTAGTATTACTTTTATTGAGTGACAAATAGGGACTTCCCTGGCAGTCCAGTGGTTAAGACTCCATGCTTCCACGGCCGGGGGCATGGGTTTGATCCCTGATCGGGAACTAAGATCCCGCATGCTGCCCAGCGCAGCCAAAAAAAAAAAAAAAGAAAGAAATAGGTGTTACTTTCCTTTGTCTTGTTTGAATGTTCAGTTAGCTCTGATTACACTTAGCCTTGATTTTTTTATGTTTCATTAGTGTTAAAGGGTCTTTTGAGAAGGTGAATGAATTGTTGTAAACTTAACTATGGAACAGTTAAATTGTATTTAGAAAAATAAAAGGTGTTTGTAATGATCCCTGAATTATTATTTTTAAAATGCTGAAATTCCAGTCAACATAAATAAAAATATTTGGCAAAAGGATTGAGTATCTCTTAGCTCAGTTTTCTTGCATTTATATTCCAAAACAAAATGTGTTTTTGGAGAAGATCTTGATGGTAAATATGTCCAAAACTTAAAAAGAAATGTCATTTTTTTTTCCTAGTTGATAATCAGTGTTAAGCTGTGTAACTTACTGTGACCTATGGAGTTAAATCTAGTAAGCTCTTAAAAATGCCCTATGATCTCATTTCTGCCTACTTCTCTGACCTAATTGCTTACTAATCTTTCATTGATCGCAGGCCTTCTTTTTCTTTCTTGAACACAGATATTTCGTTCTTGATGAAATTGCCTTTTTATTAGTTTACCTTTGCCTGAAATGCTCTTCTCTAAATTTTTTCATGGCACGTTCCTTATCATTAGATCTCAGCCTAAACATCAACTCTTTTAACACCCAATAGGAAGTAGCAAACCCATCAATGTGGCATCATCCTCTTTTGATTCTCTAGGTAGTCCCTTCCACTCTGATAATATTTTCTTTGTTTGTTTATTTCTCCTTACCCACTCTCAGTACCTGGCACATAGTAAGTACTCAGTAAATAATTGAATGAATGAATGAACTAATATTAAGCATCGGCATCTTTTACTTGACTTCTCTGAAGAAAACAACCATCTAGTTCACTTGAATGCTGTGTCATTAAATGTTACCTTTCTTTTTGTAGAAGGTTTTAAACAAATTGTCAGTTTTCTTGAACTAATGAAAATGTTTTTTATTTTGTAGCTATAACATTCCAATTGTTTTGTTTTGTCATTTAGATTAATTGGAGGATCTGACAACAAACTGATTTATAGACATTATGCAACATTATATTTTGTCTTCTGTGTGGATTCTTCAGAAAGTGAACTTGGCATTTTAGATCTAATTCAAGTAAGTTAACACTTGCCTCTTACTGTATTAAACAACAATTTTGGCATTTCAATTTTTTAAAACTTCTGTGTTCTAAATTTTCTAAAATGATGTTTTGTTTGGTAAGAAATAAGTGTTCCATAGTAGATGTTGGGTGGATAAAAGAGGGATGAGGGATGTAGCACAGAGTCATTTAATCTAATTAAGACTAACTGCAACTAATTTCCTCATGCCCTTTTTTCCTGTTCATGTAAGTCACACAAAAACCCCAACACTCGTAGGTCTTTTACCATATGTATCCAGATCTAACCCCCAAACTCACCCCTTTCTGTCTCCTGAAAATCTTTCATAATGGCCCTGGAACTCAAGGTCAGTCATCAGCAAATTTCTCCTTATCTTCAACCTCTTCTGTTAATATTATCTTCACCTTTTTTGCTGTAGGTTAAATCTGGCTTCCCTGATGAAACTACCTGCCACCCTCGCAAGCAGTAGCAGTCTTCTCTTTCGCTTTCTTCATGCCATTGAGTCTGGAGGGTGTTCTCTTTGCTTCTCATTACATTTTCCAGACCTTTTTCTCTTCTAAAACATCTCCAGACTTTATCTCATGTTCTCAAACTATACCTACTTCTACCAATCCAGTTGCAGTAATCTCTCATTCCCACTCCCTATTCATTGGAGATTTTGTCAAAAACTTTCAGTGGTCTGAGATTTTACTCTACCTGCAAGCTAACAAGTTTAACTACCACAGTTTCATGGATGCTGACAGAAGATGGGAGATTTCGGGGCCAGAAACAAAGGACTTTATTTCTGACAGCCAGAGCAATAGTCAAAGTGACAGCATTTGCTTACACTGGTTACTCAAGTCCCAGTTCCTAAAGTGTGACTTGATAAGGTGCAGGTAAGACCTGCACACACAGTAGATTGAGATATAGGAGAGGAAGCCCAAGCTTAGTGAACTGGAATCTTTTATAACGGACACGAAGCATATCTGCCCATGTCCTGGAGGAAGAGAATATCTTCCAAGCAAAGTATAGATAAACTTACCCTTTGCTTTGGAGGGAAACACTATCTATTTTCCAGGGCTGTTGGCTATACGAGCTTGCTTGAAAAGATAATCCACAATAAAGGCAGTCAGTACCTCTGTTCACATGGTGTGCAGGAATGGAACACCTATGGAGAATTGTCTCCTAACAGATTTTAGTTCTTAGTTCACTGACATTCACTCCAGTACTACTTGTGTTATAATTCTTGGTTATTTCAGCGTTCATGTGGATAGTTCATTCAGTACACTGGTATCTTCAAACTGGAATTCCTCTTCTCCAACGAATTTTGCCCATTACCCCACTTCACTGTTCATTTCTAGACCATGTCTTTATCCAGACTTAAGTCCCTCCATCATCTTAATTTCACAGTTTCCACTCTCTGCTACCATCTCTTATCTTTTCTTATCACAATTACTGTTACTCCAACAGTTCTTTGAGCCCATTGGGACCTTCAGTCCCTTTTTTTGTTGGGTTTTTTTTTTGAGGATAAAAATTTTTATTGACAGTTTTCTAGGTATAGTTGTACATTTTTGAACTGTTCAATGTTTATTAATAGATAAATGGCAGCTTTAGAAAAATAGACATGTTTATATCCAGAATCCTGTATTCTCTTCCTGTGTTCCTTATATCTTTTCAGTGTGTCTTTGGGACCTTCTGTCTTTTAAATCTATCTTCTCACTGTCCCTCATCCTCCTGATGTCTTACTCTCCTTGCCCAGCTTAAACTCCATGGTCAATCATGATAATCATAGGCTTGTATATACTCAGCTCTTTGCCTGAATCCACACACCTGAACATACGTAGAGAAAAAAAAGATAACCATACATGCTGGCCTCACTTTAAATTCATGATCTCTGACCTCAGTGATTCCTTAATGCTACCCAGTAATCACATTATATTTCCCTGGTCATTTCACTCTCCCACACTCCTAGACAACTGCTGATACATTCTCCTCCCCTCTCAAACCTGTAGCACTTCTAACATGTAGCTTCCAAGTTCACTAGGCAATCAGAAGGGAACTTCTACAGACTCTGTTATCTGTGTCCTTGTACTCTCTTCTATAAGAGATGAATGAACTTTGCTCTTGGCTAAGGCCAACTCACCCACTTATATACTAGTTTACTTCTTCCTCATTGCTCTAGCATTTTTCTCTCTTCAGTATCATTTTTTCCTCTCTTCTAGATCATTCCCACTAGTCTATAATATGTTAATATGTTCTTCCATCTTAAAAAAAAAAAATTCTGTCCCTACTTCCTTCTCCAGCCACTGCCTCATTTCTTTCCCTCTCTTTATAGCAAAACACTTTCTGTATGCAATGTCTCAAATTTTTCTTCTCCCATTCTTTCTTGAACACATTCTAATCAGGTTTTTCAGCTTTACTGTTGCTGAATCCAAAGGTTCTCATCAGTCCTCCTTTATTTGATTAAGATTGTTTATTACTCTCTTCTTCAAGAAATATCTTCTTCACTTGGCTTCTAGGATACCTGGTTTGCATCCTACTACTTTAGTTGCTCCATTTTAGTTTCTTGATCTCCCTTATGTCTTCTTCTTTGGCAAATCCTGTTGATTATGCAGAATCCACTTACTGCTCTCTGCACTGCCTCCACCTGGGTCCATGCCACCATCAGCTCTTGCCTGGACTATGTCAGTAGTTTTCTGACTGGTCTTCCTGCTTCCACTGTCCTTTCCTTTTTGTCTTTTCTTAGTAAAACAGCCGGAGTGATACTATTCAAATATGTTACATTTTATACTTTTCCATTTTGAGTTCTTCAATGGCTTCCCGTCTCACTAAGAGTAAAAGCCAAATTCCTTACAAATGACCCATGAGGCCTCACATGATCTGACTCCCCTTGCTGAACCCTACTACTTATCTTACTTCATTTTCTACTCTTTTCCCCTTTGCTCCATCGACACTGGCCTCCTTGTTCCTCAGATATACCAGCATACTTTTACCTCAGAGCTTTTGTATTTGCTGATCTTCCTACCTAGATTGTTCTCCCCTCATCGATTATTATTTTGATGCTGTTGCTGGTCTTAATGGTTATGATAGCATGGTTGTTATATCTTAGAAGGGAATTATATGGGGAGTTGTCAAAAAACAAATATCCTACATCATATCTGAAGTAAATTCTATCATGTATTTGTGGAAAATGGAAACTATGTCTTGTGTTTTGCAAAAGTTTTTAGCCATTATTATTTGAAATGTTGGTAATTTGTCTTGATATTAAATAAGATACAGAAAGAAGAATTTCAGGAGGATTTTCTTATTGTCCCGTTTCTAATGTAGGCTTGAACAGTTTTTATAAGAAGATCGCATTGAGTTATTACATGTTGATCTATCATGTCACAAAAAAAGAAACTTTCTGTAATTTACCTTACAAGGATGAATTCTGTCACTACCTTGAACATGTTGGAAGTTCTGTAGTTGCTGTCTTTCCCCGGTGGTTATTACAGATCATTAAATACTTAAGAGGGAGTGCTGAGCATGCATAAGTCAGGCACTTTAAAAACATTGGTTGAGTGAACAAAGAGGGAAGGGAGTACCTTATTGTTTCTGCTTCTGTTTCATGAAACAGCTATTCAGAGTTTACTTAGAACTGGTTTTCTTGCTTTGTCCATCCTCTAGTTTTGAGAAATGTAATAAAAGTGGAAAATTATAAATCAAGAGAGTTTAGACCAAAGCCTCTTGGTTTTGTATTTTCTTTAGGAAATGGGTCAAGAAAATTTAGTAAACATCAACATGTGATAACTAAACACAGTTTCATTTGTTTTTTTTTGAATGTTTGTATTTTACTTTTATTTACATTTCTAGAACTGTTTAAAATACAGAAAAACACAAAGGATAAAACAATAAATACCTATATTCCTATCATCCAGAATTAAAGCTTTTTAAAAACTTTTTTTGAATTTTTTTTATTTTTGAATTTTATCATTTTGGTTTTTTGAACATTAAAAATGATATAATTCAAATGATCATTAGAAGCTTATATTTTTATGCAGAGGTTTTGTGTTTCTAAGGTATGTATGTATTATCCCAGATTTGACTTTTTACCTTATATAAAATCTGAGAGAAGGAATTCTTAGTAAATTCCATGTGGGAATTATACTGGTATGTCACCAGGTTGAATAATCAGCTTCTGTTTTGTTTTCTTTTAATTCTTTGTTAGTTGGGAAAAAAAGGTGATCTTTTTTTGTTTCTGGTGTGTACTATTTTAATGTGATATTGATTACAATATAAGCTAGTTTCAGAGTTGATAGCTAGCCTTTTTTGAAGTCCTTTCTGTTATAGCATGTTGTCATTGGAAGTGTTAAAATATTTACAGAGTGAGAATAGAAGTTAATTAAATATTAATGTTGGTTGTTTGAGTTATTTATAAGCAGTCATATTGCCCTCAATTAAGTTAGTTGCCACGCTGATATGGAGGCATAAAAGTTCACTAGATAATTCCAAATTTTGTAACAGTTTTCTGTATCACATGTAGCAATTATATCAGCATCAGCCTTGTTCAGTTATAGTTAGGAAAAAATTGAGGACTAACAACTAAACTTATCTTTAGGTTTAGAAAGATATGTTTTGACCATGGTGTTAGAATATGTATATAACTTAGAACTGTTATGTATATAGCATTTGTCAGTACTACAGTACTGAGCGTTAGACTGAGTTTTGTGAAGTTATTTTACTTATTGCTATTAGTGTTAATTTAGTATGATACTGAGCAAGTCATTTAATGTTAATAGACCTTGCATTTTTCACCTGTAAAGTATGCCTGTTTCAGTATGCTGCCTATAGACCTCATGAGTTGTTAGAAATATCAGTGAATTAAAGCAAAGTAGTAGTGGTTAAAACCTTTCAGGCCCTTCTCTGTACTGGCTATATAACTTTGGGCAAGTTATTTAACCTCTTTGACCCTGATTTTGTTCATCTGCAAAGTGGAGGTAATAATAATAATACCAACTTATAGAACATGTGAAAGCATTAAAAAAAGATGGTATATGTGAAGCCTGTCGCTAAATGACTGACCTGAAGTAGTCAGTGGTTTTTAGGTAACATTATCGTTAAAGCATGTATTTTATAAGGAAGGCGTATAATTTCAGTAGTACACAAACTGAATTGGGTAAAGAAGTCCTTTTATTTTTCTTTTTCATTTTTACAAGAATTTGTGAATCTATTTATCCTATATGTTCTTTGATGGCTTTGAAGGAATTCTGCATTGTGATAGAATTATGTGATAAGAATAGGCTTAATTGAGGAAACTTGTAAGCCAAGAATACTTAAGAAAGATCCCCTGATCTTCCCACTATCTCATAGGAAGCTGCGCTGATGTAGATACTACTAAACATAGAATAATTTGCCAATAGAGGCCTCACCCCTCCCACTCCACATCATTGTTTTCTTTTATTACAAGAGTAGGCTCATTGAAAGCATCCTTGTCAGTGGGGTGGCATATACATTACTTAAGCTTTGAGCTATACACGTTTAGGTGCCACGTGTCTTTAAGAGTTGCCTGGGAAAACTCCCTGACCAGCTCTTGAGAACTGTGGGAAGTTGCAGCTCACCTATTGGAGGATTGAGTGGGATAAACCCCTGATCCCATGGAGAGATGAGTTCTGTTGCAGTTCCTCCTGCTGGAGAAAGAGAGAGCCCTGGCTCAATTTGTTTATTTTCCAGGCAATCCAGAGTGAATGCCCAGGATCATTTTAGGAAAATTCTATCGTGTTTACTACACCATACTGTGTTACCAGAGTATTAAAAACTTCTGTTTTTAATAATATTTGTTTCTTACATATGTAAGAAACCAAAAAATAGTTCTATAAACAATATGAATTGGACACTGTTAGAGTGATTCAGCATTCTTTTTTTAAAATTAATTTATTTTATTTATTTATTTTTGGTTGTATTGGGTCTTCATTGCTGCGTGTGGGCTTTCTCTAGTTGCGGCTAGCAGGGGCTACTCTTCGTTGCGGTGCGTGGTCTTCTCATTGCGGTGGCTTCTCTTGTTGCAGAGCACGAGCTCTAGGCACACAGGCTTCAGTAGTTGTGGCACACGGGCTCAGTAGTTGTGGCTCCTGGGCTCTAGAGCACAGGCTCAGTAGTTGTGGCGCACGGGCTTAGTTGCTCTGCAGCATGTGGGATCTTCCTGGACCAGGGCACGAACCCATGTCCCCTGCATTGGCAGGTGGATTCTTAACCACTGCGCCACCAGGGAAGCCCGATTCAGCACTCTTAAAATCCTTTTCCTATCTTATTTTCATTGTTGAAAAGTCTGATTTACAGTCATTGGAAATGTAATAATTCACTTTTCAGTTATTTACATTGCTTCTTCTTAATGATAAACCCAGGTAACAATTTGATGATACTTACCATTCTAATTTACATGTTCTTTTGACCTCTCAGCAGTCCTCTTGGGAGGCATTATTGTGTTTGGAGTTAGGTGGTATGGGTTTAAATATTGGCTATGTCATCTAACAGTTCTATATCTTTGAGCAAATTACTTAGTCTTATTCATCCCCAATTTTCTTGTCTGTAAATGTTGATATTCATACCTACCTTGCCAGCATTGTTATAAGAATTGGAGCTAATGTATATAAAGCAGTCAGCACAGGGCCTAGAAGATAGCAGACACATTGTTATTACTTACTTTATAGTGGTGAAGAAAGTATTTTTGAACTCAAGTACTTAAAGTCAGAATTTTGGAGCTAGAAGTAACTTAAAATTTATTTTTTTCCCCTTCAAAGTAGGTTTGAGAGAGTGAAAAACTCAGGTTATGTTGGTATTTTTCTTTGGTTTACGGTGAATTCCTTATTTCTCAGTGTAGAATAGTAGGTTTCAGGGAGGGATTGGATATAGAGGAGAAGAGTTCCTTTTGAGCTTGGTTTTTCAAAAATTTTTTTCTTTAAAAATTAAAAAAAAACTTTTCACATTGAAATTATTTCAGACTTAGAAAAGTGGCAAATATAATGCAAAGAATTTTTGCATACTGTATCTTCATCCAGATTCCTCAAATTTAACATCTTCCATAACCTCAAGTAGGTAATTAAAATCAGGAATTTTACATTGATAGAATACTATTATCTAATCTGTAGATCTTATTTAAAATTTGCCAGTTGTCCCATTAATGTAATTTTTCTTGTTTAGAGTTCAATTCAGGTTACATAGAGTGTTAGTTTTCTTATCTCCTAAGTTTCCTTTACTCGGTTATAGTTCTTCATCTGTCTTCCATTCATGTCTTTCTTACCTTGATCCTTTGAAGAGTATTAGACAATTATTATTATTATTTTTTTTTGTGGTACGCGGGCCTCTCACTGCTGTGGTCTCTCCCGTTGTGGAGCACAGGCTCCGGACGCGCAGGCTCAGCGGCCATGGCTCACGGGCCCAGCCGCTCCGCGGCATGTGGGATCCTCCCGGACCGGGGCACGAACCCATGTCCTTTGCATTGGCAGGCGGACTCTCAACCACTGCGCCACCAGGGAAGCCCATAGCCAGCTATTTTGTAGAGTATTCCTCAGTTTGGATTTGATGTTTCTTAATGATTAAATTCGGATTATGTATTTTCGAATATCACAAGTGATGTTATGTCCTTCTCAGTGCATCATATTCAGGAGATACATGATATCATTTTACCCCATTACTTGTGGTATTTATTCTGATTCCTTGGTTAATGAGGTGCCTGCCAGGTTTACCTACTTAAACTTCCATTTTCCCTTTGTGCTTAGAAGTATCTTATGGGGAATAATTTTGAGTATATAAATATCCTTTTTCTAATCATAATTTGGTCATTACTTTTAGCATCTGTTGATGATTCCTGCCTGAAAGAATTATTGTGGTGTTGGCCAAATAGTGATTTTCCCATCATGATTTCTATACTTATTAGTTGCTATTCTGTAAGGAAAAGCTAAGATTTTTATTCATTTTATTTTGTTTTAAGTCTGTTCAAGATACCAATTGTACCGTATTCAATTATACACAAGAGAATATCTTTCAAGGCCAAATACCATTAAAAAAATCAACTTTTGCTTGGAAGTTTAAATGGAGTTCTAACAATTGATGTCAATATGAGTTTTTTAAATGTTCTTGGAGTAGCTTCTGTGCACCAAAAGAAATAATGCAGAGGCTACTTTCATTTTCTAAATTAATATTTGATACATTAGCCTTATAAATTCAAAACCCTACTTCTTCCTTAGATGTCTAAATCCAACATACAAATCATATTAAGTCACTTTAATGGAGAGACTACAATGTAATTAAATTTCCTATAGTACAAGAAGTCTTTGCACAATACTGTTGTTAATTTGGGTGATAAAAGTATGGACAGTTAAAATTTTTGTTTTACACTTTTATGTATTTTCTAAATTTTCTGAATAATCACCTCTTACTACATTAAAAATAAAAGATGATTTTTGTTGTTGTTGGAGGGAGTATCTCTAGTGAATAAGAGTGTGGGTTCTGCCATGAGACTTTCTGGATTTTAGTGAGGACTCTCCTACCTAACTGCTAGTAGTTAGTTAACTTTGTACTTTAACTTACTCTTCTGCAGATGGTTGATAAAAAGTACCTGCCTTATGGGATTACTGTGAAGGATTAAACAAAATAATCTATTTAAAGCACTTGGAACAATAACAGTGCCATAATAGTGTATACTCAATAAGTGCTATTATCATTGTTAGCTTTTAAATTTTTAAAAAAATAGAAAGAAATAAATCACACAATATGAATCATTGAGTTCTTTAAGAACTCTTAAAGAATCATTATGACATCAATATAGAAGACAGATAGTCCTTTCATCAACTCTTAATTTTTTCATATTGAAGTCAAGAGTTTAATATGTTTAAATTAACTGGTACATAATAAATGCACAATAAATGTCTCTATTTTTACTGTTAGAAAAATATCCGTCCTCATTGGCATATTAGTGTCTAGGTCAGGTTTAGTGGAAATCCAGTTCAGAATCCAGTCATAGGCTAGCCCGAGTGCTACTTACACACCTTAAACACCATACATTAAAGATTCTGAATATTATATGCAACAGTGCTGTATTCATAGTTGTTCTTCAAAGCTAATTAATCTGATTTTAAGTTCAGTCTGTGTTCCCTAGCTTTCTTGGTACATTTTTAGTCGTATTTTTTGATTCCTTACTTAAGCTAAGCCAGTATCTCTCTAGAACATCTTGCTGCTGACTGAAAAACAATTTTTTTAGATCTCTTGGCATATTCCTAAATTTATGCCTTCTATTCTTGGGCTTAAGACTTTTCCTGTCTTATAACATGTCAGTTTAACATTTACGTATGTTATTTAATATTATAGATGAGAAACAGTAAGAGCAATTCCTCCTGAAATTTAACAGAATTCCCCAAACCCAGAAAAAAAAATTTTTTTTTCCCCTAGAAACTCTAAAGGAGAGTCTGCCAAATAAGTGATATTGCTTAAGGATATTTTTGTGGCATTTATTTTATCTAGTGCACATTTTTATTTTTGCATCTGTGTATAGTATCATAATACTAGCTAAAATATATTGAGTACTTTTTTGGTGAGATACTACTGTTCTAAGCCATTTATATTTATTATTTAATCACTAAAACAACTCTATGGCATAGGCACTATTATTATACCCAAATGAGGCTTAGAATTAAATAACTTGCCCTAGATCTCATAGTCAGAGGCAAAGCTGGAATTTTAGTAGAGTACTAAGTACTCTTAAGTACTAAGCTGCTTTGGAATAGATTCCTGTTACCCTTTGTGATCCAGGCATATAAATTTGTAATTAAAGATAAAGGAAACACAAGGAAGTTTTGTTGATAGAAGGGCACAGGGAAGGGAGACTCTGTTTATATGTGGATATGGCATTTTTCTGAATATCTCTATCTTTTATATTTACTTTTGGAAAACTATGTAATTATTAAAATGAAGGAAAACTTAAAATATTATTCTTAATAAATTAAAAGTAATTTTTCTTCCACCAGCCTTTGAATTCCCAAGGCCAGAGATTAATGAGTAGCTACTTAGTAGATAACAGTTATATTGAAATTGACTTTAAACTTTTATCATTTAAAAATAAAACACAAGAGGGTGCCATGTACCATGTTACTTCTAGTTTTTTAGTCTTTTTATCTTTCTCTTTGTGAAATATAATGCAACAGCAGTTTTATTATTTTTGGGTTCTCCTGGCTAGAACCCCCAAGGCCCATTAATTTGTTTTTCTTAATTTCTTAACTTCAGTTTGTAGATTATTAGTTTTGTATTGACCTGGTCCATGTAACGAATCAGCAGTGTATATCTACCTTGGGCTCTAGATTCTAATTACGTTAAGTAATTCTTGCTAACTCAAAAGAAAATTAATGGAGAGTTTTTTGAAGTGGGTTTTTAAGTTTTCATCCAAACTTAGCATTTGAATGCCTTAAATCTTAAGAATTCTTTCACTAAGTTAAGAACATGTAGTTGTAATGATATTTTGCTGCAGGGCACTTTTTTAAAAAGTATTTACATTTTTCATACTTGGTATTGTTCTGTTTTAAATATTGACAACCTTTTTTCTTTCTAAGTTAGTAAGCAAATCCCAAAAACTTGGACACCACAGTATGTAGTTACCTTGCTTTTATATCAGTGTTTATTAGTAGAATTAGAATTTTCTCTTTCTGTTTTAATTTTGTAATCATATGTTTTGAACAGCCAGGTAAATAGTACTGGCTTTTGTTTAGTTGATGTGTTTTGGGCAGTGTTCAGCACTTTATCTAAATTATTTAACTAAATCTTTAAGATAATCCAGAAAGGTAGATAGTTGTATAACTATTTTATAGTTCTGATATTTGGAGGAGTTAAGTGACGGTTAGGCTCACATAGCTAGGTAGTAGCTAAGGAGGAATTTGAAGTCAGGTCTTTGTGGTTTCCTCACTGCTTTGCTATACTGCCTCTATAGACAGCTCATATTTTTTGCACACTATAGTTCACCAGTGGCACATTCAATGCTACCAAGAAATTTTTTTCTCTCTTTGTCAGATATAGTCTATGTTCAGTGGGTTCCACTGATCCTTCATAAGTAATACATAAGTGAAGGGAAACTATTCAGACAGCATTTTCACCAAGATAGTCATCTTCTGATGGTTAAGAAAGAATGGCTACAGTATATGGGTAATCAAACCAGTGGATCTGGAAAAAGTAAACATGAAAAAATAAAGCCATACTGGAAACTTTATTCTGAATAGTAAGTTTAATAATAATTTTAAATTAAGAAAGACCACCTCGCACCACATACGAAAATTAATTCCAGATAGATTTGGTCCAAACATGCAAAATGAAACCATGAAGCTTTTGTTTTCTTCTGGGAGAATATCTTCCTGACCTTGCTATAGGCAAAAATTTCTTAAATTGGACCAAAAAAAAGATTAACCATAAAGGAAAAAAGCTGATAAGTTGGACTATATTGAAATTTAAAGCTTCTGTTCTTCCGAGAACATTATTAGGAGAATGAAAAGGCAAGTCAGAGTAGGAAAAGACATCTGTAATATGTGTGTATGACAGGACTGTATCTAGCTATGTAAAGAATTTCTATACATCAATAAGAAAAAGACAGGTAATGAGCAGAAGTCTTGAACAGAAAAATGAGCAGAAGTCTTGAATAGACATCATGAAAAAGGATATCGAAATGGTGGTCCATCTCTTTAGGCTTCAGGAAATACAAATGAATATCACAATGACAGACCACCACACACCCATAAGAATGACTAAAATTAAAAGATTGACAACATACAGGGCTGACAAGGATGTGGCACTATGGGAACTCCCATATACTATGATTTGGATTGTAAATTTTTTTTTTTTTTAATGGCTGTGCGACACGGCTTGCGGGATCTTAGTTCCCTGAGAGGGATCAAACCTGCACCCCCTACATTGGAAGCGTGGAGTCTTAACCGCTGGACTGCCAAGGAAGTCCCTGGATTGTAAATTTTTATAATTGCTTTGAAAATCTATTGAAAATCACTTTGAAAACCTATCTGCTCCATGGCCCAGTGATTCTACTCTAGGTATACATTCAGTAGATATGTGTATGTATGTTCACTAAAAGACTTATATAAGAATTAGTATCAGTACTAATTGTAATGGCCCCATGCCGGACCCGAATTTCTGTCAACCGGGGAATAGATAAATACATTGTGGTATATTTCTGCAATAGCACACTGTATAACAACAAGAATGAATGAACTGTTATACTAATATTATGTAACAAAATAAATAAATCTCACAAACAAATCAATGAATAGAAGAAGCCGCTCATATGGTTCCATACTGTATGATTCCATTTAAATACATGGTTGTCCCTTGGTATGGTAGTTGGTATCTGCTGGGAATTGGTTACAGGACCTGCTATGACCAGAATCCGTGGATGCTCAAGTCCCTTACAGTTGGCCTTCTGTATCTGTGGGTTCCGCATCCCTGGATTCAGCCAACCATGGGTAGTATAGTACTATATTTATTGAAAAAAACTTGTTTCTAAGCATGCGCGCAGCATTGGACCCACACAGCTCAAGCCCAGATTGTTCAAGGGTCAATAGTAGTTCAGAAATAGACAAAATATATCTTTAATGTTAGAAAGCAGGGTAGTTACCCTTGATGTTGATAGTTGCCTAATGGAGTATGAGCGGGCTTCTACAGTGCTGGTAATAGTCTAACACCTGAATATTAAGTGCTGGTTACACAGGTATACTTACTTTGTGAAAATTCATTAGGTTGTACATTGTTATGATTTGTGTACTTTTTTTTATTATTGAGGTACACTTGGCTTACAATATTACATTGGTTTCAGGTGTACAACATAGTGATTCACAATTTTTATAGACTATACTCCATTTAAAGTTATTATAAAATATTGGCTATTATAAAATATTGGCTATATTCCCTGTGCTGTATAATATATCCTTGTAGCTTATTAATTTTATACATAGTTGTTTGTACCTCTTAATCCCCTACTCCTATCTTTCCCCTCACCCTTCCCTCTTCCCACTGGTAACCACTAGTTTGTTATCTGTATCTGTGAGTCTGTTTCTGTTTTGTTAATAGTCATTCGTTTGTTTCATTTTTTAGATTCCACATGAAGGTGATAACAGACAGTATTTGTCTTTCTCTCTGACTTATTTCTCTATGCATAATACCCTCCATGTTGTTGGAACTGGCAACATTTCATTCTTTTTCATGGTTGAGTAGTATTCCTCTGTGTGTGTGTGTGTGTGTGTGTGTGTGTGTGTGTGTGTGTGTGTGTGTGTGTGTGTGTACCACGCCTTTATCCATTCATCTGTTGATGGACACTGAGGTTGCTTCCATATCTTGGCAGCTGTAAATAATGCTGCTATGAAAATTGGGGTACATGCATCTTTTCAAGTTAGTGTTTTTTTTTTTCTTCAGCTGTATACCCAGGAGTGGAATTGCTGGATGATATGGTAGTTCTGTTTTTAGTTTTTTGAGAAACCTCCATACTGTTTTTCACAGTGGCTGCGCCAATTTACATTCCTATGAACAGTATTGTGTACTTTTCTGTACATATGTTATACTTCAGTAAAAATTTACTGACGGACAGAACTTCAATGGTTTTGTTTCCTGTAACTTATTTAACTATGAGTTTATAAATGTATTCAGACCACTTCCATATTAGAGATACTGTGTCAAAAATAAATTCATCTTTCTCAATGGGAAAATTTTCTCTTTTGGACTCCTCAAGAAGTCAGTATTTGTTAAATGCTTATTCTTTGTTCAAGCAGCATTATCCCATTCTGTCCTCATAAAAAGAATATGTTATAAGAAGAAGAAAAGTGAGTCAGAATTAGAAATAGAATGAATAAAGTCATTTCACGGACCATGTCACCAAGACCTTGAGGAGAAATAGATGAAGTTGGGAGTTTGGATAGGTACTCAACAATATATATTTTCTACTTACCACATAATTGAAACAAACTAGGCACTCACTTGAGGATGACCTTTGTATGCCCCACACTTGGTCATCTTAATAACTTGCCTTGTCATAAATGAAACTATGTATAAAACTGTATATTCTTGGTTACTACTGATCTTTTATTTCTCCTAGTCTAAGTCAAGGATCAACAAATTACATCCTGCAGGTCAAATTCAGCCTGCTACCTATTTTTGTAAATAAAGTTTTATTGGAATAGAGCCATGCTCATTTGTTTATGTATTGTCTGTGACTGCTTTTGTGCTATACTGTATGACCCACAAAGCCCAAAATTAAAATCTTTACTCTCCAGCCCTTTGCAGAGAAAGTTTGCCAACCCTTGGTCTAAGACGATGTTGATCATGGTCATATAGTTAAATACATTGTTTCACCTGTCTTATTCATGTACATTGATGCCAGGAAGGAGCCTTGGATTGTGGATCTGTGTAAATTGGCCTCAGATTGGAGTAGTTATAGCAAGAAGCCTGTTGTTTAGATTTTACTCTGTCCGGTAGGATCACCTATGAATACAGTGACCATACATTTCAGTTTGCTTGGAACAGTCCTGGTTTACATCTGTTGTTCCAGGTTATTATTATAGTACAATAACATTGCATACTGTTATTATAATATAATAATTAATAGATGCTCTCTTTTACTCTTAATATCCCCCAGTTCGAATGATAAACTTATGGTCATTCTATCTGTGAAAATTCACTGAGAAGGGTAGTGGATACAGAAATAGTGATAGAATAGTGACAACTATGCAAAGTGGAACTTAAGAGATTAATTTTATTTATTTATTTTATTTTATTTTTTTGTGCTACGCGGACCTCTCACTGTTGTGGCCTCTCCCGTTGTGGAGCACAGGCTCTAGACGCGCAGGCTCAGTGGCCATGGTTCACGGGCCCAGCCGCTCCGCGGCATGTGGGATCTTCCCGGACCGGGGCACGAACCTGTGTCCCCTGCATCGGCAGGTGGACTCTCAACCACTGCGCCACCAGGGAAGCCCTAAGAGATTAATTTTTGAAAGTTTGTATCAGAGGTCCCCAAGACCATCTCAGTGATTTGCTAGGAATCACAGGACTCAGAAGTTGCTATGTTTATGGTTAGGGTTTATTACAGTGAAAGTATACAGAGTAAAACCATCAAAGGCACATGAAGGGAAGTATGGAGGAAACCAGGTGCAAGCTTCCAGGTGTTGTCCCTTTCTACTGGAGTCACACAAGATGTGCTTAATTCCCCCAGAAGTGATATGTGATGACATGTGCAAAGTGTTCCAAACTAGGCAACTCACCCTAGCCTGGTTTCCAGGATTTTTATTGGGGGTCAGTCACATAGGCCTGTGACACCTCCATGACTGACCTTGGTTACTTAAGCTCCAGAACCTCAGAGAAAAAATACGTTCATTGAAAATCACACTGTTAGCATAAACTGTCTGCTCACACTGGTACAGTGTGGCCCAGGGCCTCAAGCATGCAGAAATACTCTTATCAGACAGAACTTTCCAAGGGCTCAGAGCTCAGTTCCCAGGAACTAGCCAAAGGCTCGTCTGAAAACAGGCCATTTTGGGGAACGTATAGGGGTTGAACAACCCAGGCTTACTGAGTTAACCCTTTCCCACACAAGGTCGTACAAGGTATTTGAACCAGAGTTTGAATCCAGGTAAGTCAGATTCCAGAGTCTGTGCTCTTTCCATAAGTTTAATTTTTAGTGATCTTTTATACTGATTTGCTAATTAAAAATTATTGCCTATATTAGATGTAGTTGAGACTTGGACTGTGCCCATCTAGCTTGATAGATACTTATGACAAGCTTTCTTTTTTCCTCATATGAAGATAGGGAGCCTGATTTGAGTATTTTCCAGTATTTTTGTAAGTAATGGTGCTAACAATTTTTAGGTCTTAGTAATTTTCAGTGAAGTTTATTTTGTTTATTGTATTTCATTTATTAATGTATTGAAAAATAGTTTAGATGTACAGGCTATAATTATTCCTTTTGCACTTAATACAGTTTTTAATTTAAAAAAGAGAAATGTGATAATAGAGTTAGAAGTTTTACTTCACAATTAAGAATTGTCTGCCTTATAGGTAATAGATTTGAATGAACTTATTCAGTTCTCAAAAGCTTTTAACCTTTTTTTTCTTTTCTTTAGGTATTTGTGGAAACATTAGACAAGTGTTTTGAAAACGTCTGTGAACTGGATTTAATTTTCCATGTAGACAAGGTACAGTTTCTACATTATCAAATTTTCTGAGTTTTTTATCTTAGAAAAAAATGTTAATTTGTCAAAGTAAAAATAGATTTAGTGAATAATACTGTTTTTATTCCTTTATTCAATTCATACGTATATTTACTGTGAGCCAGGCATTGTGCTTAGTGAAGAAGGTTCAGACCATGGCCTTAGAGGAATTCACATCTAGAGGAGGACAGTGGGAATGGAGGAAATTATATTTAAACTGGATTTTTTTAGGGATTAGTAGATATTTCACAGACAGAAAAGGAGAGGATGACTCTACAGACAGAGATATAAAATACATGCTTTTTGTGAGGGGAGGATTTTATATTGCTCATGAGGCCTTAAAGTACCTTTAGTGACATGGATTTTGGGCTTCGTTCTGAAGCAATTTAGTTTTTTAAAACAAGTTTCTATTAACATTATCGTTGCTTTGTTTGTTCATTTTTTGCGGGGGCAAGATAATTGTTTTTTTCTGTGTTAAGGATGTTGGATTGGTAGGTGGGAGATTAAAGTCAAGGAAATCAATTAGAAGTCTATTGCAGTAGTCCAGAAAGAAATGAACTAAGGCAGTAGAGTAGGGATGAAAGAAAGTATATAATTGATAGGACTTGATGGCTTATTGAAAGGAGGTGAGAGAAAGGAAGAATGACTGAAATTCTCTAGCCAGTATTACTGGGTATTGGGGATAGGAAATTTACGAGGAAGAGATTCCACTTTTAGTATATATAGATTTTTTTTTTCTCTATAAGTTCATATAATGTAACAGACTGTTTTGAATGGTTAAGCCATTGAATTAAATTGTCTGGAAATAATCTGAAAATTTTGGCAAAAAATTGTGATTTTTAAAAATCAGCTTTATTGAAGTGTAATTTACACACATGAAAATTCAGTGGCTTTAAGCATACATTTGCCTAAGTTTTGGCACGTGCATTTAGTTATGTAACCAGTACCACAATCAAGATACAGCACAAGGAATGCATTATATTATTTGTGAACATCAAAAGAATACATTTACTATTAGCTCGTCCTTTAGATCATATTTCTCATTTACTAAATGATTTAATTTCATATATTGACTCATTTTGGATATAGAACTTAAACTTGATATTTTTAAGAGAATTATTTTAGTTTTCTACTGCTTTTCTCTATTATCTGTCTTATGCTATTTGCACTTACAAAGACTCCTGTTATTTTTAGGCATTAAGGTTCACAATATTCTAAAATATGCTTTGATACATGGTTAAAATGTTTAAAATTCTATTTTTAAAATGACTGCTCAAAGATCACTAGCTTACATGTTGCATCTAGCAATTTTTTGAGAAAATTGAAGATTCTATTGTAAAATATTGTAGCAAGAGTAAAGTTGTCACATTTGTAGCAGAGAATAAAAGTTTTCCTTAATAGGAAAATTAAGCTCTACATATATACAACTTCCATACATGATACACAGTGTTTTTAAAACTTCTATTTTATGTAAATATATGTTCATTTTAGAAAAATCAGAAAATATAAATAAGAGGAGAATAAATAGCCGCTATCTCAATTTCAGAGATTGCCTAGTATTAAAAGATAAACTGAGGCACACTAAAAATTTTAAGAGTTTATTTGAGTAAAAATTGATTCAAATTGGTCAGCACCAAACCGGAAGTGGTTAGGAATATTCCGCTGACAGGAGCTAGGGGAAAGACGTTTATAGAGAAGAGGCAGAAGCAAAGCAAGGGAATTATCTGATTGGCTATTGCTTAAGCACCTGTATTATTTGGGAAAGCCAAGGTGGCTGTTTGTGATTGGTTGCTCTTAGGTGTTGATTTCTTAACCTTGAGGCATTTTAGGCTGAGGTTGTGCTTTGCTTATGTATTAGAGCCGCCTCAGTCTAATTGCCTCCTTTTTTTTTTTTTTTTTTGCAGTATGTGGGCCTCTCACTGCTGTGGCCTCTCCCGTTGCGGAGCACAGGCTCCGGACGCGCAGGCTCAGCGGCCATGGCTCACGGGCCTAGCCGCTCCGCAGCATGTGGGATCTTCCCGGACCGGGGCACGAACCCGTGTCCCCTGCATCGGCAGGTGGACTCGCAACCACTGCGCCACCAGGGAAGCCCTCGCCTCCTTTTTTTAATTAACACTAGTGTTAACATTTTAGAGTATGTGTAGTTCTAGACTTTTTTGTACAAATGAGTACTGAAACAAATATGTCTTTAAAAAAATCAAAAATAGGATCACATATGTAGTCTGTATAGCCTGTTCATTTCACACAACAGTGTATCACTGTTTTGAAACCTGCCAGAATTAGCTGGCCTAAACTCTTGTTTTAATTTTTTTTCAATGCAATGAGAAAAAAGCTTCAGTATAACAAGAGTTAGAGACCAGTAAAATAGACATTTCCTGTCCCTGTACTCTCTGTCTAAAACAATGCTAGTCTTGTTTTCAGCCCTTCTATGAAAGTAGGCTTGTTTTCAACTTTCAAGCAGCCCTGGACCTTCCAACAGTCAGAGATCTCCTAAATAGCTCAACTCATTTCTTCCTAGGAGCAAATACAGAGTTTTGTACACAATCCTCTGTGTGCTGTTATACTACACTTGGATAGAGGGAAGGAGGAAGTTGTAAAGAATACCCCTTTTGTTATCAGTCAGGATGGGCTAGTTTATGCTGCAGTAACAATATCAGAGTATTTCTAATTTACACAGTATGTTTATCATGTCCCACATGCTGTCAGTCTGGAATCCATGGTGACAAAGCTGCCGGTATCTGGAAAATCATCAGTTTTTATGTCAGAGAGAAAAGAGTTTTCATGGGTAAATTTATCTGCTTTTCAAACTATCACACATGATAGTTTTGCCAAATGTTTGGCCACTACAAGCATGGATCACTAACTTTCTAGCCTCCGATATAATTTCCATGTGGCCTACTGCCCAACCCCTAAGTCAATGTCTTTTCCTTTATTGTGATTGTTATCAGTTTCTCATTACAAACCTTCAAGTACTAATTTGTGTATCAGTCACATAAGCTAATATTTGTAGTCACCCTGAAGTAGTGGAACAGCACCCCCTGCCCAAAATTGATTTGGATGTAGAGACTGAAGATACCACATGTACACCAAGAGGATCTGATCTGAAAAGGTTTATCGTTCACATAATAAGCTTTTGGGGGGAAAACAAGGAACAGCGACTATCTTGGGGTTTTATGTGGTTAGGGGGTAGGGCTGGGTTGAGGGTTTCCACATGCAGGCCAGGCAGGTCTTATGTAATTTAAACTTCCTGCCAGTGCAAAGGAAGGAGCACCTGGACTTTATCAGTTTGCCCACATGTGGGCAGAAGAGGAAGGGAGAACAGTGGGATTTGAAAGCTGTCAGCAGGCAGGCATCAAAAATGGAGTCAGACTCTTTATTACAGCTAAGTTATGCTGTGGTAATAACACCTAAAATATGAGTAACTTGGTTTATTTCTTATACTGCATGGCCACTGTGGGTTTGCTGGGAAGGTCTGCATATTTGCGCAACTGTGTTACCTGCCCATTTCCTGAACACTGTGGCTTTAATTGGGCAGCCCCAGGTTGTCACCACTACTGCAGCACAGCATCAAATCCCAGGGCAAAGATGAAAGAGCTAAAGATTTATAAAGAGCTTGGTTTGGAGCATGTATGACATGTATGGACAGCTATAAAAGTGCTCTGTCTACTCCTCCCTGCATTCCCCCCATCCCCCAGAAGATCAGGCTAAGGGAGATCTGATTGGAGGCCTCAGTGTCTTTCCTACCCTCCAGGCCAGGAGAATGAAGAATTAAGAGTGAGAGTGGAGAGGTTTCCTCTAGCCCGGTCCCTCTTAAGGAGTTTGATAGCCTATCCTTAAACCACAGGACACAGAGTGAGAATCTCCTTTTCCTTTCACCACCTGAAGAAATCTAACCATTAAGAGTATCTCAGCAACCACACCTAGGTACCAGTGAGCCGACAGAGAAAAAAGAATGCCATCTCAACAGAGAGACGAGGAACAGGCTGAACAATCAGAACATATGCTCCGTGAAAAAGAACTACCACAGGAGATCAGTGAACACTTGAAATTTTAAAATGGTAAAAAGTGCTTAAGGAGATGCAATTCGAAAAGGTCTTCCTGGGGCTTAAAAATGTGTTTTCAAACTATAGAGTTTAAAGAAGAGAATGGTCACAGTTGAGGCTTGAATTACAGATAGAAGATGAATGCAGGAAATAATCTCAAAGCATATAATTGAAAGATTAAGAGATAGAAAACATGAAGGAAAAGGTAAGAGAATATGAAGTATTTAGCATGCATTATAAAAGTATTTTGAAGCTGTTATCCACCTGGGGGAAAGGAGAGTAGGGAATAACAGAGCATTTAGTAGGAAAACAAGGCATCTCAGTGGTAGAAAGACTTGATATTTTACAAATAAGAAAAAGTCATATTTGATTAAAAGAGCAAGGAAAGGGATAGTTTTCATTAATAAAAATTATAAACAGTAGAATCTCTGATTTAAAAGGGGGAAATAATATAAATAAAATCTGATCAAGACAACCAACTTTGGGGGAAAGGAAAATTATTTAAAATAAATGTATTATTCAGTATAGTAAGTGTGAATTGAATGAAACAATCCATTAAAAGTTAGAGATGATGCGTTTAAAAAGGTACAGCTTTGGGGCTTCCCTGGTGGCGCAGTGGTTGAGAGTCCACCTGCCAATGCAGGGGACATGGATTCGTGCCCCGGTCCGGGAGGATCCTACATGCTGCAGAGTGGCTGGGCCCGTGAGCCATGGCCGCTGAGCCTGCGCGTCCGGAGCCTGTGCTCCGCAACGGGAGAGGCCACAACAGTGAGAGGCCTGCATACCGCAAAAAAAAAAAAAAAAAAAGTACAGCTTATATAGGAAAGACAGGATAAATTCTAGAGTATTCCCTTTATTAACCAGTTTCCATAACATTTGGTTCCCTAGCAGTCACCAGAAGTGATCATTGAATTTCTTTTTTAGTACCCTTGTGACATACGAATTTTAACATAATTGATTTGTTTTAATCCACTGTGGATATTATTCTTTTTGATGCTCAAATTGCCCTATCTTTGGCCAGTGGGGGAACCCCTTCACGTTGTCTTCTGGGTTCTTTTGACATGACCCCTCTCCCCCTCCATGGACTTCGATAGATGCTTTGTGTTCTGGTACAACTAGATGTTCCAGATTCACTTTATTTATTTCTGGCTCTAGATATGTTATCAGTCATTCCTTCTAGGAGCCCTGATTTTTTTTTTTTTTAAAGTGGGAAATGGTATGGAGAAGCCATAGTCTGGATGGAGGTGCTTGTAATTATGAGGTTGATCATTGTTTCTCCACCTTTTCTATGGGCAGAGCGTCTTATATATTTTTTGCCTTAGCCCTCATGTTAGTGTTCTCTCTGTAAGGTTCCTTTTAGTGGATGATGATGTATAGAAATGACAGTCCTAGCAACATGTATGCTAGTTGGTAGAGGTGTGATTATTACTTCTGGTTCTCAGAGAACCAAGCTAGGAAATAGATGTATGTACACACACACACACACACACCCCTGCCTATTTCTATATCTTTATATATATTAAAAATCATTGAGTTCTTCTTAATACCCCAGCGTCTAGTGCAACACTACAGAATTTATTCTAGCCTTCATCTTTTCCATATCTGCACTTTGCTTCTCTGACAGTGAGAGATTATTCTCATTCCTATTATTTGTATTATTGTTGATGCATTTACTTAATTTGCTTAATCCTTCCTTTCTATAACCCAGCTCCTGGCTGGGCCATTCAAAGCCAGACATGCCGGGCTTCACCCTCACCTGCCAGCACTAGTCAAATGCTTGGCACCCCTCTTCTACTGAGCAAGTTGTTAGAAAGTCAAACCTGATAAAAAAAATTGCAGTAAATAAAAGTACTTCTTAAAAACTTAGATGATTTGAAAAAGAAATTAATGAAATTTCTAGAAGAGAAAAATGTCAAAATTAAAATTTTCAGTGGATGGGTTTAAACATAAACATATCTGAGTAAATAGAAAGGTAGAATACATTGTCCATAATGCAGCATAAAAGGACAAGAAAGCCTGAAAATGTGAAATACAGTTTACAGGTCAGGGAAGATAGAGCAAGAAATATCTAATGAAAAAGAGAGAAAGAACGAGGCATATTCAATATCTGAGTATCTAATGGCTGAGAATTTTTCAGAATTAATGGAAGATGCCAATCCACAGATAAAAGAATCACAAGCAGAATAAATAAAAGGAAATCTACACATAGACTAATGATAGTAAAATTGAATAGCAGAGAGAGAGCTCTTAAAATCATCCAGAAATAAAAGACGTATTACTTTCACAAGAGCAGTGGTCAGGCTGGGAAGTGACTTCTCAACAGCAACCACAGAAGTTAGAAGATGTTGTGTTGAAAGAAAGTAACTGTCAACTGTAGTTCTAAAATTAGCAAAACCATCTTTCAAGATTATGGGTGAAATAAAAACATTATTTGAGAAATAATGAGGAAATTTGCAACCAGCAAGCCTTTGGACTAAATGAAATTCTAAAGAGGGCAATTTACACAGAAAGAAATCTGAAATATAAGGAGTGAGTTGAAGAGGGAAGAAGCAAAGAAAGAAGTAAATTTATGGGTAAGGATAAAAGAACATTGACTCTTAAAGTACTTATGAGATTAAAATGAAAAAAAAATTGTAGCATTAAAATATAAGTCAATAATAACACAGAAGCCAGGAGTATTCTAAGGTCTTTTTTTTTTTTTTTTTTTTTGCGGTATTCAGGCCTCTCACTGTTGTGGCCTCTCCCGTTGCGGAGCACAGGCTCCGGACACACAGGCTCAGTGGCCATGGCTCACGGGCCCAGCTGCTCTGCGGCATGTGGGATCTTCCCGGACCGGGGCACGAACCCGTGTCCCCTGCGTCAGCAGGCGGACTCTCAACCACTGCGCCACCAGGGAAGCCCCTAAGGTCTTTTAATGAGCATCCATGACCCTTATGATAAGCAGCCTTTAAAAAGGATTTCTGTATAATCAACCCAAAATATAGAATAGCAAGTAGAACAGCTTTCTAGTTTTTCAGGCTTGAATATTTTGAATTTTCCAATTTGAAACATTCATATTCAGTGTGAGTATAAAATGCATTGTGCAACAAAATACAATTACTCTTACCTATTACTCTATTTATTTTTGTTTTCTGTTTGGCCACACAGCACGGCTTTTGGGATCTTAGTTCCCCAATCGGAGATTAAACCTGTGCCCCTGCAGTGGAAGCGCTGCATCCTAACCACTGGATCACCAGGGAATTCCTTTACCTGTTGCTTTAAATTACTATACCACTGTTGCTTTCCATTGGTCAGCAATTAACAAATGTCTCATTATTAGTAGTATATTATAGTATGTTAAAGTATGTTATATACTTAACCTTTCTATTTTGTCTTGAAAATTTTATCAAAATTTTGATGGCTAACAAAATATACTCTTAATTCCTTTCAAAATTACTCACAAAATTGTCATACTTTAGACTTCTCTTTCATGATATAATATTAAAGAAGAGAGAAGTTTGTGTGGGGATTATGCTCTTTAGCAGGAGAACCTGCTCAACTGCATCAATCTCAAGATATTATCCACATACCTAGAACTGATTATTTCCTTAGCAAACACTTTCTTCAGGTTAATGATATTATCAAGTGAAAGTTTTGTTTTGTTTTGATTTTTTGGCTGTGTTCGTTGCTGCATGCGGGTTTTCTCTAGTTGCAGCGAGTGGGGTCTACTCTTCGTTGTGGTGCGCGGGCTTCTCACTGCAGTGGCTTCTCTTAGTTGTGGAGCACGGGCTCTAGGTGCACAGGCTTCAGTAGTTGCAGCACACAGGCTCAGTAGTTGTGACTCGCTGGCTCTAGAGCTCAGGCTCAGTAGTTGTGGTGCAAGGGCTTAGTTGCTCCGGATTCTTAACCACTGTGCCACCAGAGAAGTCCCCAGGTGAAAGTTTTGATTTATATAACACTTTGATATGTCAGCTATCCTGTTGGAGAATAATTATACAAAAATTTAATATATTTTTAGATTTAATGAAGTTCTGATAAATATATTTTGAGAGGATGTATTTCTGAAGCTAAGCTTTTTTTTTTAAATGTTGGTAGTGACTCCAGTAAAACCCAAAGACATACATTTTCTTACTTAAATTTTTTCATTATATCTTTTATTTATAAATACCCATAGAGCTAAAGCATGACAAGAAAATATCATACTTCGTTGATTCTAAAATGCTGATTTTCTTTCACATTTTAACATTTTTGAGATCAGTATGCATTTACAATTCTATAGCTTGCCATAATTTTTTTTTTTTTTCACTTTTTCTGGTAGTTACATTTTATTTTTTAAATTTATTTTCTTTTCCCGCATTGGGTCTTCGTTGCTGCACACAGACTTTCTGTAGTTGCAGCAAGTGGGGGCTACTCTTTGTTGTGGTGCACGGGCTTCTCCTTGCCGTGGCTTCTCTTGTTACGGAGCATGGGCTCTAGGTACGCGGGCTTCAGTAGTTGTGGCACGAGGGCTCAGTAGTTGTGGTTAATGGGCTCTAGAGCGCAGGCTCAGTAGTTGTGGTGCACAGGTTTAGTTGCTCCATGGTATGTGGGATCTTTCCAGACCACGGCTCGAACCGTGTCCCCTGCGTTGGCAGACAGGTTCTTAACCACTGTGCCACCAGGAAAGTCCCTAGAGCAGTGGAGTAGGTCGCTCTGTCCTCCTACTGCTCTGGCAGCAGCAGGTGGGTGGGAGGCAGGCATCTGAAGACCCCATGCGTACCTCGCCCCCAACAGCCCTCTGCTTGGCCGCTACCCTGGCGGGGTTGAGGCAGCGGGGCTGGCTGCTTGTCATAATTTAATTGTCAGCACTTTTCCTTTTCAGTGGTATGTAAAGTAATGATGTTTTTTATGATCAGTTGTACTTACATTTGAAGAAATATCAAAACGTGAAGTGAGGTTTAGACCATTTAGAATTATAAATACAGGTATTAATAGATTACTTGAGGTACATTATTTAAATTTTTATTAGAAAATACATGTCTTAACATTTTATTATCAAATTAGTAAGACTATGACCCACAGGTACATAAATGGAAATTTGCTAACATATTTAAAATAATGTGTCATTTCATCAAAATCGGCTATTTTCTTAATAATAAAAAAAATCATTTCTTACAGTATTACGGTCTTTAGAGTAGACTTATAACTCTGCTTTGCCTCCCCTTCAACTCCTTTTAAAACTCCTGTTCAGTTTTCTTTTTCAAGAGGAGAAGAGGGAGGTGTTCCTTGCAAAACACATTTTACAAAATATTTATTGAGTGCTTAACACTTTGCAGGGTTATGTGAAGAATATGTTCTTACCCCAGTCCTCAAGTAATTGTTTTAGGAAGATGTGTGGTGTCTGTCTGCCTGTGTCTGTGTTTGTCTGTCTCACAGACACACACCATTAACATTACAGTGTTATTCATATATTTTATTATTTTTAAATTACAATAATAATACTTAAATTTCTTGAAACAAAGAAGTCAAATAGTACTGAAGGCTATATGATTAAACATGAAAGTTCTTCTTACCTTGTCCCCTTCCTTATACCTATTCACCACTACCCCACTTCCCTGAAGTAATTTCTCTTAATAGTTTGTCTAGGTAGGCTTCCAGACTTTCTTTCTATATGTTTCCAAAGATATGCATAGTTCTCTTGGTTCAGTGAGTGATAAAGCATGTTTTTATTTCACGTAATGTTCTATGCCTTGCTTTATTGACTTCATCTCTCTTTAGATCCTTCCATATCAATACATATGTATCAGCTTTATTCTTAAGTGAAATATTGTGTAGAACGTATATGCCGTATTTTACTTGACCACCCCTGTAGTAAGATATTAACGTAGTCAAATTAAAAGATGTTTGGTGCAAAGGACCTCATTTCTAGCATAAGTTATAGTAAAGTAGCTTTATGCTTTGAAAACAAGTGACAATCCATAGAAAGGGCTCTATGTAATTTGACTTCCTTTCATTTTTTGTTTTTAGATGCTTGCTTCTGCCTGGTTGACCTGTAACTGTTAAAAAGTGAAATGTAGGACTTCCCTGGTGATCCAGTGGTTGACTCCATGCTTCCAATGCAGGGAGGGTGGGTGCGATCCCTAGTCGGGGAACTAAGATCCCACATGCTGTGCAGTGTGACAAAAAAAAAAACAAAAAAAAAACAGTGAAATGTGTTTGATTTAATCTTCATTTACTCTCCAGTGATTACGTAGGCTTTACACAACTAAGATGCTGCTGTCTGTAAGCACTGTATATAAATATTTAATAAATATGGTTTACTGATGGGGTAGTTAGACTAAGTACAAAAAATGCCGTGTTCTTTTAACCTGTGAATTTTAAGATAATTGAGATAAATGATTTTGAAGAAAGAAGTGTTGGCATCTAATATTTATTAGATGCCAACTATGTGCATTATAATATTTTGTAAATAATGATAAAATAATATAGAGACCACTTAATCTTATATGTTACAGTAGTTTTAAGCCAAAGTCTCAGGTTCTGCATTGACACATAGAAAGACTTATTGTTTAACACATGTAAAAAGTGGCATGCTTCTCTTATCACTAACAAATATTCAACACCTTTGAGCTACCTCTTAAATAACTTAAATAGGTACATGGCCATTACCTTTAATATTGTTCCTCTGAATGATCTCTCTTACTCTTTAGGAAGGTTTTTTTTTTTAAGCAATATATGCTAGTGTTAAAAGTTTTCAAAACAAATAAACAAACAAACAAACAAAAACTATGAAAGAAAGCTAAGTCTCCTTTCTTCCTCAGTCCTCCAGTCCCATTCTTTAGGCAACTACTATCTATTAAAAAATATTTGCAGCACATTATATAGCTATTGGAATGGTCAAAATCCAGAATACTGACAACGCCAAATGCTGGTAAGGATGTGAAGCAACAGGAATTCTCATTCATTTCTGGTGTGAATGCAAAATGATACAGTCACTTTGGAAGACAGTTTGGTGATACCTTAAAAAACTAAACATACTCTTATCATGCAATCCAGCAATCGTGCTCCGTGGTATTTACCCAAAAGAGTTGAAAACTTATGTCTATACAAAAGCCTGCACATGGATGTTTATAGCAACTCTTTTCATAGTTGCCAAAACTTTAAAGCAACCAAGATGTCCTTCAGTAGGTAAATGGATAAACAAGCTGTGTTATATTCAGTCAATGGAATTTTATTCAGTGCTAAAAATAAATGAACTATCAAACTATGAAAAGACATTGAGGAACCTTAAAATGCATATTACTAAGTGCAAGAAACCAATCAGAAAAGGCTATGTACTGTGTGATTCCAACTATATGACATTCTGGAAAAGGTAAAACTATGCATATACTGAAAAGATTAGTGGTTGTCAGGCTTGGGGAGGGAGGGGGATGAGTGAATAGGTGGAGCATAGAGGATATTTAGGATACTCTGTGTGATACCATAATGATAGATATATATCATATTTATCCAAACCCATAGAATGTACACCACCAAAAGAGAGCTCTTGAGGTAGACTATGACTTTGGGTGGTTATGATGTGTCAGTGTAGGTTCATCAGTTGTAATATATTTACCACTCTGGGTAAGCTGTGCATGTCAGAGGCCAGGCTGTATGTATGGGAAAGTTTCTGTATCTTCCTCTTAATTTTGTTGTGAACCTAAAACTGCTCTTAAAACAATAAAGTCTTTTTTTTTTTCTAATTATTTTCGTGCCTTTCCAGAATTTTTCTGGGTATATCCAAGTGTGTGTATGTGTGCAGTTTTTTTAGTATACCTCAGTGGGACCATATTATAGATATCGTTCTGTCCCTCTCATTTGTTCATTTAATAACTTATCAATATTTCTGAGGAACCTGTATATTTCTCACTTTTAGGTGTGTGATAATAGTGTAGATTCACCATTTTAGTTTTGTATTTTTCTTTGCTCTTACCAGCAGTTTCATTGATCATTCTTATTCTTGTACATATATCTGGCTCCAGTAACTTTTATTATTTTATTAACTCATAATGCTCATTTTCTCTTGCCTCTAACTTTCAATTCAGTCGGTTTTTTTGTCATTCTTTTTTTTTCCCCATTTAACATCTTTATTGGAGTATAATTGCTTTACAATGGTGTGTTAGTTTCTGCTTTATAACAAAGTGAATCAGTTATACATATACATATATCCCCATATCTCTTCCCTCTTGCGTCTCCCTCCCTCCCACCCTCCCTATCCCACCCCTCTAGGTGGTCACAAAGCACCAACAATTCAATCTTTATTTTCTTGTAGAACTGTGGGAATAATGTGTACAATGTGATCTCATTTGTGTACATTAGATATATACACATATAACAAGTATATGCGTAACAAGTTTTCTGGAAGGGTATATAAGATACAATTAACTGTGATTATCTTTAGAGGGACCTAATAACAGAAGCAGAGGATGGTAGAGACTATTTTTATATATAAGTTTCTGTATGGCTTATATTGTGATTTAAAAAAAATAAAAATGTAATTTAGAAGTTACAGTCTATGTCCAGAAGAAAAAGGCAAAAATACACTGTTAGTGTGGTATTTGCCACTTTTTAAACACTTAAATACCTATAAAAATTCATAAGAGAGAGTGAAAACTCGTTGAACTTTTAGGTGAACATCAAAGCAGTTTAGTAGATGAGTTGTATTATAAGCATATTGTTACCCTTTTATTTCCATAAAAATCTGTTTTAAGTAAAATTTATAAAACAAAATACTGAAATATGTCAACCATATGAGTTAGGGCTAAGCTAAAAGCAGACCTTTATCATCCTCTTTCTCATATTAAGTCTGCCAAAAATTCTTCTCAATTCTTGGAATATGAATTTTTCTATCAATAGACATGTTCACCTTCTTAATTTCCCCTCCACATGTGACATACCTTACTTTGGACACCATAACCTGAATAGTATTGGAGTAGCCTTCCAATTAATAGTTCTCATTCCCACGATGTTTATCTCCTTAAATTTCTTATTTATTTATTTAAATTTATTTTTTTAATTTATTTTTGGCTGCATTGGGTCTTCATTGCTGTGCATGGGCTTTCTCTAGTTGCAGCGAGCAGGGCCTACTCTTTGTTGCAGTGTGCGGGCATCTCATTGTGGTGGCTTCTCTTTGTTGTGGAGCATGGGCTCTAGGCATGCAGGCTTCAGTAGTTGTGGCATATGGGCTCAGTAGTTGTGGCTTGCAGACTCAGTAGTTGTGGTACACAGGCTTAGCTGCTCTGAGGCATGTGGGATATTCCCGGACCAGGGCTCAAACCCGTGTACCCTGTATTGGCAAGCGGATTCTTAACCACTGTGCCACGAGGGAAGCCCTCTCCTTAAATTTCTACATAACGTATTGTACCTCCTCACTGAGAATACACTCTTTAGGCATTTATTATCTTTATAATAAGTGAGATTATGTTTAAGAATTTAGCTCACAGGCCCTTCAATTCTATTTTCTGTCTCTTCTGGATCTGAACTGGCTTTCATAGGAATTATTTTTACTTTAAGGACAAATTTACATACATTTCTTAGAATTTCTTACATACGACCCACATTTGTAGGCTGCTCATATTTTGTTACCTCTAAAGTTGGTAGATATTTCAGTATTACTGAAATCTGTAGTTTCCACCAATCTAGTGCTTGTGTTCTGAGATGTTTCGAAAGGCAATAGTACAATGTATATGTAGGGATGAACCCATAAGAAAGCCTGAGCAAAACGGGGGTGGTGGAGTTGTTACACTTCTATCAGCATATAAGTCATGCTATTGCATAAGAATTTGTTTTAAAAAGAAAAGAGGGGGGCTTCCCTGGTGGCGCAGTGGTTGAGAGTCCGCCTGCCAATGCAGGGGACACGGGTTCGTGCCCCGGTCTGGGAGAATCCCACATGTGGAGCGGCTGGGCCGCTGAGCCTGCGCGTCCGGAGCCTGTGCTCCGCAATGGGAGAGGCCGCAACAGTGAGAGGCCCGCATAACACACACACACAAAAAAGAGGAATTTCGACTTCTAAAACAGAAGTTTTAATGAATCTCTGTCCCCTGGCCGTGGCCTTTCTTTCTGAACACTTTTTATGCATATAGTACCTATTACCTATTATAAGGTAATTTTATTTTATCACCTAGTTATCTTCTTGACCTTTAATTGAATTTTCATAGATTATGATTTGCTGTATCAATTTCATTTATTATTGTTAACAGAAGAAAGCAAAGTATTGGACTTAGATCACTCAGATTTAGGTTTGAGTCATTGATTTGCCACATATTAGCTTATGCGTCTTGAGTGAGCTGGTTTATTCTCTCAGCTGTAACAAAGGTTAATGTGAGAATTAAATCAGATACTGTAAGTGCAGCATCAAAACAGAGTTTTAATAAATGGTACCTAGTAACAGAAAAGATAGTAGTAGAAGTGATGATATTTAGCACTATTGTTTAAAACAATTGTAGCTTCTGGTTTTGTTTGCTAAGGAAAAGTAATTTCTGTAATTCTTCAAAATTGGTATGTGAGGTGTCCATCTTTCCAAAATGAAACATCAATAAATAATAGGAATTTTAAAAATCATGAGTACATTTGCATGAAATCTTAAAAAGGAATGAAAATCAAACAGTATAATTATATATTTAATTTTTAAAAGTTTTTGTTTAAAATACCTATTAGTTTTTTTTTTTAAGCACCTATTAGGTATTTCACTTGAATTTATTTAATCCTTATGATAATTCTATGAGGTACCCATACTATTTCTACCTCTCTTTTACAGATAAGATAACAGAGAGGTCAAGTAACTAACTTCTGAAGGGTATATAACTAATAAGTGATAGAGTCAGTATTTATACCTTTCTAATTTCAGAGTCTCCATTCTTAATGCTGCCACATTACTTTTTAGAAATTATAGCACAGTATACTCTTCTGTGACACTCCAGCTTTGACTTGGTGATTTTTGATCCAGTAAAATACCTTATGACAAAACACCTGGGTTATAGTTTTTCTCCCCAATGGAAAATGTTGTTTTTTGTCATTGTAAGACGTATTTGATCATAAAAAATCTGAGTAATTAGATATATAGAGAGGGCTTTGGGGTAAAAGCATTATTAAAGTACCTGTAATATAAAGAAACTTTTACTTCATTTTAAATCTAGAGCTTGTAGGAATGCCACATAGCCTCATTGAGTACCTTGAGCATAAAACAACTTAATAATTACTGACTAAGAATCAGGTATAAAAGGCCCTTATGGGTCATTTTTTTTTTTTAGCATTAATCCTGATACTATAATGGTAGCTAATGTTTATTGATTATTTACTTTGTTTTGGGCACTTCCATGGTCACTGACCTCACTTAATCTTTTCATCAGTCTATGAAGGAGGTACTATTATTATCTCTGTTTTACAGCTCATTAAACTAAGATTTAAAGAGGTTTGTATAATTGCCTAAGGCTTCACAGTAGTGACATAAGTGTATTATGAGTCTCCACTCCAAATTATTTTTGTTTTACAGCTCATAAAACAGCAGTATTTGAAAGAAAAATTACTGGGATCATGAAACATTCTTATAGTGAATTTTCTTTCTTTAGGTTCACAATATTCTTGCAGAAATGGTGATGGGGGGAATGGTATTGGAGACCAACATGAATGAGATTGTTACACAAATTGATGCACAAAATAAACTGGAGAAATCTGAGGTAAGAATGGAAAGTGCTTTAGTTGATGAAGGTAGTAAGCATGATCATAAATTATGCATGATTTGTAGCTTTCACTGTTTGTCCTTCAGTATCACCCTTTAGGTACAGCTGGTATGCTTATTCAATTTTAAAAAGAAGTGGAATATACACATTTTAGTATGTTAAATGTTCTGTGACCACTATCCACCAAATAGTTTTGTGTATTCTTTTAGCCACAGTCGTAATTGCTTTGGGTAATGAATAAAATTCCCAATTCTTGTTGCTTAAAAAAGAAATTATGAATAATGCAATCAATATTTGTCATTAAACCTTAGTCATTAATTATCAAGGAAGTCTTAGAACTGGTTTTCTAAAGATATATAAATTTAGTGTTTTATAAAACTATTTCTGCAAAAGGAAAGGAGAGAAAATGGAATTCTCATAAGGAAGTAGTGTTATAATGGGTGCTTAGTAGTCCTGAGTGCACATTGAAAAAAGAAATTCAGTGCTCTAATCTTTTAATTCTGGATCCTTCCCAAAGGTCACTGACAAGTTAGCTAAATCATACATTCCATATAATGATACACGTATTCATGGCTTTTATTGCATTCTAGAAGAGAAAGATTTGGTTAGTTATATATAGCTAACTTTGTGCTGCTAAATTGAGTGAATGAGGACCAACCAGCAGTTTTGCCTTTTGTAAAACTCTACTTTAGAATTATATGACTCTTCCCTCAATAACAAGGCTGAATATCAGTAACAGGTGCTGTAGCTGAGCCTCTCAAATTTACATGATTTTGGTTGTTTCTTATTGCTATACAGAAATTTAGAAAGATGAATAGTCTTGATATCTCATTCAATACTACACATGTTTGAGGATACTCTTACCTTTGGTATTTATAGTCATAATGCAGAAAACTAATTTTATTTATAATTATTAGTACAGTTATTTGGTTGACCTAAAGTAAATATTACTATAAAAGCAGAAAGATATTAAAAATATGCTAGCATTAATTTACAACAGGTGAGTTCTGAAGAATTTTTATCTTGTTGGCTTTTCAAAAGATCAGCTTAAAATGCTGTGCTCATTGGAATGGAATGAAACACAAGATGGTGGATAAATCTGAAATCTGAGGATTAGAAACAGTTGAAGTTTTGTATAAAAACATTTTCCAATGTTCTGTTTTAAATTAAAATAGTCCTTAATTTCTCTTTATCTCAAGTTATCATCCTCCTTGGTTTCCCAAAGGAGAGGGTTGTAATGGGGAAGAGCTTAAAATTATGACTCTTTTTAAGTAATTGTATATATTTTGTGTGTTCTACAGCCAATTTTTAAAATACTGATTTTTGAACAGGAAAAACAGATTAATAGATTAGATTTCTATTATCTAATAGAATAGATTAGATTTCTATTATCTAATAGAATAGATTTCTCTAGATTAATAGAGAAAATTTTGTTTTAGGACAAGGAAAAGGGCTAAGAATATTATTTAGTAGAGTTGGCTTGCAGTGTATTGTTCAATAGGGCAAAAGGTTTACCATAAACACTAAGCTATAGTTTTTAAAGTCTTAAAATGATAACTTGAAATTTATGTCTGTTAAACTTTGCTTTACAAAACTATATGGTTATAGATTTTAAATGCCAAGAGACAGACAGTGATACAATCCATTAATAATTAGTCTGAAATGAGTGGATATGTGGTAATTTGTGAATTCCATGTAATCATCTGTAAAAATATATCGACCTCTTGTCTGGAATTATCACATTTCCAGGTATTTAACTCCTTTCCATTGGTGGTGCCCTTCCTCCCACCTGCCCACCTTTTCCTCCTTAGGTTTGCTATATATAATATTGACAGAAGTCATGAAGGACCTGTAATAATTACAAAATGGATATTTGCGTTTTGATTGTCCAGTAAAACTTTGTTAATGAGCCAGTTTTTTTTAATCTATAAAGAACAGTAAAATAAAGAATTTACATTTTTAGTGGAAATAGTTATAAGAACATTATAACTTAAGGTCCTTTAACAGAAACATGCTATTTAAACGTGCTATTTAAAATGGTTTTGAATACTGGTGAATATTTGTTTTTCATCCACTGATTGTCTTTTAACATGTATAATCAATTGTTATCTGCTACCAAATTAGTTTTTCTTTTTCTTCTTTACAAAAAAAGTATGTTTTAAATCTGATTGATAAACTAACATATGTTTATCAAGTGTTTCTCTATATGTGATGTCTGCTAATATTTTCCTCATAAAGTAGGATTTTGAGTCACGGTGAAGCCATATAGTTCTGATCATACCTTAAGAAATTGTGTTTAAATAATGTTGATTTTATGTAATTTTTCAGCAATTTTCATATATTTTAAGTATGTTTGGAAGGCTACCAGCTTTATTCCAGACGCAGTGAAATGTCAAGAGTTTTCATATGGGTTCCTTTTCCATGTTATTTAAACTGGTTATATCTACCAAATATCTGACTGCAGAATAATCCAAAATTATTTGAGAGCAAGCTATAAGCTTTTATTAATCTTACTCTTACAAAATTTTAGTTAAAATGTATTATGTAAGCAAAAAGCTACAAAGCAAATCTTAAAGTTCAGAATACCATGATTGATGAAAAGACCTGTTTATCATGTTTTAAAAATTAATTTAAGTAATGTTTAGAATATCATTTATCTTTTAAGAAGCCTGGATATAATTAAGATACAGCTTTTAAAATATAACATGGATGTATCGAGTCGCCTTTACTTTGTCAGAAATCAAAGATTTTATTATTTTATCTTAAAAGTAGTATATTTCTGGTAACAGTCAAAAGTGAACCAGTTTAATTCCCATTACCTAGACAGGTAGAAGCAAAGATCACCCAGATCTTTAAAGAGACGAGAAGCAAAGATATGCTCTGAATATATTTTCATCTATCCTGCTTTGATAGATAAATGGTTTACTATAACATTGGGATCTTGGAAAAGGAGGATTTAAGCTGGGAGGTTGGTGGGATTTGGGGGAAGTGTAAGAGGCACTCAGGAATCTGCCTAGGAGTAAAAGGACTCCCTGGGGGTGGAGGTAGAGGGGTGGGGTTGGGGAGACTTGTTAGCCTTTATGTATTTCATGTGATTTTCAAGATGAATAAATGGGTCTGAATTTAGTCACTACTTTTTAAAAGTCAGTCCTCTTTTTTCCGAACATCCTGATCTTTCTAGCTCTTTCCATTCTTCTCTCTTACAGACCTTTATCTTTCAATCTCCCAGACAGGACAGGTAGACAAGGTATTGCTGACTTTGAGAAAAATGTATTTTAACAAAGGGAAAGCAAAATGATGTCAAAGGCAATTAATTATTTAGGCCAGACTCAAAAATTCTTTGTGTTAATGAACCCATATAGTCCCTGTAGCCTATTTTCCATTCTAGTTTCTCCTTGTAGTTTATTCATCTTTTATTGGACTTAGTGTATTTTACTAGTATATCATTGATGTCATGTTTGTTCTGTTTTGTGTGCCTGCATTGTAAAAGGAAAGTTTAAGTTTTTTTGTTCTTTTTTTTTTAAACATTGTCATTTAACTGACAAATTACATTTGTAGAAATGACAATTTACTTTGTATGTAAATCAGAGTTTATTTTTAGCATCATATGGCAGAACCTTAATTTAACTCTCACAGATTTTTTTCCCCCATGTTTCTAAATTAGGATTCTAACATAAAATTGTATGCTGGGTTTTGGAAGCTGTGAATTTAAAAACCAAAAGCTGAACCTTTAGAGATTAGCATACAAAGTGGGAACCGTAAAGGCTTAGGACAGTGACTGTTAAATAGTCCCCCTCCCCCGACCTAATGGTTTTCAGTTCCAAAGTCTTAACAATTGCTTTTGCAGTTTTGACAACAGGTGAATATTAGAAGTAGCCAACAAAAAGTAAGATCAGAAATCTTCTAAAATAGAAATAAATACTCTAAAACATGGAATTAAATATATTGACCAAAATAAAATGTATTTTAACTGTAGCAACCTTCTGATATCCAAACATATCATAGTAAGACTCAGTAAGGTATTGTAAACCCTGAAAATTTTTACAAACCATATTGGCAAAAATTGGAAATGTTTTAAATAGACTCCAAGCCGTACAAAACTAAATTTTGTCTGCTAGTTCCTGTGCATTTTTCACACCATAAGTTACCTGTGTGAATTACTCTTTAAACATTTCCATGTAGAGATGGCGATGAACAACTTTTTTGTACAAAACCATTTCAAGAAAATGAAAATGTTCATATACTTCCATTTAAAAATTTCAAAATGAAAATACTTTATTGAGTGCCATGCAAGGAAAAAAATGTGTAAACTTAACAAGTTAGATTAACCACTTTAGTAATTAGAAAAATGCCACTGGGAATTTGGCATTGCTTTTTAGACACTAAATTACTACTTTCTGGATGTGTTTAAGAAGCAGCAACATACAGGTAGCTTTACAGTTTCTTATCCCGAGTTAGTGGGCTATGTATCATGAAGCTAGGGACACCACTTTTGGACCCTGGATCTGTATTACTTTATCCTGGGAATTGAAAATACGTAATGGTCTCATTTACTCCATTGATCTCAATCACTGCCAGTTTCTATGTTCCAGTCTTCAATTTATGTTAAATTGCTTTTTCTACCAAAGAACCATCAATCACTTAGGTCTTATAACTTCCATCACTAGAACTAGTAATTTGCTTTTTTTTTTTTAATCAAGTATCTATTTTCAAAGAATAGAGAAAAAAAAAAGCAGCCCTAAGATACAGATATTGGAAAGTCAGCTTGTGAGTTGGTTCTGCCCCTCTACTTTGACACACAGTTACTCTCTTATTCAAAATTATGATGAGGACCCTTGAGGTCACTTGTAAGGGTCAAAACTATTTATATTAAATCCATAAATGACATCGGTCTGCTATACTTATTTCACACAGATAAATCCTATGCTAGAAATTAAAACTGTAATTTAAGATTACATAAAATGACTAGTACTGAAAGGTTTAAAAAATTTTAAATATTCTCATTTTGATAAAAATTTTCATAAAATGCCATAGTTCTTGCTTACTAGAGGACCGTCATCAGCATTTCTAATCTGTTTATAATTGCAGTATTAAAGCACTGCCTTTAAAGCAAAGAGCAAGCCTGTCCCCAGTTTAAAAGTTATTCTGCCTTAAATTCAGAAATTAAAATATTGACATTTTCTATTCTGCTCAAAGCATGCTTTCAAAACCTGCCATTATTTTGTTAATGATTTTGAGTCTGAAACCATTTAATACTGTGTTTATTAATGTTGATGTTCTTTCACTTTGCTGTTAGGTCAAAATTATGAATGTGCATATAGCAACTTCCAGCAGGATGGGTGGGTAAAGGTTTTAGTATGTACAAATTATTTCAACTACCATCTTATTATGCTATATATCAAGCTTGAAAAAATATTTTAAGATGGTAGGAAATTTTATGTGTTAGATGAAGTAAATATCTAGGTTCTTTCCTTTTCCCTTGGAGAAAGCTAATTGCTTATTGCATGAGGAAAAGGGAGTCTTCAGATTCTTTGAAATATGTTTTAGTAATGCTGCTTTTTCAGTTTCGCTTGCACATATTTTGTTTATTTTTGGGTCTGGCAATTTAAAAACAAAATCAAAACCAAATCATATCCATCCATTACTATCTTTGTGATTCAAGTGCTTGAAATTTCTGAGAGTATGTCTGTATAAGTCTTCTGTTTGGCCTCATTTTGGTATACTTGCAGACTTCATTTTGTTTTCTTTCTCTTAATTCTGTTAATTTATTTAATCTCATGGGAGAGAAAACATGACCATTCTTTTATATGCTGTACTTCATTCTTCCATCCGATTCATACTCTTAACTGCTTTGGATTCATGTATTTGTTTTTGTTAGTGGAGTTGCTGCAGTTTACCTGCCATGGTGGTGCTCAAGTATAACAACATAGATGGAAACAAGTTATTTCTCCAGTAGGGTTTCATTCTTTTTATTTCTCCTTTATGTCAACTGTGTAATCTTAAATCTATAAGAACTATGCTGTACTGTCAGAAGTATCTTATTTTTACATTTTAAATTGTACATACCACTAACAAGTCAGGTAAACTTAATTTCTGTAAATTTTAGTGTTCAAAAAAATTGTGTTTAATGAAAGTTATCTTGTTTTGAGTATATCCTACTAAAAAAAATCTTAACTAAGATGAAAATTCCTTTATACCTTTGTGTTGGCAAACTGATTTCCTAATGGCAAATTACCTCTTTTACATTTTATTCTTTAATAAAAATGTTTCAGACTTCACATTCATGGAAGTCTGAAACTGAAATGTGTTTTATAGCAGTTCTGGTGTTAACTACCTGAGTGACATGAAGTCTTTTTTTTTTTAAGCCCTGAGTTTTTGTATGTAAACATTGACAGCTCATTTAAGCATTTGAATAGCGATCAACAGTCCTTCTCATATTTTTCTTTACATTTTATATTCTAAAGAATCTTATTTCTTAAAATGTTAGTTTAATTAAAACTTAATTGAAGTACACATTACAATTTTTAAATTTACTATCATTTAAATTTGTTACATAACTACACAAAAGTATTGAACATGCTTGAGAAATAATTTGATTCTCTTGATTCATTTGCGTGTTCTGAGTAGTTACCATCCTTTGCATGTCTATGGCTTGCTGCTTATGTTTAGAGAAATTGTAGTTTGTTGACTTAGAAACTTCTTTTGGTTTTACATAATATGAATTTGGCACATGTATGCTATTGAAATCAATTGCTATATTGACTTTATGTATTCTCATTAGCAGCTAACAGTCAACACCATCTGTGGTCACAAAGAAGCGACTTAATCTAATGACATTTAACAGGATGAAATTTTATTCTTTAGTTTAGCTGCTCATGGTACAGGGTATTATGGAAAAGAAGGCTTCTTGACAATGACATTTAATACTAAGAAAAGTATTTTTACTACTTATAAATGTTAACCATAGCATCCAGTAAAACAGACAGATGGACGCACACATACACACCCTACCTTTTCTCTCTTTTTCTCAATAATAAAATCCTCTAATAATTCATGCCTTTTAAAATGTTTATAGTTAAATACCTTGTCATTACTTTTCGATAGCCTACTCATAATTAGCACCCTGTATAGAAATTCCAAAGTAGCAATAGTGGCAAATTGATTTTTTAATTAGAAAAATTATAAAATCCTTCTACTGGAAAAATGATACTTAGTTCCAGGTTATCTGTAAGTTTGTAAAATAATTTTTGTTCCCTTGGCAAACAACATACTTCCTAGCAAAAGGAAGCTCTTTGAATTAGAGTCTTCTCTGATCCTAAACCATTCTAAATTTTGGGAGCTAAACACTGAACTTGAAAAGATCAAGTTAAAGATCCTTTTGAATATGATTCATGCTACCCTAAATAATATTCATCTATATCTCCAACATCTTTTGGGGGGCAGTTGGAGAGAGGTAGGGTATAACAAAAACTGCGTTGCTTCAGGTAGGTATAAATGTAGAGGTCAGTCAAATTTTTAGTTACACATCAAAAACAACTACACTCCATTAAATTATAAAAATTGAATTCTCCAACCCTATTCAGTCTTTAATTGGGTATGGAGTTTTTCATCCATATCACCCTTATCATTGCCTGTGTGGACTATATATTATTAAATACTATTTTACTGATTTTTCTATTATTTCCAATTCTAACTTGATAATCTATGGCTTTTATTTCATTGCTTAACAATGTTTGTATCCTTTATTCAGCAAATAGTTTACACTGGCCTATTTTGTATCAGTCAAGATTTTTCTCAGGTAACAGCTTTATTATTATTTTTTTTTTAATTAACAAAAGAGGTAGGATTACATGAGAGAAAAAAACTAAATTACAAAAAGGGACATTAAAACTAATCTTTCTGATTACATGGACACTGTCTCATATATGTAATCTAAGCAAAGTAGAAGATTTGTTTTTGTTACTTAATTGCTTTTGTGCAAGATAATGTATGACACCGAATTCACATGTGTTTGTTGGCTTTATTACATAACCTGAATAAAAATTGATGAAATCTAATTGGTATATAAATTAAAACATAAAAATATGAAGACTGTTGATATAGCTATTTGAGAAAAGTGATATATATGCATTTTTCTTTCTTTCTTTCTTTCTTTTTTTTTTGCGGTACGCGGGCCTCTCAACTGCTGTGGCCTCTCCCGTTGCGGAGCACAGGCTCCCGACGCGCCGGCTCAGCGGCCATGGCTCACGGGCCCAGCCGCTCCGCGGCATGTGGGATCTTCCCGGACTCGGGCACGAACCCGTGTCCCCTGCATCGGCAGGCGGACTCTCAACCACTGCGCCACCAGGGAAGCCCCATTTTTCTTTATTTTTAAGCATATTTTCTCTCAAAATTATTTCACAAATTATAAATTTTCCAACTAAGATGAAAGCCAAATATTGTACACTAATGGTATTGGAAATTTTAGAATTCATTTATTTATATATATCCTACCTTTTGCATTTATGCTCTTCTTTCTCTAAATTTGTATATTATAAACTGAACATATGTTGAATCTACTTTATATGACAAAATTTTTTTAATCATTATATTTTTACTAATTCATTGAAGGGTTGGATTGATCCTCTTCTTGCAGTTTCATTTTTAGGCAGAACCATTCTCTTTGGATTGAGGCTTCACTTTATTATGTTTTTTTAATCTTTATTGAATTTGTTACAATATTGCTTCTGTTTTATGTTTTGGTTTTTTGGCTGCGAGGCATGTGGGATCTTAGCTCCCCGACCAGGGATCAAACCCGCACCCCCTGCATTGGAAGGCAAAGTCTTAACCACTGGACCACCAGGGAAGTCCTGAAGCTTCACTTTAAAAACCTGATTTTTTTTTTTAAATGTCCTAGAACTTTCCTAGAAAAGTTTAGAAGAGCCTCTACAATTTTAAAAAATAATTTTTAAAAACTTCATTGTTTTGAAATGTTTTAAGGGTTTAGCCCTAAGAAACTAAACGAACATGATTTACTACTTTCAGTTTTTATTTCACAGCATATATTAACAATAAATGACAGTTGAAAAGCAAAAACCCAAAATCTATCACAGTTGTTGCAAGAGATGTCTAATAAGGAAGCTAATGTAAAATATGCTTTATGCTTATATCATAAGTCAGTTAAATCAAAATATAGGTGAAGATCTAGCTTTGTCATTTGAATATTGTGTGTGATGTTTCCGTAGCACAGGTTAATTTGTATTTAAATCTTTACATTGTTATCATTGCATGTATTCACTGTATTTTTTAAGGTGTCAACTGTTTTCTCTTTATAGATTAGTATTTCAAAGTAACCATTCCATACCAATCCAAACTACCATCTGGTCTCTAAGCTTGTTTTATGAAACTCTTTTATCATTGTCCTCCAGCTTTAGTGTTTTTTGATGGGCTACACCTGAGCTGTACATTTTCTTTTTCTTTTATTTGCTTCTGTATACAGGCTGGCTTAGCGGGAGCTCCAGCCCGTGCTGTATCAGCTGTAAAGAATATGAATCTTCCTGAGATCCCAAGAAATATTAACATTGGTGACATCAGTATAAAAGTGCCAAACCTGCCCTCTTTTAAATAAAAAATTTAAAAGGCCACTCCCAGGTAAAATCCGGGGGAAATGTCATCTAAGTTTACCATGCAGTTGTTTACCAAAAATAGAGGAGGAGAGGCTTAACTTTTGCTCTTGGATTTAAGTCAAGGTACTGTATAGAAGTTATGTAAAATCAGTATGGAAGTTCATTGTTGCTTTTCTTGTTCAGTGATTTTGAAGAATTTGAGTAGTTACAGTGTGATTTTTTTTCTTTATTTTCTAAACTGCATTCCTATGGCCACCTAAGGCATGCCTCTATGTATTGGCTACTACAGTATTTTGAAAAGTGTTTGAGACATTTCTTTAAATTATGTATAACCCAAAATGTTGGTGTTTTGTATGGATCACAAATACAGCATTCCTTAATTCTTTCTGTTATTTGTCAGAATTGTTATTTAAAGAACGAAGTATGTATTGCATGAAAACATTATGACCTTTTTCTCTTAGTTTAAATAAACTCCAAGGTAACTGGACTTCTAAAGCACCGTTCTGTTTGCCTGGTATCTACTTTAGCAATAATTTTTTTTATGACCCTCTGACTCAACGAAGTAAATAAAAATATATTTTATCACTGTTAAGCAGCTGTTAATGTTGATTTATTTAATTTATACTTATATTTTTAATATTCAGAACCTCATTATTCTAAAACTCAATTATTTCACAAGTCAAGAGTAGTGTATCTCATAGTATATTGTGTAGGATGAGATCTGGAGTGGGAGATGACAAATCTTTTTCTAAAATCCATATTGAGAAATTGCAAAATCTGTTTTATACACATAGGTTTAAGTCTTGCATCTGATCCCTTCTTGCTGAGATGATGAAAAATAATTTCATAGCAAATACTTAGTTGCTTTTGAACACAAAACCCTTTGGGGCCCCACTTGTTTCATCCCAAAGTCAAAACTTTCTTAAGTCCTAATACTCTCATATTCTGGTTTCTCATAATTTGCCCACATTTTCTTATTTAATCTTATCTTGGGATCCATGAGTGGGATTCTTCTTCCAGTTAGACTAAGGTTTTCCTTCTAGTTCTAGTCCTCCCTCCCCAAATATTATTTTTTGAAACATTTCCTTAGATGTGTGGCATGTATGAATTTTACTCCAAGCTCTGGGGTGTAAGAAAAGTCACTATTTTTTCTAAATAAAATTAATCTGACTCTAAGCCCCATCCTACTGAGGCAACAGGAAACTCAGTCTGTGATTATTGGGATTTCCATCAGTTCAGAGACGTATAAAAGTCCTAGAGGAAGGTTGTGCAAAGCAGAACATGCAGGGAGGTCCCTGGTCTTCAGTCATTTGAATGTGCCAGGTGAACAAGTCCCTGTCCTCATGGACATATATGCAGTACCACACTTTTCTCTTTTCCCTTTTTTTGGGGGGTGGGGGTGGATTATGGAAAGATTTAAGTTTTGATTTGGTTAGAACGTACCAAAATTAGGGAAACTTCTGGGCCGGATCATACTCTAACCTCAAGAAATAGTCAAAAGGGTTTCATCTTTTACTATATTCTAGTATGAAAAAGAAAACCCAGTCATGTGCAAATGACAGAAGTAGGCAAGTCATAGGAAACGAAATCTCAGTGACCACTAAATATGTAGAGATGCTTAATCTCACTAGTAGCCAGGGAATGCAAGTTTAAAGGACAATTAGATTTTATTTTCCCTTGTCATATTAGCAAAAATTAGAAGGGGTGACAGTATCCAGTGTTGGAGAGGACGTGAGGAATAAGAACTGTCATACATTGCCCGTGGGAATGTAATTTACTGTAACTTAAAAAAAAAAAAGAATATGCCAAGTTCTGTGAAAATTTTTAAAAATCAAAAATACACATATCATACATACGCTGTGACTCACTTTGGGAACTCTCTATTCTCTTAGCATTCCTGGGTATCTTTATATACAAAGGTAATTATTTCATCAACTTTTTAAAACAAAATAATAATAAACTGGAGATATCTTAAATGCCCACCAGTAAGGAAATGTTGAATAAATTATTGTAACTACCACACTAGTTGTAATAGCAAAAGACTGGAATGACCCAAATGTCCATTAGAAGGAGATTGGTTGAAAAGCTGGATTACATCCACATTATGGAGTCCTATGAAGCTATCAAAATGAAAACTATCTCTCTGTATTGCTGAAAGTTGATCCCTAGAATAAAATGTTAAGTGAAAAAAAATCAAGATGGAAAAAAGTATATTGATGGTGTGTGTATTAGTCAGGGTTCTCCAGAACCAGTAGTAGTAGTAGTAGTAGTAGTAGTAGTAGTAGTAGTAGTAGTAGTAGTAGTAGTAGTAGTAGTAGTATGTGTGTGTGTGTGTAATGAGATTGACATTTAACTCAGTAGACTGAGTAAAGCAGATTGCCCTTCTTAATGTGGGTGGGCCTCATCCAATCAGTGGAAGGCCTGCATAGAATAAAAGGGCTGACCCTCATCCAAGTGAGAAAGAATTCCTCCTGCCTGACTGCCTTCAAACTGGGATGTTGGCTTTTTCCTGCCTTCAGTCTTGAACTGAAACATGGGTTCATCCTGTGTATCAAACCTGCCAGCCTTCAGACTGGAACTATACCATCAGCTCTCCTGGTTTTCCAGCCTTCAGATCTGGACTGGAACTCCATCTTAGGCTCTCTGGGTCTCCAGCTTGTCAACTCACCCTGCAGACCTTGAGACTTATAAGCTTCCATAATCACAGGGGCGCATTCTTTATAATAAATCTTTTTAAATAAAATCATCAAGTTGGTGATTTTGTTTAAATAAGAGATTTATTATAAAACTCAAAAGTCTGAAGGCAGGAAAGTGCCAACGTCCTAGCTTGAAGGCAGTCAGTCAGGAGGAATTTCTCATACTTGGACAGAGGTCAGCCTTTTAATTCTATTCATGCCTTCAACTGTGTGAGGCCCATCCACATTATGGAGGGCAATCTGCTTTACTCAGTTTACTGATTTAAATGTTACTGTCAACCAAAAACACCCTCACAGAAACACCCAGAATGTTTGACCTAATGTCTGGGCACGCATGTGCCCCAGTCAAGTTGACACACAAAGTTAACCATCACAGTATTCTACCAGTTATCTAAGAAAAAGGGAGAGTGAGTGGTGTGTGTGTTGTGTGTACTTCTAAATGAAAGGATAAACCATATATATATACACACATACATACATACACATATATACAACATATATATTATATATATCGTGAGAAGGAGGAAACGGCAGAAATGTGGGGATAGAAGCTAGACTTCTTGGAATGTACCTTGTTTTGAAACCTTGTAAATATTTTAAGTAATTAGTAATCAAACTTAAATTTTAAAAAAGTAACCCCTAAAAATTAAAAAGCAAAGCAGATAAATTGAAATATGTGATGAGTTGGTGGCATAATCACCCAAAGGGGAACTGCTTCACATGACTTTAAAACTCTTGACTGTACACCACTAAAGACTAAAAGACCTTCCCTGCCCACCCCCCAAATTAAATTGTTTTCTGTAATCCTGGTATTGGTGATATTTTAAAATTCCAAGGCTGTGCATGTGGACTCCGGGGTAAAGCAGAGGAGAAGGTGCCTCGGTGCCTGGAGTGGATGCTCTGGCATGCATCCTTTAGGACTGAAGCACTCATTTCCTCAGCTGCTGGCAGTGTTGGTGGCTAAGAGCACTCAGCTGAGTTGCTGAGAGTTGCCACCAGCTGAAGGGAGCTACTTCGCCTGAAGTCACGACTCCTCAACAAAGACATCCTACATCCAAGTTATAAAAGCCCAACCCACTTGGCTGACGCAGGACAACTCGGAAAGGCCATCCCAGCTCCAGTGCTACCCATGGGATCAGCTAAAGCCTTTGTCATGACTACATTGCAGTTTAACTCTTCCCTCTGCCTCATCCTACTTCCTTTAGATTTCAGGCTTTGAGCCCAATGGCATATCACAGTGATTAGCTTGCATCCAAATCACTGTCTCAGTCTGGTTTTCAGGGAAGCCCATCTAAAACAGTTAGAGCCAAGAATGGTCTGAGGAAGCAGATTCCAAAATGAGATTTTGGAGCTAGACCACCCACTGGCAGGCTGGCAACAGAAGACCATGTTACTGGTGGCAGGTGGAGCATGGTTCACCACTAGCGTGCCATAGCAGTGTAATTGTTGAAACTTTCACTGATGGTGAACTGGGAATGCCTTGGTAGGGACAGTGTCTCAGGCATTTGAGAAATATAAGAGAACTAGTAATTATGAAGAGTATGGAATTGGATGACTGTTCTTACAGGCATTCATTCCATTAGAGAAATGCTGAGGGTGATTAATTACCAAGTAAAGGCTATGTATGAAGACCAGAAGGGCTTCTTAACAACGTATAAAAAGACTTTCATCTCTTGCAGCTGGAGGACAGAAAAAGCTGAGGATCAGGCCCAGGCCTTAACTGTAAGATTGGCAAAGTTCAAGAGAAGATTGGATTCCAGCCTCATCATGTCTGCTAAGCCAAGGTCAGGGCAAAAGTCTTGGATACGGACCTATAGAAGTAGCCCACTTCTTCCCGTTAAGCTACCAGTCAGTCCCTTCCTCCTCCTTGCTTGGAGAGGATGCAGAAGCTTCTGCCTTGCAGGTTAACATGCACCCTCCTCAGGATTTGCCTCCCCTGCTCTGATCACCAAGCCAGTCGGGTCGAGACACAACATAATTGGGCCAGGGAAGTGCTAGGGCTGCCAAAGTTGTTGCAGAACCTTGCCAAAATAAACCTGGAAGAGCCAAGAGAATATATTTGGGCCTGGATCCTGAGGGTTCTGGCTTAAGGGGGAAGGAACATAAAGCTGGATGAGGGAGAGTGTTTTATATGTAAGCTCTCCAATGAGAGAACATTTAACACTGGCGGGGACCTGAGGAGACAGTGCTGACACACTGCTAGGGTAGTTCTTGGAAGCTTGGAGAAAGGCTGAGCCACTACACTTGGCCCAGCTAAGTGAAGTATAACAGAACCTCCAAGCAGACAAGGGGAAGAAAAGATTACAAACCTTAGAGAAGTGTGTGGGCTAAAGTGAATATACTGTGTAAGGCAAGACAGCCTGGAAGTTCCTCCATTTACCAAAGCAGTAAGGAATATGTCACTTTATAGGGACACTGGCATCATTTAGGAACTCAGTAGTGACTTCTTCTGAAGGCCAGGACTTAATAGTAGGAAATGCTGCCACAGACCTGGGTGCCCTGATAACAGTGGGGATGATGAGATCGTGAAATAATAGATGCCAGGTTGTGGCACTTAACCAGGAGGTGCATAGTGGGTTAATTATCTTAATGAACTGCAGGGTCAGAGTGGCAACCAAAGATCCTGATCCACAGTGAGCTATAGAGATGGTTAATGGAACGAAGCTTCGGTAGATACAAGGTAGATGGTCAGCCAGTAAGGGCGTTGCCCAATCTAGATAATCTAAAGAAGTAAAAAATGGATGATCAGGAGGTTGAGAGCAGCCACCACAATAAAGTCATTACTTTTGTTCCAGTTTCTGGTCCTGAGCCAGTTCTCAGACCCAGAACTCATTGATTGACAGAAGGACCAAGTCTCCAGGAGGAAGGACCCTGCACACCATGGCAAGTGCATAATATTAATGATTTTTCAACTACTTCCTTAAAGGGACTTATTTACTTGGATAACCATACACTGGGAAATGGAAAATACCCAATGTTTTGAGGATTTTGGAGCACAGTTTCCAAGCTGACACTGTTAACTAGGGACCAAATATCATCATTTGGTCCCTGCCCCCATTACAGTGGGAGCATATGGGGGCTAGGTAATAAATTTAGTCCTGGCCCAGATATAGCTCATAGTGAGTCTGCCAGGTCTGCAAATCCACCTATTGGTCATTTTTCCCCATACCCAAATATAACTGGCATGGACAGTTATCTGTGGCATAAGAGCTATTATAGAAAGAAAGACTTAAGTGGAAGCTTTGCAATTGCCCCCATACTCACAGCCAAGATAGGAAATAAATAATGATATTGCGTCTTGGGGAGGAGAGAGATTAGTATGACACTTAAAGACCTAAAAGATTTTAAAATGGTGGCCTCCATCACATACCCATTTATTGACCAGTTCCCTACAGGTGGATCCTGGAGGGTGACAGTGGACTACTGCAAACTGGACCAAGTTGTAGCTCTAATTGTAGGTGTTGTACCAGATGTGGTATCTTTGTTAGAGAAGATTAACAAGGCCTCAGATAGATGGTATATGGCCATTGATCTGGTAAATGCCGCCTTCTCCATCCCTGTTAGGTGGGAGGACCAGAAAGTTCACATTATGGATACACAGCAGTGTACTATGAATATTAACTCGCCCTCAGAACATAACATAGTCAGAAAGGATCTGGGTCGTCTGGATATACTATGACATTGGTCCACATTTTGGTAACATTGTGTTACTTGAACTGGATGAACAAGGAGTTGCAAGCACATCGAAGCCTTTGGTAAGATACATGCCCTCCATGGGTGGATGGTAAGCCCTGTGAAGATTCAGGGCCCTGCCACATCAGTGAAGTTTTTAGGGATCCGATGATCTAGGATATGCCAACCTATCCCTTTCAAAGTAAAAAACAAAGTATTGTATTTCACAGCTCCCCCACTCAGAAGCAAACACAGAGGTTGGTGGGAGTCTTCAGGTTCTGGGGGCAGCCTATTTTGTACTGGGAACACTATTCCAACCAATTCATACAAACAGCTTCTAGATTTGAGTGAGACCCAGAGCAGGAAAGGGATCTGCAGCAGGTCCAGCCTGCAATGTAAGTGTCCCTCCCCCTTGAACCATACTCCCTGACAGACCCAATGATATCAGAGCTGTTAGTTATGGCAGAAGATGCCATGTGCTGCTTATGGCATGCCCCAGTTGAACAATTACAACATAAACCCCATTGCAGTCAGACAATGCCACCTGTAGTGGAAAACTACACGTAATTTGAAAAACAGTTCCTCGGGTACTCCTGGGCCCTGGTTGAGACAAGCATCTGATCATAGAAGTGATCATACATCCAGAACTGAGCTGGGTTCTGTCAGAGTCACAAAATCATAAGGTTTGGCAGAACTAGCAACAATCTGTAGTAAGATGCAAGTGATAACATGGGAAAGAATGGAGCCAGAGGGCATAAGTAAGCTGCACAACTCCTGATTCCAATTTCATTCTCCACTGTTGACCACTGCCTCTCCTTCAGCTCCAGGGAAAGATAATAGTGTGGAGAAATCCAGTGGGCAGAACTTTGGGTTATATACGTGGGCATCCACTCTGTGTGAAGATAAAAGTGGCCCAAGGACTCACAGGCAATACCTAATGACTTGGTTGGTTAGCCAAAGTCTTGGAAGGAGAAAGATTGGAAGATCGAGGACAAGGTTTGGGGAAGAGGCATTTGGATAGACCTATATAGGAATAAGCATGAAAATATGAAGATTTTTGAATCATGTGTTACCTATAGAAGTCATCTGAAGAGACACTATACTGCCAAATAGAATGACTCAGCACAGTGTTATTGTGCTTCTGTTATTGGCCTCAGTGTTGACACAATGGGAGCTGGAATGGAGTATCCAGGGATTGAGGGCTACACGTGGGCCCAGCAGCATGAACTCCTACTCATCAAGGCTGATTTAGCTACTGCTTGTGTCAAATGTCCTAACTACCAGTAACAGAGACCAATGCTGAGACCCTGATACAGCACCTTCCCTTGAGGAGACCAAGCAGCCACTTGGTGGCAAGCATTTAATTTTGGGCCCCTTCGATTTTAGAAAGGGGAGTGAATTAATCCTGATCGAATTGACACATATTCTGGATATGAGCTTTTGTTTCTTGGCTGCATGACCTCAACCAACATCGCTATGGAAGGATTTACAAAGGGTTTGATCAACCTACATGGGAGCCCACATAGCATCACAAAGACCAAGGAATCTACCTTCCAGTAAAGGAAGTGCTGCAATGAATGCAGAACCATGAGATGAACTGACCTTGTTATATGCTGCCCAACTGAAGCTGCTGGAGTGATAGGGAGAGTAATGGTCTTTTAAAAAGGCGTACCTGAGGCACTAGGTGCCTGAATTGACAACCGTTATATGGTGCTCTGTTCCCAACAAGTAGACCACAGGGGTCCAGGCACCAAGGGGTAGAAGTAGGAGTGGCTCGACTTACACCACTCCCAGTGACCCCCCAGGGGAATTTGTGTCACAAACTCTAGGATCTATGGTACAGAGGTCTTGGATCCCAGAAATGCTTCCTCCAGGGGTGCAACAAGAGTTGTATTCACCTTTAATCTACAGCAGCCCTCCATTCATTTCAAGATGCTCATATCAAAAGATCTTGTTGGCAAGGAAAAGAGTCCTTATCCTCCATTCCTCCATAGCTTATTGAAGTCTGACCAAAATAAGTGTCTTTCAGAGCACCAAAAATAATAGCTGTCATGACTCGTGTAGTGAAAATCACAGCTATTTGGGAGATAGGTTTCATTAGGACTCTGTTGCTGGTGTTGCAGCTGCTGACTTAGCACAGCTCACTCAGTGTGATTCCAAAATCAGATGTTAAAATATATATATATATTGTGTGTGGAGAGGGAGAGAGAGATCAAACTGAAGAGTAACCAGTTATTGCAGGTGAAGAAGAGGTGTGGTTACTACCCATGTAAGATCACAGAAATTGGAGAACATAATTTCTATGTCAGAATTACCTTCTGTAATAGATCGATACCTAAGAATTGATAGGGAGTGACGTCAGCATCATAGCAACGTAAGATGTTGCTGTTTTCTCTCCCCGCTTTTTAGCAATTAATTAGACATCTCTCCATGAACAAAAGTGCCTCGTGGGGAGCTGTGGGACCTACTACCTTACACCAAGGAACCTGGGAGGACTTTCACCTACTTGTGCTTCCAAAAATAGACAAACAGACATGGTAAGGGCTGCAGACCCAAGGGAGTCAGCAAGCCTGCCCCACAACCTGCTCACTCCAGTAGGGGAAAAACTTGGAGAGTACTGGCCTATTCAGATACCCAGGAGCAAGAGGATTTTGTACAAGTACAGCCTGCCTGAGGGGAGATACCAGTACACCATAAAGACGGGAAGGATAAGAGTTTGTACACAGTGGAGAGGAAGGAACTCTCCCAGAGCCCCCTTCCCCATGCAGGGCAATGCCTACATAGGGCTAAGCTGTCAAGTATTGGTGACCTCTCCTGTGGAGGAGGTGGAAAGATGTGAGTGAGTACCTAGCTAGCCCAGTTTTGTGGGTTACAGCCAGAGAAACCCATTTCTCTCCAGCAGCACCCAGGGTACTGAGGTGGGACCTCCATGACTGGGGAGAGGAAGATAAAGGGAAGGAAACAGATAAGAATATCAAAAGGCATTAAGGAGGTTCCTGCTGACTACTTCAGCACTTCAGCAGGAAGTCACCCTCAAGCTTTCGGGATTATCCCACTGGAAAATCCTACCACTGGGTCCATGGGCACCCCCATCACCTGGAGTGCTAAACCCACACTCCTACCCGTGCCCCTCCTCCCCCCACCATTCTGTGGATGGATCCTTATGGGTGCTCCAGAGTACAGAGATGAGAGAGCAGGTCCAGTAATCAGAGTGCTCTTAGAAAAATGGACCAGGGAGAAACTACAAACTAGAGCTGTAGCACCACCTTCTGGAAGACATAAGAGGTTTTCAGCAGTCAGCCTGATGAGTTATAAGAGTAAGAAAAGATATAAAATCTTAAGAATTCTGCCACCTCAAGAGGGAACAGGAGAGTTGAGCAGGTCTACCCTCAAAAGTTGAGGAAACCCCAGATATAGCAGCACCAGTGATCACTGCCCCATCTGAAGGCAACCAATAAAGATTTAAGGAGTTGTCTTCTACTTCAGATGGAAAAACAGCAACACAAAAATATAAGGAACCTGAAAAACCAAGAAAACATTTCACCCCTAAAATGAATAATTCTCCAACAACTGAGCTCACAGCTAGGGAAAACTGATCTAGCTGATAAAGAATTCAGAATAGCTGTTTGAAGAAATTCAGTGAACTACAAGAAAACACAGAAAGATAGTTCAGTGATATTAGAGGGAAAATACATGAACAAACAAAATGAAATCTTGACCAAAGAGATACAAATCATAAAAAACAACCAAACAGAAATTCTGGAGCAGGAGAGTGAATGAAAAGATTACAATAAAGAGCATGGGTAGCAGACTAGATGGAAAATAGAATTAGTGACTTAGAAGGTAGGAATTTAGAAATAAAGTGAACAAAGAAATATAATGGAAGTGAACAAAGAAATATAATAAAAAAGAGCAAAGAAGTGAACAAAGAAATATAATAAAAAAGAGCAAAGAAAGCCTGAATGATCTATGGAACTCAATCAAAGGGCAAATATTAGAATAGTAAGTGTTTCAGAAGGAGAAGAGATAGAGAAGGGGACAGAGTTTATTTAAAGAAGTAATAGCTGGAAACTTCCCAAATGTGGGGAACGACTTGGACATCCATGTTCATAAAGCTAGTAGATCACCAATTTACAAATGTAGGCATAAACAGAAGGAAAAAAGAAACTGGAAATACAAAACAACCAAAAAGAAATCATTAGAATGGCAATAGTAAGTCTTTACATATCTTTAATTACTCTAAGTGTAAATGAATTGAATTCACCAAGCAAAAGACACAGAGTAGCTGAATGGATAAAAACACAAGACCCAACTTTATGCTGCCTACAGGAGACTCACTTCAGCTTTCAGGACACACATAGGCTCAAAGTAAAGGGATGGAAGAAGATACAAGGAGAAACTCAAAAGAAGTAGAATAGCCATAGTTATATCAGACAAAGCAGGCTTTAAGCCAAAAACTGTAACAAGAGACAGGGTCATTATATAATGATAAAGGTGTCAATACATCAAGAAGATATAGCAGTCATAAATATACACACCAAACACTGGAGCACCTAGATATATTAACCAAATACTAAAAGGTCTGAAGGGAGAAAGAGACAACAAATGCAATAATAGATGTCAATACCCCACTTTCAGCAGTGGCTAGATCATCCAGACAGAAAATCAACAAGGAAATGTTGGAATTGAACCATATTTTAGACCAAATGGACCTAACAGACATATATAGAACATTCCATCCAGCAGCAGAAAATACATTCTGGTAAGTTCACACAGAACATTCTCCAGATAAATCATGTGAAAGGACAAAAACAAGTCTTGGCAAATTTAAGAAGATTGAAATCATACCAACTATTTTTCCAACCACAGTGGTATAAAATTAGAAATCAATAACAAAAGGAAAGCTGGAAAATCTACAAAACAACAATCTACAAAAATCTACTAAACAACACACTTCTGAACAACCAATGGGTCGAAGGAGAAATCAAAAGGGAAATAAAAAAATATCTTGAAACAAACAAAAAAGGAAACACAACATACCAAAACCTATGGGATGCTGCAAAAGCAGTACTGAGAGGGAAGTTTATAGCAAGAAATGCATACATTAAGAAATTAGAAAGATCTCAAATAAATAACCTAACTTTACATCTCAAAGCACTAGAAAAAAAAGCAAACTAATCTTAAAGTTAACAGAAGGAAGGAAATAATAAAACCAGAGTGGAAATAAATAAACACCAGAAAAAAACAATAGGAAAGATCAATGAAACTAAGTACTGGCTTTTGAAAAAGATAAAATGTACAAACCTTTAACTACACTAAAGAAACCTTTAGCTAGACTAAGAAAAAAAAAAAGAGAGAAGACGCAAATAAGTTAAAATCAGAAATGCAAGAGCAGATGTTACAACTGATACTACAGAAATACAAAAGGTCATAAGAGACTACTATGAACAATTATATGCCAACAAATTAGACAGCCTAGATAAATTCCTAGAAACACATGCCTTCCAAGACTGAATCAGGAAGAAATAGAAAATCTGAATGGCCCAATTACTAGTAATGAAACTGAGTTAGTAAAAACAAAACAAAATGAAACAAACAAAACAAAACAAAAACCCTCCCAACAAACAAAACTCCAGTACTGGAGGGCTTCACAGAGGAATTCTACCAAATATTTAAAGAAGTCCTAACACCTATTCTTCTCAAACTATTCCAAAAAATTGAAGAGGAGGGAGCACTTCCAGACTCATTACATGAGGACAGCATTACCCTGATACCAAAGCCAGATAAGGACACTACAAGAAAAGAAAACTATAGATCATTATTTCTGATGAATATAAATACAAAAATTCTCAACAGAATATTAGCAAAGTGAATTCATGAACACACTGAAAGGATTATACACATGACCAAGTAAGATTCATCCCCCTAGGATGTGAGGATGGTTCAACATACGTAATTCAATAAATGTCTTACACCACATTAATAGAATGAAAGATTAAAATCACATGATCATCTCAATAAATGCAGAGAAAGCACTTGACAAAATACATCTTTTCATGGTAAACACCCTCAACAGATTGGTTATAGAAGGTACATACTTCAGCATAATCAAGACTATATGACAAATCCACAGGTAACATTATAATATTATACTCAATGGGGAAAAATTGAAAGCTTTTCTTCTAAGATCAGGAACAAAACAAGTATATCCACTCTCACCTCTCTTGTTCAGTATAGTACTGGAAGTCCTAGCTAGAGCAATTAAGCAAGATAAAGAAAGAAAAGTCATCCAAATCAGAAAGGAAGAAGTAAAATTGACATTATTTGCAGATTATATGATTTTATATATAGAAAATCACAGAGACTCTATGAAAAAATTGTTGGGACTAATCAACAAAGTCAGTTAAGTTGCAGGATGTAAGATTAACATACAGAAATCAGGTGCATTTCTATAAACTAAAAATCTAAAGAGCTGAGAAAGAAATGAAAATTGTCCCTTTTACAATAGCTTCAAAAACAATAAAATGCCTAGGAATAAATTTAATCAAGGAAGTCAAAGATTTGTAGAATGAAAACTCCAAGACTTTGTTGAAGGAAACTGAAGAAGACACAAACAATTGGAAGTTTGTGGATTGGAAAAATTAAAATTGTTAAAAAGTCATCTATGTTCTGACTGTTTATTTTTCACCATTGCTAGAGTATAGTGCACTTTGATTTACTTTTATGTCACTAATTAGCATCTTTTTTATTTTTCTTGGCAGTGTTGGATCTTTGTTGCTGCACGTGGGCTTTTTCTCTAGTTGTGGCAAGTGGGGACTACTCTTCGTTGCGGTGCGTGGGCTTCTCATCGCAGTGGCTTCTCTTGTTGCAGAGCACGGGCTCTAGGCGCACGGGCTTCAGTAGTTGTGGCTCACGGGCTCTAGAGTGCAGGTTCAGTAGTTGTGGCGCACAGGCTTAGTTGCTCTGCGGCATGTGGGATCTTCCCGGACCGGGGTACGAACCCGTGTCCCCTGCATTGGCAGGAAGATTCTCAACCACTGTGCCACCAGGGAAGTCCCAGAATCTTTTCATTTCAACTTGAAGAATCCTTTCAGCATTTCTTATAAGGCAGGTCTAGTGGTGATGAATTCCCTCAGTTTTTGTTTGTCTGGGAAAGTATTTCTCCTTCGTATCTGAAGGGTAACCCCTGGATAAAGTATTCTTGGCTGGCAATTTTTACCTTTCAGCTCTTTGAATATGTATTTCACTCTCTCCTGTCCTGTAGCATTTCTGCTGAGAAATATGCTGATAGCCTAGTGGGAGTTCCTTTGTAGGTTACTTTCTTTTTTCCCCCTGGCTGCCTTTAAGATTCTATCTTTATCATTGATTTTTGACAATTTCGTTATAATGTATCTTGGGAAGTTATTTTTGCATTGAGATAATAGGGTGTTCTATTAGCTTCTTGGACTTGTATGTCCAATTCCTTCCCCAGGGGTTGGACATTCTCAGCTCTTATTTCTCTAAATACACTCTCTGCTCCCTCCTTCCACTCTTCTCCTTCTGGTAGACCAATTATTCTTTTATTTGTTTTTCTCATCATATCTCATAGTTCTCATAGGGTTTCTTTACTTTAAAAAAATCTTAGTTTGTCTTTACTCTTCTGATTCATTTCTACGTTTCTATCCTGTGGGTCGCTAATTCCTCTTTGATCTTTCTGCATCTTTTCCTAAATTCTCTAATGTATTCTTTATCAGATTCATTGACTTTTTCAGCTCTGGAATTTTTGTCTGGTTCTTTTTTAAAATGTCCGTCTCGTTGGTAAGTAACTCCTTCTATTCATTCATTTTACTCCTGAGTTCATTTAATTGCCTTTCTGAGTTTTCTTGTAGCTCATTGAATCTCTTCATAACAGCTGTTTTGAATTTTTTATCAATTACATTGCAGTATTCTGTGCCTTTGGGTTCAGTTGCTAGAGAATTATTGTTCTTTTTGTTATACCATATTACCATGATTTATCTTAGTGATGAAATGTGCCTCTGCTGTTGCATTTGAAATACCACACACCTTTCTTTACTTTGTTCAGTTTAACAGATGGGCAATTAGAAACTTCTGTTTTCCACACGGTGGCGCCGTTGGTCAAGCTTTTGGCTCCCTTTACCTGAACTAGCTCTGGGGTTGCACTTGGGAGCACCTGGTTAAAACAAACAAACTGGCATGGAAAAAGCTAGCAGCAGAGTAGGGTGTAGTGTGGGCTTAGCCCCTGGGGCTTTCTGGGTGCCCATTGCCCAGTAGGAAGTTCCTCAAGTTGGGGTTGAACCTCCTGCTGAAATCTTGAAGCCGGCAGCAGGGCACTTGTTCCTTTAATGGTCTTTGATATACTTGTCTGCCTCTTTTCCTTTCCTCCCCTCCACCCCCCTCAGTTACAGAGGTTTTTCCTCAGAAATCCATGCTGCTGGAGAGAAACAGATCCATCCTCCTGTGACCTGTGCAGCCCAGTGGTCAGTCACACACACCCTTTTGCTCCACCTCCTCTGTGAGGGAAGTCACTATTGCTACTGCTGGGAAAGCCCAGAGCATGTCATGTCACCCTGGGGAAGGAGGGCTGACTTCTTGAGATTCTCCTTCTCCTCTGCCTCCAAACTGGTCTCTCTCCTGGTCCAACGACATGCCTGATTCTCCTGCTAGCCTGTCTGGACTTCCACAAATTCTCTGTCTCCCTTGCATGTCTGCCTTGTTTTGCATTCACTAGTCTCCCCTCCCCTCCCCCACCCCACCCTCTGTGTTCTGCTGTAATGTGAAGAAGCGCGTTTGTTTGGTTGTGAATAACTAATTTGTTGCAAATAAAAGGGGAAAGAAAAAAGGGACAACTCATGCCACCATGATGCTGACATCAACCCCCAATCCCAAAGCCATTCACAGATTCAACTCAATCCCTATTAAAGTTCTAATGACATTTTCCACAGAAATAGAAAAAAAAAAATCCTAAAAGTTGAGTGGAATCACAAAAGACCGAAGCAATCATGAGAAAGAAGAACAAAAGCAGAGGCATCACACTTCCAGATTTCAAACTGTATTACAAAACTATAGTAATTAACAGTATGGTACTGACATAAAAATAGACACATAGACCAATGCAACAGAATCAAGAGCCCATAAATAAAGCCGTGCATGTACAGTCAACTAATATTTGACCGGGGAGCCAAGAAAAACCAGTGGGGAAAGGACAGTCTCTTCAACAAATGGTGCTGGCAAAACTGGATAAGCACATGCAGAAAAATGAAACTGGACCCTTTCTCCAACCACTCACAAAAATTAAAATGGATTAAAGACTTAAACATAAGACCTGATATTATAAAATTCCTAGAAGAAAACACAGGGAATAAGCTCCTCAGTGTTGGTCTTGGCAATGGTTTTTGATACCAAAAGCACAAACAACAAAAGTGATAATTGACAAGTGGGACTACAACAAATTTTAAAGCTTCTGCACAGCAAAAGAAACAATCAGCAAAATGAAAAGGCAACCTACAGGATAAGAGAAAATATTTTCAAACTACATATCAGGTAAGGGGTTAATATCCAAAATATATAAAGAATTTATACAACTAAATAACAACAAAAAAAAAAAACCTGATTAAAAAATGAGTAGAAGAACATTAAGTATACATTTTTCCAAAGAAGACATCCAGATAGCCAACAGGTACATGAAAAGATGCTCAGCATCACTAATCATCAGGGAAATGCAAATCAAAACCACAATGAGGGAGAAAGTGGCCAAGATGGCAGAGTAGAAGGACCCTAAGCTCACCTTCTCTCATGAGCTCACCAAAATCACAACAATCTGCAGAACAACCATCAATGAAAAAGTCTGAAACCTACCAGAAAAGATCTACAACTAAAGATATAAAGAAGGAACCACAGCAAGACCAGTAGGAGGGGCAGACTAACAATATAATCAAATCCCATATAACCCCCACCCCGCAACCCAGTGGGACAGCCACAAACTGGAGAATAATTATATTTCAGAGGATCTCCCACAGGAGTGAGGGTTCTAAGCCCCACATCAGGCCACCCCCAGCCCGGGGGTCCGGGGCTCTGGAAGAGGATCCCCCAGAGCATTTGGCTTCAAAGGCCAGCAGGGCTTGATTGCAGGAGCTCCACAGGATTGGGGGAAATAGAGACTTCACTCTTAAAACGCATGCACAGAATCTCATTCACACCAGGACCAAAGGCAAAAGCAGTAATTTCATAGGAATCTGGGCCAGATCTACCTGGTGGTCTTGGAGGGTCTCCTGGGGAGGCAGGGGGGGCGGCTGTGGCCCACCCTGTGGGCACAGGCACTGGTGGCAGATATATCAATAGTGGTTATCTGCATGAACTCCCCTCGAGGCTGACATCTTGCTTGGATCTAGCACCAAGATCTGGCCCCATCCAACAGCCTGTAGGCTCCAGTGCTGGGACACCTCAGGCCAAACAATTAACATCCTATAGACCGAAACTGCAAAGGCAGGCCAGACATTACCCTGGGACCAGCTGGCCCCTGACCCTTGGGTGACAAGAGGAGAGTGCACTGCTGGGATGCATAGGACATCTCCTACAGAGGGACACTTCTCCAAGGTAGAGAAACATAACCTGCCATGTACATAAAAATACAAATAGAAATTTAGACAAAATGAGGCAATGGAGGAGTATGTTCCAGACAAACGAACAAGATAAAACCCCAGAAGAAGAACTAAGTGAAATGGACATAAGCAATCTACCTGAGACATATAGATCAGTGGAACAGGATAGAAAACCCAGAAATAAACCCATGCACTTATGGTCAGTTAATCTACAACGAAGAAGGTAAGAATATACACTGGAGAAAAGACAGTCTCTTCAATAAGTCGTGCTGGGAAAACTGGATAGCCACATGTAAAAGAGTGAAATTAGAACATTCTCTAACACCATATACAAAAACAAACTCAAAATGGATTAAAGACCTAAATGTAAGACCAAATAATAAAACTCCTAGAGGAAAACATAGGCAGAACACTCTTAGACATAAATTGTAGCAATAGTTTTTTGGATCCCTCTCCTAGAGTAATGGAAATAAAAACAAAAATAAAGAAATGGGACCTAATTAAACTTAAAAGTTCTGCACACAAAAGAAACCATAAATAAAATGAAAAGACAACCTACAGAATGGGAGAAAATATTTGCAAACAATGCTACTGACAAGGGATTAATTTCCAAAATATACAAACAGCTCATACAGCTTAATATCAGAAAAACAAACAACTCAATCAAAAAATGGGCAGAAGACCTAAACAGACATTTCTCCAAAGAAGACATACAGATGGCCAACAGGCACATGAAAAGTTGCTCAATATCGCTAATTATTAGAGAAATGCAAATCAAAACTACAGTGAAATATCACCTTACACCAGCCAGAATGGTTATCATCAAAAAATCTATGAACGATAAATACTGAAGAGGGTGCGGAGACAAGGGAACCCTCCTACACTGTTGATGGGCATGCAAATTAATGCAGCCACTGTGGAGAATAAACAGTATGGAGGTTCCTTAAAAAACAAAAAATAGAGTTATCATATGATCCAGCAATCCCACTCCTGGGCATATATCCAGAAGAGATGAAAACTCTGATTCAAAAAGATACATACTCCCCAATGTTCATAGCAGCACTGTTTATAATAACCAAGACATGGAAGCAACCTAAGTGTCCATTGACAGATGAATGGATTAAGAAGATGTGGCATATATATATACACATATGTACACACACACACATACACACACACACACAATGGAATATTACTTGGCCATAGAAATGAATGAAATAATGCCATTTGCAGCAACATGGATGGACCTAGAAATTATTATACTAAGTGAAGTAAGTCAGACAAAGACAAGAATCATGTGATATATATATATAAAACTGAATCACTTTACTGTACATCTGAAACTAACACAACATTGTAAATTAACTATACTTCAATTAAAAAAAGAGGTTAAAGAAAACCACAATGAGTTATCAACTCACATCTGTTAGAATGGCTGTCATCAAGAAGACAAGAGGTTAAGTGTTGGTGAGAGTGTGGGAAAAAATAATACACATACACACACACAATTATTCAGCCACAAGAAAGAAGGGAACCCTGCCATTTGCAGCCACATGGATCTTGAGGTATTATGCTAAGTGTGATAGGTCAGACAGAGAAAGACAAATACTAGGTATATCACCTGAATATGGAATCTAAAAAAAGCTGAATTCATAAAAACAGAGAAAATGGTGGTTACCGGTGCACGGTCTCAAGGCGTGCGGGTTTCAGTAGTTGTGGTTCATGGCAACTAAGCCCATGCGCCACAACTACTGAGCCTGTGCTCTAGAGCCCGCGTGACACAACTACTGAAGCCTGTGCACCTAGAGCCCATGCTCCGCCACAAGAGAAGCCACCGCGATGAGAAGCCTGCGCGCCGCAACGTAGAGTAGCCCCCACTCGCAGCAACTAGAGGAAGCCCGTGCGCAGCAACAAAGACCCAACACAGCCAAAAAACACACAGATGCACACACACACACAAAAAAACATGTTTTTGCTCCGGCGGAGGAAATACCTACAAGTACAGAAGGAGCCTGGCTGGCTAGTAAAGAATATTTTTCACTTTCAAGGGTCTGTTCTGCTTGGAACACTGCCTTCTGGAACTTTCTCTTTTGGACACCTTCCTTAACTATTCAAGCTCCTGAATTTTGGTTTGCTAAGACCTCCTGGCTACTATTCCAACCTCCCCTGGGGTTGGGTAAAGGCTGCATATTGCAACACAGAAATTAAGATCAGAGTATTTTCCACAGTAAAGCTATCTTAGTTTCAGAAGGCAGGAATTCTAATTATTATGTATAAATCCCTCTTTGTAATGTATCATCCACTTCCTGGAGTTTATTTTTATAAGTGCTTTCATGTTTCTATGGAACAAGAAGAGACAATAATACTCCAGCCACGGAACCATTTGTTCTAGAATTAACAATACATGTGGTATTTTTTTCCCTAAAGACCACCCCAAATATGAAGGCTAAAATAGATTATTTTCACAATCCACCATTTACACTAAGCACAACCACTCCCTTCTCTATGTGTGTCACCACTGACCTCTATCCCAATGAGCTGGCCCTGTGAATGTGGCCTGGGCCTCCCTTAGAAAGTTAACCACTATTGGCTTTAATTAGATGTCCTTTCCTAAATATATGGTGTATTTTATACCAGTTCCTTATAGAAACAACAGAAGGTAGTTATTGACTGTTCCTTCTACCCTTAAGCTGCTTTCTGGTGCCCCACCATGGAACTTATAGAATTAGGGACACTTAAATTATGTTTAGAGTGAAAAACTTCTTAAACAGCTTTATAATGTGGAAGTCATTATCTTTTCAACTTTCAGTAGACCAATGCTAATTGTGTCCCATTCAGATGATTTTCAAATGTACTTTAACTCTGACTGTAGTAAAATCTAATAAAGCATAAAGATGACCAGATGAGGTACTTTGTAGTTTGGAAAGTTTGAAACAATTTGCAGGTGTGGCTCTTTAATTCACTGAGAGCAGCAGCCTGGAACAAGCCGCTGTGTGCCTAGAAGATCTCGTGCACATTTCACCAGTCACTGCTTTCCATTAATAAACTCTTCTAAATGCAGCTGTCATTTATCCCAAGCTGCTATGGTCTGAATGTGTCCCCCGCAAAACTCACATGTTGAAATCTAACCCCACCCCGCGCCATCTCCCGCAAGGTGATGTTATCGGGAGATGGTCCCTTTGAGAGGCACTTAGATCATAAAGGTGGAGCCTTCATGAGTGGGATCAGTGCCTTTATAGAGGAGGCTCCGCAGGGCTTGCTCTCCTCTTCCGCCATGGGAGGATACAACGGAAAGTCTGAAACCCGGAAGAGGAACCCCTCACTCCACCATACTGGCACTTTGATTCAGACTCCCAGCCTCCAGAACAGCGAGAAATACATTACTGTTGTTTATAAGCTACCAGTTTGCGGTATTTGTTACAGCAGCCCAAATGGACTAAAACATAAACGTAATTCACAAGAGTTTGTGAATGTTTTATGCCAGGTAGGAAAGGCATAATTTTGGACCACAGGACATGGTAAGGGAGAATAGGCCTGGAAAGGGCTTCAAAAGAGACTGACACAGCTGGTTTGGACACAGCTGACTAAGATGCAACCGGAGCTTGGTTTCTCAGCCTCAGCACTATTGGCATGCGGGGCTGGATAATACATTGTTGTGAGGGCTGTCCTGTGCATTGAAGACTGATTATCAGTATCACCCCTGGCCTCCACCCACTTGGTGCCAGTAGCTGCCTTTCTCCCAACTGTAACAGCAAAAATGTCTCCAGACACTGTCCAGTGTCCCCTGGGCTGCAAAATCACCCTCAGTTGAGAACCATTGAAGTAGGAAATTCGTTCAGAGTTCCAGAGAAAAACTTTGCACTGTCTGTAGTCTGTTTAGGTCCCTGATGGCAGTGGCACCAACTATGAGCTACTAAGAAGCATTTGTCATATGCTGTCAAGAGGTTGACCTTTAAAGCCCATCTCAGTTGAGTTCCAGTCTACCCTTCTTAGGTGGTGGTCTCTTCCCTGAACACCACAGTGTTTTCCAAGATACTCATTAGGAGATTATGAAATCTATTTAGTGGGTCCCAACCAGCATTTAAAAAAACAAAAGGAAGAAGAAGAATGGAATGGAATAAAATAGTACAGAAAATGTCAGGGTAATACTTTAGGGAATAAATATTTCTTTGTAAAACTTTGGATTATATATATAACTGTGAATCCTTGCTCATATTGGATATTAATGTAAAATGTATTTCTTACCAAGAGTTGGCAGTCAAAAGAGTTTGAGAATCCCTATTCTATTTAATATATCCCTTGGACATACACTTCTCTCCTAATGTGCAGTGTATTAGTGTCTCACTAATGCTGTAACAAATTACCACAACTTAAGGGATTAAAACACAAAGTTTATTCTCTTACAGTCTGGGAGGTCAGAAATCCGAAATCAGTTTCGCAGCACTAAAGTCAAAGTGTTGGCAGGGTAAGAACTTCAGTCCTATAACTGCAAGGAACTGAATTCTGCCAGCGGTGAGCTTAGAAGAGGATTGTGAGCCTCAGATGTGATAGCAACCCAGACTGAAATGTTGACTGCAGCCTTGTGGGACCCTGAATCGAGGACTCCTTCAAGCTGTGCCTGGACTCCAGACCCATGGAAACTGTGAGTTATAAACTGATGTTTTAACTTCCTAAGATGGCACTGATCTGTTATGTAGCAAAAGGAAACTAATAGAGGCATTCAAAGGATTCACTAGAGCAAAAATATAAACTATGCTGATATAGTACATGGATATTAATATTAAAATTATGTGATTTTATATAATACTATGGAAGAATCTCAAATGAATTTTTGCTAAGTGAAATAAACCAGACCCAAAAGGCTGCCTGCTATATGACATTTTGAAGAAGACAAAACTATAGGGATGACGAACAGATCAGTGGTTAACAAAGATTGGGGAGAAGGGAAGAGTGTTGACTATAAAGGGACACAGGAGGGAACTTGCGGGGTGAGTGAACTGTTCTGTATCATGACTGTGGTGATAGATACACATCTCTATATATTTGTCAAAATCCATGGAACTGCACATCACAGACAGTGACTTTTACTCTGTACAAATTTAAACATCAAATTTTTAAACTAAGTAAATTACAAATCCTTACTTGGAGCTGCTTGCCCTGGAAGAGTTTTTCCCCTAGTTGGACAATAGGAGAGGCCAAAGAGAACTCTTTGTCCTAGGACTGGAGCCACCACCATGGGACTTAGCCTAGAAGTTGTGGAGAAGGTGGCTTCCTTGTCTTGTCCTCTGAACACTTCGGTCCCACTCATGGAGCCAGGGTCCAGTCAAAATGATCAAATCTAATGTAGGGCCTGGTAAAGTTACTGAATGTCGAAGATAAGCAGAATTGCTAGGAAAAGTGAGTTAAGTAGAAGAAGAGAAAAAAATCAGGTTGGCTTTATATTTCTCCGTAGTTGCAATATTTTAAAAATGTATGGTAATGGACTAGACTTGGAGACGTTAGTATGGACTCATGTTTGTCGTAATATAGAGACAGATGGATGCATATAGAAATATAGATATATGTATATACACTGGGTAGTATACACAGAAATATTTCTTTACTCTGAGAGGGTCTAGAAGAAGAGAAAAGGAAAGAAGTGCTAAACCCCAGTGGCAAAGAGCACACCCAGCACCCAGATCTTGGTTTCTAAATACCATTCTTCAGTAAAGGGGAACAGGACTCACTGGAGAAATGGCTGATCCTAGGGCTGGGACAGGGAATATACAAGATGAACCTGGAGCATCTTGTGGTGCCAGAAAGCAAGGAAATGCTCAAAAAACAAGACAATGGATGTATGTCAAAGGGACTCACGGGCTATCCGAAAGAGCTCTCAATGGCCAAAGCTGAAATATTTTGAGCAACAAACTAAATAATGTAGTATTGGATTATAACCCAAAGTATAAAATAAATATCTTTGAATCCATATTGACACAAATAAATGAGTAGGTAAATAAATAAGAACAGACAAATCTCCTGTACAAAAGAATTTCAAGGGAATTTCTTGGCGGTCCAGTAGTTAGGACTACGTGCTTCCACTGCAGGGGGCCCAGGTTCGATCCCTGGTTGGGAAATTAAGATCCCGCATGCTGTACAGTGCAGCCAAAAAAGAAAAAGAATTTCAAATAATTTATGTAGGTGCTATACTCTGAAATCAATACAGCATAACACTCTAACCCTTAAATATGGGCTGCCTATAGTGACTTCCATCCAAAGAGTACAGTATGGAAAGGAGGACAGGAGTGGAAAAATCTGACAAACACTGCCACAAGTGTACAATCAAGTTTAACATCATCAGCGATGAGTCATGTTGATAGCATGTACCCTGGACATGTTGCGGTGAGAGTGGCACTTTACCTTTGCAGTCTACCTCCCAAGCACCCTAACCCTAATCACGAGAACAAGATCAGAAAACCCAAATTGAGGGCCAGGCTACAAAGTATCCTGACCTGTATTCTTCAGAACTCTCAAGTTCACCAAAAACAAGAAAAATCTGAGAAACTGTCACAGGCCAGAGGAGCTTGAGGAGAAGCGATGACTTAATGCAATGTGGTATCCTAGATGAGATCCTGGGGCAGAAAAAGGACATGAATTTAAAACTAAGGAAATTTGAATAAAGTATGGACTTTAGTTAATAATAATGTTCATTAGTCTTGACAAATTAGTTCATTAGTTTTGACCAATGTATTGTTGGGGCCCAGGGCAGGCTGCCCCAAAATATGCCTCAATGGCATATTGATTGTTTTGAACTAAAGTTACTTGAGAAGCAGCTGGTGAAAAAAAATATTTTAAAAAACCCACTCTGACCCTGCTCTTTCCTGCTGAAAGCAGGAAATAAATCTCCCAAGTGAAGGTATCCTCCCTGTATCAGGAGGATAGAAAGCATCCTTATCACCAGTTAGGGAATTCAAGGCTAAGAAAGCTGTATAAACAGTGTTCCTTCTCCATTAGTCTGCTACCCCAAGCATGAGCCCCTTTGTTTTGTTAAACCTTCACAAATAATTGTTTCTTTGTCTAAAAATGATATATAAACAGCTTGCTTTCGTCACTTTGGGGATTCCATTTCTACAAGAACTCCATGTGTAAGAACTAAATTGTTTTTTTCTCCTGTTTTATCTGTCTTGTGTCAATTTAATTACTAGACCAGCCAAAAGAACTCAAAAGAGAGGTAGGCGGGAGATTTCCCCCTCACTGACAGTATCCTTCTAATGTAGGATATTAGCAGTGGGGACAACTGGACGCCGAGTATAAGGGAACCCTCTATACAACCGTTGCTACTTTTCTGTAAATTTAAAGCTATTCTAAAATTTAAAAATACATTTAAAAAATCCAAAAGCATGTATAGTGTGATTTTCTTTCCTTCTTTTCTTCTTTCCATCCATCCAACCATATATCCATCTGTTCTTCCATCAATTCTTCTCTCTGTATTTGTACATAGAGTGTTGCCTGTAATGCTGTCCACCACATTTTTGTTTTTCCTGCAGGGTATGAGTCCCTTTTTTTAAAAAAAAATTGAAGTAAAGTTGATTTACAATGTTGTGTTAGTTTTGGGTGTATAGCAAGTGATTCAGGTATATATATATATACACACACAAATATATTTGTGTGTATATGTGTATATACACACACATATATACGTATTCTTTTTCAGATTCTTTTTCATTATCAGTTATTACAAGATATTGAATATAGTTCCCTGTGCTATACAGTAGGTCCTTGTTGTTTATCTGTTTTATATATAGTAGTGTGTATAGTGGTGTGTATCTATTTTATATATAGTAGTTAATCCCAGACTCCTTATTTATCCCTCCCACTCCTTTCCCTTTGGTACTATGATTGTTTTCTATGTCTGTGAGTCTGTTTCTGTTTTGTAAATAAGTTAATCTGTATCATTTTTTAGATTCCACCAATAAGTGATATCATATGATATTTGTCTGACTTGCTTCACTTAATATGATAATCTCTAGGTCCGTCCATGTTGCTGCAAATGGCACTATTTTGTGTCATTCTTTTTTATGGCTGAGTAATATTCCATTATATATATATACCACATCTTCTTTATCCATTCATCTAACCTAAGTGTCAATGAACACTTCGGTTGCTTCCATGTCTTGGCTATTGTAAACAGTGCTGCTATGAACATTGGGGTACATATATCTTTTCAGATGAGAGTTTTCATCTTTCCCAGATGTATGCCCAGGAGTGGAATTGCTGGATCATATGGTGACTCTATTTTTAGTTTTTTAAGGAACCTCCATACTGTTCTCCATAGTGGCTGTATCAATTTACATTCCCACCAACAGTGTAGGAGGGTTCCCTTTTCTCCACACCCTCTCCAGCATTTATTATTTGTAGACTTTTTGATGACAGCCATTCTGACCAGTGTACCACATTTTAAAAAACTGAAATATAGTTGACTTAAAATATTATATTGGTTTCAGGTATACACCACAGTAATTTGATATTTTATAGATTACACTCCATATAAAAAGTTGCTATAAAGTATTGGTTGTATTCCCTGTGCTATACATTACATCCTTGTAATAGCTATTTTATACCTAGTAGTTTGTACCTTTTAACCCCCCTCACCATTTTGCCCCTCTCCCCCACCCCTCTTCCCTCTGGAAACCACTGTATCTATGAGGCTGTATATATAATTCTCTGTATCTGTGAGTCTATTTCTGTTTTGTTGTATTTGTTCATTTGTTTTATTTTTTAGATCCCCCATAAGTAAAAACATACAGTATTTGAATTTCTCTCTCTGACTTATTTCACTAAGCATAATACCTTCCAGGCCCATCCATGTTGTTACAAATGGCAAAATTTTGTTCTTTTTTTGGTTGAGTAATATTCCATTGTGTGTATGTATATGTGTGTGTATATATATATATATATATATATATATATATATGTGTGTGTGTGTGTGTGTGTGTGTGTGTGTGTTTATATGTATGTCACTTCTTTATCCATTCATCTGTTGATAGACACTTAGGTTGCTTCCATATCTTGCCTATTACAAATAATGCTTCTATGAACATGGGAGTGCATATACCTTTTTTTGAATTAGTGTTTTCATTTTCTCTGGATAAATACCCAGGAGTGGAATTGTTGGATTGTATGGTATTTCTATTTTCAAATTTTGAGGAACTTCCATACTGTTTTCCATCATGGCTGCACCAATTTACATTCTCACCAACAGTGCACAAGGGTTTGTCCACCACATTTTAAGGATTATTGTATCTGACTAGTGAAAATTGTGGTGATGTTCTGAACTGCTTGAATTACTTAATAATCGTGTTATTCCTATCAAAATATTAAAGTCACTATGTTTTTTTAAGTGGAGTTGGAGAGAGACGTGCCAATCCTCAAGAACTTGATAATATTCTAGTTATGATAGGAACCAACATACGTTTTCATTTTGTAAGAATTTACAGGATATTTGGCCCAAGAGAGAGCTTGCTAAATTACCATAATCCATCAGTACATTTAAATGTCGTTAGTTATATAATCTTAAAAAAAATAGCATGTTTTAAATTTTTTTCCTGTGGAAACTCCCACCAAAAAAAAAAAAAAGAAAAGAAAGGATCCTAATTGTGTGATATTGCTTTTAAGATACATGTCTTTTACAGTCAGCCACTACAGGGGGGAGGAATGCTCAACTGTTCCCACTTCAATCCAGTAGAGCTCATTTCTTCTGTAGCCAAGAAGTAAAGCATATCTAAAAGCGAACAATGCATTTAATCCAGAGTAGAGCTCTGCCTAATAGGAGAGGTAGGGCTGGGATCATACAAATAATTATTTCAGGTGAATATAATTGCAATAAGGAGTTGATTGTGAATAAATGAAGACAAAACTTGAGAAGAATCACTTGACTTTTTTCTCCCTATCCCCCAAAACAGAAAAGACAGCCAAATCTCTCAATTTCTAAAATTTAATGTTATTTGGAGGTAGGTTCTAAAACCTTAAAATTTTAGCACTGGAAGAAGTATTCAATAAACAGAAAAATATTCAAAGTCACTGAGTCTAACCCCTTCATGTTGCAGATGAGGAACAGAGGATCTGCACGCTCAGTTTTAAGGAAACCTGATAAACACAATTCTGTTTACGAAACAAATAAATCAGGAGGTGATACTAACTTTACAAAATGATCTAATGCAGTATTCCTTTAAATGTGTTCCCCATATATTCTTAAAGTATTTTTCAACTTATAAAAATGGAATTTACCCACAACCTTTAGGAATTCATGTAAATTTAGCAAATACACAGTCCTGGAATGTCTTCTGTGTACAAGGCTCTGTGCTAGGCACCACAAGCAGTGTAGCAACAGACCCCAGCTCCACTGTGAAGTAATAGGAGTTCTTGAGGAAAACATATATCCTGGAAACTGACGCTCCTCAGTAAACACAGAAAACGGAAACATTTTTCAGAAATCATCAGAGTCCAGTGACAAGCAGCGACCACCCCAGTCTGAGTCTCACTTCCATTCCCTTGTGCCCTCATCTTCCTCCCCAGCTTTCTCCCCATCACTGCTTTCTGTATACCAGGCCAAGAGCCCACAAACATCTGGCTAGAGCAAATCAAGTGTTTACTTAGGTAGATTTCTGAGGAAATAAACCAACCTACACAGAAATGAACTAGAAAGGAGAAAATATTAAAATTCTTCTAAATCTTTTACTCTTCAGTTGGCCTTCATTTTGGAGTTCTACTTTTTGGTAGGTATGTGTCTTAGTGCTTTAATTCACCCAGATAACTGAAGTTGATACATTCTGGGTTTAAACATGAGTCTGCTGTTTGTCTTCTTAGAAGGAGTATGTTAAGATTTGACTAGAAGTGTTAAAGCCTACCTAAGTATCAGTCAACACTCTTCTGTAGGCTCCACCCTGGAGAAGGTATTTGCCTGTAGACAGTCACAGGTTGACAGAGCTCTTGGAGAATTTTTAACCAATAGTACAACTCTAGGACTAGGACTAAAATGAAAAGGAAACATAATTTAATCCTTTGTTTATAGCAGCGACACAGCCGTGTGCGCCTCAGTGTTATAATTTGTAAAGCGTTGATAATTGGGGTAGAGATGATAAAAGTAAAGCGTTACTTATACCACACCAGTGTCATCCCTGAGGCAGTTATGGTAATGGAAGGATCCAGACAGATCCAACAGGAGTTTCATGGAGATTCAATTCAAATGTTTAGAAAACACCTAGATACGTTTCTAAATAACAGATATTCAAAATGCGTCTGTTCCCAGTTCACTTCCGACAGCTCCTGTCTCCCAGCCTCACAGAATCTGCAGTGACAGCATTTTTCTTTTTGAGTGGGTGTCCAAGTTTAAAGTTTGAAGTAGTTATGAAGAAAATCAGACTGGAAGAAAAACAAAGCCCAATAACAAAAACAACTTAGGAAAGGGAAAAAAGTCAAGGTGAATTTAGATTTCTAAAGATACTGTGTTTCTGGCCAGAGGAAATAACACATTTTGCCGGTTGGCTTCGTGGACTCCAGACTGGGCCCAGAGACGGAACAGATATTGGAGCTTCTTCCTGGATTGCGTGGCCAGACTTATATCCCTTAGAATCTCCAACCATAGTTCTCTGAGAGATGGGAACTTGTCCATGTCATCTCCATTCACACACCTTCTCATTCAGAGGCGATGATGCTGAGCCTGTGCTCTCTCCTGGTGTAAATGGGGCTAAAAAGGGCACCGTGTTCATGGCAGGCCTTGGGCCCCAGGATGTCCCTTGGCAAATTCTGCCACTTCTGGGAAGACCTGTTGCTGATCAGCCTCGCCCATTCCCTCCCTCTTCCTGTCAGTCAGACCTGCTTTCCTCACCACACGGAGAACTTTCCCCTGGCTTTTTCTAGAAAGGGTCAGTGCACAGCTCTTATTTGTGTGTCTGGCCCACATCCACATGCCCTAAGCAGACTAGAAATCTCGATACGCTTGAGGGCAGGTTAATGAAACACAAATTAACCACCCTCACATTTCACAACCAGGATGGACACAGAAACCGAATGTAAAATGAATTAAAATCAAGAATGAGACTTAAAAAATTGTGAGGAGAACATTGACATTATATGTGGAAAGCATGGGGATCTGTTCCAATTCTTTTAGAAGGAGCCCACAATCTAAGAGAGATGCTCACATCTCAATGTTTGTAGCAACTTGTATGCTGGAGCAGGGGGAAAAGATGTGAACTATCAGTCTGAGCATTTCATAGCCATTCATCTCACAGAAGAGCTCTCGGACTGATGGGAATCTTTAATTTAGTGTAGTCATCTGAGCTGGTTCTTAAAATAACAATAATTATTAGTAATCATAAGAAAAACAATTTGTATGTGTCATATTGCACTCTAGTTTTGATTGCTTTATATAAGCTTCTCTTTCGAGGGACATAATCCTGTCCTTCCAGCTAGACTGTAAATTGTAGGTCAGAGACTGAATCTTAGACTTCTCTTTCCTCTGTCAATGCTTAGGCCACCTAAGCAGCTCATAGTAGGTACCCAACACAGAATGGAACTTAAGGTACTCACACAGCTAAGATAGACCTAAATAACAATCTTCTTCTCCAGCTCCCTATTAAAGCAGGTGCATTCTCTAACTCTCCTGAACAGATAGTTCTCTTTCCTCTTACACATCACCGGAAGTGACAGACAGTGAGCGCCCCACCATCTAGTCAGGCCTGGTAATCAGTTTGTATGTAAACTGATGCACAGCCACACTGATTGCTCAAATACTGAAATGCTTCCGTACCCACTGGAAAATAGGCACTGCCGCAAGCCTTCAAATGTTCTCCCTCTGCCACCCAGGCTCCGCCCCTGGAGCTCCCAGGCCCTCTCACCATCCACATCAGTTTGGTAGGCCTGCTATAACAAAAGACCACAGACTGGGGCTTCCCTGGTGGCGCAGTGGTTGAGAGTCCACCTGCCCATGCAGGGGACATGGGTTCGTGCCCCGGTCCGGGAAGATCCCACGTGCCGCGGAGTGGCTGGGTCCGTGAGCCGTGGCCGCTGAGCCTGTGCATCCAGAGCTTGTGGTCCACAAGGGGAGAGGCCACAATGGTGAGAGGCCCACATACCACACAAAAAAAAAAGACCACAGACTGGGTGGCCTCTACAACAGAAATTTATTGTCTCACAGTTCTGGAGGCTAGATTCAAATTCTGACATCAAGATATTGGCAGGGTTATGCTCCCCCTGAAGGTGCTTAGGGAAGGGTCTGTTCCAGGCCTCTCCCCCAGTTATTGGGAGTTTGCTAGTTTGCTGACAGTCTTTGGTGTTCCTTGGCTTGTAGACACGTTGCCCTGATCTCTACCTCGTGACACATGGTGTTCTCCCTGTGTGAGTGTCTGTGTTCAAATGTCCCCTTTTCATAAGCACACCAGTCATTTTGGATTAGGGACCCACCCTTCTCCAGTATAATCTCATTTTATCTATAATGACCCTATTTCCAAATAAGGTCACATTCTGAGGTACTGGGGGTTAGAATTTAAACATATGAATTTTGGGAAGGACACAACTCGACCCCTAATATAACTTATCAACTAAAAGTCATCACCTGGCACAACAGGAGGACTCCAGGACTCACTCCAGTCCCTCACCCATTCTGACACGTCCATTCATGCGAAGTAGTACTTGGTAAATAATTTGAATATTTCCTTGCTCCCAAGAAGTTCATTCAGTGCTGACAGATTGACTGACTTCCCAAGAAGTGTGTATAAAAGTTTTGCTCCACATTTGGATAGCACTAGGAATGCTACAGATTAGTATATTAGTGGTTCCAAGCCAGCTGCATGCTTAGAATTCTACCTGTATTTAATATCAGCTGGTGAATGAAGAGCACCAAATGGATCTGCCTAACCCCTTCCCCAGGGTCTAAGGAAAACCAGACCCTCAGAAGCTAACGGCAGCGTGCTGAAGGAGTTTCTTACAGGCTAGAGATGTTTGACATCCAGCTATGAGGGTCTCTGAATTCTTGATCTGTTGGGACGAGCCAGGATGGAGTGAAGGTGTATTTAATGATAGAAAGGAGGCCTGCAGGGACTAAAGAACTCTCTTGCAGAGCAGGGAAGACCTTGGTAACCCTCTAAGGCTTGAGCAAACTAAGGATCTCGACTTTAGGGCCATTTATTGGGATCCCAGTTCCTCCCAGGCAAATCTAGGATCTACCAACCAGGACAGAATTCCTCAACATATTTTCTCTTCCAGTTCACTGAGGGTTGTTCCCATTTCCAAATAACTGTCACAAGTGTGGCCCAGATCCTTTTTCATCTACCTTCTTTTCTGCCAGAACATAATAACAGTTCTGCTCTTTGAATATCACTTTGCAACTTTAACATTCCCTCAACGGGATTTCTGCTGCATGTGTGTGGAGGACAAGACATCATCTGTGTGGGGTGAACGTGCAGGGCGTGAGGGAAGAGTACTGAGGGCATTTTCAGTCAGGGCCTTCTGCAATCCTTTAGACCAGGAGTTTTCAATTGTTTCCAAGTTTAGCGAGACCAGTTCTTTAAAAAAAAAAAAAAAGTCTGTTTTGAATAAAGAGTGTTATGCTTCACAACAGACAAGCTTGAAAATCTCTGATATAGGCTAACACCCTCCTTCTCAGAGATGAGAATTCTGTGGTTCCAAGAGGTTTGGGCCTTACTGGGGCACTTGCAGACGTCTCTCCCTGGGAAGCAATGGACTGGGTTCAAGTGACCTCTTTCTTAGCCCAGAACTCTTCCATGCCACACTGTCTCTTACTCCAGCCCCACTTAATTCAAATTGAGCTAGTCCTCTTCTTTTTCATTTTATCTTTTTATTTCTTCTACCTGTTTGGCAGAGCTGTCCTTTCAAAGTAAGGTTCACAGAATCCTGCAAGTAGCTGTGGCTGCAGAAGAAGAGAACACAGGGAACCCAGAGTAAAGAGACATCTAAGTTCAAACATCTGGACAGCTGTCTCAGGCCTCTGCCTTCGTGCAGTGACAGCCTAAGATTCTGACAAGCTCTCTTGATCACTTATTATTTCCTCTGGGCCTCATGCTGAGTTCTTTGGGGAAGCTTCTGTTTCTGCAATGTTGGACGACTGCAGGGGTGGCTAACAGAGTTTAAGGTTTGCATGGCTTCAGGCCGTCCCGATGAGTCCTGCTCTCTGTCCCTTGGGTCCCAGCTCATCCCTAGAATATGGGCTCCTGACCTCTGGCTGAGGGGAGCAGCAGGTTCTAACCAACCCCCAGGTGTCCAGGTGCCTCAGGGGCTCATGGGACCTGGAGGTGGTCTGGCGTGTTCTGGGAATGTAACAACCTTGGACACCAAAAGGCTGATCCTGCTCTCGTTTCCAACAATAGGACCCTACCCTGTTCCAAGGAGAGCTACCCCAGAACTTACCCCATTTTAAACGTGAAGAGGGGAAAAATACATACGAATATGTCCCCTACACACGAACGAGTTCTGTTCCTAGAGTGCATTCGTTAAGTCCAATTTGTTCATAAGTCCAACAAAGTTAGCCTAGGTACCCAACTAACACAATCAGCTATATAGTCTGTACTATAATAGGTTTATAATACTTTTCACACAAATAATACATAAAAAACAAACAAAAAATAAAGAAAACATTTTAAATCTTACAGTACAGTACCTTGAAAAGTACAGTAGTGCAGTACCACAGCTGGCATACAGGGGCTGGCATCAAGTGAACAGGCAAGAAGAGTTACTGACTGGAGGAGGGAGAGGAGGTGGGAGATGGTAGAGCCAAAGGATCGTCAGCAACAGGAGACGGAGGGCAAGCTGCAATTTCACTCACGCCTGACGTGGATGGCACAGGTTCTGGTTCCTTGCTGGATTCAGTTCTATCTACCCTCTTGAAGAAACGATCCAGTGATGTCTGGTTAGTAGCTCTTTTTTTCTCGTCATAGATGACACGCTAGCACTGGATTGCATCCTGAACGGCTTGGTACAACCTTCGTGTACCTTTCTACATTCAGATCCTGTGCCTCAAAAACTAACAGTGCCTCCTCAAATAAAGAAAATCCCCTTGCCGTTTCCTGTGTCGTGAATCTCTTCAGTGCTTCAGTTACTTCTTCCTCTTGTCTCTCTTTGTCCTTTCTCTGGGTGTCCAATTCCATCAGGTCTTCATTAGTAAGCTCCTCATGTTGCACAGCAAGGAGTTGAGTGAAGTCGTCCTCTGGCAGATCTAGCTCCACCTTCTCGTTGAGGGTTACTAAGTTGCTGAAGACCTCTTTGGACTTCTCATCTGCCTTCTCAAATCCACGAAAATCATGAACAGGCTGTACAGTAAAGTACACAACCACTTGTAGAGGATGCATGCCCATGACAATGTATGCCAGACACATGAACTAACTTACGTGATTAGACATGTGAACGCACCATTGGCATCTTTGAAAGTTTGCAACTTGAAGGTTCGTATGTAGGGGACTTACTATACTTAATTTGTAGCAGGTGATTCAGCTACATTATTGTACATTTAGATGCAAATAAACTGTGGAGCTATGAGTGACGCTTGAAGATAAGCCCTGTTGCCAAGAGGCTTCATTTGGTGCATCACGTCAGTCTGGTAATAATCTGTTTGGAATTGTAAACTGCACTGCTTGATATAATAGACTTCAGTTTTCCTTTGGCCCAGTTCCACTGGGACCCCAAGGAATTTCTCATAAAGGCACATCTGAAAGTGCTCTTGTAGGTGTGTTGGAGGCCGGACATTCGACTCAGCAATGGAAGCAATGTTTCTGTATTGGACCCCAGATACCAGATGAAGGTTCAGGACATAGAAACGTTTCTTACTCTCTATCTTCTTGATTTGAGTTCCCCACCTTCAAAGAAGAAATACAAGCACACTCAGTAGTCCCAGCCTTTTGAGTTGGGGAAAATAAATGACATAAGTACTTTCCTGAATTTTTGGGTTTTTGGTCATAGGGAAAGGCCAGGGATTGGGGCAAATTTGCATGTGTTAAAGCTCTAATTACAAGGGGAAGTGGGGAAGGGGCAAAATTAGAATCTACATTTTTCCTTTGATGGGTGGGGGTTGGGGGGGAATTTCTTTTTTTTTTAAATTTTATTGAAGTACAGTTGATTTACAATGTTGTGTTAATTTCTACTGTACAGCAAAGTGATTCGGTTTTATATATATATATATATATATATATATATATATGTATATATATATTCTTTTTCATATTCTTTTCCATTATGGTTTATCACAGGATATTGAATATAGTTCCCTGTGCTATACAGTAGGACCTTGTTGTTTATCCATCCTATATATAATAATTTGCATCTGCTAACCCCAAACTCCCACTCCATCCTTCCCCCCCCCCTCCTCCCCTTTGGCAACCACAAGTCTGTTCTCTTCTCTATATCTGTGAATCTGTTTCTGTTTCATAGATAAGTTCATTTGTGTCATATTTTAGATTCCACATATAAGTGATATCATATGGTATTTGTCTTTCTCTTCTGACTTACTTCACTTAGTATGAGAATCTCTAGGTCCATCCGTGTTGCTGCAAATGGCATTATTTCATTCTTTTTAATGGCTGAGTAATATTCCATTGTGTGTGTGTGTGTGCCACATTTTCTTTATCCATTCATCTGTTAATAGACACTTAGGTTGCTTCTATGTCTTGGCTATTGTAAATAGTGCTGCTATGAACTATAGGGGTGCATGTATCTTTTAGAATTATAGTTTTGTCTGGATATATGCCCAGGAATGGGACTGCTGGATCATATGGCAACTCTATTTTTAGTTTTTTGAGGAACCTCCATACTGTTCTCCATAGTGGCTGCACCAACTTACATTCCCACCAACAGTGTAGGAGGGTTGGGGTGGGGAATTTCTACACAGCAACAGTCTTGAGGTCCTGGACCAGCCATGTCATTTGCACATGACTGGCTGTTTTGCTGCGTGGTAACTTTTGATACTGAGACATTTTGCCCTAACCTAAGAAACAAATCATCTTAGCCTGGGTTCTTCAATGAGTGGAGCCTGAGGTAGAAGCTTATGTGCTTTGTTATCTAGTGCAATCCCAGGAAAGGAGTTGAGGAAAGGACTGAGATGGGGAGGTACGAGATCCAGTATGATAGTGCGTTATCAGCTCCACAGCTGGTGCCAAATACAACTGATTGCTCAATCTCACAGGACTGAACAGGATAGAAGAATTTATATTCTGCCTCCTACTGGTCAAATAACACATTAACTGCCCACCTCCTTAACATCTCCCCCTTCTGGATTGTACAAATGTGGGCACTGAGTGGTCCCGCGCCTCATCAACATCGAGGAGATTGAAGCCCAAGCCAAGAGCTGCAAGAGGCACAGCCTGTCAGGTTGTTGAAGACTCCATGGAGTTGGTCGTGGCAGTGGAGGCTGGAAGTGGACACATGACCTCTGACTCCAGGTCTTCCCAGGCCCAAGACTGGGAGTGGATTTGACCTCAAGTAGGTGGCTCCGGCTTCTTCACTCCTTGTGCCATTTACATCTTTTTATCTTCTCATCTCTTTCCTCTCCTCCCTGATTTGGACTAACCCATCATTATGGTAGACAGTGATAGGGACCATCGAGATCTCTCTTCAAGGAAGCATTTGCTGACCAGCTGTGAAAAGTGCAATCAGCAAATAGCCTCCAGCTGTCAGCTGCTTTAGGCTCTGCCTTAGCTGCAGAGATTTGCTTCGAGCAGGGTCATGCCCATTCAGGGGCAGGCTGCATCTGGTAACTGAACATGGGCTGGCCATTTCTTTCAGGGATATAAAGCCCCAGATATTTGTTTTGGGTCAATTTTGAAGGGCCATTTTCAGTCCAGAGCTCCCCACTGGGTTGGCCTGTGCCACAGCTTGACTTCTCCCTCTGCCCAATCCTGCTTCATCCCCCTTCCTGTCACAGGTTTTATTCCTAATAGATATCTTGCATCCCAAACCCTATCTCAACATCTGCTTCGGGAGAACCCACCCACCCAGCTTACAATATTGCACGCCCAGCATGTGTCAAATGTGTATGATGAACTGGAAAATTTCGGCCATTCAAGAATGTGCAACTTGTCTTTACAACCCACCCCTGGCCCCCACTGGCCTCAGGGGACCTAGTCCTAAGTCTATTCCAGAAGCAGTGGTGTTGGTGACAGCAGTAAATTTCTGATTCATATTGGCAACACCACATGTAGATATCTGGAGCCAAAGAACTCCTGGACAGAAAACACTGGAATTTCTGCTACTAAGTGTACCAAACAGTGTCTTTGGGGCATTACCATATAGGTGACCTCATCTGTATCTAAAGATTGGCTATATCTAAAGGCCAGGACATATAGGTACATTTATATTCAGTATTTGATGGCTGTAGAATACCTGAGCCCTTGTATTTCCTCTCTGGGTTACTTACTAATGCCCTGGCTTCCATATGTGTTAGGCCAGGTAGGAGGCAAAGAGCCCCATGTCCTTCTTTCCGCCCCCCTCTCTGCTCTTTCAGGGTGGCCCCATTTAGCATTACAGTGGCTTAGAGAGTAGTGGGAAGCTTTTGTGGTGGAGGTTGAGGAGATAGGCAGTAATAGACTATCTTCCCTGACAATCCCTAATTCTGTTTGCTCGTGTTGGACACGGTAGGGCGGCATCAGAGGGGGATGCCCTGTGCAGCATCACAGCCTGCCTTCTTCCATGAATGAGACTCACGCAGAACATGTAGGGCATGTGTATGTGCCCTTGCACCCATATACCCCAGCACACTCTCCTTAGGAGGTTCATTCTTCCTCCCATCTAGCTGTACCTGGAGCCTCTTTGCCAGTCTACTCTCCCAATCAAAATAATATATCCTTCTTTCAAGAAGAAATGGAAAGGGTGATTGAGAATTGAGCATCTGTTAGAACCATCTCCTTTCAATTTCCATGTTGCTTCATCCAGAAACAGCGTAAATGATGCAGACACACTGACAGGAAGCTCCCTGTTTGCTCCATATCAGAGCTCAGACCTGATGTGGTGTGTGTACTTCCAGTATTGGAAATTCCTTCCATGTCCTGCCCTAACTGTTGACTCATTTTGTGGAAATGAGAATTGTTGGGAGATCACTGTCTTAACTCAGTGAATTGACAAGAAACTAGGCCAATGAGACCCAAAGGAAGACCCGTTCAGGCGCGGGTAAGGTAGCTGCTTAGGCAGCAACAGATGGGGCTCATCAATGTAGAATTTGTCTATGAGACTGTCATTTCATGTTCTCCTATGTCACCTGTGTCTCCATGAGGCTCATGATGTCATGGAAGAAACCCATCATGCATTTTTTTTTTTTTTTATGGTACGCGGGCCTCTCACTGCTGTGGCCTCTCCCGTTGCAGAGCACAGGCTCCGGACATGCAGGCTCAGTGGCCATGGCTCACTGGCCCAGTCGCTCCGCGGCATGTAGGATCTTCCCGGACCGGGGCATGAACCCGTGTCCCCTGTATCGGCAGGCGGACTCTCAACCACTGCGCCACCAGGGAAGCCCCATTCTTTTATTGTTACTTCCACCCCTAGTCCTTTAGCTAGGAATCATGTAATTTTAATTTTTCTCCAAGAGAATGCCCATCTGGTCAGATTTCATCCAGTACTTGGTCTTTGTTCTCTATTATCTACAATTAATTATAGAAAATATTTACATTTCAACAATTTTGAGAACAATTCATTTACTCTTTTTTTTCAATCTAGTCAAATTTTATTTCCATTTTGTGATGTTTATCACAATTGAGAAAATCCTTGGTCCTTTCTAAATCAAGATAAAAAGAAACACATAATAAGGTACTACATTATATAGATCTCATCAAGAGAGTTACTGTTTAATCCACTGACTGTGAAAAATTAGCTTTACATACTTTTTTACCGGTATCCCAGCAGAAGTACAGACCTTTTCATATGACCTTTGAACAAATAAGAGCCTCAGAGCCCAGCCACAGATTTTTGGTTTTATATAATATATGGATCTAAGTCCTAGCTCTGTTTCCGACCACAAATTCCCTCATGGCTCCTGGTGTGTTCTTCTGGCTGCTGATTTCACAACAAGAAGATCAGCACTTCAAGGACACAGTGTCTCCTGGATTCGTCAAGGGACCCTGCCCTGGCCTGGCTTCCTGATGGCATCCACATTGGTCACTGTCCTCACATCGGTCACTGTCCTCTCCTCTCATTCCACTCCACCCCCCTTTTCCAGATGTTCATGTATTAATACTTGCCAGATCCTTGCTATTATTGCTCTTTGGGGCCCTTTCAGAATATGAAGTGGGCAAGTTTACAATTTAAACCTTACGGGTTTTGAATTTTCAAGTTGTGAACTTAAACCTTTTGGTGATTACTCTTGTCCAAATGCAGCTCCCTGCCCTCATTGGGAAAAAAAAATCGTCTCCAAGGACATTTGGACATGAAGTAGCTCTTGCAAAAGAACATATTGTTGGTGACTTGAGTGTAAAGAAACCAGAACCATATGGATTACATTTGCTTTTAAATGAGCATGGTCTTTAAAATGAAGGGAGTGAATGAATTATTTGGTAATATCCAGTTGAGAGGTGGTCAATATTAAAGTATTTGAACAGTAAGGCAGAGCACCAGGCCTGCTTTCAGGATTCTCCATCCCCAAGCAGCAGGGAGCTTCTGTATTTGGTTCTGTTGAGGCCAATCCCCAGCTGTGAGACCTGTTGTGCAACGCAAATACTGGCTTCGGTTGGGAGACCGCCGCTGTCCAAAGACATTATTGAGTGGATTGAGTGGTGGGTATTAAACATTCGAAGCAATTGTAGTATATTAGCTGCCAGCCAGTCTTTGTAAATAGAAATCCTACCTAAGTGACCGTGGGCAAATCCCTTTGCTGTTCTGGCCTATCTCCTCATCTGAGTGAACATTAAATAAGAAAATGTACGTGAAGTGCCAGGTTCAGACCTGAAACATTTATGACTGTGCAGATTTATTCGATTCCTCAGTAGAGAGAAAAGTGAGTTTTTAATCACTGCAGCAGAAAGAATGACCATAGACTTTCTTGTATCAGGCCCAATCTGACATAGATGTGTGTTTTCAAGTTCGACACAATGTTTAGAGATTGGTCAGTGATCTGATTTTAAAAGCATCTTCAGATCATCAGGTGGGGCTTACCAGCTTTCTCTTTAGGTATCATCAATTGTTAGTTTTCCTTGGATTTTTGTCACCAAAAAGGCAAACCGGAAACAAGGAAGGAAGAAATGCCAGAAATAGGATGAAGTCATCCAAAATATGTGATACTGTTTCACAAATACAAATATCTTAGAATCAACAAGGACAATCTTCTAGAGGATGCAAAATCACAAAAAGACAATCAAAACATCTGTGCAGAGTTCTAAGAGGAGGCAGACGGACCTGGGGTGGGTATGGGCTGATGACATGGACTATCTTTATGTTTCAGATGTTAGGTAGAAGTGAAGTGAAAATCTAAATTTGAAATTACTAAGAATTATTGAGTAGTCCTTAAGTGCAGGACAGTGAGCTAGCTGGGATGGGGAATGCAGGCACTGAGATGAGCCAGCCAGAACCTGCAGTCAACAGACAGAATTCAAGACAGTACTGGAATAACAGCACCATTATATTATTCATAACCTGCCATCTAGCCCTGTGAAGAAAATGAAAATCTTTCTTCTATGTCTAAACTTGTGCAGAGTTTGCAGCCTTTTTGAAATCTGGTCTGATGCATACCTCTGTCATTCTAAAACAAGCCCAGGTCCCCAGGAATAGGGACTTTAGCTGGCCCAAGAGCATTCTCACACCCTTTGTTTCTTGGTCACTTTCATAACCTCCATGGCTCTTTCACAGTCACTGCAGACTCAGCATGTGTATCAGGTGATGCAATATTTCTTTCGGCCACCCAACCAGGTTCCTTCTGTCTTCCTTCTCTTTGTCATTATACTACAGTCTCCCACTGACCCAAGTAGGTTGCCTTAGAACTATCGTAGATCATTCTTCTGCGTCATTCCACATTATACTAAATTGCCACATCCTGATGACTTTTTTTAAAGTGTTTTATTGAGATATAATTTACATATTGTACAATTTGCCCATTTAAGATGTACAATTCAGAGGTTTTTAGGAGAGTTGTGTATGTGTGCAACCATCACCACAGTCAATTTTAGAACACTTTCGGCACCTCTAAAAGAAACTGTTCTCTTAAGCTATCACCTCTGTACCTTCCCATTCCTGTCCCTCCCATCCCCCAGCCCTAAGCAACCACTACTCTTTGTGTCTCTATAGATTTGCCTATTCTGAACTTTCATATGAATAAATCATGCAGTATGTGGGTTTTTGTGACTGGCTTCTTTCACTTCGTCTAATGTTTTCAAGTTTCATCTGTGTTGTAGCATATATCAGTACTTCCTTCCTTTTTATGGCCAAATAATATTCCATTGTCTGGATATACCACATTTTGTTTATCCATTCATAAGCTGATGGACATTTCAATTGTTTCCACCTTTTGGTTGTCATGAATAATGGTGTTATAGACATTCGTGTACAACTGTTTGTGTGTATATATGTTTTAATTTTACTCAGGCATATATTGAGGAGTAGACTTGCTGGGTCATATAGTAACTCTGAGATTAATCATTTGAGAAGCAGCCAGACTATTTTCCAAAGTAGCTGTACCATTTTCCATTCCCACCAGCACTGTAGGAGGGTTCCATTTTCTTTACATCCTCTCCAACTCTTGTTATTGTCTATTTGATTCTAGCTATCCTGTTGACTTTCAAACACTGTTTTTCTCTGAAAAAAGGTAGCATATTTCTTGCCTAGACCTCTTTGTCCCTTCCCAATATCACCACCCTAGTCTAGAATTTCATCACCTCATGCAGAATTCTCAAGTCTAAACTGCTTTCTTTTCTCCCCTTTCCGAATTACACTACCTAACCCTGCCAAACTGTATATGAGAAATATATGTTAACCTATGTTCAATCTTCCTCAAATCCCTTCAGTGACTTCTAAGTTCCTGTCACACCAACTCTGAACCACTCTTGTTGGCTTTCCAGGTATCCCTGAAAAATCTGGCCCTACCTATTCACCTCACCACAATCTCCCCTCTCCCTGACCACAGCTTTAGGCAGATGCCACCCTCCTACGAGCAGTGATGTTGCTGCTCAGTGTTGCCACCTGGGCCTTAGAGTTCTCACTGTGAATGTCCTCTTTTTTCTTCCCCTTGACCAAGAAATACCTCAGCTTCTGAGAAGTCTTCTCTGAGTCTTTACCCTTCCTTCCCCTGTCCAAGAGGTGGGTGTGGCTAGTCATGTGTCCAACATGTAGGCCAGACATGTACTTTCTCCCTGGAATCTGAGCCAAGTGATATTAGGATTGAAAAATGGTGACAGTGGTCTCCTACAAAGACTCTTCATTCATTCCTATTACGTAGATCCCTGACTCAGCCTTGAATTCCTGTCCCATGCATGATCTGATTCTCTCTTTTCTTTTTCTTTTCTTTTTTTTTTTTTTTTTGCGGTACGCGGGCCTCTCACTGTTGTGGCCTCTCCCGTTGCAGAGCACAGGCTCTGGACGCGCAGGCTCAGCGGCCATGGCCCACGGGCCTAGCCACTCTGCAGCATGTGGGATCTTCCCGGACTGGGGCACGAACCTGTGTCCCCTGCATCGGCAGGCGGACTCTCAACCACTGCACCACCAGGGAAGCCCTCTTTCTTCTTTTTTAACATCTTTATTGGAGTATAATTGCTTTATAATGGTGTGTTAGTTTCTGCTTTATATCTAACTCTTTTCTTGAGGCTATAAGCTATCCCCTTAAATTACCAACACATTCCTTTTCATTTGCTTATTTGCCTATATTAGCCAAAGCCACACTTTATTGATTAAACCTGACAATCCTGACGGATCCATCAAGCACAATAGCACTAGTATGAATGTTTCTTCAGCCCTTGCTATGGACCAGGCACTGTGCAAATCTCTTCATCTAGATGATTTCAGTTAATCTTCGCCTATCACCCTCTGAAGTAAGTAGCATCTTGTCTCCTTTTTATGCATGAGGAAATTGTATCTTTGAGAAGGCTGAAAACTGTCCCAGGGAGAAGCTGATTAATGGAGGAGCCAGGTTGGTGCTTGAATATGTGCCCTTCGCTATTGTGCAGTAAGCCCTCTCATGCCATCGACCTGGCAGCCAGTGAGGGCTCTTCCCCGCTGAGTGCCTTATACATTTGTACCTTCTTTGCTTTGAGGAGAATTCACGTTTCTCTGATGGCTCTTCATCACCTTCTGTCTTGTATTATAATTATTTGGGTATGTGTCTTAACTTCCTTAGCCCAGAATCTAGTATGTATAAGAGGTAATCAATAAGGATTTCTGAAAGGATAAGTAAATGTAGAGTTGCATCTAAAGAAGATCTAGTGACATTTCCAGTTCTAAGGAAAGAAGGAAACCGCTTTGGAGAGGTTAGTAGAGGAAACTTGCCCTGGCAAAGATGGCAGCAGCTACGCTTTTCCCATATTTATAATTTCTTCTTTTAAAAAGTATGTTATTATAAAATACTGATCTCCGTTCCAGTACTTTACACACAAACCTTTAATAGTAGACTGGTTTTGGTCACCAAGGTTACTTTAATTAAATTCAGTAGTTAGCAAATGCTTGTGGCAAAATTTCTCTCGAGCTATACCATTGGCCAGTGGAGCAAACTGCTTTTTACCAGGGTCTCTCTGCTGAGATGTTTTCTCCTTTTTTTTTTAAGAAAAACCCAAAAAACATTTTATTTTTCTTATTTTCATGTTGCTTCTCCTAGACTCTCATTATGGTCCAGCTGAACCAGCTGCTGCCCCTCTCCTTGTAAACTTCAGGTTACATCCCGGAAGAACTGGAGGAGAATCAGTTTCCCATGTAGCAGCTATTGGAGGATGGGTAAGAACAGAGGGAGGGGATAGAATGATGCCAGGCTGGCTGGCTGATCCTGGGTAGAATTAAGCAGGATGGCAAAGACCAACATAAATGATGCCAGTAGTAACATTGTCATGTTCCCACAAACTGCATGAGTTGTCTAATTGAGGCAATTTTTTTAAACTTCCACAGAAAAGATGCAAAATCTAACTTGTCCTTTTAAATATCATCAGTTGCTACTGTTTACTGTCTAGGCTTCAGTGGTTAAGACTACTGTCCCCCTTATAAGGGCCAAGGAACACAACATTTGTATGTTTCTTGCCCCCTGTGGTAATATAGAATACTGTAAGCTGCCCCTTTCAGATGAACTATGTGATAGAAAGCCAACTTGACCCCTGCAGATAGTGGAGCTGATACTGTAACTGGAGACAGAGGAGAAAGGCTGAGACAGACCATGCAATCAGATAACTTCAAGGAAGGATGAGATCAGTTCAAGAAGATCAACATGCAGAATGAAAGAATTGAAAATAAGAAGTTACCTTCATTTCAAAAAGTGAGTATATTCTGTGCACTTGAAAATTTTTATTTGTTTCTTTGAAATGTTCTTTCCCAATATTAATAAATAAGCAGAATGGTTCTGAAGATGCAAAGAGAGATGGTAAAGGAAGTTAAAAGATTAGGTAGAAAGGCTTCTGTGACAAAAAAGGTTTTTTTAAAGACAACACATTTCTCTAATATAATGTGTTCGTGGCAACGCAGAAGTATCTGAACATCTCTTTTGTAAGATTGGATGCACCTGCACCTTTCAAACAGCATGGCAGACTAAGTGCCTCAGTACGGCTCTAACAATTTTAATTCTTGCTAACTCCAGCCTATCTGAACAGTCAGGAAAACTAACCTGAGTCCCAGAAAGAAAAAGACTGTTGGACGCAATGGTGAATTTATAACTATGCTGAAAATGGGGTAGGGTAAAGTGAACCTTACTATCTAAACCCAAAAGCTTTAATAACCTGCAATGTCAATCAACAGTCAGCCTTATAATAGGAGTTATAAAGCCACCGGATAATAGTTGGAAAACTGGTTATGTAGTCATAGCCAAAAAGCACAGGAAATCATAGACCGTTGGTTTTATCTTGAAAGACAGATTTGATTTGTATTTGAATGTGTCAGTTAAATACAATAATTTCATCTTCCCCAGCTTTCTAGTTTTTGGAAATTATTCTTGATCTTAGTAATAACATTCTTGAAGCAGATTCTATGCTAGTGGATGTAATTTCCATGGAAATAAAGTGGAACATAGAGGAAAAAGCAGAACTGTTTAAAATTGTTCATCAAATTTGCAGTTCTTTTCTTTAAACAATACCTTGTAATTTATCGGGTATGGCCGGAAAACACGCTGCTCTACTCAAATTTTGTAGGCAAGAACCAAGAAAACTTTTTTTTTTTTTTCCAAACTCTTAACTATTTCTGTGAGGAAATCTTAACATTTTCAGCTTCCTTAAGCCAAGTAGACAGAATATAGCTAAATCTTTTTTGACTTGGATGTGGATGACTCAGGGTAATCATGTTGAATATCTGGAAGGTAGAGTAGTGATATATTAGAAAAAGCACAGGATCAGGAGATCTGGTTATAACAAATTAACTCTGTTACTTCGACAAATCACTTCATCTGGGTCTTGATCTTCTCACATTTAAAATTAGGGGTTGATTTCTAAGGTTCTCCAAGAACTGAAATCCTTTGCTTCTGAAGCCAATTATGGTATTATGCTCAGAAGCTATGTGCTGTAGCTAAATCCATGTCCTTACCTGCCTTAAGCCTTCAGCACATCTAACACAGCTGTTCACTCTCTGCTTCTCAAAACACTTCATTACTTGGGTTCCAGGGCTCTACACTCACCTTATTTTCCCCTTCACTGACATCCTCTTTCCTGTGTCCTTTGTTGAATTTTCTTCATCTTACAAAAGTCTGAATACTGGAGTGTACAATCTCCTCTCCATGCATACATCTTTCCTAGATTATTTCACACAGTTACATGGCCAAAGCCATAAAAAGATCCCAACTATTGATAACTCCCAGATTTATATGTATAATCCTCATGTCTCCCCTAAATTCCAGACGGCCTACTCATTATCTCCATTTGAGTATCCAATGGGCATATCAAAATCGATGATTTAAACAGAACCCTTGATTTTCCTTCACATGCCTAATCCTTGCCAAGAATTATGGTTGTGAATAAATGGCTCTTCCGTTTATCCTGTTTCTCAGGTCAGAGCTTTGGAGTCAGTCTTGGCTCGTCTCTTTCACTCATATTCCACACGTCCTCCATTAGCAGATCCTTTTGACTCCACTTTCAAAATATAACCAAAATCTAACCACTTCTCAGCACTTTCAACTGATACTATCATAGTCCAAGATACCATCATGTGTTGTTGCCTTGAGATGGTCTTCTAACTGGTCTCCATCAGCAGCGGAGTGATCCTTTCAAAACAGAACCTGATTACATCCTTCGCCTGCTTGCAACCTTGCACTGGCTTCCTGTCACAAAGAGAAGAAAATCCGGAGTCCTTACCTTGCCCTGGATGATCCAGCCCCGGCAGCCCACTGCTCCATCTCCCCTCGCTTCTCACTCTATTCCAGCCACATTCCTTGCTGTTTCTCAAACGCAGTGAGCACACTCTTGCCTCAGGGTCCTTACTGCTCCTTCTGCCTGGAATGCTTTCCTCCCAGATCTTTGTACGGTTGCTCTCTCACTTGTTCAAATGTTACTTCTTCAGAGAGATCTTCTCTAGCTGTTCTAAAATGACAGCTGCCCCACTTCCACCACTCTCTTCCTTTACTGACTTCCTATTTCTCTAAAACGTATATTACTACCCAATATTATTGATTTGTTTGCTTGTTTACTGTCTATTTCCCCTGACAGAATGTCATCTTCTTGAGGTCAGGACTTTGGCTGTTCTTTTCACTGCTACGTCCCTAGTGACTACAACAATGCCTGACATTCAGTAGGAGCTCAATAAATATTTGTCAAATGAATTATGAAGGTATTGAACTGTTTGCATGTAACTTAATTTGTTCCAGAATATTTGCAAGCATGATGTTTGATGGGTCTGTAATCTCCTTACTTCTCAGGGTGCTAGCTTCTATTCCCACCCCTACCATTTTATAATCTGCTGCTCCTCATGAACTATGGTTATAACCTACAAAAAATTCCAGGGTTTCCAGGGGAAGCTAGATAAATAAACTTGTTAGGACAGTGAGATTCATTTTATGTACGATGCTGTGTTAATGGGTCCTCTCTGTGGCAATGTGGAAAAAAGTGACTTGAATGGGAGCCAGAAACTTGGAGCTCTAGTAATTACTCCTCCACCAAGCAGCTGTGTGATGCAGGCCAGTCACATGGTTTCTCGTCCCCTCCTCTGTCTCTAGGCCCTGAAGATATCTTCATATGTCTGCTGGCTAGCAGAGCACCTAAATCTGTGACACCTATTTTTATCACAACTGGGAGATAGTTTTCTTGCGTTTGGATTTTGCGCTGAGTGAAAGATGTGTTGGCTTGAAGTGATGTAGTAGTTGATTTTAGTTCAAGAATCTTATATTCCTTCACTAATTTTATAAAAGATTTATTAGGCATATACTATGCCAAGTCATAAAATAGGAATTGTAAATAAAGTGGTGAATAAGACAGTCTTTATCTTTGCCTTTATGGATTAAACAGTCCATCCAAGTGGATAAAATACGCCTCAAACAAGCAATCACACACCAAGAGACCAGTTAAGAGGCTTTTGCAATTCTCCAGGTCAGAGGTGATGTTATCCTGGCCGGGAAGGGTATATATAGAGACAAAACTAGAGAGCTGTTTTGGAGGCAAAACAGATAAAACTTGGCAATTGCTTGGATGTAAAGAGTGCAGAAGAAGGGAAAACATGGATAACTACCCAAATTTGGTGACTGATTGGATGTGAGAGATGAGGAAGAGGGAGGCAACATGGCTAACTCCCAATTTTCTGGCTTGAACAACTAGGGGTGGGAGTGGTGATGTCATTTCCCAAGACAGGAAACACTGGAAGAGGAGCAGATGTGGGAGCAAGAGGTTGGGACAAAGAACGAGTCCAGTTCAGGCTGTGGAGCCTGTGAGACAGTTAGTGAAGATGGAGCAGGTGGGGACATGGATCAAGATGACAGACACTGGACACAAATGTAGCTTTATTAAAGATGTGGGATCTTTGGACCTATGGGGCAGAGTGACATCACTCTGGGAGGCAGAGCACAGAATCAGAGGGCAATAGGGCCCAGGACCAAGGCTTGAGGAACTCCTATAATTAATATTTGGAGAGAAAAGAAGGTTGAGCAAAGGTATCAAGATGGGCCACAGAGGAAGAAACCAAGGAGAGCTAGCTGGGTCCCAGGGGTCAACGGAAGTGAGTAGCCGACTATGACGACTGCTACAGAGAGGCCAAGTGAGGTGAGAAGTTTAGATTCAGCACTACGCACATAGTAGTGACCGGAGAGTGAGCAGTTTCAGGAGATGATGAGTTTGGATTTCAAATGAGGTAATTTGGAGAGTGAGTAACAGGTGAGAAAATACAGACAGCGCATAACTTTTTAAAGAAGCTTTGCTCTAAGGCGGAGGAGATAGCATAATAAATGCAGGGGCACAGGAAGCCAAGGAAATAGCTCTCTTTTTTTAAAATGCAGACTTGAGCATGTTTAAATGGGAAGAAAAATGATACAGCCAGGGCGAGGTAAGAGAGTGGGACCGAGAGAATGAGATTAATAGATAGCACCAGAGTTCCAAGGAAACATGAGAGAGTAAGATTCAGAGCATAAGTGGATGGACTGACTTTAGATCAGAAGCACATGTTATTTGCTGTGTCTGGAGGGAAGAGGAAAAGATGAGTGAGGACGCAGGTAAGTCAGGCTGGTATGGAAAGTTGAAGCGGTTCCCAGGTGATCACTTCTATTTTCATGGTAAAGAAGGCGGTACCCGGGAGGAGGAGGGTTGAAAGTGAGGAGAGTGGAGACTGTGTGAAAATAGTTTTGGTAGACAGTGACCATGCAAGACAGAGAAAAATGGTAGGACTGAGGATCCAGTAGAAGCTGGTCATCATGAGTTTATAGTGTTACCATCCTGCCCAGCCATGTTACCTTCTCCTGTTTCGTTTTGTTTAATGGTAACAAAATGGTAAGATAGAGATAAGTATGCAGAAGAAAATACAAATTGGCCATAATATGTTGGGGTGTTTCTTCCACTGCCCACCACCCTGAGTACACCCCTGAGCCCCCACTGTGTATTCCTTGTACCACATGGCGAGTCCACAAAGCATCATGAATCCAACCACCAGCTGTCTCTAGGGCTGGAGGCCAGGGAAAGAGGCCTTCCTGGGAAGAGGAAAGGCTGAAACGGCTGCTGTCATCTTGCAACTATGAGGAAGAACCAATTAAGAGCTCACTACGAGAACAAATGCTGCTGAGGATGGAGAGAACGAGAAATCCAGTCCTGACGATGTTGTCTGAGCCCTGGACCTAGCAATGCCTGGAGTGATACCCCACCCTTTCCAGTTCCATGAGCCAATAAGTTTCCCTTTTCACTTGAGCTAGTTTGGATTGAGGTTTCAAACGGGCTGTTCCCTGTTGCAAGATCTTAATTTTTAAAAAGGAACCCCCTACTCACTCAGTCATCTCTTTTTTCAAGATGTCTTTGCTGTTCATGTGAGGCCTAAGAATCAGTAGGGATGAAGATCAGAGGAATGTTATGCAGCTGGTAAAATTGTTGATAAAAATTGCTTTGGAATGATATAAAGTAAAAACAGGGGGGCAAGATTTGAATTGTATAAAAATATAGTTATAATGCCCTTTTTATAAAAGATGAAGCAAATACAATAGTCTTACAGTGATTGTTTTGGGTTATGAAATTATGGTTGATTTCCCCACCCCCCTTTTGGCTATTTTATACACTTAATGAGTATGCATCACTTGTATGCATTTATGTACTTACTTTTGAAATTAATTCATATTGTTACCAAAGTAATGTGTACACATTAGAAAAAAAACAACCAATGTGAAAAACTTATCATATAAAACAGCAATCTTCTACCACACCCTCTCCACCCATCCCTGAACCTGCTTTAACTTTTCCTTCTTGACTATACTTCCGTATTTCTAAATATTATGCATAGACAGCTATTTTCGATTATCAATTTTAGAAAGTATCTTTTGACATTCTATTATACCGAATTAGGAATTAAGCTGTCTTCTACAGTATCACCTTTCAGTCTCTTTCTTCCCATCCTCGTAATATGGTTACGCCACAGCTAAATTTATATCAGCAACGATTGATATGCACATGATTCACTGCTAAACCGATAGTGTAGTCGTGAATATATTTCTGTTCTAAGATAATTTTTTCCTTCTTCCTGATGTTAATAATTGCCTTGTTTCTTTTCATTGTTTGTATCCATTTGTTGCCATATATGCGTTGCAATTTTCTTAAAAGGATCCAATGATCAGTCAAACTTGTGGCAAAAATGTTTGTCAAAAAATAAAGTATCTCAGATAATCCCACCATCACTCCCACATCTCACCTTAGCTTGGAAATAACACAGCCCCCCACCCTCCTGGACAGCTTTCTCTCTAGGTCTGCTGCATAGCTCTCACTCCCAGGGATGACAGATCCATGGTTTATTGAGTCCCATGTCTTCGTCTTTCTTCAGTGTGTGGGAAAGCACATCTTTCATTGGCTTCCTAAGAAAGTACATGGGAGGTGAGTTTTCTAAGTCATTGCATATCTGAGAATTTTAGATATTTAGTTTGCTCTCCTACTTGATGGACATTTTGGCTGGGCAAAGAATTCTAGGTTGAAAATAATTTTCACTGAGAATTTTGAAGAAACTCACAATGTTGTGATAAATCTGATGCCATCCTGATTCCTGTTTACTTGGATTTTTCTCTCTGGAGGCTTTTTAAGATTGTCCTTTTTAGATGCTCTGAAATTCACAATGAAGTACCTTGGTGGGAGTATTGAGTTTTTGTTTTTGTTACTGTTTTCCAATTAATTATGCTGGTCACACAGTACAGTCATCCCTAGGTATCTGTGGGGACTTGGTTCCAGGATACCAAAATCCGTGGATGCTCAAGTCCCTTATATAAAAAGGCATAGTATTTGTGTGTATATATCACAGAATATCTGGGGCAAGGCTGAAGAAGACTAGTTGCAGGGAACTGCCAGTGCAAAGGCCCTGAGGTAGAGGCAGGTCTGTCACGTTAGAGGAATAGCAAGGAAATCAATATAGCAGCAGGAGAGTGACTGAGGAGGAAATAGAAGGAGGGGAGATCAAAGAGGTTAAAAGAAGGTCTTGTGGGTAATGGGAAACTTTTACTGAGTACAGAGGGGTGTCATTTAAGGTTTGAAGGAGAAGAGTGACACGGTCTGACTTCAGATTTTGAAGAATCACTCTGGCACTTGTGTTGAGCATAGATTGTAGGGAGCAATATTGGAAGTGAGGGGACGAGTTAGGAGGCTGTTCCAGTAATCCAGTAGAGAGAGAGAGATGGTGGCTTTCACCAGGGTAGCAGCAATAAATGTGGTTAAGAGTAGTTGGTTTCTGGATTGATTTTAAAAATAGAGTCAACAGAATGTCCTGATAAAATGGATGTCAAGTGTAAAAGAAAGTGTCAAGGAAGAATCTCAGGTCTGTGAACTGTGTAACTGGACGGAAGAAATTCCCATGTGCTACAATTAGAGGAAAGTCTGGTGTTCAATTTGGTTATGTTGAGTCTTCCTGTGGCTTACCCTTGCCTTCTGCTGGGTGCAGTGTCTTAAGTCAGAGCCACTTCAGTTCAATTCTTCCAAAGAATAAACCTGCAGTTCCTTATGTGTATGTGTGGAGGTGGAGTGGGGACAGGAATGTGAAGTCTTTGGGCTGTAAAGAGTGAGTGAACGGATGTGTGGGGAGTTGAATTGTTCTATCTGTGTTCAACCAAGCCCCCTGTTTTTATTCTCACATCATATCTGAACCTTCCATGGAAACAGATACTTCCAAATCCTAAGCCTTTCTGGGGTTCTGTGGGGGTGGATTCCCTGGCTTCTCATTACTCTTCTCTTCTGAAGGTTTTTGGGTTTTTGCTGCCTCAGCTTCTTGAAGTGTTCCAAAAATTTGTTGAAAATTTTCATCCACTCTTCCCTTCTCTCATTCTTGTGTATGTGTGTTTGGAGAACAAGAAGATATAATGTGTATGATCAGTTTGCGCTACTGAACTTAGGGGAAAAAAATCCTTTTTTCAAGCCTACATGATTTTGATGTCATCTCAAATTCTAGCCTCCAGAACTGTGAGAAATAAATTTCTGTTGTCTAAGCTACCTAGTCTGTAGTATTTTGTTGTGGTAGTCTGAGCTGACTAAAAACACTAGTCCAATGTTACTTAGCCATAGTTTGAGGAGCAAAACCCCTGTCCTCTAACTTCAGAGGCTGCTCTCTTAACCACTGTGCAATATGGCCCCTCTGATATGTAAATAAAATATTAGGACTCCAATAAGTAAATGTGCAAAGAAATGGAATGAAGAGTTAATTTCTAAAAGAATCCGTTTGGAATGAGGAAAAAAAACTTCAACCTTACCAATAAGGTTGAACATTAAACATTAAAATAGTATTGATGAAAAAAAGATGAGGGATCTCTCTTTTTGGTTAGAGGTTTTTAAATATATAAATGGTAATAATGCTGTTTAGGGTATAATTTGGTGACCCTGTAAATTAGCATAAGCATGCTAATATTCTGCTCGTGTGCCCCAAGGCTCTTTTACAGGTTATTGACAGTGGAAGTCTGTTCTGATTGGCCTGTGTCCACACTAGGTGTTAAATATTTTGAATTCCACCCCTAGCTGGAAGACAATTTAGTGACATTTATTTAGAAACATAAAAATGGTCACATTGTAGTACCCTGTCGTCTACTCCTGAGTATCCTTCCTAGGGAAGTAATATAATTTTGGAACTAGATCTATATCTGATTTACCACTCCTTAGCTTTTCTTGTAATTATAAACTTTTAGAAATAATCTAAATGTACAGTAATAGAAGAATGGTTATGTAAACAAAAATTCTATTATACAGATATTAAAAATAAAATAAGCCTTGTGAAAATAGATAGTAATATGAGGAAATGCTCATAATATGATTTAAATTAAATAGAAAAGGACTCTATTTTATATACTATGTGTTCATGGTTGTTGGTTTTTTCCCTAGTGAGTAGCTAGGAAAATAGTTGGAAGGAAACACCCCAAAATGTTCATAACGATATACGATAGCATGAGGGACGCATTTTTCCTGTCCTGTTTTCTAATTGTCCGCTATGTGAGTATACTTCATTTAACATAGAAAAAAATTATAAAAGAAAAATAGGCTATCCTCAAATCATTTCCTCCCATGCCTCTTCATAGATACGTAAAATGTCAAGTAAAACAACATCATTCCCAGCAGACTCTGCACACTTAATTATTGAAGAAGATAGTTCATTTTATTCTTCTTGAAATATATAATGGAGGTACAAAAAAGTCTATTGCTCTCTCTCTATATGAGGGGAAGGACCCATCAGTGCTTTTTCAAAGTCTCCTCAGTACGTCCAAGCGCAATCGGTGGGAAATAGCACCCCCTTGTGAGGCACGGTACAAAGCACTGGTTTTCCAATTGGTTTGTGATGATCACCATCTCAGCAAGTAACTCCAACGGTGGCTTATTATCTGGTTTTGGATTCTGTGATGTGATGATATGCCAGTCTAATGATGCTGAGCTATGTGTGGGCAGGGTGTGCCCTACAGCTCTAGTCACAGGGACTCCTGGCTCTGAAGAGCAATGACTCGTGTGACATGACCATGGCCCTCAACATGGGCTCCAGGGAAAAATAGCTCTTTCTGGCTCTTCCTTCTTGGGCATGAAGGACGCAAAATAGGGAGAAGTAGTAAAGTAGGAATTCCAGAAGAGATGAGACTACTGGCCTGCTTATAGCTGGGTTTTGCTAATTTTGTTTTCCTCTTTCTATTCTGCTTTTATATTTTATAAAGGACTTACATTCTTATGTTAAGACTTCTTATATTCTTATATCAAGGACTTGTGTGTTGTGTGTCTCAGTATCTTAGAATGTATTCCATAATATTAGAGGAATGGATATTCTGTCAAGGCACCTGCATATGAACTCAATTTGTGATTTAGTTTCCTCTTCTCCAGAGAGAGAAGTGCCAGAACATCAACCAAGTCACAAAGGTCGTCCCTCTGGAAGGATAAATGTGGCATTTTGGAATCAAGCAGGATGGCCTCCTTTAGAAGACTTGAGGGATGACTCCCTGGAGTTGCTGTTGTGCTTGACCCAGTGCTACTGGGGGACTTGATGGTGCCTTGTGTGGGAGGTGAAAGAGCTGACCCCTAAGAGTTGCAATCTTGGGACCCCAGCATGGGACCCAGCTGAGCTCCTCCACTCTCAAAGAACCAGAGTGGCCTGTGCAAGGATCTACGTAAATAAGACATCTTGGGAGAATGGACAGTATATACGCAAGGACCAGTTTTGTTTTGTTTTGTTTTGTTTGTTTGTTTGTTTTTTGCGGTACACAGGCCTCTCACTGCTGTGGCCTCTCCCGTTGCGGAGCACAGGCTCCGGACGCGCAGGCTCAGCGGCCATGGCTCACGGGCCCAGATGCTCCGTGGCATGTGGGATCTTCCCGGACCGGGGCACGAACCCATGTCCCCTGCATCGGCAGGCAGACTCTCAACCACTGCGCCACCAGGGAAGCCCAAGGACCAGTTTTTAACAGCAACCTCATATGACAGCAAAAGCACCACCAGTGGTGGAGTTAATCAGACCTTTTTCTCTCTCTACTTCAGGTGTGGCCTCTCCACCTACCTTCCATCACTGAGAATTTTCAGAAAAGGCTGTTTGAAGATAGAGTCATTTCAAACAGTTTTTGAAACAAGGTTACCCTTTGATTGGGTAAATTCCGGAAGAGTTCCTGCATTCCTTGGGAGTGGGGAAGGGTTTGGGAGGTGCTAGGTAGAAGAAAGCTTTATTATGGAGATAATAGATTTCTTGCTATCAAGGCAACTGAGGAAAACTGTGTCTGTGTTGCCTCTGAACGTTTAGTGGTAGTTTAGATGGTTATTCCCTTCCTTACATCTATTCCTAAATTAGCTTGATGTCTATCTCTTTCATCTTTGTCTTCCTGCTTCTGTCTTGCTTTCCTTTATTTTTATATACTTATTCTTTATTTTTACTGTTAAAATGTTTAAAAATTTTTAATTCTTATTATTTTAAATTGAGGTTTTGTTGATTTGCAATACTGTGTTTGTTTCAGGTGTACAGTAAAATGTTTCAGTTATATGTACATATATATACACATATACATGTATATATATTCTTTTTCAGGTTCATTTCCATTATAGGTTAAAATTCTATTCTTAAATCAATTTTTACTTCTATCTTAATAATGATTATTTTAAGTGTTTAATTAATGATCTCATTATTTATTTTGTAAAATCCTTTTATTTTTCTAACATGTCTTTTTTTTTAACATCTTTATTACAGTATAATTTCTTTAAATTGCTGTGTTAGTTTCTGCTGTAAAGCAAAGTGAATCAGCTATACGTATATCCCCATATCCCCTCCCTCTTGCATCTCCCTCCCACCCTCCCAATCCCACCCCTCTAGGTGGTCACAAAGCACTGAGCTGATCTCCCTGTGCTATGCGGCTGCTTCCCACTAACCATCCATTTTACATTTGGTAGTGTATATATATCCATGCCACTCTCTCACTTTGTCCCAGCTTACCCTTCCCCCTCCCTGTGTCCTCAAGTCCATTCCCTACTTCTGTGTCTTTATTCCCGTCCTGCCCCTAGGTTCTTCAGGACCTTTTTTTTTTAAGATTCCATATATATGTGTTAGCATACAGTATCTGTTTTTCTCTTTCTGACTTACTTCACTCTGTATGACAGACTCTAGGTCTATCCACCTCACTACAAATAACTCAATTTCATTTCTTTTTATGGCTGAGTAATATTCCATTGTATATGTTGCCAATATTCTTTATCCATTCATCTGTAGATGGACACTTAGGTTGCTTCCATGTCCTGGCTATTGTAAATAGTGCTGCAATGAACATTGTGGTACATGTCTATTTTTGAATTATGGTTTCCTCAGGGTATATGCCCAGTAGTGGGATTGCTGGGTCATATAGTAGTTCTATTTTTAGTTTTTTAAGGAACCTCCATACTGTTCTCCACAGTGGCTATATCAGTTTACATTCCCGCCAACAGTGCAAGAGTGTTCCCTCTTCTCCACACCCTCACCAGCATTCATTGTTTGTAGATTTTTTGATCATGACCATTCTGACTGGTGTGAGGTGACACCACATTGTAGTTTTGATTTGCATTTCTCTAATGATTAGTGATGTTGAGCATCCTTTCATGTGTTTGTTGGCAATCTGTATATCTTCTTGGGAGAAATGTCTATTTATGTCTTCTGCCCATTGTTGCATTGGGTTGTTTGTTTTTTTGATATTGAGCTGCATGAGCAGCTTGTATATTTTGGAGATTAATCCTTTGTCAGTTGCCTTGTTTGCAAATGTTCTCTCCCATTCTGAGGGGTGTCTTTTCATCTTGTTTATGGTTTCCTTTGCTGTGCAAAAGCTTTGAAGTTTCATTAGGTCCCATTTGTTTATTTTTGTTTTTATTTCCATTTCTCTAAGAGGTGGGTCAAAAGGATCTTGCTGTGATTTATGTGACAGAGTGTTCTGCCTATGATTTCCTCTAAGAGTTTTATAGTGTCTGGCCTTACATTTAGGTCTTTAATCCATTTTGAGTTTATTTTTGTATATGGTGTTAGGAAGTGTTCTAATTTCATTGTTTTACATGTAGCTGTCTAGTTTTCCTAGCACCAGTTATTGAAGAGGCTGTCTTTTCTCCATTGTATATTCTTGCCTCCTTTATCAAAGATAAGGTGACCATATGTGCGTGGGTTTATCTCTGGGCTTTCTATCCTGTTTCATTGATCTATATTTCTGTTTTTGTGCCAGTACCATGCTGTCTTGATGACTGTAGCTTTGTAGTATAGTCTGAAGTCCAGGAGCCTGATTCCTCCAGCTCTGTTTTTCTTTCTCAAGATTGCTTTGTCTATTCGGCGTCTTTTGTGTTTCCATACAAATTGTGCAATTTTTTGTTCTAGTTCTGTAAAAAATGCCAGTGGTAGTTTGATAGGGATTGCATTGAATCTGTAGATTGCTTTGGGTAGTAGAGTCATTTTCACAATGTTGATTCTTCCAATCCAAGAACATGGTATATCTCTCCATCTATTTGTATCATCTCTAATTTCTTTCATCAGTGTCTTATAGTTTTCTGCATACAGGCCTTTTGTCTCCTTCAGTAGGTTTATTCCTAGGTATTTTATTCTTCTTGTTGCAATAGTAAATGGGAGTGTTTTCTCAATTTTTCTTTCAGATTTTTCGTCATTAGTGTATAGGAATGCCAGAGATTTCTGTGCATTAATTTTGTATACTGCTACTTTACCAAATTCATTGATTAGCTCTAGTAGTTTTCTGGTATCATCTTTAGGATTTTCTATGTATAGTATCATGTCGTCTGCAAACAGTGACAGTCTTACTTCTTCTTTTCTGATTTGGATTCCTTAATTTCTTTTTCTTCTCTGATTGCTGTGGCTAAAACGTCCAAAACTATGTTGAATAATAGTGGTGAGAGTGGGCAACCTTGTCTTGCTCCTGATCTTAGTGGAAATTTTTCAGTTTTTCACCATTGAGAATAATGTTGGCTGTGGGTTTGTCATAGATGGCCTTTATTATGTTCAGGTAAGTTCCCTCTATGCCTACTATCTGAAGGGTGTTTATCATAAATCGGTGTTGAATATTTTCAAAAGCTTTTTCTGCATCTATTGAGATGATAATATGGTTTTTCTCCTTCAATCTGTTAATATGGTGTATCACATTGATTGATTTGCATATATTGAAGAATCCTTGCAGTCCTGGGATGAACCCAACTTGATCATGCTGTATGATCCTTTTAATGTGCTGTTAGATTCTGTTTGCTTGTATTTTATTGAGGATTTTTGCGTCTCTGTTCATCAGTGATATTATCCTGTAGTTTTCTTTTTTTGTGACATCTTTGTCTGGTTTTGGTATCAGGGTGATGGTGATCTTGTAGAATGAGTTTGGGAGGGTTCCTCCCTCTGCTATATTTTGGAAGAGTTTGAGAAGAATAGGTGTTAGCTCTTCTCTAAATGTTTGATAGAATTTGCCTGTGAAGCCATCTGGTCATGGGCTTTTGTTTGTTGGAAGATTTTTCATCACAGTCTCAATTTCAGTGCTTGTGATTGGTCTGTTTATATTTTCTATTTCTTCCTGGTTCAGTCTTGGAAGGTTGTGCTTTTCTAAGAATTTATCCATTTCCTCCAGGTTGTCCATTTTATTGGCATAGAGTTGCTTGTAGTAATCTCTGACGATCCTTTGTATTTCTGCAGTGTCAGTTGTTACTTCTCCTTTTTCATTTCTGATTCTATTGATTTGAATCTTCTGCCTTTTTTTCTTGATGAGTCTGGCTAATGGTTTATCAATTTTGTTTATATTCTCAAAGAACCAGCTTTTAGTTTTATTGATATTTGCTATTGTTTCCTTCATTTCTTTTTCATTTATTTCTGATCTAATCTTTATGAGTTCTTTCCTTCTGCTAAGTTTGGCGGTTTTTTGTTCTTCTTTCTCTAATTGCTTTCGGTGTAAGGTTAGGTTGTTTATTTGAGATGTTTCTGGTTTCTTGAGGTATGATTGTATTGCTATAAACTTCCCTCTTAGAACTGCTTTTGCTGCATCCCATAGGTTTTGGGTCGTCATGTTTTCATTGTCATTTGTTTCTAGGTATTTGTTGATTTCCTCTTTGATTTCTTCAGTGATCTCTTCGTTATTAAGTAATGTATTTTTTAACCTCCATGTGTTTGTATATTTTACAGATCTTTTCCTGTAATTGATATCTAGTCTCATAGTATTGTGGTCAGAAAAGATACTTGATACGATTTCAATTTCTTAAATTTACCAAGGCTTGATTTGTGACCCAAGATATGATCTATCCTGGAGAATGTTCCATGAGCACTTGAGGAGAAAGTGTGTTCTATTGTTTTTGAGTGGACTGTCCTATAAATATCAATTAAGTCCATCTTGTTTAATATTTTATTTAAAGTTTGTGTTTTCATTTTGGATGATCTGTCCATTGGTGAAAGTAGGGTGTTAAAGTCCCCTACTATGATTGTGTTACTGTTGATTTCCCCTTTATGGCTATTAGCATTTGCCTTATGTATTGAGATGCTCCTATGTTGGGTGCATAAATATTTACAATTGTTATATCTTCTTCTTGGATTGATCCCTTGATCATTATGTAGTGGACTTCTTTGTCTCTTGTAATAGTCTTTATTTTAAAGTCTTGTTTGTCTGATATGAGAATTGCTACTCCAGCTTTCTTTTGATTTCCATTTGCATGGAATATCTTTTTCCATCCCCTCACTTTCAGTCTGTATGTGTCCCTAGGTCTGAAGTGGTCTCTTGTAGACAGCATATATACGGGTCTTATTTTGTGTCCATTCAGCCAGTCTGTGTCTTTAGGTTGGAGCCTTTAATCCATTTACACTAAGGTAATTATCGATATGTATGTTCCTTTTACCATTTTCTTAATTGTTTTGGGTTTGTTTTTGTAGGTCTTTTCCTTCTTTTGCATTTCCTGCCTAGAGAAGTTCCTTTAGCAGTTGTTGTAAAGCTGGTTTTGGTGGTGCTGAATTCTCTTAGCTTTTGCTTGTCTGTAAAAGTTTTAATTTCTCCATTATATTATGAATGAGATCCTTGCTGGGTAGAGTAATCTTGGTTGTAGGTTTTTCCCTTTCATCCCTTTAAATATGTCCTGCCACTCCCTTCTGGCTTGCAGAGTTTCTGCTGAAAGATCAGCTGTTTACCTTATAGGGATTACCTTGTATGTTGTTTGTTGCTTTTCCCTTGCTGCTTTTAGTGTTTTTTCTTTGTATTTAATTTTTGATAGTTTGGTTAATATGTGTCTTGGCTTGTTTCTCATTGGATTTATCCTGTATGGAACTCTGTGCACTTCCTGGACTCGACTGACCATTTCCTTTCCCATGTTAGGGAAGTTTTCAACTATAATCTCTTCAAATATTTTCTCAGACCCTTTCTTTTTTCTCTTCTTCTTCTGGGACCCCTGTAATTTGAATGTTGGTGCATTTAATGTTGTCCCAGAGGTCTCTGAGACTGTCCTCAATTCTTTTCATGCTTTTTTGTTTATTCTGCTCTGTGGTAGTTATTTCCACTATTTTATCTTCCAGGTCACTTATCCGTTCTTCTGTTCTTCTGCTCTTCTGCGTCAGTTATTCTGCTATTGATTCCTTTAGAGAATTTTTAATTTCATTTATTTTGTTGCTCATCATTGTTTATTTGCTTTTAGTTCTTCTAGGTCCTTGTTAAACATTTCTTGTATTTTCTACATTCTATTTCCAAGATTTTGGATCATCTTTACTATCATTACTCTGAATTCTTTTTCAGGTAGACTGCCTATTTCCTCTTCATTTGTTTGGTCTGGTAGGGTTTTTACATTGCTCCTTCATCTACTGTGTATTTCTCTGTCTTCTCATTTTGCTTAACGTACTGTGTTTGGGGTCCCAGGTTCATAGTTCCCATTGTTTTTGGTGTCTGCCCCCAGTGGGTAAGGTTGATTCAGTGGCTCATGTAGGCTTTCTGGTGAAGGGGACTGGTGCCTGTGTTCTGGTGGATGAGGCTGAATCTTGTGTTTCTTGTGGGCAGGACCGAGTCTGGTAGTGTGTTTTGGGCTGTCTGTAAACTCATTATGATTTTAGTCAGACTGTCTGCTAATGGGTGGAGTTGTGTTCCTGTATTGCTAGTTGTTTGGCATGGGGTGTCCAACAGTGGAACTTGCTGGTCGTTGAGTGGAGCTGGGTCTTAGCATTGAGATGGAGATCTCTGGGAGAGCTGTCACCGAGTGATATTACGTGGGGCTGGGGAGGTCTCTGGTGGACCAATGTCCTGAACTCAGCTCTGCCACCTCCAAGTCTCAGGCCTGACACCCAGTCGGAGCACCAAGACCCTGTCAGCCACATGGCTCAGAAGAAAAGGGAGAAAGAAAAAGAAAGAAAGAAAGAAAAATAAATTAATTAATTAAATAAAATATAGTTATTAAAATAAAAAATTTGTAAAAATATTATGAAAATAAAAATTTTTTAAAGTAATTAAAAAAAGAAGAGCACCCAAATCAATAAGCAAATCCACCAATGATAACAAGTGCTAAAAGCTAAACTAAGATAAACATATAAATCAGAAACTAGTCAGTCGCATACAGCAAACCCCAAGTCTACAGTTCCTCCCAAAGTCCACTGCCTCAATTTTGGGACGATTTGCTGTCTGTTCAGGTGGTCCACAGATGCAGGGTACATCAAGTTAATTGTGGAGATTTAATCCGCTGCTCCTGAGGCTGCACAGAGAAATTTCCCTTTCTCTTCTTTGTTCGCACCACTCCTGGGGTTCAGCTTTGGATTTGGCCACTCTTCTGCATGTAGGTTGCCCTCTGGCATCTGTTCTTCACCCAGACAGGAAGGGTTAAAGGAGCAGCTGATTAGGGGGCTCTAGCTCACTCAGGCTGGGGGGAGGGAGGGATATGGAATGCAGAGCGAGCCTGCGGTGGCAGAGGTGCACCGTGTGTTCTCCCAGAGAAGTTGTCCCTGGATCACAGGACCCTGGCAGTGGCGGGCTGCACAGGTTCCCAGGAGGGGAAGGATGGATAGTGACCTGTGCTTGCACACAGGCTTCTTGGTGGCTGCAGCAGCAGCGTTAGCATTTCATGCCTGTCTCTGGTGTCCGCACTGATAGCTGCGGCTCGTGTCCATCTCTGAAGCTCATTTAGGCGGTGCTCTGAATCTCCTCTCCTTGTGCACCCTGAAACAATGGTCTCTTGCCTCTTAGGCAGTTCCACACTTTTTCCTGGGCTCCCTCCTGGCTAGCTCTGGCGCAGTAGCCCCCTTCAGGCTGTGTTCACACAGGCAACCCCAGTCCTCTCCCTGGGATCTGACCTCCGAAGCCCCAGCCTCAACTCCCAGCCCCCACCCACCCCCTGGGTGAACTGACAAGCTTCTCAGGCTGGTGAGTGCTGGTCAGCACTGATCCTCTGTGCAGGAATCTCTCTGCTTTGCCCTCTGCAAAGCTCTCCTTCGTGGCTCCAAAGCTTCCCCCCCCACCCCCACCCACTCTCTGTCTCCGCCAGTGAAGGGGCTTCCTAGTGCGTGGAAACTTTTCCTCCTTTACAGCTCGCTCCCAGAGGTGCAGGTCCTGTCCCTGTTCTTTTGTCTCTGTTTTTTCTTTTTTCTTTTGCCCTACCTGGGTATGTGGGGAATTTCTTGTCTTTTGGGAAGTCTGAGGTCTTCTGCCAGCATTCAGTAGGTGTTCTGTAGGAGTTGTTCCACATGTAGATGTATTTTTGATGTATTTGTGGGGTGGGAGGTGATCTCCATGTCTTACTCCTCTGCCATCTTGAAGGTCCTCCTAATCTGTCTTTAAGAATTTTATCATTTATATATATTTTAAACTTCCATTGTTTTATATTTTTCTTAATTTAAACTGACAAGATTCTTTTCCTTGGTTAAAATTTTATCTTATCTCCTTTTTCTTTTACATTTCTTTTTATTCTGAATTTTTCGTCAGTCATTTCTTAAATGTTTGCCTTATATTAACTTTAGATCTTTTCTTTTGTTCTTTATCCCTTAAATTTTGTGTGACTTCATGGTTTGTTTCTCTGGAACTTGGCCACACAGGAGCTGCATGGAGGTTGGAGCTGCCCCTGCAACCACGCCTCTGATTTCCATTAGCTCTTCTAAAGAGAGCTCTTCTAAAAACCTTACTCCTAATGACTCCAGCTGAATCTCCATAGGGCTATACTTACTTTCTGTTTGTAGATGATGGGACTTGACCCCCCAGGAGTTGTGGAGGTAGTTATTAGAGCATGGTGTCTCTAGGATCAAAATATACTGGCAGCCAATAAGGTTGCTCCTTAACATCTATTAAAATGAAAACAACAACAAAAAGTAAGAATTGAAGATCAGGAGGCTGAGGGTGGTCATCACAATGAAAAGTCACAATCCCTTGTTCTGTTCCCAGGCTCAAGCCACTTTTTAGATCTGAAACCCATTGACTGAAGAAGTGACTGTGCTGTAGGAGGAAGGACTAGCCATGATGTTGGCTAGTGTCTACTGACATGATGCCTCCAGTTATTCCAGAAAGAGACCTGTAACCATTTACTTGGGTGACTTTGGGAAAAGGAGAATAACCAGTTTTGAGGAGTATTGGACATAGAATCTGAGCTGACCTGATACCAGAGACTCAAAGTGTCATCATGGACCCTCGTTAGAGTGGGACCACAGTATTAAGTAGAGTCCTGGCTAAAGTCTGATTTACAGTCCCTGAGTGCACAATTGGAATCGACATACTTGGTGGGGTTTCTTAGTAACCCTAATATTGAGCCCCTTTTCTATGGAGTAAAGAGCGTCACAGGGGGAAAGACCTAATGGGAACCTCTGAATCCATACCTCCCTCCCCCAGTTAGATAGTAAATCAAAACAATATTGTACCCCAAGGAGGATGACAGAGATTGGTGCCACCATTAAAGACCTGAAAGATGCAGGGATGGTGATTCCTACCATATCTTCATTTAATTCCAGTCTGGCTTCTGCAGAAACCAGATGAATCCTAGAGAATGATGTAGGCTATTGTAGATTTGACTAAGTAGCACCAATTGCAGTTGTGAATGATTAGTTATTTTGCAAAGGCCAGTGGCCCATTCTCACAGGGATTGGTAACCTATTTGAAGTATGGGTTTGCCTTTGCTGCCCAAAAAGTCTTGGCCAGCACCATTATCTGGGGGCTTTGGGAATGCTTGATCCATAGACATGGAATCCCACACAGCATAGCATCTGACTTGGGGACCCACTTTAGAGTAACAAGGTTGTGGGAGAAGGCCTCTGCCTGTGGAATTCACTGGTTGTAGCACATACCACACTGTCCAGAGGCAGCTCACCTTATAGAATGCTGGAAAGGCCTTCTAAAGGTGCAATTCAATTGCCACCTTGAAGGAAACACTCCGAAAGCATGGGATCCCTTCGGAGTGCAGGGACTTATTAAATCAGAGACCTCTAATGTGCTGTTTCCCCAGTTGGAAGGATACAAGTCTGGAAAACAACAAAGACAGGAATGGCCCCACCTACTATCCCTTCCAATGTCTCATGAGAAAATTTGTATTTCTCATCTTTGCAGTCTGGGCTCTGTGTTGTTGGAAGTCCCAGTGCCCTAAGCGGGTACACTCTTCCTAGAGGACACAGCAAGGGTACCATTGAACTATCAGTTATGGCTGCCCCAGGGCACTTTGGACTCATCGTGTGCAGGGACTAGCTGGCAAATGGAGGAGTTACCACTCTGGCAAGGGTAACTGACCCTGATCAGTGGGAAGAGGTAGGATGCTTTTACACAATGGGTACAGCATCACGATCCTGTTGGGCACCTTCAGGTACTTCCTTGCCCTGCTGTAAGTGTGAGTGGACATGTGCACTAACCCTAGACTGAAAACGGTGTGACGATCAAGTGATTGGACCCCTTGGGAATGAAGGTTTGGTTCCTACCATTGGAAAAGCCAATAGACCTGCCGAGATTGAAGCGAATGTAGCATAAATGGTGGAGGAGGGAGGGGATGAGTTCCGGTTGTGGCCTTGAGATCACCTGCCATGTCAGGAACTGTAGTACCTCCCACTAAACTCCTTTTTCTGAGTTTCCTCTCAGAAAGAGAGGCACATAGGAAACGAAAGAGTTGCTGCTCCCTGAACCTTTACGGAGAAGCAGATCTTCCTTCACAGTGGTCTGTGGAAGCTGTGAAAATGTGCCTAGCTGGCCTCCTGGGCCCAAGCTGCTATGCTTAAAAGCCATCACCAAGGGAGGCCATGCCTCTTCCTATGGGCTCTCCTCGCTGAGTCAGATAGGGAGACACAGAGTTCTGATGGCAGTCTCTGGGCTCCCGGACTCCCAACAGCTTTGTCAACCCTTGCACCGACTGCAGGGCAGTCTAGGACGCTTGCACCCAACCTCCTTTCCCTCTCTCCTTCACTCGAGGTCAGATTTATGTTGAGGTCTGATGACTCTCCCATTTTTCCCTGGCTCCCTGCCTATTTCCTTTCCCACAGGCATTTCCCCTAATAAAACCCTTGCACATTTCATCTCATCTTGGCATTTGGCATCTGCTTCTGGGAGGATCCAGACTTAACACCAAGCTGTGACTTTGTTCTGACAGACAGCTAACTTACTTGTCAAATCAGCTTGGAGATTCTGAGGCTTGTTTTCAGGCTTAGGTGGGCCAGACCTCAGATAGCTTTTTCTTCTAGGATTAGTTTGGCCCTGAAACTAAGGAGTTTCCTTGCTGGAGTTTCTGATTAAATGCCCTGAAGTTCAGCAAGGACTCTCCACTCTGGCTGGCTGGAACATGAATATCCCCCAGCCCTTTGTGAACTCTGGAATTATTCATCTTATAGCTTCCTGTTTTTTGTTTTGTTTTCTGGCTAACTTTGTGACATTTTATCCTATGCATGTGCAGCTAAGTATGCAGTAACTGACTCAAGGGACTCCTGTGCAAATTTCTCTGTACAACTACCTGATACTCTGATACTCTGCCGTATTCATACTAGACACCTCAGTCTCTTCAAACTCCAGGCTAGACAGCCGGGATAATTACAGGTGTTATGTCATTCGTGTCCCTTCTCTCAGAGAGGAATCACAAGCCTATACTGATTTTTGTTTAATATCTGAAAACAGTTGCTTCATAAACCTGACTCAATTTTCTAGTTGATTACCATAGGAGGGCAGTTACCACAGGAGGGCAAAGCTGGTTCCAGTTGCTTGATCATTTTTTGGAAGTGGAATCCCAGCACCAGCAACACCCTTAGACCTGGGCAAGTAGAGCTCTCTCTCTGGCTTGTTCCTTAGAGGGTCCTGTGCTTTGGAAGACCTTTTTAGAAGTTTTCAAGTCCTGTCTGCCCCTGCTGCCTGAGACCAGCTGAGGCCACTAGCGCCATCCTGTGGGAGTGTCCCAAACCCAGACCAGGACCTTTGTGGGCTCTGGACCCTATTTCTCCCCTGCTGGATGCTCTCTAACCCTTACCTTGAGCATGGGCTTGACCGGGGCCCTGAGGAGCTCCAATGCAGGCGTGTGGCTTGACTGGTGCATTGTTTCCTGTGCCTGATGTGGTATTTCTTTTGCAAGATTACATGACATTGGGCTGCCAGAAAGTGCCGATATGCTGATTTTGGATGACTCTAACCCACATGAGACACAGTATAAGTTCAGTTCTCTGGTCTACCATTGCCCCACCAATGACCCTTAGGCTTTATCCATGTATGTGGGCCCATGCATCAGTTCTCACATTTATATTCCAACTAGTCTACAGCACCAAAGCGGACAGCAGGGGAATAGCACATGTCCTTTATCCTTTGTGCCCGTGCTATGGGCACCCAGGGCAGTCTCCTCACCCCATCCCCAAGCTCTGTGCCATGTGCCAGGTAGTTTTCCATTGGTGGCTGCATCTATTTCCTCCAAGCACTTTTGAGACTATTGTTCTGAAGTGCCAATGGGCACTTTTCTGGGTATGTTCAGGAGGTGGAAAAGTAAGTCATGCATAATAGATCCATTCCAATATTTCTATAAGCAGGAGCTTTTTGATTCCTTCCACTACAGCAGCAGTTCTCAACATTAAAATCACTTGGGAAATTTTAAAAAATACCAATGCTTTGGTCTGTCATACAGAGTGAAGTAAGTCAGATTGAGAAAAACAAATACTGTATGCTAACGCATATATATATGGAATCTAGAAGAATGGTACTGATGAACCTAGTGGCAGGGCAGGAATAAAGACACAGATGTAGAGAACGGACTTGAGGACACAGGGGAGGAAGGGGAGGCTGGGACGAAGTGAGAGAGTGGCATGGACATATATACACTACCAAACGTAAAATAGGTAACTAATGGGAAGCAGCCACATAGCACAGGGAGATCAGCTCGGTGCTTTGTGACCACCTAGAGGGGTGGGATAGGGATTGTGGGAAGGAGGCTCAAGAGGGAGGGGATATGGGAATGTATGTATACATATAGCTGATTCACTTTGTTATACAGCAGAAACTAACACAACACTGTAAAGCAACTATACTCCAATAAAGGTTAAAAAAAAAAAAACCCAACGCTTTGGCCCCACCCCAGACTAATTACAGCAAAATTTCTGGGCATGGGGCTTCAGCATCTTTGTTTGGAAAACTAAGGTGATTCTAATGTACAGCCAGGGCTGAATCTGCTGCTCTCATTCTGGCATATCAGGCTCATTGACTCTAGGCTACTGCTGAGTTTAAGTTTCAATTAATTCTAATCCAGATCTTCAAGAAACATATTAAATATGAAGTTTTCGATGAGAGCATCAGTATCATTAAATTTAACCTGATTCAATCTTATGTTTGATCTAACACCCTTAGAATCCATTCCCATATATGCTCCCCAGACTTCGGCTGATACAAAATAGAAAGATCCTACATGTGTAAGCCTTCCTGGAGAAGACCTGGCATCTCTTTGTCTGGGCTATTTTAGGATCTCATTTTGAGCCTGGAGGCAATGAGAAGTGGATGGGTGAGGTCTGCAAATAAGTATCCCCTTTCAAGGCAAATGCTCCAGATGAGGCAGAAAGGTTTTTCTGAAGGAGAGATGGTTTCCTCAGAGTAGAGAGCTGCTTCTACTGGTAAAGGAGGTTCTGTGAGAACTGCTGATTTGAAGTTCTCAGCTTTGTCTCTCCAAATAGCCCCATCCTATCTCAGCATCTCACTCCTTTCCAGTGTCTTTACCTTAGCATTAGAGACCTGGTAGTGTTACATATTTAACTGGCATTGCAACTCTGGGCCTAATCCAATCTATGTTGGTCTTGCAGCTAGATGAGATAAGGGCTTTCTTTAAGGTAACCATAAGATTTTCTGACTGTCCACTTATACTTTGAGATGGGAGTTTAGATCCTTAATCTTTTTTTCTGAGGCATGGGGAAGGAGCTCTCTTTAGGACAGTCAGAAGAAGCCATAGTAATCCACAATCCTCATAATCACCATTGTCACCATAATAGCTAACTCCTATAGCCACTCCATCTCCCAGTGCCTTGCTTCCTACCTGTAATTCATCCTATGCCACCTTCGATGAGAATTTGAGTAAGCATTGTCCCCACAAGGAGGATATTCATGTGCTCTTCAAATATGTGAGCTGCCCAATCCCATAGTCACATCTTGAGAATCTATTTCCGGGAACAATTCCTGACATAAGTATTGTATCAGGTCCCAAAACAAAACAGATCGCACAATCCATGGGTTTAACTGGCATTTAACAAAGGGGCTGTTTCTGGAGGTATGGACAAGATTAAGGGAAGCAATAACGAATCATCACACATCCAAGAACTAGCAACCATGAGAAATCATTACCACACTTAGACCTGAAAGGACAAGAGGAAATGGTTTAGCCAGAGCCTAGGAAAGCTAGAGCTGTGAAAGAGAGCCACTCAACAGGAGCTGGGCTGTAGTGGAGCCCTTGCCAGACTCATAGTGCTGAAGTACAGAAGGAGGAAGAAGAAATACTTCAACTTCTCTCTCTTTTTGCCTTTTGATCTCCTGATGAAGCCTCCCATTGGTCAAACCCAATTGTACTCAAAGGTCAAGAGAGGCTGGCTGATGCTATTAGTAGAGATCAGCTCCCGAGGGCAAAGATTGGATTAGATGATGAGGAACTGAGAATAATTAGCCCAAGATACCAATCTCTTGCCAAAAATCTGCTACAGGAGCAGACCTTTATGAAATCTCTGTTGATCTTAGCCTTTGCTACTTACGAATTTATCTTTGGCTACTGAAGGGATGCTCCCAGGATATGGAGATTAAAAAAAAAAAACAACATAGTGTTCCTGATCTTATTTTGATATTGTCAGTCCATGGGAAAGCTTCTCAATGAGGTAGTAATAGAACCAGGAAGGGAAGTGAAATTATCCAGCTCCTAGCCTGCTGTTCAGTTCTCTACCTGAATTCCAGAACTTGCCCTGTTTTTCTTTTGTATGGTTTTCCTGGTTTACACAAATGGTGAAGCTGCACCTAATGCCAATAAGTGTCTTCTGGCTGAGTGAGATGCCAGTTATATGTCAGTGCTCAGTAAAACTCCTGCCTCCTCAAGGCATAGTAAGTGGGGTGGAGTGGTAATTTTAGAGAAGACACTGGAAAATTGAAGATGCAATTGGCAGGTCTGAGATCCATTTTTTTTTCTAACATCTTTATTGGAGTATAATTGCTTTACAATGGTGTGTTAGTTTCTGCTTTATAACAAAGTGAATCAGCTATACGTATACATATATCCCCATATCTCTTCCCTCTTGTGTCTCCCTCCCTATCCCACCCCTCTAGGTGGTCACAAAGCACCAAGCTGACTGAGATCCATTTTTGGGTGAACTTCATTTCTTTCCTATGGCTCATAAACTGTGTGACAAATAATAACCACTCTGAGAGTGCTTTCTGTGCATCCTTAGATAAAAATAGTGTTTGGCAATACGTAACATTTTCCCTGAGGTTTAGCTTTGTGATAGCTTCCTCCTTATAAGTATTTTATTTAAATCTTGAGGCAAGAATGACTATACTAAACTTTTTTTTTCAAGTATGGAAAAGACTGGTAATTGTCTTCCAATGTCCATTCTTTCTTTCTTCCTTTTAGTATTAGAAAGCATCCCATAGAATGTTAGAGACAAATCTAGTTTTCCTTAGAGCCAGATATGGCCATGTGATTTCCTTTTCATTGGAATATGGACAAAAAAGACATGTGCAACACATCTGCATAAACTTCCTAAATAAAAACACTTGCTCCTCCACTTTCTGCCTTTTCCCTAACTGGGGCCAGGGTGCAGTTGAAGTGCTGGTGAGGCAGTTTTGAACATATGGACAAAGACCGCCTCCCTGGGGGATGGATGATGTCACAGAAGCGAACCACCTGCCTATCTTGGAACCTCCACTTACCACTGGGCTATAATGTGAAGAAATAAATTTCTGTTTTGCTGCAGCCACTGCTTTTTTGGATCCGTTTGTTATAGCAGCTTAGCCTAAACCTTAACTAATAATGCATCAAGGCTTATTTCAAAGTCATACATGACAATTGACTGTTTTGTGCAAATTTGTCTGAGAAGCTCTCCTGTAATCCCTAACTTCCCATCTAAATAAACAGGTGACCAAATAAAATATTTTATTGAAAATCAGATTTTGTATTAATTTTATGTGCTTAAATGGATACTGAAAAAAGAAATGAACATATATTTTAATATGTGTTTTTTTGGTATTATTTCTAGGATGATTTTCTCATTCATGTGTTTTGCTTCCTCTCCTTTTTTTAAATCACTATTTTCCATACTTACGGTTCCCACACTGGTTGCACACCAGATTGTGTGCAAGATACGACAGAGAAAACACTCATGACTTTATCCTCTTCTTCTTTACAGTTGTTCTCAATTATTCTATGTGAATTGTCAAAGTCAGGAAGTATATTTTCCAATTTAGGAAAGAGGGTTGGTTTATACACTGTTGATCTTCATTTTAAACACATTAACTTAGTGAATGTGATTAAAATATAATATGCAATGTGACAGAGTAGGAGAAATAAAATTCTTGGGAACTAATAATTTGAACCCCATTACTCATTGTTCAAACACTTATTGAACATATAATGCTGTGAGGGTATGGACTCAGTGTTTCATTAACACTCAAGCCATGATTTCTAGGGGAAATGCCTTTAATGAATTGAAGGGAGGAGAGTGATTTGCACATTTCTTGTATAAAATGATAAGTGATGGACTAAAGGCTTCTGTAAAACAGCATCTCAGGAGAGCTCCTGATGCGTTCTCCCCCAGCCTGTCACTAAAATACCTAGTCGGCTTTGAAAAGGATTTTTAAAAACCACCAAAAATTAGGAGTAACAACTATTGATAGCATTGGAGGAGTTTCTAGTTACAACTAGTTCCATGCAGTCAGAAACAGGGCAAACCTGCCTGACTGGAAATACACAGGAAGCCCTCTGCCCTGCCCCTGCCTGAATATCCATGTGCAAAAAGAATGAAATTGGAATCTTACACCATAAAAAAAAAAGAACCCTCAAAATGAATCAAAGACCTAAACAGAAGAGCTAAAAACGTAAAACTCATTGAAGAAAACATTGGAGAAAGTCTTTATGACATTGGGTTTAACAGTGAGTTGAGGAAGGTATCCAGGGAATGACATGCTGCATCGGAGGTGGTATTATTGCCACAGATAAAGCATTTTAAGTGGGGATAGAGACATGAGACAGCAAAGCCCTTGGGCATTAGAGTTTCCTGAATCGATATTCAGTGTCAGAGAACTGGATCATGGGGCTGGTGGTAGTAGGGGCAGGGAGTGGAGACTTGACTTCAGCCAGGTGGTTCCCTGTATCAGACCCACTCTCACCATCTACAGGTGTATAGGACTCTCGATTTCACTCTCTATCTACTTGGACAAATTTCTTTCTCAGTACTAAGCCTGGATACTATCCTGGTCCAAGTCCCAAGACTGGATAGATTTTTCCTTTTGTGCAGCTATATTGTGGGGGGAAACACTTGATAAATTCTCCAAGAACTAAAGAGAAAAATGACTTAAGATAAAAATAAAGAGAAAGAGCACAATAGATAAAGAAGAAAAAATGACAGTGATTCAAGCTAAGAATTATGGATGCTTCTGATGAAGGGAAAAAAAAACAATTGAAACAAAAGAAACAAGAATTGAAAACATAAGTCTATAAAACTTTCTTAAAGAGAAAAAACTGATTACAAATCTCAAAAGAATAACAATATTCTAAATTTTAAAAAAACCTGTGAAAGAGATTTGCTCTTAAATATATCCTAGCAATAATTTTTGAATTATGAAGATAAAGAAAAAAATCCTATATGTATCCTGACAGAAGCATAATAGAATTTCAAACAGGACATTTTCTATAGTGTGTTAGTTTGGGTCTTCCAAGAAGCAGACTCCAAGATGGAATTAGATATGGAAAGGATTTACTGGGGGAAATGACTGTAAAAAGAAAAGGGCAGGGAGCCAGAGGAGGTAGGGAGAGCCTTCAGACTGTGATGCTGGTCTGACCTCTTTGTAGGAGGGAGGGAAGAGAAGAGGGCTGGAGAAGAAGAGTCCCAGACTGCAGTGCCATGTTAAGAAAACGTCTGGCAGACCAATGAGAAGCCCTCCAGCCAAAATTGCCTATCAGCAGAGTCCTTCACAAGACTTTCATTAATGTCCCTGCCATGCTTGTCATTCATTGGCTGGGAACAGCCTACAGGGTGCATGGCCTCAGTGTTAACACTGTGGTAGACTCAGAGCAGCACCTGAGTCTGTCAGTCACTTGCACTCACTGAAGGGGGAGATGGGACTGATGTACATTTTCAGGGCCACCGAATGCAATCAGCCACAACCCTACACCTGAAGACCACAGATGATAAGTATCAACAATCTAAAAGTTTATTAGGCACATATAAGCAAGATTTAGTAAAGACAACAAAAGAAGTCTAGAGACTTCTACCCCCACCAGGCTCTATAAGAGAAGGGTACAATTTGAAATTGAAAGTTGAAATCATTTATTGATCCATGGGCTGCCTAATGGATGTTACATTAGCAGGCATGAAAACAACATGAATCGCATCATACACCTCCACCAAAGCTCTTGGTGTGACCAGGCTCATTGTCAATGAACAGTCATATTTTGAAAGGAAACTTTTTTTCTGAGAAGTAGGTCTTTATTTTAGTGGGCTTAAAAATTCAGTAAACCCTGGCTTTGTTGTTCCTGTGTTGCTGAGCACAAGCAGAGTAGACTTAGCATAATTCTTAAGGGCCCTAGGATTTTTGAAGTTGTTAATAAACATTAGCTTCAACTTCAGGTCACTAGCTGCAAGGGAGTCAGACTGTCCTTTGAAGCTTTGAAGTCAGGCATTGACTTCTCCTCTCTAGCTATGAAAGTCCTAGATGACAACTTCTTCCAACAGAAGGCTGTTTCATCTACATTGAAAATCTGTTGATAATGCGTAGCCACCTTCATTCATTATCTTATAGCTAGATCTTCTGGATAACTTGCTTCAGCTTCTACATCAGCACTTGCTGCTTCACCTTGCACTTTGATGTTATGGAGACAGCTTCTGTCCTTAAATCTCATGAACCAAACTCTGCTAGCTTCAAATTTTTCTTCTGCAGCTGCCTCATCTCTGTCAGTTTTCGTAGAATTGAAGAGAGTTAGAACCTTGCCCTGGATTGGGCTTTGGCTTGAGGGAATGTTGTGATCTTCTTTCCAGACTCCTAAAACTTTCTCCATGTCAGCAATCAGGCTATTTCGCTTTCTAATCATTCATGTGTTCGCTGGATTAGTACTTTTAATTTCCTTCAAGAACTTTTTCTTTGCATTCAGAACTGGCTGTTTGGTGCAAGAGGTCTGGCTTTTGGCCTATCTTGGCTTTCGACATGCTTTCTTCACTAGGCTTAATCATTTCTAGCTTTTGATTTAAAGTGAGAGATGTGCGATTCTTCCTTTCACTTGAACACTTAGAGGCCATTGTAGGGTTATTAATTGGCCTAATTTCAATATTGTTGTGTCTCAGGGAACAGGGAGGCCTGAGGGACGGGAGAGAGGGGAACGGCTAGTCAGTGGGGTGGTCAGAAGACACACACATTTATTGGTTAAGTTCACCTTCTTATGTGTATATGGTTCTTGGTGCCCCCAAACAATTAACAACCGTAACATCAAAGACAACTGATCACAGTTCACCATAGCAAATATAATAATAATGAAAAAGTTTGAAATATTGAGAGAATTACCAAAATGTGACATAGAGACACAAAGTGAACAAATACTGTTGGGAAAATGGCACCAATAGATTTGCTTGATGCAAGGTTGCCACAAAAATTCAATCTGTAAAAAATACAGTATCTGTGAAGTGTAATAAAGCAAAGTGCAATAAAACAAGGTATGCTTGGGCTTTCCTGGTGGCACAGTGGTTGAGAGTCCACCTGCCGATGCAGGGGACACAGGTTCATGCCCCGGTCCGGGAAGATCCCACATGCTGTGGAGCAGCTAGGCCCGTGAGCCATGGCCGCTGAGCCTGCGCGTCCGGAGCCTGTGCTCCGCAACGGGAGAGGCCACAACAGTGAGAGGCCCGCATACCGCAAAAAAAAAACCAACCAAACAAAAAAACAAGGTATGCTTGTAGTCTTTTACTCCAGCATAATATTCATTTTTCAAAAGGATTCATATTTTTTCCCTAGCAGTTCATTTGTTAAATTTGCAAAGTAACAGGTATAATTACAAACACTCATGGACTAAAACACCCAGAGAGTGACAATAAGTTTTAAGCTAATGTTGCCTGCATAGTCTTGGATTTTAATAAGTAATAGCTCTTGATCACTATCAATAATAAAATCTTACTATTACGCTTTGTTTTATAGTACTATGTGTTTTTATTGTGATGAGATATACAAAATGTTATCTTTTTAACTATTTGTAAGTGTATAATTCAGTGGCATTAAATATATTCACAGTGTTATGTAATCATAACTATTATCTACACTTAAAACTTTTCATCATCCCTAGCAAAAGCTTTGTACCCAGTAAACAATACCTCTTCTCCCCCTCACCCCAACCCCTGGTAACCTCTAATCTATTTTCTGTCTCTGTGTATTTGCCTCTTCCATGTACCTCATATAACTTCATACCATCATACAATATTTATCCTTTTGTGTCTGACTTATTTCACTAAGCATGATGTTTTCCAAGTCCACTTATGTTGTAGCATACATCAAAATTTCAATCCTTTCTATGACAATAATATTCCATTGTATGTATATACAATGTTTTGTTTATATATTCATCTGTTGATGGACATTTGGGTTTTTTCCACCTTTTGGCTATTGTGAATAATGTTGCTACAAACATTGGTATATGAATGTCTTTTTGATTCCCTGTTTTCTATTTTTATGGATATATACTTAGGAGTAGAATTTACTTGGTCATATGGTAGTTCTATGTCTACTCTTTTGAGAAACCACCAAAATGTTTTCTACAGAGCATCATTTTACATTCCCTCCAGCAATGCATGAGGGTTCCAATTTCTCCACATCCTTGTCCACACTTTTTGTTTTTCATTTTTGTTTTTGATTTTTATTATAGTTATCCTAGCAGATATGAAGTAGTGTCTTATTTTGGTTTTGATTTGCATTTCCCTAATGACTAATGATGTTAAGCATCTTTTTAAGCTTATTGGCCTTTGTCTATCTTCTTTGGAGAAATGTCTATTCATGTCATTTGACTACTTTTGAATTGGGTTGTTTGTTTCTTGTTGTTGAGTTCTTTATATATTCTGGATATTAATCCTTAATCAGATATATAATTTTCAAATATCCTCATTCTGCAGGGTTTTTTTTACTATCTTGACAGTATCCTTTGATGTACAAAAGTACTTAGTTTGTTGAAGTTCAGTTTATTTTTCTTTTGTAGCCTGTGCTTTTGTTGTCATATCCATAAAGTCATTGCCAAACCCAACATTATAAAGACTTTCTCCAATGTTTTCTTCTATAAGTTTTATATTTTTAGCTCTTATGTTTATGTCTTTGATCCATTTTGAGTTTATTTTTGTATGTGGTGTATGGTAAGGTTCCAATTTCATTCTTTTGCATGTGGGTATCCAGTTTTCTCAGCACCATTTGTTGAAAAGGTGTTCTTTCCTATTGAATAGTCTTGGCACTCTTGTTAACGTGATAGTTCAACCATTATGACTGTTTATTTCTGGGCTCTCTATTTTATTCTATTCTATTGGTATATATGTCTATCGTTATGCCAGTACCACACTGTTCTAATCACTTTAGCTTTGTAGTAAGTTTCAAAAGTGAGAAGTGTGAGTCCACTAGCTTTTTCTTTTTCAAGATTATTTTGGGTATTTGGGGCCATTTGCAATTTAATATAAATTTGAGGACTGGCTTTTCCGTTTCTGTGAAATAGGCTGTTGGAAGTTTAATAGGGATTGTGTTGTATGTATATCACTTTGGGTGACCTTGACATTTAAACAATTTTAATCTTCCTATTCATGAACATGGAATGTCTTTCCATTTATGTAGGTCTTCTTTAATTTCTTTCATCAGTGTTTTGTAATTTTCAGCATACAAGTCTTTCACCTCCTTGGTTAGATTTATTCCTAAGTATTTAATTCTTTTAGGTGCTATTGTAAATAGAATTACTTTCCTAATTTCATTTTCTGATTATTCATTGCTAGTGTACAGAAACACAACTGATCTTTGTGAGTTGATCTTATATCCTGCAATTTTGCTAAATTTATTTATTTATTTTTTTAACTGTAATAACTTTCTTGTAAATTCTTTGGGATTTTCTATATGTAGGATTATGTCTTCTGCAAAAAGAGATAGTAGGTTTATCTCTTCCTTTCCGATTTGCATTTCTTTTCTTTCTTTTTCTTGTCTAATAGCTCTGACCAGAGTTTCCAGTATAATGTTGAAGAGCTGCAATGAAAGCAGGCATCCTTGTCTTGTTCCTGATCTCAGGGAGGAAAGCTTTCAGGTTTTCACCATTGAATATGATGTTAGCTGTGGGTTTTTCATAAATACTCTTTATCATGTTGAGGATTTTTCCCCTTTATTCCTAGTTTTCTGAGAGCTTTTATCAATTAAAGGGTATCGAATTCTATCAAATGCCTTTTCTGCATCGTTTGAGATGATCGTGTAGTTTTTTTTCTTTGTTTTATTCATGTTCTATTCCTTTGTTCTATTACATCAATGGATTTTCTTATGTTGAACTAGCCCTGCATTCTTGGGATAAATACCACTTGGTCTCAGTGAATAATCCTTTTAATACTCTGTTGGATTTTGTTTGCTAATATTTTGTTGGCTATTTTGCATCTATATTCATAAAGATAGTGGTCTGTCATTTTCTTTTCTTGTGATGTCTTTATCTGGCTTTGTTATCAAAATAATGTTTTGTTTCCTCCTTTTCAATTTTTTGGAAGGGTTAAGAAGGATTAGTTTCAATTCCTCTTTAAATATTTGGTAGAATTCACTGGTGAAGCCATCTGGTTCAGCACTTTTTTTGGGGGGGAGGTTTTTGATTATTTATTCAATCTCTATTTTCTATTTCTTTTTGAGTCAGTTGAGGTAATTTGTGCGTTTTAAAGAATTTGTCACTTCTTTTGGGTTAACTACCTTTGTATTATTCTGTTATAATCCTTTTTACCTCTGTAAGATGGATAGTAATGTCCCCACTTTCGTTTCTGATTTTAGTTATTTGCATCTTCTCTTTTTTCCTTGTAATTCTAGCTAAAGGGTTGTAAATTTTGTCAATCTTTTCTAGGAACCAATTTTTGGTTCCATTGATTTTCTTTATTGTTTTCCTATTCTCTCTTTTGTTTACCTCCACTCTGATCTTTATTATTTCCTATCTTCAGGTTTAGTTTGCTCTTATTTTTGTAATCCCTTAAGGTATAAAGTTAGGTTATGGATTTGAGATTTTTCTTCTTTTTAAATATAGACATTTGCAGCTATAAATTTCCCTCTGAGCATTGTCTCATTGGTTGTCATAAGTTTTGGTATGTTGTATTTCTGTTTTCACTTAACTCTAAATATTTTCTAATTTCCCTTTTGATTTATTTTTTGACTCATTAGTTGTTTGAGAATGTGTTATTAATTTCCACATATTTGTGATTTTTTTAGTATTCCTTCTGTTATTGACTTCTAACTTCACCCCACTGTGTTCAGAAAAGACGCTTTGTATAATATCTCTCTTTTAAAGCAATTGAAACTGTTTTCTGGCCTAACATATGGTCTGTCCATGGAGCAGTCTCAGGTGTACTTGAGACTGATGTTGTTTGGATGGAGTATTGTGTATATGTCTGTTAAGCCTAGTTGGTTTATTGTGTTGTTCAAGTCTTCTGTTTCCTTACTTATCATCTGTCTGGTTGATCTATCCATTATTGAAAGTAGAGTACTGATGTCTTCAACTATTATTGTAGAACTGTCTAGTTCTCCCTTCAGTTCTGTCAATTTTTGCTTTATGTATTTTGAGAATATGTTATAGATGTGTGAATGTTTATAATTATTGTATCTTCTTGCTGTAGAAAACCTTTTATTAATATAAAATCCATTTTTGTCTCTTGTAAACTTTTTTGATTTAAAGTCTATTTGTCTGGTATTGGTATAGCTGCTTCAGCTCTCTTTTGGTTACTATTGGCATGGAATATCTTTTTTCCTCCTTTCATTTTCAACCTGTATCTCTAGATCTAAAGTGAGTCTCTTGTAGATAGCATATAGATAAATCATGTTTAAAAAAATCCATTCTGCTAATCTCTGTCTTTTGGTTGGAGAGTTTAATTCTTTTACATTTAAAGTAATTACTTATAAGAAGGGATTTTCTTTTGCCATTTTGCTATTTGTTTTCTATATGCCTTAATTTTTTTTCATTTCCCCCATTACTGCCTTCTTTTGTGTTTAATTGAATTTTTAAAATTAATTAATTAATTAATTTATTTTTGGCTCTGTTTGGTCTTCATTGCTACATGATGGCTTCCTCTAGTTGCAGTGAGTGGGGGCTACTCTTTGTTGAGGTAGGTGGGCTTCTCCTTCTGGTGGCTTCCCTTGTTATGGAGCACAGGCTCTAGGTGCACAGGCTTCATTAGTTGTGGCACACAGGCTCTAGAGCACAGGCTCAGTAGTTGTGGAGCATGGGCTTAGTTGCTCTGTGGCATGTAGGATCTTTCTGGACCAGGGCTCAAACCCGTGTCCCCTGCATTGGCAGGCAGATTCTTAACCACTGTGTCACCAGGGAAACCCTTTTAATTGATTTTTGTATGAAACATTTTATTCCTTTCTCATGTATTTATGTATATAATTTATAGATATTGTCTTTGTGGTTTCCACAGGGATTACACTTAACATTCGAAAGTTATAGCAATCCAATTTGAATTTATACCCACTTAACTTCAATAACATATGAAGACTCTGTTCATATACAGCTTGATTCTCCTCCCCCCACATTTCTATTATTGATGTCATGTCTTTATACATTGTGTGTTCAATAATGTAAATTAAGTTTTTTATGTATTTATTTTTTGAATCACATAGAAAATAAAAAGTGGAGTTACAAACCAAAATTACAATAATACCTGCTTTTGTAATTACCCATGTATTTACTTTTACCAGAGACCTTTATTTCTTCAAATGACCTTGAGTTACTGCCTAGTGTCCTTTCATCTTAACCTGGGCTCCTGTTAACATTTCTTACAGGGCAGATATAATGGTAACATACTCCTTCAGCTTTTGTTTATCTGGGAATGTCTTATTTCTTCCTCACTTTTGATGGACAGTTTTGCTTGATATAGAATTATAGGCTGACAGTTTTTTTCTTTCAATACTTTGAATATGTCAACCTACGGCTTTCTAGTCTCCAAGCTTTCTGATGAGAAATCAGCTGATAGTCCTATTGGAAATCTCTTGAATGTGACAAATCACTTCTTTCTTCTCTTGCAAGATTCTCTCTTTGTCCTTGGCTGTTGTCAGTTTGACTATAATATGCCTTGGTGTGGATTTATTTGAGTTTATCCTGGAATCTGTTGAGCTTGTTAGATTTGTAGATTTATATCTTGCAAAAGACTGGGGGAGTTTTTGTACATTATTTCTTCAAATAATCTCTTTGCCCCTTTCCCTCTCTTCTCTTTTAGAGACTCAAACAATCTGTATGTTGGTCTTCTTTTTCTTCTTTTTTTTTTAACATCTTTATTGGAGTATAATTGCTTTACAATGGCGTGTTAGTTTCTGCTTTATAACAAAGTGAATCAGCTATACATATACATATATCCCCAAATCTCTTCCCTCTTGCATCTCCCTCCCTCCCACCCTCCCTATCCCACCCCTCTAGGTCGTCACAAAGCACCGAGCTGATCTCCCTGTGCTATGCGGCTGCTTCCCACCAGCTATCGATTTCACATTTAGTAGTGTACACATGTCCATGCGACTCTCACTTCATCCCGGCTTACCCTTCCCCCTCGCCATGTCCTCAAGTCCATTCTCTAGTAGGTCTGCATCTTTATTCCCATCCTGCCCCTAGTTTCTTCATAACCTTTTTTTTTTTTAGATTCCATATATATAGAATCTAATACCATTTATATATGGAATTCCATATATATGGAATAAAATACCATTAGCATACAGTATTTGTTTTTCTTTCTGACTTACTTTACTCTGTATGACAGACTCTAGGTCCATCCACTTCACTACAAATAACTCAATTTCGTTTCTTTTTATGGCTGAGTAATATTCCATTGTATATATGTGCCACATCTTCTTTATCCATTCATCTGTTGATGGACACTTAGGTTGCTTCCATGTCATGGCTATTGTAAATAGAGCTGCAGTGAACATTGTGGTACATGACTCATTTTGAATTATGGTTTTCTCAGGGTATATGCCCAGAAGTGGGATTGCTGGGTCATATGGTAGTTCTATTTTTAGTTTTTTAGGGAACCTCCATACTGTTCTCCATAGTGGCTGTATCAATTTACATTCCCATATGTTGGTCTTCTTGATGGTATCCCACAGGGCTCTTAGGCCCTGTTCATTTTTCTTCTTTTTTTTTTTTTTTGTTATTCAAACTGGACAATCTCATTTGACCTATCTTCAATTTCATTGATTTTTTCTTCTTCTTGGTTAAAAACTGATCTTGAGCTCCTCCAGTGAAGTTTTTATTTTAGTTATTGTACTGTCAACTTCAAAATTTCTATTTGGTCCTTTTTTTAGAATTTCTATCTCTTTATTGATATTCTCTATTTGATGAGATATCGTCCCCATACTTTCCTTTAGGTCTTCAGACATGCTTTCCTTTGGTTCTTTTAACATATTTAAAATAGCTAATTTTAAGTATTTGTCTCATAAGGCCAAAGTTTAAAAGTTCTTAGGAACATTTTCTATTGACTGTTTTTTCTGCTGTGTATGGGCATACTTTCTTGTTTCTTTTCATTTCTCATAATTTTCTTTCATTGGAAACATTTTAAATAATGTGACAACTCTGAAAAAAAATATTTTCTTGCTTCTTCAGGGTTTGTTGTTGTTGTCATTTGTTAGCTTAAAGACTTTTCTGAACTAATTCAGTAAAGTCTGTATTCTTTGCTATAGTAGCCACTGATGTCTATGTTCAGTTAGCTTATTGGTCAGCTAATGGTTAGACAGAGGTTTCCTTAAATACCTAGAATCAGTAAGTTTTCCAGTTTTTGCCAAGGGGTTCTCTGTGTGTGTTGAGGCACCCCTTCAACACATCCAGGCAGTTGACATTTCTGCCATAGTCTTCACATCTGCCTTGAGCAGTGCCTCAAGATTAGCTAGATGTGAGAGTTTAGGGCCTTCTTAGTTCTTTTCTGAGCATGTGTGCAGCCTTAGTCGTGTGCATAGCTGTATACATGCATGTGGCCTTCTAGATTTTTGGAACATGTTGGAGCTTTTCAAAGCCCCCTATAGATATCTAATTCCTGAAATTTTCCTTTTAAGCTTTCTGTTGAGCTTAGTGTTTGCCTCAATTATTTGCCCACTCCAGGCAGTTGCAATGTTAAACAATTGCCTATGATTGTTTTCAACCAGTACCCCTGGGGAAAGACTGTTTGCACTGCGTCAACTCTGAGTCTGGTCAATAAAGACAGCCATGAGAGTAGCATCTTCCAGGGAATCACCAGATAGTTCAAATAATGACAGTTCTCTCAGAATGAGGCTTTAAAGGAATTAACACTTATATGCTTCATGAAGTGCCCGCCAGACTGCTGGTTTTCACAATACCAGGCCGTTGATTTTTAAGTCTACTGCAGAACTGAGGAGAGGAAAATGAGAATAAAGCAAGTTAAAATGCCATAAATCTCACTGATGTTTTACAGAGATTTGGCTATTTTTCTTGAACAAACACTCCATTAATTGCTGCAAGATTTTGGTTACTTTCTTGAGTTCTGAAATAGTTAATTCTGACAATGTTTCCAGTGTTCACATTGGTTTCATGGAAGAGAAGATTTTCAGTGATCCTGGCTCTGCCTTCCTTCTGGATATATGGTTTTTGACTCTTGATCAATTTATGATGTGCTGATTAAGGTCTGGAATTTTCCCTGGAGACCCTTAGGGTTAGTTTCTTTAGTGATGGTTTACAACTGGATTTACATGTCTGACTAACCTGGCTTGATTATTTAAAGAGCCTCCCTAAGAGTTTCTCCTTTGAGCTTTCTGTAAACAAGATTCCTTTCACAGAGCTTGGTGGTTCAAGCTGGTGACAAAGCATGGCTCACTCATGCAAATAAGGGCCCTTGGGGAGCTTGCACTTGGGATGTCTCTCTGACTTCCAATGCTTGCCTGTATTCTCTTTCTCTTGCTGCACCATAATTTTCCTTTAAATAAAAGCTTAAATGAAAATACTCTGTGAAAGCTGGTGAATCCTTTCAAATAACCAAACTGGGGAAATCTTTGCAGTGGTATGTACATAAACAATATAATAGCATGCAGCTGCAGAAAAGAATGTGAAAGGTATCTGTGGACTGATATGGAAAGACATCCAGGATATATTGTTAAATGAAAGTGCAAGGTGCAGAATTGCATATTTCCTATACTATATTTTTAAGTAAGAAAGAAGAGACACACAAAGGTATATAATTGTATTTGCTTGATTTGCATAAGGAAATACTGAAAGAATACAAAATAACTATGAAAATTATTAACTGTGGAAGTAGTGGAAGCAAGATATAAATTTTCATATTGTCTCAGTTTTTGAAACTTATGAATATGTTACCCATTCAAAAAAATTAAAATTTCGGGCTTCCCTGGTGGCACAGTGGTTGAGAGTCGGCCTGTCGATGCAGGGACACGGGTTCGTGTCCCGGTCCGGGAAGATCCCTCATGCCGCAGAGCAGCTGGGCCCGTGAGCCATGGCTGCTGAGCCTGCGGGTCCGGAGCCTGTGCTCCGCAACGGGAGAGGCCACAACAGTGAGAGGCCCGCGTACTGCAAAAAAAAAAAAAAAAAAAAAAATTAAAATTTCAAAGTAAATGAAGAAAAAAGGAAAATAAAAATTAGGTCATGTGGCCCAAGGGGGATAGTAAAGTGTTACAGAGGTTTATAATAAATACCAAGAAAAAAAAAGATGGAAAAATAATAGACATGCCAAAGAATAAGCATAAATAACAAAAGTAAATAGCAACACAAGATACCAAGGAGAAGTTTCCCTTGGGTAGCATATAAAAGGCTTGGGGGCTTCCCTGGTGGCGCAGTGGTTGAGAATCTGCCTACCAATGTAGGGGACACAGGTTCAAGCCCTGGTCTGGGAAGATCCCACATGCCGCGGAGCAACTGGGCCCGTGAGCCACAGCTACTGAGCCTGCGCGTCTGGAGCTTGTGTTCCGCAACACGAGAGGCCGCGACAATGAGAGGCCCGCGCACCGCGATGAAGAGTGGCCCCCGCTCGCCGCAACTAGAGAAAGCCCTCGCACAGAAATGAAGACCCAACACAGCCTAAATAAATAAATAAATTTAAAAGGCTTGGATTATTGTTTAGCTTAGGATTTCTGAAGGGCAGCACTGATGACATTTTGGGTGGGGTACTTCTTTGTTGGAGGAGGCTGTCCTGTGCATTGTAGGACATCTAGCAATACCCTGGCCTCCACTCACTAGGTACCAGTAGCACCACTCCTGCAACATTGTGACAACAAAATATGTCTCTAAACATCGCCAAATATCCAGAGAAGGGGGCACCAAAAGTGATTCTCCGCAGTTGAGCATCACTGCTTTGGCTGATCTGAAGAGTGAGCAACTCATTAAAACTTTTTTTTCTTTTTAATTTTCTAGAGACGTTTTCCCGGCAACTGATCTGTGTCCCAAAACTACTCTTTCACTGAGATGTCAAATATTTCATATAAGAGTATTTTCTAGCTCTTTAAAAATTATTAACATAAGCATGACTCAACCAGTATGTTATTTTGCAACTTCTTTTGAGTGACATTAATGATTTATCAGAAATATTTTCCCTTTAATAAGATATTTAAATTGTTCAACCATTTAATGTGGTTTTATCACTTTGAAACTTTTTGTGTGGTAGCCAATCTCTATTTCTTTAATGATATTGGAGAAATGGAATTAAATAATCAGATCACGTATACACTTTTCAGTAGAGTTTTTAATTTAAAATTGAAGGGAGGGACACCTCTAGTAGTTTTGTTACTGAGTCCTTTTCTTTTCCTTCCTTTTCTTTCCATTTCCTTTCTTCTCTTTCCTTTGTTTTTTAACCTTTCCTTGGAAGTCTGGAATCCATCAAAATCCTTCAAGAAATTGTCCAGGGAGTGGTAAGGCCAATAATTAATTAGCTCCATATCTGTGGCAATCCCCATCTGGCAATGGCCTACACCCAGAGGGCCCTGCTACCTCAGTAGCTCACAATTCTGACAGTCTGACTGGTGGTAGGTCCTGTAGAGGGAAACAAAAGGAGCTTCTCCTCCCTCAGCTCTACCCAGAATCTTCTGAGAGTGATGCATGTGGTCATAATTATTTTAAAATATGATTGTTCCATTTCTGAAGAAAGCAAACCAAACCTGTAATCAAGAGACTGGTCCAGGGCTTCCCTGGTGGCGCAGTGGTTGAGAGTCCGCCTGCCGATGCAGGGGACACGGGTTCATGCCCCAATCCGGGAGGATCCCACATGCCGCGGAGCGGCTGGGCCCGTGAGCCATGGCCGCTAAGCCTGTGCGTCTGGAGCCTGTGCTCCGCAACGGGAGAGGCCACAACAGTGAGAGGCACACGTACCGCAAAAAATAAATAAATAAATAAAAAAGAGACTGGTCCACAGATTACAGCACAACCGTCTGCATGAGCCTGGTGTTAAGTCTCCTTTCTCCTCCCTGTCTTGTTCCAGAAGTCTTTTTGTTAATGTGATTAATTTCAGTTCGAGGAACTGGGAAGATCACATCTCCCAAGAGAATCACTTTCGTTTACCCTGTCTCTGACCTCAGGTGGAAGGGTTTCCTCATTGGAATGAAGATAACAGCTCCAAGCAGAAAAGCGAAGACCATTTTATGGCTGCGACGGAAAAATTATCTTCATTCTGAAAAAAACTGAAGGAGTCTAAAGACGGGATACCCTCAAATAAATCATCGACCAGCAGCAGGATCTTTAATCACCTCCCCTCCCTCTTCCCCAGCACCTCCTGAGTATTTGCAAAGCCATTCTCAATTCACTCGAGTGCATGCTTGCAGACTGGGAACTCGGCTCATAGGACGCGGAACTCTCCCAGAAGTATCCGATAAATAGCAAACAGATGCCGAGGATGCCAAAGACCTCGCCCGACTAGGGCACCGCCTGGGAGATGAGTTCCAGACAGCGGTTTCCTAGTGGAAAAGGCTGGCCACCGGACTGTATTATTCTCTGTGCTTGAAACCAGTAGGTTTCCAAAGGAGGGCATCCTTTTTCCCCGGGCAGGGGTGCGGAGAGCCAGACACTGCCCCAGGACTGGAAACCCCATCCCCGGCAGTTGCGGATCTAAGAGGCGGCTTCCCGCCGTGCCCCTTCCCAAGGTAAAGCGGCCCTCCACTCTCCATCACCTGGAGACGCAGACGCCACGCTCTCCGGTTTCTTGTCGTCCCGTCTTCCAGCTCCACTTCCCAAGCTCGGAAAAGGCTCCGGGACACCCCTGACCCTGTTTCCAGCCTCGCACTTGTTGCCTGGGCCGCGTGAGGCCCGAGCTTATGCAGGAGGCGAATTTAGGGCAAAAATTTGGCTCCGGAAGTTAGTTCAGACAGCGCGGCTGTCCCTAGCAGGTTCATTTCAAAGCATGTGCCCCAAAGTCCCGGTTCGTAAGCCCTCACCCCAGCCCCTAGCGCACGAATCCCTAGGTAGTGGCCGGCAAGTGTGCAGCCCGCAGCTCATCACTACAGTCAAGGAGTCGAGGGTGCTCTGTACCTGTCTCTTTTCCGACAACACCCGAAACCGCACCGGGTCACGCCCAACAGATCCCGTGAATCCAAATACCCACCCCCGTCGGAGGTGCCCAAATTCGAGTTTGGTCCTACCGTCCCCTCCCTGCGCCTACTCTGGAAGCTCCTCTGCGAGGTCTTTCCCTTCAGACCCAAAGGGGCGCGCGCTCAGTTGCTCCAGGTCCGCCTCTTCCCCAGGCCCTGGCGGGGGCGGGGGTGGGTAGGCAGGGACCTGGATCTGATTAGCTGGGAGGGGAAGCCGAGGTCCCAACAGCTCTCTCCTGTCTCCCAGGCTCCTCGAGGAGGAGGGAGGGACGGTACAAGAGAGGAGGGGCGGGGGTCCCATCACTGAGCACCCAGGCCGGGGGTCTGAGCCGCCGCCGCCGCCGCCGGGCTCTCACCTCACCCCCAGCCCCTGGCTGCGGCCATGGGACCCCCTTCCAGCTCCGGCTTCTACGTGAGCCGCGTGGTAGCCCTGCTGCTGGCCGGGCTGGCTGCCGTGCTCCTGCTGGCGCTGGCCGTACTCGCCGCCCTGTACGGCCACTGCGCGCGCGTCCCGCCGTCGGAGCTTCACGACCGCGGGGGCCCGCACGCCGCGTCCTCCCCGCCAGGCAGGCAGGAGCCGGCGCGGACCCCGAAGCCCGGCCCCACTCTGGAGACGGTGGCGGCGCCCACCCCGCGCAACTGGCGACCCCCGGGGCCCTGGGACCAGCTGCGCCTGCCGCCCTGGCTCGTGCCGCTGCACTATGAGCTGGAGCTGTGGCCCCGTCTGAGGCCAGAAGAGCTCTCGGCGCCGGCGTTGCGCTTCACTGGCCGCGTGAACATCACCGTGCGCTGCATCGCGGCCACGGCGCGGCTGCTGCTTCACAGCCTCTTCCTGGACTGTGAAAGCGCCGAGGTGCGGGGACCACTGTTCCCGGACGCCGGAGACGCCACCGTGGGCCGCGTGCTGGTGGACGAGGTGTGGTTCGCGTTGGACATGCAGTACATGGTGCTAGAGCTCGGCGAAGCCCTGCAGCCCGGGAGCCGCTATGAGCTGCAGCTCAGCTTCTCCGGCCCGGTGTACCAGGACACCAGGGAGGGACTCTTCCTCAATCTCTACACGGACCAGGGTGAGCGCAGGTAAGGGCAGGCCGGCCCTGGCCTCCTCGGCCCCCGCCCCGCATTCCCCGCGCGCAGACTGCGGGTTCAGGTGCTTAGGTGCGCGTCTCCTGCCCGTCGCAAAGAAACCCACCCCATCCTTCGCGACGTTTTCTTTTAGAGTCAGAGGGTGAGCGCCTCCTTCCTCCCTTTCCCTCTTCCTTTGGCCAGGTTTCAGCCCCATCCCTGCCCATCCAGTTCGTTTCTATCTTTGCCCCTTTTAAGGTCGCTGCTGCCCCAAAAGTTTATTTTCCTCTTCAGAGAACCCCTTTGTCCTCTAACCCAGAATTTACTTAGGGCAACGAGCAAACCCCTCGCTACTCAAAGTTTGGTCAAAAACTTTGAGTTGCTGGTCCGCGGTACCAACGTAACATCTGGGAGGTTGTTAGAAATGCAGACTCTTAAGCCCCACCCTCGACCAAGGGGATCCGAATATGCGTTTACCGGAGCTCCTCGGGTGATTCACCCGCGTTAGAGTTGGATAAGAACGGGGCTAGAGCACCGTTGCCTCTCTGCGGTTTCTCCCCAGCGCCTCTCTGCGCTTTTCGTGCTCTCTTTTGCCTGGGCGCTCCGTAAGTGCTGCTCTTGCAACAAATAGACCTACGTCGCGGCTGTTAGTTTCCATAGTTTTTTTCTTTTTGCTAAGGTTCTCCAAAACTTCAGAATCCCCTTTCATTCCTGCCCTCCCACCCCCTGCCCGGGCCCCGCGTGTCGTTTTGCGGGTGAGCAGCGGCATCCCCTCCCCTCCCCGCTCTTTGACCGGCTGTGTGCCAGAGTTTCGGGATTCAAAAAAAAAAAAAAAGTAAAAGCGATGACAAGGGACCTCCCCTCTGAGTCTGCAGGCTCACATAGTGTACATGTGTTCTCTTTACACTCGTTTGCGATAGTGTCTCCCACACGGAATGTTTCCAGCCCAAGAATTGCCTCTTTCCACGCTCTGGGACCACATTACTGACCCCCGGCGAGCGCTAGGGAAATGGTCTTTTTTTTTTTTCTTTTTTCAAACTGGTGAGCTCCTGCTTCGCTCATGCAGTGGTGGAGCCTTTGCGGTTTACACAACTGCATGTACTTTGCCCTTTATTATTAGAGAAAATGTTCTCAGATGTTCTCTGAGGGAAAGAAACCCACTAAATTACCCCCTAACTCTTCTCCTGCACTATTTTCAAAACTTCAGGGGTTTAAAATAAGTTTAATAAGCTGGCCTAAGTGGAAGCGTAATCTGTAACTTTTGTTTTTAAGGACAGTATGCTTGATTTTTCTCTCAAAAATGCATCAATACCTGAGAAACAGTTTTGAAAAGTTTCTCATGAGTATAATGTGTTACTGGAGTTACGGGCTCTGGAAACCTTTTGAAATAACTGTATTGTTAAGGTGCAGGATTTTTCAGAGGGGGAGAAAAGGATGCTTTTTTGCATAGCTACCTAACAGTGTTTTCTGCTGTCAGTTAGCAAATCTTCATCTCTTCACCATCTCTTCCTTCTTCCTGTCTTAATGGGTCTTTGGCCTGGACAAACTGCCCTAGCAAACACGGGAAATGAAAGTCCCTTTCCATTTTTCTATTGTGCTGCCAACTCTAGTAGTAACTAGAAACCATATTTTGAGAGCTTTCAAATTCAAATAAGCAGAAAATTTAATAAAGTCCTACAGATGTTCATAGACCTAGGTGGAGCCCCAGAACTGTGGCATCTTGAGAGGAGCTGTCGCCTGGAAGTTGTTCTTCTGAGTCTCTGCTTCTGAAACCAGGAAGAAGAGAAACCTGCAGCTGAGCTTGAAGCCAAGGTCACAAAGAACCTGAACAAAACGATGATTTGTGATGAGGCAGATTTTGGAAGCCCAGCAGGCTTGAGTTTGAGCTGTGTCACTTGAGCCAGTCTCTTCACCTCTCTGAGTTTGTTGCCTCATTCATGGAATAGACATAATAAGTGTCAACCTTTAGAATGTTGTGAGAATTAAGTGGGAAAGGGGGCACCGTGACTGGCATATAATCTGTGCGGTGATGGCTACTATCATTAGCTTGGGGTAAAATTATCCTGTTATCTAAACGTGGAAGCTGCCACGTTCCTGGTAGATACGATTCTAAGAAGATTTCTATATGCAGAGAAATTGCCCAATGTTTTCACATTTTTCTTGGGGTGTCTGTAATTCCAGCTGCAGTGGTTGGAACATGTTTACTTCTGTTCTTTGATGGTCTCTAATCACAGTCCAGACAGGCTAATGTTTTTAAATAATTTTACTCAACTCTAACAGAAGAGAGAAAGAAGGTCAATCCAGAAAATACAAAGAGCATCACTATTTGACACTTCTAAGGTTTAGGTTACGATTTGCTAGCTTCAGAGTTTGCTGGGGATGCTTTCTACCTGTGCTCAGCCTTTCTCTACCTGACAGGTGACTTCACATTTCTGCCATATAGGAGCCATCTACTGGATACCTTGGACATGTGCATCTTCCATGTGTGGAAAGTTGAGAGCAAGATCCAAATGTTAATGTCCCTCTAAGCAGTATTTCCCAAACTTCATTCACTGGCATATGACTATTTTCAGATTTTGCCATATTCAATATCTGTGGCCATATTATTTGCTAAAAAAGTTACTTGATGTAAACAAAAATGTTAAGTAGCTTTATTGAAAAGCAACTCTATACCATTATTATAGATGGAAAACCATTTGAAATTTATGGAAAGGAATGGCACAGACTAATACAACGAAAACAAAACATTGTTAATAAGTTCTAGCTGTCATTATTGTCTGCTGAAAGATCTGAAGGCTTTGAATCTGAAGGCTGCTCTCTCTTTCTTAAAAAAGGGAAATTAGAATTAGATGTTCAAGATAAATAACACCAAAGCAATGCTTTCTCTTGACCTAATCAGAATGATTCATAAAACTGAAAGGACTGACTTTATCATGTGTGAGTCTGATCTATGTAATAGTCTGTCTGAGGGCTACCAAAAATCCCTCTCCATCTATACTTTGGAAAATCCTGCATTAGAGTAGTGGTTCACACTTTAATGTGCATCAGAAACACTAAAGGAGCTTATTAAACATGTAGATTCCAGGGGCACACTCTCAGAAATTCCAGATCAGTACACCGATATTCATAGCAACACTATTCACAATAGCTACAAGGTGGAAGCAACCCAAATGTCCACTGATGGATGAAGGGAAGACACAAAATGTGGTCTATACATACAATGGAATATTATTCAGCCTTAAAAAGGAAGGAAATTCTGACATATGCTACTACACAGTTGAATCTCGGGGACATTATATAAGGGACCTAAAGTAGTCAAATTTATAGGGACATAAAGTAGAATTGTGGTTGCTAGGGGCTGGGGGAGTGAAGAGTTTTTTTGGCTGTATTGGGTCTTTATTGCTGTGTGCGGGCTTTAGTTGCGGCGAGCAGGGGCAACTCTTCGTTGCAGTGTGTGGCCTTCTCATTGTGCTGGCTTCTCTTGTGGAACATGGGCTCTAGGCGCACAGGCTTCAGTAGTTGTGACACATGGGCTCAGTAGTTGTGGCTCGCAGGCTCTAGAGTGCAGGCTCAGTAGTTGTGGCACACGGACTTAGTTGCTCCGTGGCATGTGGGATCCTCCCGGACCAGGGATCGAACCCATATCCCCCGCATTGGCAGGTGGATTCTCAACCACTGCGCCACCAGGGAATTCCCGAGTGGGGAGTTTTTGTTTAATGAGTACAGTTTTAGTTTTGCAAGATAAAAAGAGTTCTGGAGACTGGTTGTACAACAATGTGAATGTACTTAACACCACTCAACGTTATACTTAAAAATGGTTAAGATGATGAATTTTATGTTTTGTGTATTGGGTTGGTCAAAATTTTCGTTCATGTTTTTCCATAAGATGTTATGGAAAAACCCAAAGGAACTCTTTGGCCAACCCAATATTTTCCACAATTTAAAAAATTTTAAAAGCAAAAACTTTCCAGAGCAGTGAGTTTTGAGTGGGGTTTGGAAATTTACATATTTTAACAATTGCTGCGATAAACATCTTTTCGTGCTTATTTGCCATCTGTATGTATATCACTTCAATGAAATGTCTCTTCATGTCTTTTTTCCATTTTCTAATTGAATTTTTTTTATTTTATATTTATTTATTTGGCTGCATTGTATCTTCATTGCTGTGAGCAGTCTTTCTCTAGTTGTGGCGAGTGGGGACTACTCTTCGTTGAGGTGCCTCAGGCTTCTCGTTGCGGTGGCTTCTCTTGCAGAGCATGCATGGGCTCTAGGCATGCAAGCTTCAGTAGCTGTGGCATGTGGGCTTCAGTAGTTGTGGCTTGCGGGCTCTAGAGCGCAGGCTCAGTAGTTGTGGCGCACGGGCTTAGTTGCTCTGCGGCATGTGGGATCTTCCCAGACCAGGGCTCAAACCGGTGTCCCCTGCATTGGCAGGCAGATTCTTAACCACTCTGCCACCAGGGAAGCCCGCTGAATGGTTTTTTTACAGTGGCGTCCTGGGATTTTTTTAATATAATCTACATCTGAGTCCATTGTGAAATATGTGGCTTACAAATATCATTCTGCCTGTCTGTAACTTGTCTTTTAATCTTCTTAATAAGGTTTTCAGAGAGCAAAAGTTTTAATATTAAAGAAGTCCAATTTATCGGTATTTTTTATAGAACATACCTTTGGTGTAATGTCTAAGAATTCTTTTTTTAAAGACTTTGTTGGGTTTTTTTTGGAGACGTTTTAGGTTTACAACAAAATTTAGGGGGAAGTGGAGAGATTCCTCATATATCCCCTGCCTCCACACATGCATAGCCTCCCCCATTATCAATATCACTCACTAGAATGGCACAATCCCTATCAAACTAGCAATGGCATTTTTCACAGAACTGGAACAAAAAATTTCACAATTTGTATGGAAACACAACAGACCCCAAATAGCCAAAGCAATCTTGAGAACAAAAAACGGAGCTGGAGTAATCAGGCTCCCTGACTTCAGACTATACTACAAAGCTACAGTCATCAAGATGGTATGGTACTGGCACAAAAACAGAAATATAGATCAATGAAACAGGATAGAAAGCCCAGAGATAAACCCATGCACATATGGTCACCTTATCTTTGATAAAGGAGGCAAGAATATACAATGGAGAAAAGACAGCCTCTTCAATAACTGGTGCTAGGAAAACTAGACAGCTACATGTAAAACAAGGAAATTAGAACACTTCCTAAAACCACACACAAAAATAAACTCAAAATGGATTAAAGACCTAAATGTAAGGCCAGACACTATAAAACTCTTACAGGAAAACATAGGCAGAACACTCTGTGACATAAATCACAGCAAGATCCTTATTGGCCCACCTCCTAGAGAAATGGAAATAAAAACAAAAATAAACAAATGGGACCTAATGAAACTTCAAAGCTTTTGCAAAGCAAAGGAAACCACAAGCAAGATGAAAAGACGGCCCTCAGAATGTGAGAAAACATTTGCAAACAAAGTAACTGACAAAGGATTAATCTCCAAAATATACAAGCTGCTCATGCAGCTCAATATCAGAAAAACAAACAACCCAATCCAAAAATGGGCAGAAGACATAAATAGACATTTCTCCAAAGAAGATACACAGATTGCCAACAAACACATGAAAGGATGCTCAACATCACTAATCATTAGAGAAATGGAAATCAAAACTACAGTGAGATATCACCTCACACCAGTCAGAATGGCCATCATCAAAAAATCTACAAACAATAAATGCTCGAGAGGGTGTGGAGAAAAGGGAACCCTCTTGCACTGTTGGTGGGAATATAAATTGATACAGCCACTATGGAGAACAGTATGGAGGTTCCTTAAAAAACTAAAAATAGAACTACCATATGACTCAGCAATCCCACTACATATCCCCTGAGAAAACCGTAGTTCAAAAAGAGACATGTACCACAATGTTCATTGCAGCACTATTTACAATAGCCAGGACATGGAAGCAACCTAAGTGTCCATCGACAGATGAATGGATAAAGAATATGTGGCACATATATACAATGGAATATTACTCAGCCATAAGAAGAAACAAAACTGAGTTATTTGTAGTGAGGTGGATGGACCTAGAGTCTGTCATACAGAGTGAAATAAGTCAGAAAGAGAAAAACAAATACCATATGCTAACAAGTATATATGGAATCTTAAAAAGAAAAATCGTTCTGATGAGCATAGGGGCAGGACAGGAATAAAGACGCAGATGTAGAGAACGGACTTGAGGACCTGGGGAGGGGGGAAGGGTAAGCTGGGACGAAGTGAGAGAGTAGCATTAACATATATACACTACGAAATGTAAAATAGATAGCTAGTGGGAAGCAGCAGCATAGCACAGGGTGATCAGCTGTGCTTTGTGACCACCTAGAAGGGTGGGAGGGAGATGCAAGAGGGAGGGGATATGGGGATATATGTATACATATAGCTGATTCATTTTGTTATATAGCAGAAAGTAACACACCATTGTAAATCAATTATACTCCAGTAAAGTTGTTTAAAAAAAAATGACAGTACTAGAGGCACCTCTTTTTCTTATTGGCATAAGTCGATTGAGAGGGTTTAGACTGTGTTAAAAAAACAAAATTCAACTGAGTACATGTATTCAGTGATGCATAAATCAGGCAGCATCCCATCTAGCAAATAGAAAGGTGCTCCCAGGAGCTGTACAAAATGAAAGACTTTTATAGGCAGAAGGGGGCAGGACAAGGAAGTCATACTAGCAAAGACTGATTGTTCAGGGCAAGGTCACCTTTCTTTAGGGGTGACTGTGGTCTATCAGACATATAACCTCACTAGTGCTGACTAGGTAATTCCAGGTTGAGTTGTTTAAGATTCCATTCCTGGGAGAAGGGGAAACTGTAATTAAGTATCAAGTCTCAGTTTGGTGATGTGGGGCATAGTACCAATGACTCCATTTTGGGCCTGTTGTCTTGTTTTTAACAAATGAGATCTTTTAAGTTCACTGTGAAGAAAACGTCTTCCCTTTGTTTGAAAAGTCTGAAGGTCAAATCTACATTAGAAATGGCAACCCTTGCTTAACCTTCTCATAGCACTTTTGAGAGAATGTGCCCTACACAGGCCATGCTCTGTACCAGTGACCTTCTCTCCATATTCCTGTTCCAGCTTTCTTATGATTACTATTTACATGATGTATCTTTTCTTAACTTTTACTTTTAATCTATATGTGTCTTGATAATAAAAGTGAATTTCTTATTGAAACATAGTGTTAGGTCTTACAGTCTGACAATCTCTGCCCTTTAGTTGGGGTGTTTAGACTATTTACATTTGATGTAGTTATTGAGTTGATTGGATTCAAATCTACCATCTTGCTATTTGCTCTCTATTGTCTAAACTGTTTTTTATTTTATTTTTCTCTTCTTTTGGATTGAGTAGTTTTTAATATTCCATTTAATATTAACTTGGCTAATTAGCTATGTCTTTTTGTGTGTGGTGAGGTGAGAAGGAGAGCAGGAGGATTGCTCTAAGGTTTACAATATGTGTCCCAACTTATCACAGACTACATTCAAATGGAACTATACCCACTTTACATATAATATATAAATCTTAGAAGAACATGTTTCTGTTTTCCCCCTCCTATCCTTTGTGCTACAGCTGCTACACATCTTACTTTTACATAGGTTATTAACCCTACCATATACTGTTATTGTTCTTCCTTTAAACAATTAATTACTTTAAGATAAATTTTTACAAGAGAAAAAATTTTTATTTACTTACATATATACCATCTCCAGGGCTCTTCATTCCTTTGTGTACATCTAAGTTTCCATGTTATATTATTTTCTTTCACCTGAAAGACTTTAACATTTCTTCAAGTTCAGGTCTACTGGTGATAAATTCTCAGTTTTTGTCTGTCTGAAAATTTTTATTTTTCCTTCATTTTTGAAAGATATTTTTGCTCAGTATAGAATTCTAGATTGGTGGGGTTTTGTTTTTAATTTCAGCAGTTTAAGGATGTTATTTCATTGACTTATGGCTTGAATAATTTCTGAAGAGAAGTCTAGGGATTTTAATTTTTGTTCCTCTGTATGAGATTTGCTCTTCTGTGATAATCATATGATTTTTCTTTTTTAATTTGTTACTATGGCAAATTATACCGATTGACTTTCTAATATTAAACTAAGTTTGCATTGCCATGATAAATTCCACTTGGTCTTGATGTATTATCCTTTTATATTTTGTTGCATTCAACTCACTAAAGTTTTGTTTATAATTTTTGCATCTATGTTCATGAGACATATAGACTTGTGGCTTTTTGTTTTGTTTTGCTTTTTATCTTGCAATGTCTTTGTCTGGTTTTAGTATCAGAGTAACACTGGCTTCAAATAATAAATTTGGAGGTATTCCTTCTTTAATTTTCTGGAAATATTTATGTAGAATTAGTATTATTTCTTCCTTAAATGCTTGGTTGAGTTTCACCAATGAAACCACCTGGGCTCAGAGCTTCTTTGTGAGATGGTTTTTAACTACAAAATAAGCTTCCTTAATAGATATAGGACTATTCAGGTTATCTATCTCTTTATGAGTGAGCTTTGGTAGTTTAAGTCTTTCAAGGAATTTGTCCATCTAATCAAAGTTGCCAAATTTATAAGTATAAAGTTGTTCGAAATATTCCTTTCCTCTTGTTATTTTAATATCTGTAGAATCTGTAGTGATGTCACCTGTTTCTTTCCTGATATTGGTCATTTGTGTCTTCTCTCTTTGGGGAGCTGGAGCCCTGGTTCTGTTACCACTCCTGTCCCTTACTAGTTGTCTAACCAGTTGCATAAACTCCCAGGGCTTCAGCTTTTACATCTGTAAATTAAGAGAGTGGAGCTCTGTAAAGTCTCTTCCACTTCTGATAGTCGATAATTTTGACCTGTCTGTCTAGAGATTTATCTACTTTATTAATCTTCTTGTAGAACCAGTTTTTTTATTTCATACATTTCCTCTATTTTTCTGTTTTTTATTTCAATACTTCATGCATTAATCTTTATTATTTCCTTTTTTTGCTTTGGGCTTCATTTCCTTTTCTTATTCTGTTTTCTTAAGGTGGGTGCAAGGTCATTGATTTAAGATCTTCTTTCTCCTCCAATATAGGCATTTAATGCTATAAATTTTCCACTAACTACTGCTTTAGTGACATGCCACAGATGATGTTATGTTGCTTTTTCATTTTCATTCAGTTGAAAATACTCTCTAATTTCCCTTTTGATTTCTTCTTTGACTCATGGGTTACTTAGAACTGTTCTATTTTGTTTCCAAATATTTGTGCATTTTCTCATTTTTTTAATTGAACCCCTGATATTTTAAATTTTATGTTGCTGAATGCTGCATTTTGTTATATTGCTTTAACGAATGATGGCCTTTTTTTGAATAGGCACATAAATTTATGTGATCCTTTGATGATCCTTTTGATCCTTGTTTGATCTCTTGAGTCTTGTGTTTAAGCACTTTTAGAGTGGATCTAAAGTCGCCTTTACTCTAGGGCTACTTTAGTTCACTACGCAGGCATTACCCTTCTGGTCTCTGTTGAAAAATCCAAATATTCTGGAGATGTCTATACTCTGGTTTGTGGGAGCTTGAACAACTCCTAGCACTATGTGAACTCTGGGAATTGTTCAGCTTTCCCCTCCCTGGTAGCTGTTCTTTTCCTGACAGATTTTCTTTGCTTGACCTTCTGAAGTGCAGATTACTATTTGACCAAAGACTCGAGGGGGATTCTATGCAGATTTCTGGGTGTCTTTCTCTGCATACCTACTCCTCCTTTATAGTCTACCCTGCAAATTCTAGCTATCTAGGTCTCCGTGAGCATCCATCTCTGCCTCCTCAACTTAGTGGGACAACTGAACTCTGTTTCAGTTCTCCTTCCCTGTGCTGCAGTTTAGAAATCACTTCCAGATAGAAAGACAAGGTGATTGTAGAGTTTCACTTCTTTGTTTCTCTTCTCTTGGGAATCACAGTCCTGTGCATCCTGTTATCCAATGTCTGAAATCAGTTGTTTCATATATTTCATCAGGTTTTTTAGTTGTTTTCAGCAGAAGGCTAATTCTAGCCTTTGCTGCTTCCTTATGCTGGAAATAGAAGTCTTATCATCTCTCGGTAATGCTATTAATTATGAAGTTAATCCTCAGTCATCTTCATGATATCTTACTCTAATTTTAGTATTTGTGACATTATATACATCAAGCAGGCAGTGCATGGAAAAGACCCTGGGCTTGGGAGCTGGAGCCCTGGTTCTGGTACCATCCCTACCACTTACTAGTTATCAAATCAGTTGCATAAATTTCCTGGGTGTCAGCTTCCCCATCTGTAAACTAAGATGGTGGAACTCTCCAAGGTCTCTTCCAATTTTGAAATTCAATGAAAGAGAGAATGTATGAGAGAGCAGACAACAGAAACAAGAAGAACTACAATCCTGCAGAATGTGGAACGAAAACCACATTCACAGAAAGATAGACAAAATGAAAAGGCAGAGGGCTATGTACCAGATGAAGAAACAAGATAAGACCACAGGGGCTTCCCTGGTGGTGCAATGGTTGAGAGTCCACCTGCCAATGCAGGGGACACAGGTTCATGCCCTGGTATGAGAGGATCCCACATGCCACGGAGCAGCTAGACCCGTGAGCCATGGCCGCTGAGCCTGTGCGTCTGGAGACTGTGCTCCACAATGGGAGAGGACACAGCAGTGTCCTCTGCAAAAAAAAAAAAAAAAAAAAAAGATAAGACCCCAGAAAAACAATTAAATGAAATGGAGATAAGCAACCTTCCAGAAAAAGAATTCAGAGTAATGATAGTGAAGATGATCCAGGACCTTGGAAAAAGAATAGAGGCAAAGATCTAGAAGTTGCAAGAAATGTTTAACAAAGACCTAGAAGAATTAAAGAACAAACACCTAGAGAATTAAAGAACAAACAAACAGAGATGAACAATACAATAACTGAAATGAAAAATGCACTAGAAGGAATTAAAAGCAGAATAACTGAGGCAGAAGAACAGATAAGTGACCTGGAAGACAGAATGGTGGAATTCACTGCTGTGGAACAGAATAATGAAAAAAGAATGAAAAGAAATGAAGACAGCCTAAGAGACCTCTGGGACAATATTAAACATAACAACATTCACATTATAGGGGTCCCAGAAGGAGAAGAGAGAGAGAAAAGACTCAAGAAAATATTTGAAGAGATTATAGTTGAAAACTTCCCTAACATGGGAAAGGAAACAGCCACCCAAGTCTAGGAAAGGCAGAGAGTCCCAGGCAGGATAAACCCAAGGAGAAACACACTGAGACACATAGTAATCAAATTGACAAAAATTAAAGACAAAGAAAAATTATTAAAAGCAAAAGGGAAAAATAATGACAAATAACATACAAAGGAACTCCCATAAGGTTAACAGCTGATTTATCAGCAAAAACTTTACAAGCCAGATGGGACTGGCATGATACATTTAAAGTGATGACAAGGAAGAACCTTCAATCAAGATTACTCTACCTACCAAGGATCTCATTCAGACTTGATGGAGAAATCAAAAGCTTTACAGACAAGCAAAAGCTAAGAGAATTCAGCACCAGCAAACCAGCTGTACAACAAATGCTAAAGGAACTTCTCTAAGTGGGAAACACAAGAGAAGAAAAGGACCTAGAGAAACAAACCCAAAACAATTAAGAAAATGGTAATAGGAACATACATATCAATAATTACCTTAAATGTGAATGGATTAAATGCTCCAACCAAAAGACGTAGACTGGCTGAATGGACACAAAAACAAGACCCACATATATGCTGTCTACAAAAGAGCCACTTCAGACCTAGGGACACATACAGACTGAAACTGAGGGAATGGAAAAATATAGTCCATGCAAATAGAAATCAAAAGAAAGCTGGAGTAGCAATTCTCATATCAGATAAAATAGACTTTAAAGTAAAGACTATTACAAGAGACAAAGAAGGACACTACATAATGATCAAGGGATCAATCCAAGAAGAAGATATAACAATTATAAATATATATGCACCCAACATAGGAGCACCTTAATACATAAGGCAAATGCTAACAGCTGTAAAAGAGGAAATTGACAGTAACACAATAATAGCGGGGAATTTTAACACCTCACTTACGCCAATGGACAGAGTATCCAGACAGAAAATAAATAAGGAAACACGAGCTTTAAATAACACAATAGACAGATGGATTTAATTGACATTTGTAGGATATTCCATCCGAAAACAGCAGATTACACTTTCTTCTCAAGTGCACACAGAACATTCTCCAGGATAGATCATATCTTGGGTCACAAATCAATCTTGTTAAATTTAAGAAAATTGAAATCTTATCAAGCATCTTTTCAGACCACAACGCTATGAGATTAGAAATCAATTACAGGGAAAAAAATGTAAAAAACACAAACATGTGGAGGCTAAACAATATGTTACTAAATAACCGAGAGATCATTGAAGAAATCAAAGAGGAAATCAAAAAATACCTAGAGACAAATGATAATGAAAACACGATGACCCAAAACCTATGGGATGCAGCAAAAGCAGTTCTAAGAGGGAAGTTTATAGCAATACAATCCTACCTCAAGAAACAAGAAAAATCTCAAATAAAAAAATCTAACTTTACACCTAAATGAACTAGAGAAAGAGGAACAAACAAAACCCAAAGTTAGTAGAAGGAAAGAAATAATAAAGATCAGAGCAGAAATAAATGAAATAGAAACAAAACAATAGCAAAGATCAATAAAACTAAATGCTTGTTCTTTGAGAAGATAAACAAAATTGATAAACCATTAGCCGGACTCATCAAGAAATGGAGGGAGAGGACTCAAATCAATAGAATTAGAAATGAAAAAGGAAAAGTTACAACGGACACCGCAGAAATACAAAGCACCCAAAGAGACTACTACAAAAAACTCTATGCCAATAAAATGGACAACCTGGAAGAAATGGACAAATTCTTAGAAAGGTATAACCTTCCAAGACTGAACCAGGAAGAAATAGAAAATATGAACAAACCAATCACAAGTAATGAAATTGAAACTGTGATTAAAAATCTTCCAACAAACAAAAGCCCAGGACCAGATGGCTTCACAGGTGAATTCTATGAAACATTTAGAGAAGAGCTAACACCCATCCTTCTCAAACTCTTCCAGAAAATTGCAGAGGAAGGAACACTCCCAAACTCATTCTATGAGGCCACCATCACCCTGATACCAAAACCAGACAAAGATACTACAAAAAAAGAAAATTACAGACCAATATCACTGATGAATATAGATGCAAAAATCCTCAATAAAATACTAGCAAACAAAATCCAACAACACATTAAAAGGATCATACCCCATGATCAAGTGGGATTTATCCTAGGGATGCAAGGATTCTTCAATATACACAAATCAGTTGATGTAATATACCATATTAACAAATTGAAGAATAAAAACCATATGATCATCTCAACAGATGCAGAAAAAGCTTTTGAAAAAATTCAACACCCATTTATGGTAAAAACTCTTCAGAAAGTGTGCATAGAGGGAACCTACCTCAACATAATAAAGGCCATATATGACAAACCCACTGCAAACATCATTCTCAATGGTGAAAAACTGAAAGCATTTCCTCTCAGATCAGGAACAAGACAAGGATATCCACTCTAGCCACTCTTATTCCACATAGTTATGGAAGTCCTAGCCACAGCAATCAGAGAAGAGAAAGAAATAAAAGGAATCCAAATTGGAAAAGAAGAAGTAAAACTGGCACTGTTTGCTGATGACATGATACTATATAGAGAGAATCCTAAAGTAGCCGCCAGAAAACTACTAGAACTTATCAATGAATTTGGTAAAGTTGCAGGATACAGAATTAATGCACAGAAATCTCTTGCATTCCTATACACTAACAGTGAAGGATCCGAAAGAGAAATTAAGGAAACAATCCCATTCACCATTGCAACAAAAAGAGTAAAATACGTAGGAATAAACCTACCTAAGGAGGTAAAGGACCTGTACTCAGAAAACTATAAGACACTGATGAAAGAAATCAACGATGATACAAACAGATAGAGAGTATACGATGTTCTTGAATTGGAAGACTCAATATTGTGAAAATGACTATACTACCCAAAGCAATCTACAGATTCAACGCAATCCCTATCAAATTACCAATGGCATTTTTTGCAGAACTAGAACAAAAAATCTTAAAATTTGTATGGAGACACAAAAGGCCCCGAATAGCAAAAGAAATCTTGAGGGGGAAAAAAAATGGAGCTGGAGAAATCAGACTCCCTGACTTCAGAGTATACTACAAAGCTACAGTCATCAAGACAATATGGTACTGGCACCAAAACAGAAATATAAATCAATGGAATAGGATAGAAAGCCCAGAGATAAACCCACACATCTATGGTCAACTAGTCTATGACAAAGAAGGCAAGGATATACAATGGAGAAAAGACAGTCTCTTCAATAAGTGGTGCTGGGAAAACTGGACAGACACATGTAAAAGAATGAAATTTGAACACTTCCTAACACCATACACAAAAATAAACTCAAAATGGATTAAAGACCTAAATATAAGCCCAGACACTATAAAACTCTTAGAGTACAACATAGGCAGAACAGTCTTTGACATAAATCACAGCAAGATTTTTTTGACCCACCTCCTAGAGTGATGGAAATAAAAATGAAAATAAACAAACGGGACCTAATAAAACTTAAAAGCTTTTGCACAGCAAAGGAAACCATAAACAAGACGAAAAGATAACCCTCAGAATGGGAGAGAATATTTGCAAAGGAAGCAACTGACAAAGGATTAGTCTCCAAAATGTACAAGCACCTCATGCAGCTCAATATCAAAAAAAACAAACAACCCAATCCAAAAATGGGCAGAAGACCTAAATAAACATTTCTCCAAAGAAGACATACAGATGGCCAAGAGGCACATGAAAAGCTGTTCAACATCACTAATTATTAGAGAAATGCAAATGAAAACTACAATGAGGCATCACCTCACACCAATTAGAATGGGCATCATCAGAATATTTACAAACAACAAATGCTGGAGAGGGTATGGAGAAAAGGAAACCCTCTTTCACTGTGGGTGGGAATGTAAATTGATACAGCCACTATGGAGAACAGTATGGACATTCCTTAAAAAGGTAAAAATAGAATTACCATATGATCCAGCAATCCCACTATTGGGCATATACCCAGAGAAAACCATAATTCAAAAAGACACATGCACCCCAATGTTCATTGCAGCACAATTTACAATAGTCAGGTCATGGAAGCAACCTAAATGCCCATCGACAGATGAATGGATAAAGAAGATGTGGTACATATATACAGTGGAATATTACTCAGCCATAAAAAGGAGCAAAATTGGGTCATTTGCAGAGAAGTGGATGGACCTAGAGACTGTCATACAGAGTGAAGTAAGTCAGAAAGAGAAAAACAAATATCACATATTAACGCATATATGTGGAATCTAGAAAGATGAACCAGTTTGCAAGGCAGAAATAGAGACACAGATGTAGAGAACAAATGTATGGACACCAAGGGGGGAGAGTGGGGGGTCGTTGGTGGTGGTGGTGGGATGAATTGAGAGATTGGGATTGACGTATATACACTAACATGTATAAAACAGATAAGTAATAAGAACCTGCTGTGTAAAAACAAAATTAAATTAAAATAAAATAAAAACCAACCGAAATTTAAGAAAAAAAAGAGAGAGCGAATGTATGAATCCTATTCTTGTGCAGTATCCTTTAGGAATACTTGCATCTCTGATCACCCCATTTCCTTTTTAAAAGATAAGAAAAAATACGGTAGTATTTAGAGAAATGAAAATAGAAAAATCAAGAGGTGGGAGCGGCTTGTTAGTGTCAAATGCCTGAAGAAAATTAAGATCTTTATTTGGGACAAATTAAGGTGGAAAGAGCATGATCAAGGTCAATCATTTTGTGCAGGTGTCCAAAGAGTGAGCAGTAAATTTAAAAAGACTCCCTTCCAGTTGCTGTTTATGCAGGAAATCTGGCACAGTCCTCAGGGTATGACACACAAGAGAGAAATTTGAGTAATATTAGGAAAGAATTTAGAAGTCTCAAAACAAGGTCAGTGAACTCAAGTGCCAAGCACATGATATCGCTGGTGTCACAGAGAAAAGAGGTCAGTTCATTACCTTATAGAGCTGTTGAACCCACACATTTTATGTGGCTGAGCAGTTTTCTCTGGGAGATGGTTTGCTCATCAGAGGTTTAGATCCTGTATCTTTTGAAAACAAGTGTAACTAGCATATTGAAATACCACACCTCATAATTCAGTAAAAATGCAATCATTTTTCTCCCACTGTCCTTTTACAATTTAGTCTCTGGGATAATAGCTCTTGCTCCTGCATGTATACTCTAGCAACCCATAATTTCCTGCTAATTCTTAGGTAATAGATGATCTACGGTCACTAAGTTACAAACATTATCCAGATGCAAAAAACTTAGGAAATCCAGTCCTGGGTGATACTCAAAACTTTGAACTTAAGTTGCTGTTAAATCTCCCTTTTCCTCTCTCCAACCTCACTTCTCCGAGCTTGGGCTGACTTAAGGATAGAAGCCTGCAGTGACATAGAGGGTAGTGGTCTTTCCATCTCTCTGCCTCCTATTTCTAGTCCTCCCCTTCCATCTTGAGCTGTTATTTAAACCCTACCAGGTCCAGTGGGACTAGTGGAGAGAGGGAGAGGCAACACACAGGGAAGCTCTTATTTGAACCAGTACTCTCATTGCTTGGTCTCGCTCTGGTCTAGCAGATGCCTTTTTCCCTTGAGATGTCATTTTCTTGGACTCCTCAGAGCTTTCTCACTGTTTCTCTTTCTCCTACAATTCTCTTGTCCCTGAAGGTTGCTTCTCTTATTTCTCTGTTCTGATTGTCACTTGTAACTCCTTCCTCGACCCCTAGACACACAGTAGTGCATCTCCAAGCTCCTCCAGGTGGCTCTATTGGACAGAATCTAAGATTCTGTCTCAGGGCCCACGGCTTTTCCAAGGAACACTCATACATCCCTTGCCTGGGACTGATGTGGGTCCCAAGGCAGCAGCACTCTCCTGGTTCTGGCTCCAAAACAGTCAGTATAGATTCCCACCTGATAGGAGTCCAACTCCAGCCAGTGTCAATTTCAGCTTTCTCAGGAGTGAATTGGGTACAGCCTCTAAGTCCCTCAGCCTTAGGAAACACTTCCACTGCTCTGTGAGGGATTTTCTCCCCCTGTCTCAGGTTTAGAGGGTGGCACCTCCTCCCAACTCCCTGGGTGCAGGAGGACATGGCAACATAATGTCCCTCCCCACCAAGGAATCTCTCCTCTGATCTCTTTTATCTACGTTCTCTGACCCTTCTTCTATGTCCGCGATGTAGCTGAGAAACCCAAGAGTGGCTTGAAGGTTCTTGAGGCCATTTACTTTCAAAATCTTCATAACATGGTCTGGCACCTTTGTTTGGAATTTTACATCTATTATGTTTTGTCGTCTGGTGGAAACTTCAGTTTTAAGATCATATTACACAAGTAATAAACAAACATGATTCACGGGCCAATCCAGTGGTGTAACGTCCGTCTTTACTAAACATTTTGATATCTGAGTGTTGTTCCTGTGTTAAAAAAAAATCAGGGCAGACAACTCTCTAAAGAGTCTTACTTAATCCTTGACCAGCTATGTTATTTAGCACTTCTTAACTAGAGCTGTAGGCGTATGGAGTTCATAAAATAATTTGGAATGAAATACTGTACTGAATGAATATTTTTTATGTGGTAGTAGATGGATCCCCAAGGGCATCACGTGTCTTGCCTGCTAAGACCTTTTCCAGCATAAGAAAGTGGTGAGCCCACCATTCTCTTGCTGTACAAGAGGGCAGGAAAGTGGCTTTGCAATAGCGAGCCACTAGGAGACAAATTCTCCCAAATGAACTCCCTCACCGGCTGACCACTCTAAACCCAGACTTCATAGGCACCATAATAACATGTTTCTGTGAGGTTTGAAGGGAGGAAGGATATCCTTACAGGGTTGCTTGAGTCCAAAGCAGAGAGAGAAGGGAAATAAATATCAGCCTTGGGTCCAGATGTGGCATAACCAGATTGTGTGTGCTGCCGGCTGGCCCTGACCTTTGGAGTTAAGATTGAGAGCCAGAAAGGCTGTGTGTTGTAGGGATTTTTCCCTTTTTGTTTGCTTGTATAACACCAGGGAGGGAAATAGTTGAGTAAAAGCCAAGTGTTTCTTTCATTTCACTTCTCTGGAGACCTTAATCATGGAATTGGAAGGACTTGCTTGTTGCTTCATTTGTTAAAGCAGTGACTCCCTAAGCTGGTGTCTCCTCGCCTTTTTAAACCTGCACCTTTGGTGAGCATGAAAGTTTCCCACCTCCTCGAAGAGGATGATTTTCTCCCTCCTCCCCACCTTGCCACGTCCTTGAGAGTCACATGCTTTGGGGAGTTATGGCAGCAGAGATGTCATCAAGCTGTACTTTCTATAGTTTCCATTACAAAAACAACAGGCATGTGTTGGCTTTCCAAATATATAAGCATGTATTATATACTTGAATGCACTTTTTCACTTTACATTGCACTTTTCATGCTAACAGATCACCATTTGTACAAAGTGTCCCTGCGATTTCAGGAGGCTCACAGATCTGCTGAAGGCCAGGTATGAAAACTCCCAAGGGGACTATTTCTCTTCATCCTAGATGACTCAGTCATGGCCACCTCAAGGGCTCTTTTCTCCATCCTGTTGGAGCCTTTATCTCTGTTGGAATCAGTTTTAGAGCTCTAAGTGGACTTAGAGATCATCTAGTCCCATCCTGCATTTTATAGAAATGGATGTCCAAAGAGTTTAAGCAACTTTCCCAAAGTTACACCACTATGTTTACACTGCAGATCCTGAGCAACTACTCAGGTTGCTGAGTTCCCTGCTCATCTTTCTTTTCACTGTATTGTCAATTGCTTGAATCTTCTGTACTTTATCCCATCCCTTTAAAAGATACCAACCAATACTACAAAACAAACAAATGCCAAGGTGGCAAACTCTGCAAAATACTTCATGTTCTTCTGTATATACTAACATCAAGCTTCCTTTACTTTATAGTGCCTCCACGGCTGAGAAAATACTTATTTGCCATGAACCCATATTTTAGCCAAGTATTTTAAATGATACAGAAGAAAAAATACATAACCCCTAATTTCTCATAGTTTAAAATCAATTGGGGAGACAAATGTGGTTCATATTCAGCTTGTGGTCACCTGTGATCTCTGGAAACTTTTTTTTTTTTACAATGTTGTGTTTAATTTCTGCTGTACAGCAAAGTGATGGAACCTTTTTAAATGCATTTGTAATTTCCAACCCTCCACCCTTACTCTGTAACTTATTCTTCCTTGAATTCTTCTGTAGTTCATCTATATCAAGAATAATCTGTGAGATTGGAAGGAATATAGGCGAATTCACAGGTCATTTATTGCTACATGTAGTTACTAATAATATAAAAGCTCATCCAGCGATGAAACATAGCTAGTGTCATTTTTTCCTAGATGGGGAAACAGGCTCAGCAAGACTACGTGACTAGTTCAGGGTTGCTCAGCCAGCGGTGGATGGAGCAGAGTCTTGCAGCCAAAGTGGCTGCTTGTCAGAGCCCACAAGCCCCCTTTCAGCCAAGAAAGCAAGAGTAGAATAAAGTAGGGAAAAGCCAATAAAGCAAAATACGCTTGTTGAAAATTACGGTTTTGTCACAGTGAGGTTTTGAGCACATCAAACTAGCTGACTGTGAAACGCTTTTGAACATGCCTCCTGTTGTGTGTGCTCTTCCTAAAGCTGTGTGAAGTTTTATGTGAGCAGGGCCCTTATCATGGTGGAGGAGGGATTTACAGAGGTGAATAATGGATAGACAGTGCTCTCAAGATATCTGTGTTGAATTCTCCTTTTATTTATCTAAGGACTGGGCCTGAGCTGGGGTAAATGCATGAGAGACATTAAGTCTCAGCACCTTTGGAGAAAAAAAGGAATTTATCATCCACAATTGTCATCTAAAAGCAGTTCCCAGGTCACAGAGTCTTGGAAAATGGGATAATGAGACTGCAGGTTTCTTTGGAGGAGAAAGTTGTTTGATAGGACCCATGCTCTTGTCAGACTCAGGCAGTGTTTACAGAGGATGAACCTGGAAATCTTGTTTGCTCAGGGTACTCTTGTCCCTAAGCTTTTCCCTATAAATCACCAGTGCATTGTGGGATCGTGTCACCTTTTGTATTTCTCCTTGGAGATGGAGGAAGGAGCAGTAGGGATTCAATAAATCCATCCACATGTAAATGAAAATTGTTTTGTTCAGTTGGGATGTGTCCATATTGTTTAGCCCCAAGGATATGCAAAATAAAACTTTTTAAAGTTTTCAACCAGGAAAAAGAGGAACATGTGAGAAAAAGATAAAAAACATACATTCTTCTTTTGACTTGCTCTTTGATGGAGGATGAAAGCAATAGCCCATCCCCAAAGAAGTAATCCTAGTTTTAAAAAATCCTTGGTTCTCAAAAGCCTGGCATTGCATGTTTGTTATATTTGTTCCTATTTTGTTTGTAAACAGTTTTAAAGGCATATGATGTAATGAAGTAAATGTTATTTTGCAGTTGAAAATTAAAGAGTTCTTTTGTATTTTAGGTCTTACAGGAATTCTCAGGGACAGTGAGGACTGGAGTGTGTTTGTATTATGGGGAGGGCAGTGAGGAAGATGAGGGGAAAACATTACAGCTCCTTCCTGAAGATAATTATAAGCCATAATCCCTCAATATATATATTTTTTTGCTTCCTCTGGTTTGAAATAAAAATAGATTTTTCCCAAAAATGTATTTCAGGGCCCTCTTAGCATCTCAGATGGAACCAACATTTGCCAGGAATGTTTTCCCTTGTTTTGATGAGCCAGCTCTGAAGGCAACTTTTAATATTACAGTTATTCATCATCCAAGTTATGTGGCCCTTTCCAACATGCCAAAGCTAGGTAAGTAATGTTTCCTATCGTTGTAAATGTATACATGTACATATATGTATATGTGTATCTATATATATATAATATAATTATATATACACATATACATATGTATATATAATGTTATATATTATATGTTTAATTATATATTTGTATTTATATGTTTTTATATGAATTATATATGTGTATATATATTTAACTCTGTAATAGATTTTATATCAGTAGATTTTCTGGTCAATGTGTTGAGAGTGTGTTATGATTGTAGTATATTATAACCAGGGGGGGCAGTCACATGGGATATGCATCAGCACCCACATCTTGGTGATGGTAAATCCTGATTGTTTGTATTAGGAGCTGAGGACACTACACTGTTCTCATACATTGGCAGCCTGTCTGCCCGTTAATTTGGGCTTCAACTATTGATCATTAGTGATAACAAGCTAGTGAACTTGGTCTGAATCTGGTACATAGATGTGGGTTTGGTTTGGTTTGGTTTTTTTGTTTTGTTTTTGGCTCACAGTAGTTTTTTCTTTTGATTGAATTGGCATCCAATTTCTTTTAATTCAGAGATTCCTCATAAAAATAAAAATTCTTACTTTTTTTTTTGAAACTCAGAACATCTTACAACACTGGCCCTGCACTTCCAAGGTGCCAGTGATAGTTGCCGCTGAGAAGGGGCTACCTCCTTCAGACCAAGCCCCTGCCCCTGCCTGCCATGGTCCCCACCACTCGCTGTTAGTGTAAACCAGCCCGTTCACATCAAGTACCCGGCGCTCACAGGCGTTTGAGTTTGTGATTTCAGGTTTAAAACCCACAGTGTGACTCCACTGAAGACCTGCCCGAAACCTGAGAATGGCAGAATTGTACCTTGTTGACCTACTATGGGCCTGGGAAACTCTAGATTAAGGGCTGAGAGAGATGGGCTGGACTAGGAAACAGTCGTGAATGGGAAAGAGAGGAGGTAGCTCATGGGTCTAGTTTACAGTGCCCGTAGATTTGCCCTCCATCCAGACCGTGTCATTCAAAGTGCTAATTCAGGACCGAGATACTGTCCTTAGGCCTTCCTAATATGTTTTTGATAGCTTGGGGGTAGACAAGTCCAAACTGCTGCACTCTGGGGAGGAGCTGGGAAGAAATAGCTGAGTGACAGTCGACTTGATGAATTATTTCAAAGGTAGATAATTGTGCTTATTATTGCTTATTTACAGTGATTTGGACTAAAATCAATTTCTCTAGGTCAGTCTGAGAAAGAAGACGTGAATGGAAGCAAGTGGACTGTTACTACCTTTCACACCACGCCCCATATGCCCACTTATCTAGCCGCCTTTGCTATCTGTGACTACGAGCATGTCAGCAGGACTGAAAGGGGCAAGGAGGTGAGTGACGGAGACCCTCCAGGTAAGGGGATATTTGTACTGGCCGCGGGCTGCTCAGGCACTCCTGCATCAGGGGCTATGCCTACAGACCCCACCGTCCCCTCCTGGTTCTCCCTCTGATCTCCCCCAAGCCCTGTTACCACTCTCAGCGCGGAGTTGCAGAACGGGATGCAACGGTTCCCACTGCGGTTCTGCGGACGGGTTTCTATGGAAAGCCTGCTCATTAAGCCCACTCGAGGCAGGTTCTGAGCCCCCCCACTTCCCAGGCTTTCGCTGCCTTTCAGAGTACAGGAGAGAACAGGGAAAGCGGGCACACTAGCATCTGGAAGCTCAGGTTTACCTGTTGTTGGCTTCGCCTACATGCTACTGCAGCCTTGAAGCCAGGGTGCTGCCCAAAATGTCTAGCAGCCACTATGACACAGACACCAAACAACCCAAACTGACACCAGCTGGGATAGCTGCTCTGGCTGAAATGCTGCAGGCAGGTTAAGCGTCATCCCTATCAAGGAGCAGGTCCGCTGGGCTCCTCACCTCCGGGGCATGAACACTTCCCTAGAGTTGTGTAAATAGGTGCTCCATCCTGAAACACCCAGTTTTTCACCCAATTATACTCTCTTTACGTAATAATCCTTTAGAGAAATATCAAGGTTATTGTAGCAGTACTTTATAGACTGGTTTACTCCCTACGCTAGAGTGTGGAGGTAAGTAGGGCCAGTGCCTCAGGCCCAGTTCTTCCTAGTCAGATCGACTTCACCGGGCTGAGGAGAGCCAGGCCCTACAGCAGGTGGAGGCTCTCTCCTGGGCCCGTGAACTTCCAGGCTTGTGCCATTGACTTGTGGAGGCAAGGAAGCTGTGGACGAGCCAAGTCTGTCACCAGGGGGAGAATCGTTCAAAGCCCCTCCTCCTAAGGATGAATTAATAATACCGTGTTAGATGCAAACAACAAGTCATTTTCCTCAGCTGTTGGATCCAGCCTGATTTCCCTTATTGAACAATCATTGGTAGATGCTTCATATTCACAGATACAACATGAGCCAAGTCAGATGTTCATGGCATATATTGATAAATCTACTCAGGCATGAGGTGGAAGCCCATGGTTTGTACCTGGCACGAAGGAGTGGGCCCGGAGCTCACGCGTGACCCAAGGTGACTGTCAGCATCCTCATCTCCAGTGGCTTGTTGCTCTCAATGCTGCTGCACAGTGAATAATTCTTATAAAGGATCATACCTGTTTCTTCACGAAAGATCACCCTGGAAAGAAAGCCAGCTGCGACAGAAAGCAAAGAGGAAATGGAACATGCCTAAGAAAGTCATGGTCTTAGCCAGAAACTTGAAATTTGGGATGAGTTTATCAGTGGAATGTTGCACTTGGCTCTGGCTCAGCTCTGGGAAGTGAAGGAGTCCATCATAGACTCTACAGGGAACCAGACTGTACTCTTGGAATAGCATCCAGACTCTACAAAGATGACTCATTAAGTAAGAGATAAAAATTTAGTGAAGTTGAAAATGCGGTTCATGCGTGGCATGAGGATAAACATAAGACACGGATAACTAAGGTTGGAAATAACATATTTTGAGTAGAATTTATCACACGTGGACATGTGTAAAGATATTCTGCTCTTAGATGTTGAGGTCTGCTGTGTCTAAGGAGGGCCACAAGGACACACTGGTGGGCTAGGTGTGACTTTGAAGGAACGTTATGGCTGCGTTCCCGAAACGTTCTGCACCTCTTTGTGATCCTAGCTGCCCTGCCTCTTCCCCCACAGCTCGGAATCATCGTTTGCCTCCCTTTTGGCTTAAAGAGTGGTTGTTTACGAGAGGAGCTTTGTAACCTGGAAATTTACATGCAAACAATTGTTGTTAACTGCCTTTTTTCCTCCCATAACTGCCTTTTTTCCTCCCAAGACTACAGTTAATTTGCACACATTATCCTGAACATGGGGAAAGGCGAATGTTATTTCCACTCAGTAGCGTGGGCTCTGGTTTAGATGTCTTCCTGGCCTTGCCGTGGAGGTGAGAGCTTGAGAAGGGGCAGGTACGGGTAGCGGTAGAGTTAGGGGCAGGGCGGAGTCCTGGGCCCCTCTTTCGCAGGATAATGGGGCCTGGCGGGGAGGAGGCTGCAAGGAAGGAGGGGCTCCAGGCGGGAGGCTTCCAAAACAGGTGGCTGCATTTTGTGAAAGGGGAGCGTTCCTGAAGCCCTCAGGTAATTCAAAAGTCACTTGATTCAAGACAAATTCTCCAGCAGAAGTAAAAGCCAAGTCAGATAAACGTGGTCGTGGAGGGCAGCAATCTGAAGATATTGTTGTGTTGCTTTTCGTTTTCTTTGCATTTTCTTTACTGTTTTGCAGAGAGCTCTTTCTCAAATTAACTGTATTCACGTCAGTATAATTATCTAATTCCCTCCTCGCTAACTTTCATTCTAGGGTTATAAGTTTCATATGTGTTTTTTAGCTAAAACTAACAACTCTATTTAAAAGTGCTCAGGTGGTATTGGGGATACCATGACTTCATATTAAAATACCAATGAATGTTAAAACAACATCACATTAGTCACCAAAGTCACACAAACAAGTTCAGATGCCCAAACGACAGCACGGTTGTGTTAAAATAACAAAACACGGCAGGGATTTCTTTTCAGGTACTAATGAGGAAGTGTCATAAACAGAGAATATAATTCACTTGTTTCAACAACTATAAAGTCATAAGACTTTTGATGCACTTTTTAAAATTAAGGAAATTAACCTTATTTCAAATTTGGAAAATAAGATGGGACTATTAATGTGTTCTTTAACAAACCATTTTAAATTTGCACGATTCAAATTTGCTTAATATGTTCTATACTGTTTAACCCCTATTAACTGCCCAATTCTGGTTTGAATCGTTGGAAATATGTTCTGAAAAGGGAAGCAAGGATCCAAGGGACTCTTTGTCTATTCCAGCATAGAATAGACATTTTCTGTGGGGGTAGATACCATTCCCAGGATTTTTTTTTTTTTTTACATCTTTATTGGAGTATAATTGCTTTACAATGGTGTGTTAGTTTCTGCTTTATAACAAAGTGAATCAGTTATACATATACATATGTTTCCATATCTCTTCCCTCTTGTGTCTCCCTCCCTCCCACCCTCCCTATCCCACCCCTCCAGGCGGTCACAAACAACCGAGCTGATCTCCCTGTGCTATGCGGCTGCTTCCCACTAGCTATCTACCTTACGTTTGGTAGTGTATATATGTCCATGCCACTCTCTCACTTCCTCACAGCTTACCATTCCCCCTCCCCATATCCTCAAGTCCATTCTCTAGTAGGTCTGTGTCTTTATTCCTGTCTTGCCCCTAGGTTCTTCATGACATTTTTTTTTCTTAAATTCCATTTATATGTGTTAGCATACGGTATTTGTCTTTCTCTTTCTGACTTACTTCACTCTGTATGACAGACTCTAGGTCTATCCACCTCATTACAAATAGCTCAGTTTCATTTCTTTTTATGGCTGAGTAATATTCCATTGTATATATGTGCCACATCTTCTTTATCCATTCATCCGATGACGGGCACTTAGGTTGTTTCCATCTCTGGGCTATTTTAAATAGAGCTGTAATGAACATTTTGGTAATGACTCTTTTTGAATTTTGGTTTTCTCAGGGTATATGCCCAGTAGTGGGATTACTGGGTCATATGGTAGTTCTATTTCTAGTTTTTTAAGGAACCTCCATACTGTTCTCCATAGTGGCTGTACCAATTCACATTCCCACTAGCAGTGCAAGAGTGTTCCCTTTTCTCCACACCCTCTCCAGCATTTATTGTTTCTAGATTTTTTGATGATGGCCATTCTGACTGGTGTGAGGGGATACCTCATTGTAGTTTTGATTTGCATTTCTCTAATGATTAATGATGTTGAGCATTCTTTCATGTGTTTGCTGGCAGTCTGTCTATCTTCTTTGGAGAAATGTCTATTTAGGTCTTCTGCCCATTTTTGGATTGGGTTGTTTGTTTTTTTGTTATTGAGCTGCATGAGCTGCTTATAAATTTTGGAGATTAATCCTTTGTCAGTTGCTTCATTTGCAAATATTTTCTCCCATTCTGAGGGTTGTCTTTTGGTCTTGTTTATGGTTTCCTTTTCTGTGCAAAAGCTTTGAAGTTTCATTAGGTCCCATTTGTTTATTTTTGTTTTTATTTCCATTTCTCTAGGAGGTGGGACAAAAAGGATCTTGCTGTGATTTATGTCATAGAGTGTTCTGCCTATGTTTTCCTCTAAGAGTTTTATAGTTTCTGGCCTTACATTTAAGTCTTTAATCCATTTTGAGCTTATTTTTGTGTATGGTGTTAGGGAGTGATCTAATCTCATACTTTTACATGTACCTGTCCAGTTTTCCCAGCACCACTTATTGAAGAGGCTGTCCTTTCTCCACTGTACATTCCTGCCTGCTTTATCAAAGATAAGGTGACCATATGTGTGTGGGTTTATCTCTGGGCTTTCTATCCTGTTCCATTGATCTATTTTTCTGTTTTTGTGCCAGTACCATACTGTCTTGATGACTGTAGCTTTGTAGTATAGTCTGAAGTCAGGGAGCCTGATTACTCCAGCTCCGTTTTTCGTTCTCAAGATTGCTTTGGCTATTCAGGGCCTTTTGTGTTTCCATACAAATTGTGACATTTTTTGTTCTAGTTCTGTGAAAAATGCCAGTGGTAGTTTGATAGGGATGGCGTTGAATCTGTAGATTGCTTTGGGCAATAGAGTCATTTTCACAATGTTGATTCTTACGATCCAAGAACATGGTATATCTCTCCATCTATTTGTATCATCTTTAATTTCTTTCATCAGTGTCTTATAATTTTCTGCATACAGGTCTTTTGTCTCCTTAGGTAGGTTTATTCCTAGATATTTTATTCTTTTTGTTGCAGTGGTAAATGGGAGTGTTTTCTTGATTTCACTTTCAGATTTTTCATCATTAGTGTATAGGAATGCCAGAGATTTCTATGCATTAATTTTGTATCCTGCCACTTTACCAAATTCATAGATTAGCTCTAGTAGTTTTCTGGTAGCATCTTTAGGATTCTCTATGTATAATATCATGTCATCTGCAAACAGTGACAGCTTTCCTTCTTCTTTTCCGATTTGGATTCCTTTTATTTCCTTTTCTTCTTTGATTGCTGTGGCTAAAACTTCCAAAACTATGTTGAATAATAGTGGTGAGAGTGGGCAACTTTGTCTTGCTCCTGATCTTAGTGGAAATGCTTTCAGTTTTTCACCGTTGAGGACGATGTTGGCTGTGGGTTTGTCATATATGGCCTTTATTATGTTGAGGAAAGTTCCCTCTATGCCTACTTTCTGCAGGGTTTTTATCATAAATCGGTGTTGAATTTTTTCAAAAGCTTTTTCTGCATCTATTGAGATGATCATATGGTTTTTCTCCTTCAATTTGTTAATATGGTTTATCACATTGATTGATTTGCATATATTGAAGAATCCTTACATTCCTGGAATAAACCCCACTTGATCATGGTGTATGATCCTTTTAATGTGCTGTTGGATTCTGTTTGCTAGTATTTTGTTGAGGATATTTGCATCTATGTTCATCAGTGATATTGGCCTGTAGTTTTCTTTCTTTGTGACATCTTTGTCTGGTTTTGGTATCAAGGTGATGGTGGCCTCGTAGAATGAGTTTGGGAGTGTTACTCCCTCTGCTATGTTTTGGAAGAGTTTGAGAAGGATAGGTGTTAGCTCTTCTCTAAATGTTTGATAGAATTTGCCTGTGAAGCCATCTGGTCCTGGGCTTTTGTTTGTTGGAAGATTTTTAATCACAGTTTCAATTTCAGTGCTTGTGATTGGTCTGTTCATATTTTCTATTTCTTCCTGATTCAGTCTTGGCAGGTTGTGCATTTCTAAGAATTTGTCCATTTCTTCCAGGTTGTCCATTTTATTGGCATAGAGTTGTTTGTAGTAATCTCTCATGATCTTTTGTATTCCTGCAGTGTCAGTTGTTACTTCTCCTTTTTCATTTCTAAGTCTATTGATTTGAGTCTTCTCCCTTTTTTTCTTGATGAGTCTGGCTAATGGTTTATCAATTTTGTTTATCTTCTCAAAGAACCAGCTTTTAGTTTTATTGATCTTTGCTAGCATTTCCTTCACTTCTTTTTCATTTATTTCTGATCTCATCTTTATGAGTTCTTTCCTTCCGCTAACTTTGGGGTTTTTTGTTCTTCTTTCTCTAATTGCTTTAGGTGCAAGGTTAGGTTGTTTATTCGAGATGTTTCCTCTTTCTTAAGGTAGGGTTGGATTGCTATAAACTTCCCTCTTAGAACTGCTTTTGCTGCATCCCATAGGTTTTGGGTCATCGTGTCTCTATTGTCATTTGTTTCTAGGTATTTTTTTATTTCCTCTTTGATTTCTTCAGTGATCACTTCGTTATTAAGTAGTGTATTGTTTAGCCTCCATGTGTTTGTATTTTTTACAGATCTTTTCCTGTAATTGATATCTAATTTCATAGCGTTGTGGTCGGAAAAGATACTTGATAAAATTTCAATTTTCTTAAATTTACCAAGGCTTGATTTGTGACCCAAGATATGATCTACCCTGGAGAATGTTCCATGAGCACTTGAGAAGAAAGTGTGTTCTATTGTTTTTGGGTGGAATGTCCTATAAATATCAATTAAGTCCATCTTATTTAATATATCATTAAATGTGTTTCCTTATTTATTTTCATTTTGGATGATCTGTTCATTGGTGAAAGTGGGGTGTTAAAGTCCCCTACTATGATTGTCTTACTGTCGATTTCCCCTTTTATGGCTGTTAGCATATGCCTTTTGTATTGAGGTGCTTCTATGTTGGGTGCATAAATATTTACAACTGTTATATCTTCTTCTTGGATCGATCCCTTGATCATTATGTAGTGTCCTTCTTTGTCTCTTCTAATAGTCTTTATTTTAAAGTCTATTTTGTCTCATGTGAGAATTGCTACTCCAGCTTTCTTTTGGTTTCCATTTGCATGGATAGCTTTTTCCATCCCCTTACTTTCAATCTGTATGTGTCTCTAGGTCTGAAGTGGGTCTCTTGTAGACAGCATATATATGGGTCTTGTTTTTGTATCCATTCAGCCAATCTGTGTCTTTTGGTGGGAGCAGTTAGTCAATTTACATTTAAGGTAAATATTGATATATATGTTCCTATTCCCATTTTCTTAATTGTTTTGGGTTCGTTATTGTAGGTCTTTTACTTGTCTTTTGTTTCTTGCCTAGAGAGGTTCCTTTAGCATTTGTTGTACAGCTGGTTTGGTGGTGCTGACCTCTCTCAGCTTTTGCTTGTCTGTAAAGGTTTTAATTTCTCCATCAAATCTGAACGAGATCCTTGCTGGGTAGAGTAATCTTGGTTGCAGGTTTTTCTCCTTCATCACTTTAAATATGTCCTGCCAGTCCCTTCTGGCTTGCAGAGTTTCTGCTGAAAGATCAGCTGTTAACCTTATGGGGATTCCCTTGTGTGTTATTTGTTGTTTTTCCCTTGCTGCTTTTAATACGTTTTCCTTGTATTTAATTTTTGACGGTTTGAATAATATGTGTCTTGGCGTATTTCTCCTTGGATTTATCCTGTATGGGAGTCTCTGTGCTTCCTGGACTTGATTAAGTATTTTCTTTCCCATATTAGGGAAGTTTTCAACTATAAACTCTTCAAATATTTTCTCAGTCCCTTTCTTTTTCTCTTCTTCTTCTGGACCCCCTATAATTCAAATGTTGGTGCATTTAATGTTGACCCAGAGGTCTCTGAGACTGTCCTCAGTTTTTTCAATTCCTTTTTCTTTATTCTGCTCTGCAGTAGTTATTTCCAGTATTTTATCTTCCAGGTCACTTATCCGTTCTTCTGCCTCAGTTATTCTGATATTGATCCCATCTAGAGTAGTTTTAATTTCATTTATTGTGTTGTTCGTTGTTGTTTGTTTCATCTTTAATTCTTCTAGGTCCTTGTTAAATGTTTCTTGCATTTTGTCTATTCTATTTCCAAGATTTTGGATCATCTTTACTATCATTATTCTGAATTCTTTTTCAGGTAGACTACCTATTTCCTCTTCATTTGTTAGGTCTGGTGGGTTTTTATCTTGCTCCTTCATCTGCTGTGTGTTTTTCTTTCTTCTCATTTTGCTTATCTTACTGTGTTTGTGGTCTCCTTTTTGCAGGCTGCAGGTTCGTATTTCCCATTGTTTTTGGTGTCTGTCCCCAGTGGCTAAGGTTGGTTCAGTGGGTTGTGTAGGCTTCCTGGTGGAGGGGACTAGTGCCTGTGTTCTGGTGGATGAGGCTGGATCTTGTCTTTCTGGTGGGCAGGTCCACATCTGGTGGTGTGTTTTGGGGTGTCTGTGGACTTATTATGATTTTAGGCAGCCTCTCTGCTAATGGGTGGGGTTGTGTTCCTGTCTTGCTAGTTGTTTGGCACGGGGTGTCCAGCACTGTAGCTTGCTGCTTGTTGAGTGAAGCTGGCTGCTAGTGTTGAGATGGAGATGTCTGGGAGATTTTCGCCGTTTGATATTATGTGGAGCTGGGAGGTCTCTTGTGGACCAGTGTCCTGAAGTTGGCTCTCCCACCTCAGAGGCACAGCACTGACTCTTGGCTGTAGCACAAAGAACCTTTCATCCACACGGCTCAGAATAAAAGGGAGAAAAAGTAGAAAGAAAGAATTTGTAGAAGTAGAAAGAAAGGAGGAAGGGAGGGAGGGCGGAAGGAAGGAAGGAATGAAGGAAGGAAGGAAAAAAAGAAATAAAGAAAGAAGATAAAGTAAAATAAAATAAAGTAAGATAAAATATAATAAATTTATTAAAATAAAAAATAATTATTAAGAAAAAAATTCAAAAAAAAAAACGGACGGATAGAACCCTAGGACAAATGGTGGAAGCAAAGCTATACAGACAAAATCTCACACAGAAGGATACACATACACACTCACAAGAAGAGGAAAAGGGGGAAAAATCATAAATCTTGCTCTCAAAGTCCACCTCCTCAATTTGGGATGATTCGTTGTCTATTCACATATTCCACAGATGCAGGGTACATCAAGTTGATTGTGAAGCTTTAGTCCGCTGCTCCTGAGGCTGCTGGGAGAGATTTACCTTTCTCTTCTTTGTTCTCACAGCTCCCAGGGGCTCAGCTTTGGATCCGGCCCCGCCTCTGCGTGTAGGTCGCCGGAGGGCATCTGTTCTTCGCTCAGACAGGACAGGGTTAAAGGAGCAGCTGCTTCAGGAGCTCTGGCTCACTCAGGCCGTGGGAAGGGAGGGGCATGGAGTGCGGGGCGGGCCTGCGGTGGCAGAGGCCAGCATGATGTTGCACCAGTGTGCCGTGTGTTCTCCTGGGAAGTTGTCCCTGGATCCCGGGACCCTGGCAGTGGCGGGCTGCACAGGCTCCCCGGAAGCAGAGTGTGGACAGTGACCTGTGCTCGCACACAGGCTTCTTGGTGGCGGCAGCAGCAGCCTTAGCGTCTCATGCCCATCTCTGGGTCCGCGCTTTTAGCCACGGCTTGCGCCAGTCTCTGGAGCTCCTTTAAGCAGTGCTCTTAATCCCCTCTCCTCGCGCACCAGGAAACAAAGAGGGAAGAAAAATTCTCTTGCCTCTTCGGCAGGTCCAGACTTTTCCCCTGGACTCCCTCCCTCCTGGCCAGCCGTGGTGCACTAACCCCCTGCAGGCTGTGTTCACACCGCCAACCCCAGTCCTCTCCCTGCGCTCAGACCGAAGTCCAAGCCTCAGCTCCCAGCCCCGCCCGCCCCGGCGGGTGAGCAGACAAGCCTCTCGGGCTGGTGAGTGCCTGTCGGCCCTGCTCCTCTGTGCAGGAATTTCTCCGCTTTGCCCTCTGCACCCCTGTTGCTGTGCTCTCCTCCGTGGCTCCGAAGCTCTCCCCCGTCCGCCACCTGCAGTCTCCTCCCATGAAGGGGCTTCCTAGTGTGTGGAAACCTTTCCTCCTTCACACCTCCCTCCCACTGGTGCAGGTCTCATCCCTATCCTTTTGTCTCTGTTTATTCTTTTTTCTTTTGCCCTACCCGGGTACGTGGGGGGTTTCTTGCCTTTTGGAAGGTCTGAGGTCTTCTGCCAGCGTTCAGTAGGCGTTCTGTAGGAGTTGTTCCACGTGTAGATGTATTTCTGGTGTATCAGTGTGGAGGAAGGTGATCTCCGCCTCTTACTCTTCCGCCATCTTCCCCTTGTCTCTCCCAGGATTATTTTTGAACTACAAAATTTTACATGTTATTGCAAAAGAGTGAAATAGCACACTTTCTGAGGAACCACTGTTCTCAACTTAGTGAATAGCCTTCTGGGCTTTTCTCATTGTGTGGACACATTCAAACGTTTTATTATGCAGCTTCCTCTGAAAAGATAAGCCTTTGGCTTCAGAGCATCAGGGAACTGGAGCAAGCAGGCTGCCACTTTCCAAAAATCACTACTGCTTTTCCTAATCACTGCTTAATTGTTTCTGTTTAGATACGCATCTGGGCCCGGAAAGAAGCCATCGCAGCTGGAAATGCAGACTTTGCTTTGAACATCACAGGTCCCATCTTCTCTTTTCTGGAGGATTTATTTAATATTAGTTACCCTCTTCCAAAAACAGGTGAGGCATCTTCCCTTACAATGTATTTGATTTCCTATTATGGGGGCCCTGGGTTGAGATCAAAAGGTACCTAGACGGGCCTCCAAGGACCCATTGGCACTTTGCTATTTTTGCTGTTTCGGAGTTAGCCCCGCTGGCTTCCCATCATTATGTCCTACACCTTCCTAAACACACAGGGGCCTGTCTGTTCTTTCTCTGCATCGTTCCATGTGCCCAGTAAGTGCTCGGAGAGCTACCTGGCTTTAGATCCCTCCTGGATACTCACTGGCAACTTACATCCTCCAGACCCTGTCTTCTCTCTTGCATTCTGTCCTTTCCTCTCATAACGTGAGTGTGCAATGCAGTGTTCTGCATCCTTTTAGCCGCTTGTGTGAGTTACTCCAGTTCACTTTAGTAAGGTTTTGTTGGTTTTTCAAAAAATATTCTCTAGCTGTGAGTCATTGGATTAGGACCTGGGGGTCCCATCTGTGAATTTTTGTTGTATAAAATTGGGATCATGTGTGAACATAATATGATCCTCGAAGGAATATGTAAACATTTTATTCCTCATAGATCTGTATGGAATGTCCTTAAAATTATGTGAGCCACTCAGCTCAGAAAGTTGTTCCATGTTTTTTCTATCAAAATTAAGGGTATCATGTAAGTGTGTTTTGTTCCTCTGACAGGTTAGTTAGTTGAAGTCTTGGGGAAAAGTATGTTTGGCCTTTACTGGCATATAGTAGAAGGAAAGTGGGGAGTAAAAATTGGGGAGCTCAAGCCACTTGAACACTGGGAAGCCAGGGGCTCTGCAGCTCAAGCCTTCTGCTGAGGAGGGATGGGGAGTGAAGGAATGGGGACTAGCCTTGGCCCCCTCACGGATCCCAGAGGAGATACCCGTCATTTAGAAAGTTGGAGGCGGCAGGAATCTGGGCATGGAGACCAAGTTCTGGCACTTCTGTGGCTGGAAGATCTCAAGATAACCCTTGTCTAGGCAAGCAAATTTCCATTTGTCTTTATTTAGATAAGGAGAAGTCCAGAGTTATTCTTGATATCCTGTTCTGTCAAAGCATCTCCTCCATCCAGTTAGTCACCTCCTTATTATCTCCACATCCATCCATTTCTTCCCATCCCCCTCATTCTCCCTAGTTTACATCACCAACAGTTGACCACAACAGCTCTCACTTAGTTTCACCACTTTCGCTCTTGTCTCCTCCAATCCATATTCCACACTGAGGCCAGAGGGATTTTTCCAAAGCAAAATCTGATCATGTTACTATCCTCTAAAACCTCTCTGTGGCTTCCCATTTGAAGATAAAGTCCAAATTCCACACCCTGTCTTTGTAACAGCGCATCTTTTGCCAACCTCTTGGGGCTTTTCACAGTTTCTCAGAGTAGGAGGGATGCTCTAACACCATCTCTATCCTCTCCTACACTTTCATCTTCCTCTCCTCTCCTTCAGGCTCTTGCACATGCAGTTTGCACATCCTGCCATACCTTTTACCCAACAGGTTGATTCTTACATTTCTCAACTCAGTGCCCCCTCCTCCATGAAGTTTTCCCTGACTCCATCTCTCATGCTTCCACAGCATCCTGTGCACCCCTGCATTCAAGCTCTTGACCTAATAGATCTTAATCATCTCCCCCAGTAGGTCGAGGGCAAGTTGCGGGTCAGGATCTTGACTGCCCTTTTTTAAGTACTCTCAGAGCCTATGACAGTGCTTCTCTCAGAGTGGTAAACAGTAAACATTTTTTTGGGGGGGGGGGGCGGAGGAATAACTACATGCAATGAGTTCAGTAATTCCATGTAAATTGTGGCTAGATTACCAACTCTTGGAAGTCAGGGTTATATTGGCACTTTTTTTGTATCTTTCATGGCATCTCAGCCAATGTTGCTCTGTGAGCACACATGCAGGTTGTGCTTAGTCAAAACCGCATTTTGATAGATGATTAAAATAAGGAGTTTCAGGCTTCGCTGGTGGCACAGTGATTGATAGTCCGCCTGCCGATGCAGGGGACACGGGTTCGTGCCCCAGTCCGGGAAGATCCCACATGCTGCGGAGTAGCTGCACCCGTGAGCCATGGCCGCTGAGCCTGTGCGTCCAGAGCCTGTGCTCCGCAGTGGGAGAGGCCACAACAGTGAGAGGCCCGTGTACCACAAAAAAAAAAAAAATTAAAAATAAATAAAATAAGGAGTTTCTCTATTACTGGATCTTTAAGAGAAAGATAAACTAATGTTTCCTAATTACTTTAACTTTTGGTTGAGTCATTTAAAAACAAGAACAAACAAACACACAAAAAAAGCAAGAAAGCCAAACCTTCCCTATCAGCATTTCCCACATACTCCTTACCCTTTACTCTCAGTGAGTCAGGTGAAAAGCCTTTTTATTTATTTCTTCCATGGTGTTCTTTTAGCTTACCTTCTTGAGGCTTGCTCAGTTGAATTCTAAGCCTCAGAATCTAAACGATGTGTATATATCTATTACATAGAATAGCATTTTTTTCTTTCTTTCTGCTTTTTTTATTTAAGTATAGTTGATTTACAATGTTTCAGGTGTACAGCAAAGTGATTCAGTTAGATACATATCTATTCTTTTTCAGATTCTTTTCCATTATAGGTTATTATAAGATACTGAATATAGTTCCCTGTGCTATACAGTAGGTCCTTGTTCTATATCTATTTTATATATAGCAGTGTGTATCTGTTTACCCCAAATTCCTAATTTACCCCTTTCCCCCTTACCCCTTTGGTAACCATAAGTTTGTTTTCTGTCTGTGAGTCTATTTCTGTTTTTAAAATAAGTTCATTTGTATCAATATTTTAGATTCCCCATATATGACAGTTGTCTTTCTCTGTCAGACTTACTTCGCTTAGTATGACAATCTCTAGGTCCATCATATTGCTGCAAATGGCATTATTTCATTTTTTTATGGATGAGTAATATTTCATTATGTGTATATATATACACACACACACACACACACACACACACACACACACACATACACACATTCATCTGTTGATGGATATTTAGGTTGTATCCATGTCTTGACTATTGTGAATAGTGCTGCTATGAACATTGGGGTGCATGTATCTTTTCAAATTAGAGTTTTCGTCTTTAGAACAACATTTTTTTTTTCTGGTGTTGCTATCATTTTAATTCACTCTGTTTAAAGTCAGAAGTGGACTGAAATATCAAAATATTACAGAGATGATAGAGTTGGCTGTTTGGGTTGTTGTAAGTTTTGAAAGAAAAAGTGGCATCATGATGCTTTTAGGAATAAATATGGGCATTTGAGATTTGCAAACTTTTAAAATGGCAACTTCCCTTTTAAGTTTTTATTTTACTCTTAACTTGTAAGTATATCAGGCTAATGATATGTATTGTACATCCCAGCATGATCTGTATTTTTGTAGTAGTAAAACTCAAGTACAATAGAAATCATAAAGCAATGAAATAATGACCATAATCAATTAGAAGCTACTGAGTAAATGAGAATCACCTGTTACTTTCCTAGGTGCTCTGTGAATGCAGAAGTAGATGGCTGAGGCTCTCTGTTCAAGTAGCTCAGTTAGGGAGATAGATTCTACATGTTAAAAGCAAAAGCAACAAATTGCTAAGTATGAGATAACGTACTGGGTAAAAAAAAACTCTTAAAAGAAAAAGGATTGATAACTGGTAATGGGAGTAGCCCAAATATATAAAGAACACCTACAAATAAATAAGAAAAATACAATATAAAAAAACAAGTAAAAGATATATGAATAGATGTTTTACAGAAAAGGAAATAGATATGACTGATAAACTTATGGAGTGATACTTAGCCTCATTAAGCAATCTGAGAAATGAATATCCAAGGCCACAGTGAGGCACCATTTCATACCATTCAGTTGTCAAAGAGTAGGCATTCTGACAAATGCCAATAGAAAGTGACATTGTTGAAGGGAGTATCAGTTGTTACAACTTTGAAACTTATTTGTTATCTTACAATGTTGATCATTAGAATACCTTAAGACTCAGTAATTCCATTGCTAGATATACCCCAAGAGGAAGTTGGGCATATATGTGCCAGAAGACATGTGCAAGAATGTTCATAGCCACACTTTTCATATTAGCCCCAAACTGAAAGCAACCAAAATGGTCACCGATAGGAGAATGGATAGATACAGTGTGGTTCATTCACACAACGGGAAACTATCCAGCAATGAAAATGAAACACTCTTTCTAAAGTTTAAAAACAAAAGAAACCTAAACAATATAATATTTAGGCAATATTATATATAATATTAGCAACAATATATATATTCCCTTGGTTTTTCTTAAACAATGGAATGATAAACACCAAGTTCAGGATAGTGGTGAATCTCTGGAAGAATAAGCCAAAGGTTGAGTTGAGAAGGAGCACAGAGGAAGATGTAAGTCAGCTGTTCCCAAATGTTACCATGCACTGGAATCACTTGCAAGGCTGGTTAAACCACAGATTGCTGCTCCTGACCCCAGAGTTTCTGATTCAGTAGGTCTGGGGTTGGTCCCAGAATTTTTATTTCTGATAAGCTCCCTGGTGGTGCTGATGCTGCCAGTCTGGAAATCAGAATGCGAGTTATTAATAATAATCTAAATTAGGCACAGGCAAGCAATCAAATCTGGCCCACCGCCTATTTTTGTATGGTCCATGAGCTAAGATTGGTTTTTACAATTTTAAATGGTTGAAAAAAATCAAAGGAATAGGGCTTCCCTGGTGGCCCAGTGGTTGAGAGTCCACCTGCCGATGCGGGGGACACGGGTTCGTGCCCCGGTCTGGGAAGATCCCACATGCCGCGGAGCGGCTGGGCCCGTGAGCCATGGCCGCTGAGCCTGTGCGTCTGGAGCCTGTGCTCCGCAACGGGAGAGGCCACAACAGTGAGAGGCCCGTGTACCAAAAAAAAAAAAAAAAAAAAAAAAAAAAATTTGATTTTAAATAGACTTTATTTTTTAGAGCAGTTTTAGGTTTACAGAAAAATTGTGCCCAAGGTGTAGAGAGTCCTCATATACCTCCTCTCCCTCCCCTTGTCCCCAACCCCAGTTTCTCCTATTGTTAACGTCTGACATTGGTGTGGCTTTTTTAAAAATTACAATTGATGAACCTGTATTGATACATTTTTATTAACTAAAGTCCATAGTTTACATTAGAGTTTACTCTTTGTGTTGTACAGTTCTGTGAGTTTTGACAAATGTATATAGTAATGACAGGTCTCTACCATTACAGTATCATACAGATAGTTTCACTGTCATAAAAAATCCCCTGTGCTCTACCTATTCATTCTCCCTCTTTTCCCCAAGTCCCTGATAACTACTGATCTTTTACTGTCTCTATAGTTTTGCCTTTTCCATACTGTTATATACTAACTGGAATCATACCATGTGTGGCTTTTTCAGACTGGCTCCTTTCACTTAGTGACATGCATTTAAGTTTTCTCCGTGTCCTTTCATAGCTTGATAGCTCTTTTTTTTTTTTTTTCTTTTTGCGGTACGCGGGCCTCTCACTGCTGTGGCTTCTCCCGTTGTGGAGCACAGGCTCCGGACGCGCAGGCTCAGTGGCCATGGCTCACTGGCCCAGCTGCTCCGCGGCATGTGGGATCTTCCCAGACCGGGGCACGAACCCGTGTCCCCTGCATTGGCAGGCGGACTCTCAACCACTGCGCCACCAGGGAAGCCCAGCTCATTTCTTTTTATCACTGAATAGTACTCTGTTGTATGGCTGTACTACAGTTTCTTTATCCATTCACCTATTAAAAGACATCTTGATTGCTTCCAAGTTTGGGCAGTTATGAATAAGACTGCTATAAATATTCATGTGCATGTTTCTGACATAAGTTTGTGACTCATTTGGGTAAATACCTAGGATCTCAGTTGCTAGACTGTATAGTCAGCCTATGTTTAGCCTTACAAGAAACTGCCAAATTGTCTTCTGAAGTGGCTGTACCATTTTGCATTCCCACCAGCAATGAATGAGAGTCTTTGTTGTTCCACATCTTCTCCAGCATTTGGTGTTTTGTTTTGAATTGGTATGTCATGGTATCTCATTGTCATTTTAATTTGAAAATTCCTAATGACATATGATGTTGAGCATGTTTTCATCTGTTTATTTGCCATTTGTATCTCTTTAATGAAGTGTCTATTTAGATCTTTTGCTAATTTTGTAAAGTTATTTTCTTATTGTTGAGTTTCAAGGGTTCTTTGTATATTTTGAATATAGGTCCTTTGTCAAAAGTATTTAATTTTCATATAGTCAAAACAGTTTATTTTCTGGCTCTGTCTTTGGTATGTCTTTAAAGCCTTCTTTCCCCTTAAATTATAAATATTTACTTGCATTTTTCTTTCAGTAATTTTATGATTTCATTTTGAGATGTTTGTATCTGGAAGTCTCAAATTTTGAGGAAGAGATGATTTCATTTTTCCCTCCATTTAAATCCACTTAGATATAATTGCTTTGCCTACTTTTGACAACCGTGCAATGGAAAACTGGGGACTGTTGATGTTTGATGAGTCATTATTGTTGCTGCAACCAAATGATAAACTAACAGAAAAAAAGACTGTGATCTCCTATATTGTCTCCCACGAGATTGGACATCAGGCACGTGGTAAAACGTTCTTTCTTATTTCACATGAAAATATTCTCCAGCTGCTGTACCAAAAGTAGCGACCCCCCCAAACCCTGCTGTACACCAAATTTTAAAAATTATTTGAAAAGTGGGTCACTGAAAGAAAACAAGGAAGGATCTGTGTAATCAGATCCTGGGTGGATTTGAACTATTGGTGATAAATCACAGTGATGAGAACTTAAAGAACATTCGCAGGTCATATATTTATATCCAAAGAGTAACTGTGTTCCACAAAGTTCTCTTCAGGAATAGTAAGCCAAGCAGAGCTATGATTATTTGCTTTCCATTCCATCTTAAAATAGAGATATTCAAAAAAGTCACTGGAAGATATCCACATTTCATTAGCAGATTATTACAAACTTTTTTTTTTGAGAGAAGTTACAAGTTAAAGGATTATAGTCAATATACTAGTGTCAGTGAGGTGAGCAGTAATTAATCCTTGAGCTGCATCCCCGAAGGTGATGTAAGCAGGGTTTATTTCATTAGATCTATATGCTTTTATGCTGTGATTTTTGAAGTTTAGTTATTTGTTTTGATGGAGATTCTCACATCTGCATTTTGACCTTTATAAATCAAGTTTGTCAAGAAAGACGTCATCTAAACTATGATATTGTTATCTTTTTGTTATATGGACTCCTAAGCAGTTTTGGAGAAGAGTGATTTACTGGGATTGAATAACACCCTGTTACACAGTCAACACATGCTTTCACAAGTTTTGATCAGTCACCCAAAGTGTCATTTTTTATTATAGCCTAAATGACACATTGTTTTGGAATACAGGCTGCTATTAGTTCATCACAGCTGTTATATAAGAATTTGGCTAAATACCAGGACGTGGATTTGTTGGTTTTGGAAATTATTGTGTTTTTCTTTCCTGATTCTATTTATCATCTGTTTGACAGTTTCTTTCTGGTAAGCTCAAATAGAAAATAATTATAGCTGTACCACTTTGCAGAACATATGAATACTTGAGTGATTTTTACATGGTGCACATCAAATCATGTCCTGAAAGCACAGTCATTGCTTACAGCAAGATCCTAATGTAGTCTGTTTAGAGGTATAAGATTCTGTAATTAGTAGGTGCTAAGTAAACTTTCAGGACTTCTGCTTTAACTTAACTTTGGGGCAAAATGGACAATTTAAGAACTGCTACTCTAGCTTACCTTATTTTTTAACATCACAATTTTAAAACAAAAATTGCTTTCAGTCATTGAATGTGAAATGATTATTTTAGAAGAAATGCATGACTGACATCTCTTCATGTTAAAACAGCGTCATTTTGGAGTCCTGTTTTCAAGTTTATCACTGATAGCAAAATGCATTTAATTTTGTCTTTGACCTTACATTTATTTCACATGCAATTACAATAAATTTTTCTTAAATTGAATTTAAGAATTTTTTTTTCCCAACTCTAAAAGTGGTTTGGAAACTTGGTTACCATGAATTGGTGGAACAATATCTGGCTCAATGAAGGTTTTGCATCTTATTTTGAGTTTGGAGTAATTAACGACTTCAATCCGAAACTCCCAAGGGTAAGTAGTTTGTTAAGTTAATTATAATTTTTTTCCCTTAATTATAAAAGTAATGCATGTTTATTGTGGAAAGTTTGTAAAATACAGAAAAATATAAGGAATATTAAATTATCTGTAATACCAGAGTTGATCAATTTTATCTTTTTGGTATGTTTTCTTTTTCCAGACTTTTATTATTATAAATATTCCTAAAAGACAATTACACAAAAATGTGTAATACCCTTTCTACTTCATACTATATCAAGAGCATTTTCACAAATCATTAAATCATTTTTGAAAACAAGATTTTTAAGGGTTGCCTAATATTTTATCATATCACCTTATAAGGTGTATATATGTAATATTTCCCTACTATTAGATTTTAGGTTATTTTCATTTATTTCTACCTAGACTAAATTTTAAAGCACTTGTAATCAGTAGTCTATGGCTTTAATGATAAGAATATGCTATGTTATATACTATAAATATTATGTTACATATAATATAGCTGATATTACATATAATACTAATAGCTGATATTGTATCTATTATAGCTGATATTCTTTTGCTGTTTTGAGTAAATAGTAATATGGAAAAATAAACTTATGGATGGGCAAATCTGATTATTTCAACTGTAAGTTATGGTTCTAATATTTTATTTAGAGTAATTAGAGAGTGCTTTCAGAATCGCATGATAAAGCCAAATTGATTTTATTTGATTTAGGTGTTTAAGTGTTTAAATTTAATACCATCTTTTGACACAGACCTCACTTTTTCACTCCAAGCCAGGGGTCCTTTCTCCCCCTCTGTTCCTGCCTCCTGCCATCCCTCTGATGCTCAGAGCTGCTGTTTCTGCTGCTCTTTGCTGGCCTTTCTCTCATCTCCCCTCCCAAGTGTTTCCAAGGCTCAATTTTTGGCCTCTTTCCTCCCTTCCCTACCCTCGCTCATTCAGAGTATATTGCCATTTGAAATGCTGATCTCCACTGGCCAGATCTTCTTTACAGGCTAAATTTATTCACTTTGATGGAGAGTCTAAGATTGTGTTCTTTCTATTATATTGGTTGTAAATTTTCCCTCTTATGAAAGGAGGGAGATGGTAGGTAGATATTTGGTTTTTGTTGATTAAAAGGTTGGCAGAATAAAAAGTTGACAGACCTCTCTTGGTGCCACAGAAACTTAAAAAAAAAAAAATCCTTTTTTACCTGTTAGTGAAATTGTACTTTCTGGGAAGCACTGATGTAGCAGCCTCTTACTGCCCCAGTTCCATGCCACCCACTCTGCCCTATGCAAACATCCTATAAAATGCCCACCATCACATAGTCCAGCCATTCTGCAGTACCTCTGCTCTTCCTCCCCTGGATTGGGCATCATTATATAGATCAGCAGAATGAAGTATTGAAAAGTTAATTGACTCGCCCAAGGTCATTTGCCTGATTGAGGCAGAACTGTGATTACATTCCAGTTACCTGGGTCTAGTCTGAAGATGAGGATAATGAGGATAATAACAATAATACTGTATTTACCATTCACTGAGTACTTAGGATTTATCTGCCTGGTAGTGTAAGTTCTATACATATATCATCTTACTCAATCTTCAAAATAATCATATGAGTATAGTTGTTATTTTTTTCTATTTTCTATTGAGGAAACTGAGGCATAGAAGCATTAGGTAAGTTATTCAAGGTCTCACAGTTATTAAAGGTCAGAGATGAGAGTCAGTTCCAGGTTTCTCTAACCGCAAAGCCCATGCCTTTAACCTCTGTGCTCTGCAGAGAAAACACCTGGGAGTGTTCTCGTTCTCAAGGAGTTCATGGTGTGTGTGTATATGTTCATTATATGACTCTTTGCATATACATAAACTTTATACACATACAGTAAATCTCAGTTGTCTTCAATAGTCCTTTCCGTATACTCTATACCTACAAAATTGTTTATATCTCTCTTTTATAAGGTAGCATCTACACATGGTTAGTGTCATCTATAACTGTTTTTGAAAGCATTTGGTTGTATTCCAAATTAACTCTGTGCTGAGAGTCAATATGGAAAGAAATTGTATTCCCATAAAACAATTAGATTCACCCTGTGTGTCCTTAATTGAATAGCCTATACTATCAATATCAATCAGTTACCTCTTAATGCAACTAAAATGGCTGAGATTACCATATCTGGAAACAGTGATGAAAACATATTACTAATGTTTTTGAAGCTAAGATGGTAAGCTTATCCTCTCTTTTACCATTTAGTTATTTCTTTTTATCATTGATTCTATATTTTTTTGTTTTATTTTATTTGTTTTTATACAGCATATTCTTATTAGTTATCCATTTTATACATATTAGTGTATACATGTCAATCCCAATCTCCCAATTCATCACACCACCACCTCCACCCCTGCCACTTTCCCCCCTGGGTGTCCATACGTTTGTTCTCTGCATTTCTGTTTCAGTTTCTGCCCTGAAAACCAGTTCATCTGTACCATTTTTCTAGGTTCCACATATATACGTTAATATACGATATTTGTTTTTCTCTTTCTGACTTACTTCACTCCGTATGACAGTCTCTAGATTCATCCACGTCTCTACAAATGACCCAATTTCATTCCTTTTAATGGCTGAGTAATATTCCATTGCATATATGTACCACATCTTCTTTATCCATTCATCTGTCGATGGGCATTTAGGTCGCTTCCATGACCTGGCTATTGTAAAGAGTGCTGCAATGAACATTAGGGTGCATGTGTCTTTTTCAATTGTGGTTTTCTCTGGGTATATGCCCAGTAGTGGGATTGCTGGGTCATATGGAAATTCTATTTTTAGTTTTTTAAGGAACCTCCATACTGTTCTCCATAGTGGCTGTATCAATTTACATTCCCACCAACAGTGCAAGAGGGTTCCCTTTTCTCTACACCCTCTCCATCATTTGTTGTTTGTAGATTTTCTGATTATGCCCATTCTAACTGGTGTGAGGTGGTACCTCATTGTAATTTTTTTTTTTGGCGGTACGTGGGCCTCTCACTGTTGTGGCCTCTCCCATTGCGGAGCACAGGCTCCGGACGCGCAGGCTCAGCGGCCATGGCTCATGGACCTAGCCACTCCGCGGCATGTGGAATCTGCCGGACCAGGGCACGAACCCACGTCCCCTGCATTGGCAGGTGGACTCTCAACAACTGAGCCACCAGGGAAGCTCCTCATTGCAGTTTTGATTTGCATTTCTCTAATAATTAGTGATGTTGAGCAACTTTTCATGTGCTTCTTGGCCATCTGCTATGTCTTCTTTGGAGAAATGTCTATTTAGGTCTTCTGCCCATTTTTGGATTGGGTTGTTTTTTTTTTAATATTGAGCTGCATGAGCTGTTTATATATTTTAGAAATTGATCCTTCGTCCATTGATTCATTTGCAAATATTTTCTCCCATTCTGAAAGCTGTCTTTTCATCTTGTTTGTAGTTTCCTTTGCTGTGCAAAAGCTTTTAAGTTTCAGTAGGTCCCATTTGTTTATTTTTGTTTTTATTTCCATTACTCTAGGAGGTGGATCAAAAAAGATCTTGCTGGAATTTATGTCAAAGAGTGTTATTCCTATGTTTTCCTCTAAGAGTTTTATAGTGTCCAGTCTTAAATTTAAGTCTCTAATCCATTTTAAGTTTATTTTTGTGTATGGTGTTAGGGAGTGTTCTAATTTCATTCTTTTACATGTAGCTGTCCAGTTTTCCCAGCACAACTTATTGAAGAGACTGTCTTTTCTCCACTGTATATACTTGCCTCCTTTGTCACAGGTTAGTTGACCGTAGGTGCGTGGGTTTATCTCTGAGCTTTCTATCCTGTTCCATTGATCTATATCTCTGTTTTTGTGCCAGTACCATATTGTCTTGATGACTGTAGCTTTGTAGTATAGTCTGAAGTCAGGAAGTCTGATTCCTCCAGCTCTGTTTTTTTCCCTCAAGACTGCCTTTGCTATTCGGGACCTTTTGTGTCTCCATAAAAATTTTAAGATTTTTTGTTCTAGTTCTGTAAAAAATGCCATTGGTAATTTGATAGGGATTGCATTGACTCTGTTGATTGCTTTGGGTAGTATAGTCATTTTCACAATATTGATTCTTCCAATCCAGGAACATGGTATATCTCTCCATCTGTTTGTATCATCGTTGATTTCTTTCATCAGTGTCTTATAGTTTTCTGCATACAGGTTTTTCTCTGCCTAGGTAGGTTTATTCCTAGGTGTTTTATTCTTTTTGTTGCAGTGGTAATGGGAATGTTTCCTTAATTTCTCTCAGATTTTTCATCATTAGTGTATAGGAATGCAAGAGATTTCTGTGCATTAATTTTGTATCCTGCAACTTTACCAAATTCATTGATTAGCTCTAGTAGTTTTCTGGTGGCATCTTTGGGACTCTCTGTGTATAGTATCATGTCATTTGAAACAGTGACAGTTTTACATCTTCCTTTCCAGTTTGGATTCCTTTTATTTCTTCTTCTTCTCTGATTGCCGTGGCTAGGACTTCCAAAACTATGTTGAATAATAGTGGTGAGAGTGGACATCTTTGTCTTGTTCCTGATCTTAGAGGAAATACTGTCAGTTTTTCACCATTGGGAATGATGTTTGCTGTGGGCTTGTCATATATGGCCTTTATTATGTTGAGGTAGGTTCCCTCTATGCCCACTTTCTGAAGAGTTTTTACCATAAATGGGTGTTGAATTTTTTCAAAAGCTTTTTCTGCATCCATTGAGATGATCATATGGTTTTTATTCTTCAGTTTGTTAATATGGTGTATCACATTGATTGATGTGCGTATATTGAAGAATCCTTGCATCCCTAGGATAAATCCCACTTGATCATGGGGTATGATCCTTTTAATGTGTTGTTGGATTTTGTTTGCTAGTATTTTATTGAGGATTTTTGCATCTATATTCATCAGTGATATTGGTCTGTAATTTTCTTTTTTTGTAGTATCTTTTTCTGGTTTTGGTATCAAGGTGATGGTGGCCTCATAGAATGAGTTTGGGAGTGTTCCTTCCTCTACAATTTTTTGGAAGGGTTTGAGAAGGATGGGTTAGCTCTTCTCTAAATGTTTCATAGAATTCACCTGTGAAGCCATCTGGTCCTGGGCTTTTGTTTGTTGGAAGATTTTTAATCACAGTTTCAATTTCATTACTTGTGATTGGTCTGTTCATATTTTCTATTTCTTCCTGGTTCAGTCTTGGAAGGTTATACCTTTCTAAGAATTTATCCATTTCTTCCAGGTTGTCCATTTTATTGACATAGAGCTTCTTGTAGTAGTCTCTTTTGGTGCTTTGTATTTCTGAGGTGTCTGTTGTAACTTTTCCTTTTTCATTTCTAACTTTATTGATTTGAGTCCTCTCCCCCTTTTTCTTGATGAGTCTGGCTATGGCTTATCAATTTTGTTTATCTTCTCAAAGAACCAGCTTTTTAGTTTTATTGATCTTTGCTCTTTTTTCTATTTCATTTATTTCTGCTCTGATCTTTATGATTTCTTTCCTTCTACTAACTTTGGGTTTTGTTTGTTCTTCTTTCTCTAGTTCCTTTTAGATGTAAGGTTAGATTGTTTATTTGAGATTTTTCTTGTTAATTGAAGTAGCCTTGTATTGATATAAACTTCCCTCTTAGAACTGCTTTTGCTGCATCCTATAGGTTTTGGGTCATCGTGTTTCCATTGTCATTTGTTTCTAGGTATTTTTTGATTTCCTCTTTGATTTCTTCAGTGATCTCTTGGTTATTAAGTAATGTATTTTTTAGCCTCCATGTGTTTTTATTTTTTACAGATTTTTTCCTGTAATTGATATCTAGTCTCATAGTATTGTGGTCGGAAAAGAAACTTGATATGATTTCAATTTCTTAAATTTACCAAGGCTTGATTTGTGACCCAAGATGTGATGTATCCTGTAGAATGTTCCATTAAAGTGTTATCTGCTCTTTTTGGATGGAATGTCCTATAAATATGAATTAAATCTACCTGGTCTATTGTCACTTAAAACTTGTGTTTCCTTAGTAATTTTCTGTTTGGATGATCTGTCCATTGGTGTAAGTGAGGTGTTAAAGTCCCCCACTATTATTGTGTTACTGTCAATTTCCTCTTTTATAGTTTTTAGCAGTTGCCTTATGTATTTAGGTGCTCCTATTTTGGGAGCATATATATTTATAATTGTTACATCTTATTCTTGGATTGATCCCTTGATCATTACGTAGTGTCCTTCCTTGTCTCTTGTAACATCTTTATTTTGAAGTCTATTTTATCTGATATGAATATTGCTACTCCAGCTCTCATTTGATTTCCATTTGCATGGAATATCTTTTTGCATCCCCTCACTTTCAGTCTGTATGTGTCCCTAGGTCTGAAGTGGATCTCTGTAGACAGCTTATATATGGGTCTTGTGTTTGTATCCATTCAGCAAGCCTGTGGCCTTTGGTTGGAGCATTTAATCCATTCACGTTTAAGGTAATTATTGATATGTATGTTCCTATTACCATTTTCTTAATTGTTTTGGGTTTGTTTTTCTAGGTCCTTTTCTTGTCTTGTGTTTCCCACTTAGAGAAGTTCCTTTAGCATTTGTTTTACAGCTGCTTTGGTGGTGGTTAATTCTCTTAGTTTTTGCTTTTCTGTAAAACTTTTGATTTCTCCATTGAATCTGAATGAGATCCTTGCTGGGTAGAGTAATTTTGGTTGTAGGTTCTTCCCTTTCATCACTTTAAATGTGTCATGCCACTCCCTTCTGGCTTGTAGAGTTTCTACTGAGAAATCAGCTGTTAACCTTATGGGAGTTCCCTTGTATGTTATTTGTCATTTTTCCCTTGCTGCTTTCAATAGTTTTTCTTTGTCTTTAGTTTTTACCAATTTGATTACTATGTGTCTCGGTGTGTTTTTCCTTGGGTTTATCCTGTATGGGACTCTCTGCACTTCCTGGACTTGGGTGGCTATTTCCTTTCCCATGTTAGGGAAGTTTGGGACTATAATCTCTTCAAATATTTTGTTGGGTCCTTTCTGTCTCTCTTCTCCTTCTGGGACCCCTATAATGTGAATGTTGTTATGTTTAATGTTGTCCCAGAGGTCTGTTAGGCTGTCTTCATTTCTTTTCATTCTTTTTTCTTTATTCTGTTCTGCAGCAGTGAGTTCCACCATTCTGTCTTCCAGGTCACTTATCCGTTCTTCTGCCTCAGTTATTCTGTTGAATATTGATTCTTTCCAGTGTATTTTTCATTTCAGTTATTGTATTGTTCATCTCTGTTTGTTTGTTCTTTAATCCTTCTAGGTCTTCATTAAACATTTCTTGCATCTTCTCCATCCTTGCCTCCATTCTTTTTCTGAGGTCCTAGATCATCTTCACTCTCATTATTCTGAATTCTTTTTCTGGAAGGTTGCCTATCTCCACTTTATTTAGTTGTTTTTCTGGGGTTTTATCTTGTTCCTTCATCTGGTACATAGCTCTCTGCCTTTTCATCTTGTCTCTCTTTCTGTGAATGTGTTTTTCATTCCACATGCTGCAGGATTGTAGTTCTTCTTGCTTCTGCTGTCTGCCCTCAGGTGGATGAGGCTATCTAAGAGGCTTGAGCAAGTTTCCTGATGGGAGGGACTGGTGGTGGGTAGAGCTGGCTGTTGCTCTGGTGGGCAGAGCTCAGCAAAACTTTAATCAGCTTGTCTGCTGATGGGTCAGGCTGGGTTCTCTCCCTGTTGGTTGTTTGGCCTGAGGCAACCCAATACTGCAGCCTACCCAGCTTTTTGGTGGGGCTGATGGCGGACTCTGGGAGGGCTCACACCAAGGAGTATTTCCCAGAATCTCTGTCACCAGTGTCCTTGGCCTCACGGTAAAACACAGCCACCCCCCGCCTCTGCAGGAGACCCTCCAACACTAGCAGGTAGGTCTGGTTCAGTCTCCTATGGGGTCACAGCTCCTTCCCCTGGGTCCCGGTGCACACACTACTTTGTGTGTGCCTTCCAAGAGTGGAGTCTCTGTTTCCCCCAGTCCTGTCGAAGTCCTGCAATCAAATTCTGCTAGGCTTCAAAGTCTGATTCTCTAGGAATTGCTCCTCCCGTTGCTGGACCCCCAGGTTGGGAAGCCTTACATGGGGCTCAGAACCTTCACTCCAGTGTGTGGACTTCTGTGGTATAAGTGTTCTCCAGTTTGTGAGTCACCCACCCAGTAGTTATGGGATTTGATTTTATTGTGATTGCGCCCCTCCTACCATCTCATTGTGGCTTCTCCTTTGTCTTTGGATGTGGGGTATCTTTTTTGGTGAGTTCCTGTGTCTTTCTGTCGATGATTGTTCAGCAGTTAGTTGTGATTCTGGTGCTCTTGCAAGAGGGAGTGAGAGCACATCCTTCTACTCTGCCATCTTGAACCAATGTGCCCTTATCATTGATTCTTAATTACTCTTTTCTGAGTGTACATTTCTCAATCCCATGTTGAGATGAGTGAAATATAACCCTTGCCAGAGGAGTGTCAGATCCTGGAGCTTGAGAAAATTGCCATGAGCTTTGTTTTTTAAAAGCTTAAGGCCCTGTTTCAATGATCTTTGAGAGATCAAATCTTTGGCTTCCTTTTAATCTAGTCATTAGACTGAAATTGAGTAAAGAGCATCACAGAACCATATGCAGATACAGATTTCCATTTTTTCTAACTGGTCTAATTTCAGCTGAAAATTATTAAAGTACGAGATGAATGGGTCATGGTCAAGGATTCAGAACATTCCAATTGGTTTCTTGATCTCTGAAGTTCCAGCTCTGACATTGCTACTCACTGATGTTTTTCCGTCCTTCTTCTGCCTGGTCTAAGGAAGCAGCAGTCTCGGTGGAGGGGAAAGGGCACATGAGGGCCTTGCAGCCTGTCAGATCTCGCTATGCTTTTATGATCACTGTAAGCTGAGGCAAGTAGCTGAACATTTCTGAGCTTTCATTCCTCATCTGTAAAATAAGTTTTATACAGTCATTCAATAGGTTATTGAGTATCTAACAGGCACTGTTGTGACAGCCACCATTTTACTAAGCACTCATTATGTGCTTATAGAGTATTGTGTACATTATCTGACTCAAGCCTCCAAACAACTCTGAAGAAATAATAATAATAATATAATCACAGTAGTGGTTAACCCTTATTGAGCATACTCTACTTGCCAGTCACAGTGCTAAAAATTTTATGTAAATTAATTTAGACCTGATAATAATCCAGTGAGGACAGTGTTGCTTCCTGCATTTTCGGAGGTGAAACTGAGTTTCAGAGTGATGAAGTTTGTTGCCTTTTATGAGTCACACAACTCCTAAGAGGCTGCGGTAGGATTCAAATCCAGGCAGCTCACTCCAAAGCCTGTGCTTTTAACCACATTGATATTCCACACAAATTTATTATCATAAATACTGTTATATTTCTTAAGATAATAGTAGATTTAATAGAAACAGGTTTTGTTCTCTGGGATCTCACAGCTTGCAGGAAGAAAGTAATGGTGAGTGTCTAGAATTGCTTTATCCAATCACTGTATGCAGTAGCTAGATAATGTTTTTTAAAATGCTGGTATCACTTTTTACATAGAGTTTCCCTTCAGGGGTGGAACAGGCTGGGATGAGCATCACCTTATGGGAGGCCCAGAGTAGAAAAACCTGAGGGATGTTGAGGAAGAGGTGTTTGTCTCATTAGTCACAGTTATCTTGTGTGATTCTGATGAAACCAAGAAGATTATGTAAAACCTTATACCAGGCAGGCAGAAGAGAGACAGACAATCCATTCTGAGAGAGAAAACCCCCACAAAATATGGAAAATGCTATATGTACAAAAGTGTTCATTAATACATTTTTTATAACTGCAAACAAAACAAAACAAAACTTGAAGCAACTTAAATGCCTAACTAATAGGGAAATGGTTGTCAACTATGGTCCATCGACGTTATGGGGTATTTTGCAGCTGTGTATTTATTTATTTTAATGTTTTGCTTTTGCAAAAGTTATATCTGCAGTACTTTGAAAAGAAGAAAATCATCTGTGATTTGACCACCCTGTGATAAACATGATTAAGATTTGGTTTATTTCTTTCCAAGTTATGTTTATTTCACTTACAATGCAGTGGCCATTATTAGGAATAGTTACAAAGATAAGACAGCAAAATTTCTCAATGAATACTATAATAAGTAAATAAAAAAGGTTGTTTTTACAAATATGAGAATAAATAAATAGACAGGAAAAGAAATTGGAAAGAGCTGGACTAACAACATTCTAATGGGAGTTATGTAGGGTGTGGGCTTATGGGTGTTTTTTATTTTTGCTATTTTCTTCATTGTGTTATGGGTCAATAGTGCACACTCTCAAGAGCTCTTGGGTGTTAAATTAGTAAAATCTATACTTAATGAATAAGGTCAGACTTAGGCAGATGTCTCCTCTAAATCCTTGCTTCTCAGAGTGTGATTCTCAAACTAGCAACATCAGCATCACCTGGTAGTTTATTAGAAATACAGTCCCCAGCCCAGACCAACTGTTAGAATATGAGTTTGACAAAATCCCCAGGGGATCCTTATTGACATTAAAGTTTCCACATGCATTGCTCTAAATGACAGGCTTTCTCATTTGGGGAAGAGCGGAGTTTGATGATAGCTTAACCAAAGTATTAATAAATCTAAACATAATGTGCTAATAGGAGAGGGTTGATTGGAACATTGGCAAATGGAAGTGGGGCAGCATTTGAAAATTTATCTGACACTGTTGAGAGGTTAGAGAGTCAACTTGGGGACCCCGGCAAGAGTCACTAGGGAGCTGAGACTTCATGGAGATCACCAAGTGCTCGCCCGGCTCTCCAGGGTATGAGTGAGCTGTCCCTGTAGCTTCTCCACTGCCCTTTGTTTGGCTCTGTCTTCCCAGGTACCTCTTGACTATTCTTTGGTTTTCCTTCTAGCTTTCCTTCAGAAAGAAATGGCCCTTGTCATGTGTCTGAGAGAGATCTAGTCTTTTGGAGAGTTCTGTACTTATTAAAATATAAATAATTGCCATCTCTTAATGCATGAGTATCCAATCTGTGGATTTATTTCTAATAACTCATATTACATCAGCATCATTGTGAATTTGTAAATCTGGCATGCTTTTGGTTGATAAATGTCCCTGTAACAGAGGCTGATAAATTTTAAGGGATTGCTAATAAGATTACCAACAAAATTCTAGAGGGTTGAAACCACCTAGAGATGCTGTTACCTGGAGGACCTGTCTGGGTGGCCAGGAACCTCCTTAGGGGAATGTAGATGTCTCTCTTGGAAACCACATTAACTTTTGTGATTGATTTTTTTTAATTGAAATACAAATGGATACCAAATGGGAAGGAAAGTATCCTAGAGTTTTGTTATTCAAGGAATCCTAACTTATTTGGCCCATTGTAGCCCAAAGAGTACTTCTCAATTATTGATTTTTCCCTTCTTCAGTGTTAGTTTTTGAAAGTATTTTAGGAACGTTGAACTTTGTGTTTCTGTGACACCTCAGAAGTTAACGTGGCTCAATGTTTTCCTTTTAGAATGAGATCTTTTTTTCTAACATTTTACATGGTGTCCTCAGAGAAGATCACGCCCTGGTATCTAGAGCCGTCTCCATGAAGGTGGAAAATTTCACAGAAACCAATGAAATAAACGAGCTCTTTGACCTATTTACTTACAACAAGGTAAAATCAGTTACACATTTACATTTGTTCTGCACTCTTGGAGAAAGCTACATAAAATGGATTCTAAGGGTCCTAGACTAACGTGCTACTACACAACTTTGGTACAAAAACCTTAATATTATTCAATAGATGGATTTCAGAAAACGTGGTTAAATCAGTTCTTATCTAGTAAATATTAATCAACTACAATAGGTGCTCAGTATCATCTACCTTTATTAATATAGACTTAGCTTGCTACTTTTAAGGTGAACCCTTCTGCTTGGTAGACATTTGTTCTTGTATCGACTGAAAGAACACACAACATAAAAGTTGTGAGTTAAGTTTTATTCAGGAATCTTACTGAGGACTATAGCCCAGGAGACAGCCTCTCAGAGTGCTCTGAGAAACTACTCCGAAGTGGTAAGGGAGGGGCCAGGATATATCTGAACTTTTTTTGCTGGGAAAAACATGCAGTCAAGCATAAAAAGATTACTGCTAATCACAAGGAACAGACATCTCAAGTTAATAATTTTAGTGCTTTTCTGTATATGGAAAAATGTAAGAATCTGGGGTCATTGAAATTTTTCCTTACATATGCATCTTAACTATCTAGGGGCCAGGATACTCAAAGCACAGAATGCTTCCTGTTTTTCTCCATCCTGAATTCCCCCCAGGGTGCACTCTCAGTGGGCATCTGCAGTGGCTAATGGCTGATCCTTGTAGAACTGGAATGGCAGGCAACCATTTTTCTTTACACTTGCCGTATGAGTATCTCAGTTTAAAAACTTTACTGCACCCTGAACTCTATATGTAGGACATTTTCTCATCTTTTACCTATTAATTAGTGACAGTCTCCTATTTTATTAGCACATTTGGGGATAACTCAGACATTCAACTAAAGTGCACAATGCAATCAGAAGCACAGCCCAGAATCTTGCTTATCAGAATGGAATGCGTCAATATTTAGATTACCGAATTTTGTTTAAATAATGGACAGCTTCTTATGTCTTAGGGAGCGTCTCTGGCCCGGATGCTTTCTAGTTTCTTGAATGAGAAAATATTTATCAGCGCACTTAAGGTGAGTTTACAAAATTGTTGTTACCTGGAAAACAGTAAACATAAATTGCTTTGGCATGTTATTTATCTTAACCTTAACTTTTCTATTTTGACAGTCATACTTGGAGACATTTTCTTACTCAAATGCTGAGCAAGATGATCTATGGAGGCATTTTCAAATGGTAATTCTCTCACTTCCTGCCATGTTTTTGCTGAGTTGTTTTGTAAGATTGGGAGGCCATGTGTGTATGGTGATGACACAGGAAAACCATCTTTCCTTGTTTGTGACACTCCTTTAAGTCAGGGGTTGCTTCTTTAGTCTTCACCACTATATTCCCAATGCCCAGAAGAGAGCCTGCATATGTTAGATCCATAAAAAATGTGGTCAGTAAATGAATGAATGAATGAATGAATGCACTAAGGAACCATTCATATACAGAGAGTTGAACAGAATTAAATTTGGTCCAGAATATCACCCACTGGGAATTACTGTACTATATGAATGAGGAAGGGAATAGCTATGTAGTTTCTTTTAGGAGATTGCTACCTCAAAAGATTTTGATGATAAATATCTGCTTTTGTGATGATTTTTTTAAAACAGGCCATAGATGACCAGAGTAAAATTCTTTTGCCAGCAACAGTAAAAAGCATCATGGACAGTTGGACACACCAGAGTGGTTTTCCAGTTATCACCTTAAATGTATCTACTGGTGTCATGAAACAGGAGCCATTTTATCTTGGAAAGGTTAAAAATCAGACCCTTCTAACCCACAAGTAGGTAGATTTACTCCTCTGTCTTCACCTTCCTTGGGATTGAGCTGTGATCAAATGGAAACCAGCCTGTGGGTGAGGAAGCATAACCCCTACTGGATACACACCCGTCCATGGGGTGATTCTGGGATGGTGACTGAGTGTTCCATGCAGGATGTCGCTGGTGTGCTAGGATGGGGCAGAGCCCCTCATGTGCTGAGCAAGGCCAGAGACCTGCATTTAGGGATTCAAGCAGTGCCCCTCCCCTGGGATATAGGGCCACACCCATGACCAAAGCTTTGGGTGTTATGCATTCTCTTCTGTCCTTTAGACAGAGGTCATGAATTAGTCGGAATTCTGTGTGAAAGGCAGTAAAATAGAGCCTGAAATGCCTCCTGTTAGTTAAGAAGAAAGGGGATCCTGTTGCAATGTTGTCTTCCCTTCCCTAGAAATGGAACTGAATGGTGACTGTATCCTTGAGGAATAATTCTGTGCATGTCTGCCCATGCACTTATCTGTGCTTTTGTAGCCATACCTAAAATGTTAGAATTATAGATCCCAGATTCAAACCTTAGGTAAGTCTTATTCAAAATCTCTGAGTTTCATTTGCCTTATCTATAAAGTAAATGTAATAACATATATCCCAGGGGATTATTGTAGAAGTGAAATGGAATAATAAGTATAAAGTGGCTTAGCATTCATCACTTTCTCCTCCCCTTTCCTTCTCTTTCTTGTTAGATAATTTTCAACTGTTTTTTTAAAATAAATTTATTTATTTATTTATTTTTGGCTGCGTTGGGTTTTCGTTGCTGCGTGCGGGCTTTCTCTAGTTGTGGTGAGAGGGGGCTACTCTTTGCTGCAGTACACAGACTTCTCATTGCGGTGGCTTCTCTTGTTGCAGAGCACAGGCTCCAGGCTCGTGGGCTTCAGTAGTTGTGGCATGTGGGCTCCGTAGCTGTGGCTCACAGGCTCTAGAGTGTAGGCTCAGTAGTTGTGGCGCACGGCTTAGTTGTTCCACGGCATGTGGGATCTTCCTGGACCAGGGCTCAAACCTGTGTCCCCTGCATTGGCAGGTGGATTCTTAACCACTGCACCACCAGGGAAGCCCTTCCAACTGTTTTTGATAAAATTTTTGATCCTCAGATCTCATTATAGTAAGTATCAGCACAAATGAGTAATTAATTTTCATATATCACCACCAAAATTTTCAAGTTGTCCTACTCTTTCTTTAAAACCCCAGGGGCGGGAACAGGAGACCTGCAGGTCCCTTCTCCCTATGGTATTTCATGACTTGTGAGAAGAGGTGGCCTTAGCTATCACATAAACAGAGACCCTCAGTTCAAAGTCTGAGAAACCGGACTTTTGAGCGTTTGAGCAAGATTGGAAATAATTGCCCAAATTCCAAGTAGTGTGTCTCTTCAGATGACTAATGTCCTCCCTGTGGTCAGCGACTTCATCCAGGTCATGTCCACCAATGTGGGAAGAATGCCAGCATTCAGGTAATATGAATAATCTGGCTGATTTTTGTTGAACACTTTTCAGACAAGGAGAAAGCTTGAGGTGGAGAAGCATTTTGAAATGTTTGTCAAGCTTTTTCTTCTTAACTGATTATTCAACTCTCTTGGCACAGATGGCTTTGGGTCTGTCTGTAGCATTTGAATAACCCCTGAGTAAGGCCAGGTGGCTGTAATTTAATATAAACAGGCCTTGAAATTTTCAGATACAGGAGAGTCTTAGTAGCTACCTTAAGTTATAAAAAGAAGCAAATCTATAAGACACAAGAAGAGAGTAAATAAATAGCCAAAGCAAAACTGACTTCTGAAACAACAGTGAATAATTCTAAGTGCAAAGTCCTGCATATCCACAGGGAATGGCCAAAGAATTTGAGTTCAGTTATTTTATCTTATTTAATATTGGCTCAGAGCTGATATTCTTATGTGTGAACATTAACTGAATTTTTCATTTTTTTCCAAAAAGTGACACATGGATTGTACCTATCCTTTGGATAAAAAATGGAACTACACAGTCTTTAGTCTGGCTAGATAAAAGCAGCAGTAAGTAACAAATTTTAAAAAATATCTCCACATATATATGCAAATATATATGTGTATGTATATATATATGTGTGTAAACATATATATATTTTATATATATATATATATATATATATATATATATATATATATATATATATATATATATAAAGGCAGAGACTGAAATGTTGAAATGTCTATCTTTTTTTTTTCTTTCTTTTTTTTTTTTTATTTTGCGGTATGCGGGCCTCTTACTGTTGTGGCCTCTTCCGTTGCGAAGCACAGGCTCCGGACGCGCAGGCTCAGTGGCCATGGCTCATGGGCCCAGCCGCTCCGCGGCATGCGGGATCTTCCCAGACCGGGGCACGAACCCGTGTCCCCTGCATCGGCAGGCGGACTCTCAACCACTGCTCCACCAGGGAAGCCTGAAATGTCTACCTTTTGGAAAGCTATCTTGTTTACAACTAAAATATTGTATCATTCTTGTTGAACATAGAGCTTTAAAGAAAAGTTTCTGATCAAAAGCCATTATATGTGAAAAAATATAATTATGTGGTAAGATCAATACGTATTTTACAATATCTTTACTTTTTGTTTTATTGGACTTATTGTTTAGAATTAAGAGGGTGTAGTACAGATGTGTAGTAAAATATTTTTAAAATGTACCATTTCAAACTTTTCACCTGTTTCTTTGTAGAAGTATTCCCTGAAATGCAAGTTTCAGATTCTGATCATGACTGGGTGATTTTAAATTTGAATATGACTGGATATTATAGAGTTAACTATGATAAATTTGGTTGGAAGAAATTAAATCAACAGCTTGAAAAAGATCCTAAGGTAAGGTTATATTTTTACACCTTTTATTAAATATCATTAATATTGCACTCTCTAGCCTTTAGAGGTTGAGCTTTCATCAACCTGTCTGGTGGGAACCTGACCCCTGTTGCCACCCCTCACCCCAAGGCATACTGGATTTTTTTTTTTATTCTTAGAAAGGAGAGGTTTTGGTTGAATGCATTGTGTTTTTGAACATTAATCTCACTTTTCCACAATAATTTTACCTTTCTAGGTAAAAAATCAGAAGAATTTCCTATTAACCATTAATTTTGTGATCTTAGGCAAGTTAAATGTTCTGCTTCAATTTCTTCACTTTAAAATGGGAATAATATCATATCTTTCTTATTCCTTATGAGGATTAGAGATGATGTAAGTAAACATATACTTAAAATTTCAAAGCCCATAATAGGTGCCAGTACGTATATGCTAGAAAATGTTAATTTTCTAAAAACTGTATTTTCACCCTCCCTCAAAGGAGACAATTTAATTCACAAGGTATCAATAATAATCCAATATTGCTTTAAGTTGTAAAAACAACTGTAAATTATTAGGCAACATAGAAATATTAAAATATTGGCTAGCTCTTATCAGTCAGATTTTAATTGGTTGAATTAAACCAAATCCTCATTGGTGCAGATGGGTGCTGGCTTAGAGGTCTATAGAGTTGGCTCTGCTGTGAAATCTTGGGCTGTTCATTTAGTCTCTATTCATAAAACTAGAGAGTTGAACTAAAAGATATCTTAGGTGTCTCTCTCTTCAAAAGTTCTGTGAGTCACATAGCAGCCTCTCTGGCAGAAGAGGCAGTGCACAGCATACTGGTCCAGAGCTCGGGTTCTGGGTCAGGTAGACTTCTGTTCATATTTTTGTTCATCATTTACCAGATGTGTGACCTTGGGCCTCTTGTTTGCCCAGTCATGCCTTGGGTTCCTTATCAGTGTAATAATGGGTGTAATAGACCTTAAAGGGTTGTTGTGAAGATTAAATAAGGTGATGTGTGTAATATGTTTAACAGAGGTCTGACACAATTTGGGCATTCAGAACATGATCAGTAATTTTTAAAAATTATCATTGGTCTTTTGAATAAAGATACAAAAAACAGTTATAATAATACTTTATTTAAAAATCTTTTTCAGAGTAGCTAAATTCTTTTTAATTTCTAAGGGCAGTCTTAGCCACGGAAGCACTAGGTCATGCCATTATAGCTATGATTTCTTGAAACCCTTGTAGATTTACTTATTGGAAAACTGGGGTCAGTTATTCATACAACATAATTGCTGAGCAAATAAAACATTTCTATTATTAATATTAATCTAGAAAATGTAAGTGTTATTATTACTGCCAGAAAGGATATGCGGCTACAACAAAGGAAAGAATTAAGCTTGGCTTGTTCAGATGCTTAAAGGGATGTTGTGAAGATAAATTTTCTGGGACCACATATATGAACATGCTGGGGAGGGTATTGAAGGACTGCTGTAGGAAACTTTGGGCACCCTTAGGACACAAGCTGAGACAGAGTCCTGTGGCCTGACAACGCCAGGGAGCTCAAACCGAAGCCTGAGGAGTTAGGTTGGCAGTTGACTCCTGCCTTTTCATGATTCAAAGGGCTTTGTTGGTGGTATGTGTCAAATTAGTAAACTCTTGAGAAGAGAGATACCGTTGAAAGGAGTACCTCACTATTGCCAAAATAGAGCTAAGTAATATTCTCTAAGGCTTCCTATGCCAAAAAGTCCCCTGACAACAATTTGGATGTTGTGATACGATTTAATGTATACTTTCTGTTTTGGAGAGGCCCTTTAAACTTGGCTTCCTGTTTTATTTTTTAACATGCTGTTTTTCACAGAGTATTTTGGCAAAACTCTCAGCCATATTTAAGCCTTATGATTGATGTCTAGAGGGATCACTTATCAAAAGCAGATGTATAATAAATAAATTATGGGAACTATCCTTAGAAATGAGCATTTCTCTGTACATAATTCACATGAAAGTGCTTTGTAAGCAGCAATGATCTTTAATGTTGTTATTATTTTGAAAGTTATTTTTTCACTAAAAATGTTCTCATCTTTTCCTGAACATTTTTGGATCTCATTTGCAGGCTATTCCTGTTATTCACAGACTTCAGTTGGTTGATGATGCCTTTTCCTTGTCTAAGTGAGTATATTTTCTTCTTTCATCATTTTAGCGTATACCTTGAGAAATTTATAAAAATAATAACCTCATCACTATGAACTTGGTTCTTTAGTACATATAGGCCCTAACTTATTAAGATTAGGATCAAATTCTCTGGTTATTGTGGAATTTATGATATGAAAGTTGCTAGAATATGCAACAACATGGATGAACGTTGAGGACATTAAGCTATGTGAAATAAGCCAGGCACAGAAAGACAAATACTGTATGTTTCTATTTACATGAGGTACTTAGTAGTCAGAGTCAGAGAGACGGAAAGACTGGTGGTTGCCAAGGGCTGGTGCAGGAGGGTGGGAGGGGGCAATGGGGAGATATTGTTTAATGGGTACAGAGTTTCAGTTTCACAAGATGAAAAGAATTATGGAGATGGATAGAGATGATGGTTGCACAACATTATGAATGTATTTTTTTAAATTTTTTATTGAAGTACAGTTGATTTACAATGTTGTGTTAGTTTCTGCTGTACAGCAAATTGAATCCGTTATACATATGAATGTATTTAATACTAGCGAACCATACACTTTAAAACGGTTAAGAAGACAAATGTTATGTGTATTTTGCAACAATAAAAGAATTAGAAAAAAAGGCAATTCAAAAAAGTCATTATCAGGATAAGAGCAATAACATCTACTACTATTAGAAATGAAAGCCACAGAAAACAATGTTTTTTACAACAATTTGACAAGAAGGAATATGTTCTTTCTCAAGTCAAAACTTGGTAGTTAATTATATGAAAATCGTATATTTTCAATCAAATTAACTTTGGTATAATAAGGTTTAAACTGATTATGGAGAAATTTTGAAAGACTCTTAAAGGAGCAGCAAAGAAAATTCAATGTTTTAAAAGGAAGCCCTGGGCTTCCCTGGTAGCGCAGTGGTTAAGAATCCGCCTGCCAGTGCAGGGGACATGGGTTCGATCCTGGTCCGGGAAGATCCCACATGCCGCGGAGCAACTAAGCCCATGTGTCACAGCTGCTGAGCCTGCACTCTAGAGCCCGCGAGCCACAACTACTGAGCCCATGTGCCATAACTACTGAAGCCCGCGCGCCTAGAGTCCATGCTCCGCAACAAGAGAAGCCACAGCAATGAGAAGCCCGCACAACACAAGGAAGAGTAACCCCCGCTCGCCACAACTAGAGAAAGCCTGTGCACAGCAACGAAGACCGAACACAGCCAAAAATAAAATAAATAAATTTGTAAAAATAAATAAATAAAATAAAATGCCTTTCCATGAGAAAAAAAAAAAAGGAAGCCCTTAAAGGAAAACCTTTAGAAGGATGCAGTAGAGATGATGTAAACAGAAAAAAGTAATAGTGTTTAAATATTTATAGGATTATTGCAAAATGTATAAGAATCATTATTTTAAAAATCTCAATCAAGAGTAAAAACTTAGGTAAAATACAAGTGATTCAGACTTGCGTTTGTAAAGATTGCTAAATGTTTGGGTTTTCTTGTGTTTTTTTTTGCGGTACGCGGGCCTCTCACTGTTGTGGCCTCTCCCGTTGCGGAGCACAGCCTCCGGACGCGCAGGCTCAGCGGCCATGGCTCACGGGCCCAGCCGCCCCACGGCATGTGGGATCTTCCCGGACCGGGGTACGAACCCGTGTCCCCTGCATCGGCAGGCGGACTCTCAACCACTGCGCCACCAGGGAAGCCCCTAAATGTTTAAATGGATAAATTTAGGAAGATTGTAGAAGATGTATTCATATTTTTCTAAGATACTGGAAGTTATGGAAATAAAGTAATTGATGTATCCAAAAAAAAAAGTTTCTGGAACTAAATAGATTATCAATTAAGATTTTGAAGTGATTTTTGTTACCCAATGATGATGACTGTAGGTATAATTTTAATGAGCCTGAATTTTAGTGTATTACAGAATTATTGATTTCATTTATATTGGATTTACTCAATATAAGCCCTGCTGATAAGTTTCTAACCAGGAAAATGAATATATGCTCAGAACTTAAATTCCAGACAGTAAAATTAAGGAGTACACATAATAAATGATGCAGTGTGTTCTCTCTTTCTTTGGCCTGTTGTATTTCTTGAATGAAGGTCTGCGTATTTTATCCTTCGTTTTTTTACTACTTTTCCCCATGTGATGTACAGCACATTTCCCCGCCCACTACTTTGCTGAAACATTTCTCTAAGATTATCATGACTTTATACTGTTAACCACATCCTCCTGCAAACTTCTTTTTTGACTTCCTGAGGCTCCAATATGCAAACCTAGTTCTCCTCCAGGATCTGACTTCTCTTTTTCCTGCTGCCGTGAGCATCCTTAAGACCAATCATGGTTATGTTATTTTCTTCTATCTTTCCTCTGGATAATTCATGCCTTCTGATGGTTTCAATGATCATTTTATTATGTACATGTACATGCCTAGCAGATATAAGGTACGCAATAAATGTTTATGAAAGGATATGTTGATGACTTCTAAATCTAGGTGTCTATTTGTCTCCTCCTGTCTTCTGTTTATCCTGTGGTCATTTAAATTCAGTACCTTAAACACTGAATTCTATTTCTGTCTCTAAATTGCTCCTGCTATCAATTTCTCTCTGTCTGTCGAAGCTACTACTACGTTTCCCATCCCCACACTTGAAACATCAGAGATATCCTTGACTGCTCTCTCTCTCTCTCCATCTCCCATCAAGTCATCATGTCTTATCTATTCATTCTGGGGTTCTCGGGAATGTCTTTTGGATTCTCACCTCACTTACCACCTTCACTGCTTCCGTGCTAAGCCAAGCTTCCATCACCCTTTGCCTAGCCTATTGCATTAGCTTCCGGCCTTTAGTCCTTTAGAATTCTATTTATATTAGAAGTCCATTCTGTTTTCTGCAGCACAGTTGCAACAAAATTTTAAGGTATTGATTTCATGATGTTACCCCGGCTGTTTAAACACCTTCCCACCCCATGTAAACTCTTCATCCTGATACTCAAGGCTCTCCACACTTTTGATTTACCTTACCAATTAACTCCCATCTCTCACTACACATAAAAGAAATTCCCTGCCTCGGTTAACTTGGTCTGCCCATCACACTAATTCCCACTTTATCTTCTTGCCCATCACACTAATTCCCACTTTAAACTGCCTTCCTCTATCTCTCTACTTATTCCAATCCTACCCTTCCTTCACTGCTTTTCTCAACTTCCTTCTCCAGAAGGCCTCCCTGCCTCTCGCATCACATGCGTATATTTTTCTTCTTTGCTACTTTATTGTATTCGTTGCCTCTGCTAGCGCCTTTGATTAACACCTTCTTACGTGCAAGTCTCAGCTCTTCACTAAGTAATAAGCTCCTCGCTGGTAAGCAACAGGAGTGTCCTGTTTGTGTTCACTTGTTTTGTGTTCCTACTAGTATCTGGCAGAGCATTAGATAGAGAATGACTTTTAATTAATACTTGTTGAATGGAAATTATAGTCTCTTAAGAATGTATACCAAATGCACAAATATTCTAGTGCCTGACAATCAGCCCAACATTTGGCCTGGATTTTCTACAACCTCCAAGAATTTGGGCACTTGAACCTATCAAGCTGAAATTGAGGGTCTGTCCACATCGCTTGGGTTCTACTTCATCGATGAGATGGCACTTTTACCCTCTAGCTTCTTGATTTCATATACCTTATTGAAGTCAGGCACTGAAGCATGGAACAAATATGAGTTTTTGAGTCTGTGGGTTTTTTTTAAACCAAACAGAAACAGTTATATAGAGATTGAAACAGCACTTGATTTAACCAAGTACCTTGCTGAAGAAGATGAAATCATAGTGTGGCATGCAGTTTTGGTGAACCTAGTGACCAGGGATCTCGTTTCTGATGTGAACAGCCATGATATATATCCACTGTTAAAGGTAATTTCATTCTTGTTAGATGGTTTTTTTTTTTAATTTCTGTCTTCCTCCTTCCATATTTTAGATAGTGTCTGTGAAAGCGGTCTTTCCCAAAATAATAGTCTATTTGTTCTGTATATATTCATTTTCTTAGGAATGGTTGTTTACTCTTAGAAGAAAATACCTTAGTCATAGACCTGGTCTAGGAGATGAGTATGAGAGAAGTTTGGACAGTTTCTTAATTCTTGGTGAGGTATAAATGTGTCTTAAGAAACCAGAAGTGGATGGAAATGGTATGCCTTTTTTTTCTTATTAAAAAAGGATAGTATCTATTAACAGCTGTTTCCCTAAAAGATTGTTAGTCTAACAGAATGATTTTTCACAAGTCTATATCCATGATTTATATCCTCTGATTTATAGGGCCGGCACTTGAAACCAGAGAGTTATATTCCAAAAAAGTAAACATTTTGAAGCTGCTTTTGATATTGGGAAGAGAGATGGCGAAATTAGAGTTAATGAATGAAGAAATAACCATGCCAACTTGTCCTTCTAAAAGGGGAAATTTCTGTTATTAGATCTTTAACAGTGATCGTAAGAAAGATGGCACAGGTAAAACCAAAGCCGAAGTTTGGGAGCAGCCCCTCGGAGAGTTAAGGGCCGCAAACAAAACAGCAAGTGTAGTAGGTGATGATTCCAAGTGAGAGTCTGGGGCAGTCTGAGGGCGAGATCGCAAGCACTTCGGGGTTCCAGACTTTCTTTTATCTAGTGTACAAAGTGCTGATGGGAACGTACTTGAATGTGGCATGGCGACCAGTAGGAGAAGGCACTTGTTGGTGGGATCAAGTTGGTTCACTGATAACATCTGATCACTGGTTTTGAGTGAAGAAGTAAAAGCTAATGTTTGTTTTTAAAAATTTCAATGAATAACATTAATTTATTCTGAGGGATATATTGGTAAGTGTAGGACTATTATAACCTTATTATTTACCAGCCGATAGCTCAATTGAAGAAATTTTATTTTGGAGTCAGGGCTTAAATTAATCCAAGGCATAAATCAGTATTCCTTGTTTTTTTAGAGATATATATATACTAAGCATGGAAGTTTCAAGGTAGAAAGTTTGTTTTATATTTCTCCATTTTTTCTCTATTTTAAAGACAACTGGAAATGTTTGGGTGATAGTAAATGATAAGAATGTTTGATATTTATTGAGTTCCTACTATGTGCCAAGCAGTGTGCTGACACACATCATATTGTTTACGTATTGCTTACGTTTGAGGAAACTGAACCTATAGAGGTTTTAAAAGGTATACATTTAGTGACAAATAAAGATTACTTCTGAAGAAATATCTGTCACCTCTCTGTTAATGTCTTTTCAGACAAAGAGAAAAGCAGTGTAAATTGGGTGTTGTGAGCAGAACTAACAGTATATTTTCTTTATTTTTTATAGAAGTATCTGTTAAAGAGACTTATCTCAATATGGAATACTTATTCAACTATAATTCGTGAAAATGTGGCAACATTGCAGGATGACTATTTAGCTCTGTAAGTACTTTTTGAGCAGTGATCATTGAATTAAATAATTCATATTAATGGATAGGCTTCCAGATTCATAAAATAAGATACTAATAGTTATGATTCACTGAGAGATTTGTGTGCCATTTGAGAATAGTAGATTTGGGATTGGTGAGCTACATGTATCCTAATAGGAAATAGTAGTTTGGGAATCTTAATTTACCTGCGAAGCACATACAAGTACACACAGGAATTTATACCTTTATATTCTCCAATCTTAGGCTACTGGTTGAAATCTTAAGTATGTCGTACTATTGATGAAGGGTTGTGTTAAGCAAAACCAGGCTATACAAACAAATTGGAGGGTATAGGAAGGATACACGGGGAAAAAAATCCCCTCTGTATATTCTTGATGACAGAGAGAAAAGTTCCATTATTTATGTCAGACAGAAATTCTAACATTATGCAGATATGATTAGGGAGGTTGACAGTGAACTGTATCAGTCATCTGTGTGTGAGCATGACCAAGTATTGCAAATGATTTCCCCATCATTGGTTCGGCTAGGGGACTATGCCTGTTGTCATGCTGCTCTGGAAAGGGGGTGAAAGGCAAAACAGGGCTGCAGTACCGCTGGCCTCCCTGTGACACAAGGTTTGTGTGTGTAGGCTGGGCTTCCAGATTTAGCGAGGGAATCTGTGACCAACAATGAATGGTACAGGGATTATATTTACAGCTCTAGTCAACATCAAGCAGAAACCAATTAGACCAAGTAAGAAATACAAAAGGTGGGGTTATTCTCTCTCACAAGTATCCTTCTGAGAGGGGAGAAATTTTAGAGCTAGGGCGTGTGAATGGACAAACAATGTGGTTGGATTTACGGACGCATGGAAGACAACGGGGATGAGCTAGAATGGCAAGTGGGTAGGCAAGTTGTATAGGCAAACAGAAAGGCCCAACCAGGCAGCACCTTTGTTAACCAGCCATGGCCTTGGCTCTCCTAAACTGGCCTGAAGTGACCTGCTTTTTGTAGCATCCCTGGGCCAGTTCTCTTCAGAGCAATCTCAGGGAGTTAGACTGTGCTTCCAGAGAATTCCATCTTGCTGCTACCAGTTTGGGGTGGGTGGGGAGAGGAGTGAATGTGTAAATGAATGCTCAGAACTGTCTCTCAGAAGGTCTCCCCCCCTGGAGATTCTACCTCTGCTTATCAGAAGGTCAGGCCAGGCTGGGATGAAACTGGAGGGAGGGTGGAGCAATGGAGATTTGCCTCTTGGCATTTTCCGGAAACTCCTGACCCATTTGAATTCCTTTACCTTACTCCAAACTGCAACACCTCAAGGCACCGCTCATCTGGATTTATTTATTGTTCTTCTCCATGTTCTTTTGAACTGATTTCGTTTGCAATGGGAATGTGTACCTCTGCTCAGCTATAAAAACAAAGCAGAAACCTCCATTCTTTTTCTGGAGACAACGTTAATAGCCAGGAGGAAGAAGCAGAAGCTTAAGCCAGGAGAGGCTTGCTGTCGAAGGAGAGAAATAAACCATTCCCTCTGCTCTCATGTGTAGAGAAAGAACTTTATTTTTAAGTGTGTTATATCAGATACTTAAAAGTCATTTTTTGTTATCTGTAAGGGAGTTATTGTAGAAGGGAGGAAAAATAAATTGATAACAGATGTGGCATGTGTGTACACCCGGGTGTGTTTGAGGGAGATGAAGGAAGGCAGTAATTTATTTCTTACTTTCAGAAAGTACCAGTCTTGGAGCTTATTTGGTGCCTGAGAGCCTCTCAGCAAATATTTCCCTGAACCTTAAATACAGTTGCCATCCACAAAGTCTATTTTTTAACAAACCTGATGTTATTGGAAGGATGTTTTCAAATACCCATCTTTTTATGAAACACATATTCTTGGCGGCAGAAAAAATCAATGCAGTAATGAAAAATACATGTTTTTCTTTGATATTTCCTTCAAGAATATCACTGGAAAAACTTTTTGGAACTGCATGTTGGTTGGGTCTTGAGGACTGTCTTCAGCTGTCAAGAGACCTTTTCAGAAACTGGATGAACCATCCAGAGAATGAGTAAGTGTAATATTGTAATTGCCCTTCTTTTTGTTCTGTTTCAGCACCAACAATTTCTCTTCCTTTTGATGCTCTTACTCTGGGAGTGAACATTTTGTTTTTACTTAGATAATCTCTCTCTCTTACTTTTTTTTTCATATGTCCTTTAAACACACACACACACACACAATTGTCTCATGGAGGTCTGTGCATAGCAATAGATTAGAATTTATACACGGAATTGTCATCCGGGACCTCTCATTGCCGGTGCATTCCCTAATACGCACCTGTGGTTATCTCGAGTCTTATTTAGGTTGTTCATTATAGTTATTTATTCACATATATAAAAGTGCATCAGTACATCTCTTTCTGTGTAAGTTTGCAGTCTCACTGACACCTGAGACCAACACTCTGTCATTCTGGTGTTATATTACCTTTAAAATATGACCTCAGATGGACTCTTAGAGAATGTGATAATAAGATATGAAACCAAACTGAGTTATCAACATACACTGTTGGTACTGTTCTAATTTACTTCTCCCTCAAGACTCCTTAGTTTCTAAACTAATTTGACGATCTCAAGATGTTAATATGAATGACAGTTTTCACAATTGCTTCTCTAGATTCCTACTTTTGATATTTATATCTGAGATCACAGACATTTTTTCTAGATTTATACTTCCAACTATATGACAACCTAGATTAACATATAACTTAACTGCTATGAAAAATATCATTGCATGTTATACCTTACAGAATACCTTATCCGATTAAAAATGTGATTTTATGTTATGGCATTGCCTTGGGAAATGATAAAGAATGGGATTTTTTGTTAAATATCTACAACAATAAAACAAAGGAAGAAGAAAGGATTCAACTTGCTTATGCAATGAGCTGCAGTAAAGATCCGTGGATACTTAACAGGTGATTATTACAACTTACCTTGAAAGGGCTCTTGGTGGAGGAATGCAATTAATAAACCAAAGGGAGAAAAATAGAAATGAGCTAATATAAGAATTAATATGAAACATACTTATAATTCAGTAACTTAGAACCATATGGGATTTTAGCTCCATTTATTTAAATTTACTCTTTCCATTGGATAACGTTTACGTATTTATTTTCTGCCACATGCGCTTTTACAGATATATGGAGTATGCCATCACTACATCTCCATCCACTTTTAATGAAACAAATATAATCGAAGCTGTGGCAGCCTCTGAAGTTGGCCGATACGTTGCAAAGGACTTTTTAATCAACAACTGGCAAGCTGTGAGTGAAAGGTGAGGAGGAAATGGGAGACCTCTCTTTCATTTAGTTCATTGGTTTGGTGCTAGTGGCTCAACTTTAGTCTGGCCAGGTCACTAAAGTCCTTTGCATTGACTAGAAAACTGATACATTTTCCTGCGTTTAGTCTCACCACAAACTAGCTGTGTGAAAGATAAGGTCACTTATCCTCAGTTTTGGCTTTTTTTGTGAATGTAGATTTGCATGGGGTACTTATCTACCTCAATTTCCCACTGTGCCCACTAAGAATCTTGTCTTCAGAGACACAGATTAGAGCAAGCCATGTTTTTTGGTGTGAGTGTACATCATTCCATTCATTTCTTTTGTGAAGTCCATCACCATATCTTTAAGAAACAGCAATGTTCATTACTACATAAGCTTGGATATTGCTTGTGCCTTTTGTCAGATTCCCTTTCTGTATCTGGCTTCCATGTTCTTGAACTTTTTATGTTTCTCACCTTTTAAGATTAAATCTGCTTGCTACTTAGCCTGCCAGGTAAAATAGACGTTGAAATGCACAAGTCAGGCAGCATACCCTCGATAGCTGCTCTTTCTAGAACATGACTTAACCATACGTTCGTTTTGCGAGGGGTGGGAGGGTGGATCAAGCCATTTTATTGAGGGGCTTCAGGGGAGGGTCGAAGGGCTGGGAAGACAAGGAGATCTGACAGCATCCTTCTCCAGGCCAGGATCTCCCCAGCTTCACAGTCTCTGAAAGCCTGAACCATGCATTCTTAAAAGCCTCGAATAATATGTCCTACAACTATTCATATACTGAAGAGTTAGCAGATCAGAGTAGACAACAGTTCAGGTACATACACAGCTGTAAAGTTGGAAGATACTTTTTGCAAATAAATTTAGGTCTTTGGAACAGAAGATATATTTAGAATATAAATGTTTAAGAATCTGAATATGGTTCTCTTATACAGCAAAATAATGGAATGTTTTCCTTTTATGGACATGTATTGAACACCTTCACAATACACCAAAAATGTATTTTTAAATCAGAAATTTTAAACATGTAGATAAAAGCTCTTTTGTACAGTACCGTTTTTCTGGCTCATCAGGGGGACATGCATAGCATACTCACAATATTGAGAAAATTGGCCTTATCTCTTGTTTTAAATTATCATTCTAGGTTCATTGTTCAGAGAGCCTTATGACCTTGGGGGTAAACTATGTCTTCCATTTTTGTTTAAGTCATTAAAGGTAATGCCTTCCTTCCCAGGTCCTACTTCCCAGTGGGAATTTGGGAGTTGGGTATAAATCAGAAGTATTTACTCAGGTCGCCTTGTTCCATGAGGTTTCAGAGGTTCCAGCCTCCTAGGGCTGTCTGTTACGTTCTGTTCTCTCTCCCTGGAGCTTGTATCGAAGGCTCTGACCCCCATCATGCCCCCTCTTGGGCTGACATGCCTAGCTTTGCCTGGACTGGAAGCCATCTGCCCTCTTGCTGCCGTGATCATTTTGCTCAAGATCATTCACTTCAGCTACAGTCCCTGACTGTTTTCTTCCAGAGCATCCTGCGGAACAGTCTAGCAGCAATTTTGGAATTAAACTGCTGAGAGAACAGCTCCTTTAAAAAATAAGTGATGATTTTCCTGAGGACCCAGATTGTAATCACCGCAGCCTATCACAGTCTCCATGCCTTCAGATGCCCTGCCGGGCCCTGAGAAAGATGCAGCTTTAGGTGGTTCCTACACCTAAAGACTCCCAAGCCCACTCTACCCCTTGAAAATCAGAATCTGCCAGAATAGGGTGCAAAATCTATACCTTTTTCTAGCACCCCAGGTGACCCCGGTGTAGTTTAACATGGAACCAATTGACACTGGATTAAAAAAATATCTAAGCCTGCATTGCTCAATATGATAACTACTAGCCAACATATGGCTATTTAAATATAAATTAAGTACAATTAAATAAAATTTAAACTTCAACTCCTCAGGGAATTCCCTGGTGGTCCAATGGTTAGGACTCCACGCTTCCACTGCAGGGGGCACAGGTTCAATCCTCGACCCCTGGTTGGGGAACTAAGATCCCATAGGCCTTGTGGCACAGCCAAAACAAACAAACAAAAAATTCAGTTCCTCAGTTGTACTAGCCTTGTTTTAAGTGCTCAGTGTGGCCAGTAGCTACCGTACTGGACAGCTCAGATAGAGAGAATTCAACTCGACAACACTGCTCTAAGGGGTAAAACAGCCTCTCAATTTATTTCTCCTCTCTTTCTATACCATACACAGCACATGTAACTAGTTAAGCCCCCCAAATGGCTTTGAGCAACCCATGGGAAAGATTGCTCTTAATTTAAGTGTGTGCTAATTTTTATTCCTCAGAAGAACTTTTTTCTGCATTTGGAGAACAGAAACATGTTTGCAATGCTCTCTAAAAAGTCCATTGTCTGGCAATTTAAATGATTTAACTGTATTAAATACGAGTATAGAAGGACTTCCTTTAAAAAAAAAAAACTCTAAACAGGTATTTCATTATCCCTACGAAGGTCTTAGAATTCTAAATGCATTCACTTTTAACCATGGCTTAAATGTTTTTATCTTTTATCAACAAAATGCCATGCTCATAAAATAGATGCCTTTCCTTTTCTGTTTATGATACATTAAGCTCAGTTACTCCTCTTACACATTCTGCTACAAAAAGTCTTTGAGACTCAAATAAATTTGCCTTCTACATCTAAAACATTTATTTTTAGGTTTCGATTTATAGTCACCAGTCTTGCTGAATTTTGCAAATGATTTTGAATAGACAGTAATATTATATATGGATTGTTAAGAGGAAATAAAAGTTCAAATTAATAATTAAAATGTTATATACATTAAAATGGCACAGGAATGCTTACCTTGTTCTTTGTACATCAGAATATTTACTCAGCACTTATTAAACAATTATATTTGACATGAATATTTGTATGTCACCAGTCTTCATAAAATGATAAAGTTAGTATAAAAGTGTAAGTAAACAAATGCGATGACAAATTAAATTTTATGTTATTTAAGTGAAAAGGATTTATTTTAAATTTGCTATAATGTGACCGATCACTCGCAAATTAGCTTTGAAACTGGTATTTCTCCAGTGTGTTTCACTGAGCGTTATTCATGGAGACACTGACAAGCCTTCTGTAAACAAAGGAGACAGTAGCCCATCGGTTTGGAAACTGTCTATTTTAACCTCCACAAATTCACAGTATATGTTAGCATCATAAAGCTCCAAGAAGCCCGTCAGAAGGAAATCTAGCATCTAGCCCAGCATCTTGTCACTGCAATCCTGCTATGCACCGTCTATGCTAATGTAAACAAAGTGTCAGTCTGCCAGTAGATCAGTTGTTCCAGGCGAAAGACAGATGAGAAACTAAATTCTCTAACCCTCTCATCTGGAACTGTAACTAGAACAACATTTATTTATTGATGGCCTATTAGTTAACATTTAGGCCTTGGTTTCCTCTTGCATAAAATGAAAGATGTCGTATGTGATCAGCTGTAAAGTTCTTTCTGGTAATAAGAAGTTCTGGTTTTTCTATGCCAAGGCACAGTTAGTTCAAGCTGTTGTTGGGGGTTATAAAGTGATTAAGACACGGTCTCCGATAAATGTTACAGAGGACAGATGGAGAGTGCTCTAGGGATTCAAAGAGAAGAAGGGGGATTTGAACAAGCAGGTGGAAAAACTCACCTTCTACATGGAAGGGAGGACACCAGTAATTGCCTGGGGGCAAGGCTGAGAGTCCGACTTGGGACTGATCGTCATAACTGGCTGGAGCTTAGGGCCCTGGAAAGGAGGCAATAGGGCTGGTCAAGCGTTAGAGTTGAGACACTGCCAATAGCAGTCCAGGAACATCTGCTCCCCTTAGCCAGGCCCCAAATTCTTCCCAGGGAGCCTAATCTGAATATATATTTTGGAACACTTGCTTGAGTAAAACAACTTTGGTTTGTTACTGCTTCTCAGTCCCATGTGCAGGGCACTGCACTGGTGGCTGTGGGGTATTTAGTTAATTGTTAGATGAGTTGATCTTTTGGATACTGATCCCAGTGAGGGAGCTTCCACTAACCATAAAGACATCTTTCAGGTTACAGAGAAATCAGTATGAACCTGCACTTGTGCATAGCTCCTATGAAGAAATGTGTGAATAGACACGAAACAATAGGATTTTTGTGACTTCTTATTGGATGTGGTAGAAATGATGTTTGCTTCATGCTTGTTATGTTGCTTTTGGCTTTCATAAAACGATTCAGGCTTCACCGCCTACAGCAATACCCTAGCTTTATTTGAATATAGAATACAAGGTATCATCACTTTCAGACTCAACTGATCCAAAACGAATCTTACCCTCTTCTTCACCAAACCCCTTATTTCTTCTCCAAATATGTGATACTGGCTAAAGTCCTATGCTTGAAAAACCTACACTCTTTTTTCTTTAACTTTTTATTTTAAATTGGAGTCTCGCCGATTAGCAATGCTCTGATAGTTTCAGGTGCACAGCAAAGCAACTCAGCCATACATATACATGTATCCATTCTCCCCCAGGTTCCCCTCCCATCCAGGCTGCCACATAACATTGGGCAGAGTTCCCTGTGCTATACAGTAGGTCCTTGTTGGTTATCCTTTTTAAATATAGCAGAAACTTACAATCATTTTTACTTCTACTCTGTTGTATTTCATGATGGGGAACATAGAGTTGAAAGGGTTAAATTGGAACAAACTGAGAGAATTAAGATGTTATCGGAGTGCTGTGTCCAAGCACTGGAGGGCCCATTTTCACTGCCTATCTCTGGGTGAGGCGAGATAACCTGGCTGCCTCCATGCTTGCCTAAGTGGCCAAGCTTGCTGCAGGAAATCAGACATGGCAGGGGAAGGGGTGGGAGGGGAGGGCAAATGTGAGAAAGGAGAGAAGCGGAAGGTGAGATGGGCTAGAGTCCCAAATCACGCTGACTAGCACTGAATGTTATCAATTTCTTGAAAGGGCAACTATCCTGACAAACGTTGCCTCCTGTCTTCATGTTAATACCTTTGACTACTGGTGGGCTAAGCTTTCTGTAATGTATATATTTTTGTTGAGTACTGTTTCAAAGAGATTGCTCTCTCAACCAGAAGGATAAATCATCTGTCTCAAAGATATCTCCTCTTGAAACTTTCAAGAACAGGAAGGAATGAAGTGTGCCAGGCACCCTGATAGGTGCTTCAGTGTACATTATCTCATTTAATCTCCATCCCAATGCTTCTAACTATAGGTAACTTCAAACCCAGCCCTGCCTCTGGGGTAACCTTTCTCCTGTATTTGGTAGAAAAATCACACATTTAGCAACGTAGGTAGTTTTCTTTTGTTTCCTACTTTTTTTTAAGTCTGGAACTCAGTTTCTTTGCAAATTTTGTCAAATTTCTTGAGTCATTTCACAGGCTTTTTAAACCTGGCCAACCAAAATGAAGAACTAAGAAATATTTCTTCTTTCCCCATAGAAACAGATTTGGTTGCCTGAATTATATGTAGACAGTCTCTTATCCTCCACTTTGCTGAAGTAGACTCAGCTTAAGTTATAGCTGGGAGCTTAAAAAGGACAAAAGCACTGTGTTTCTCTCACCTTTGTCTGCATATCATGCCGATGTTAACTCTTACAATTTTTAATTTCAAGTATACATTTTTGAAGTAAACCAATTGTATGTGTTAACTATCAACTATCAAGACAGAATCCTGATTCAACCCTTTCTTGTCCAGGCCATTATATTAACCTTTTAAATTTTCTTTCCTTTTTAATGCATCCAAAAGTCTTTCTTTACTTTTTTAACTACAGCAACACTTTGAGCAGGTATGTATCTGCTGTTTTTCCATAGCAACATTTCATGGCTGTTTTTCAGACAATTCTTGTCAGTTACTCAAGGTCACTAAACTAAAGGGGAAGTTTCAGTTACCATACCTGTTTGAGGGAGCTTAAGGAAAGCCAGAGTACTTAGCCCTCAGGGATCACCAACATTTTGAGAATCTCTTTCCAAAAAGCATATACAAATGCAGAAGTTTCAATAAGCTTTCAGGGTATTTTAGTCAGCGTTTCTGAAACTGATTCTATATTAACTACACTTTTTAAGGGGTATACTTTGAGTATTTACCTATTCTCTCTTTTTTTTTTTTTTTTTTTTTTTTTTTTGCGGTACGCGGGCCTCTCACTGTTGTGGCCTCTCCCGTTGCGGAGCACAGGCTCCGGACGCGCAGGCTCAGCGGCCATGGCTCATGGGCGCAGCCGCTCCGCGGCATGTGGGATCTTCCTGGACCGGGGCACGAACCCGTGTCCCCTGCATGGCAGGCGGACTCTCAACCACTGCGCCACCAGGGAAGCCCTACCTATTCTCTTTTAAAATTTCTTAATTTGGGTATGTGACATCTGTTCTAACCACTTCATTTTGAAAGATAAAAACAGTTGTTGTTACTGCTTTTAGGAACAGCTTTTTATATTTAAATGAAACTTTTAAAGCTATCTGTTACACAAATCAATATTAAACTATAATTCTTTGTGCTAATAGACTTTCCTATAGCATGGATTTTCTATGAAAAGATGAAGCTAAACAAGTTCATATATGGCTTTGCTTAGATGTGGGAGTTAGGAATTAATAAGGGCTGTATACTTAGCATTTATCTGCTCTGTAGCTTTGTCTTGCCAAACATTTTCCACTCGTGATTAGCATCTCGTTGCTTTGTAGGTATGGAACACAATCATTGGTTACTCTGTTATACGTAATAGGGAGAACCATAAGTACGGATTTACAGATCTTAGAGGTAAGTACTATAGATATTGTGCATTATAAAGACAATTTGGAAGCCATTTTTTGTGTAGTTTGGAGTTGCTAAAATTAAAAGTAATATGCTTTTCTGAATTGTTACATTCTATGCTCCATTCACGGTATTATCACTGTGCAGGAAATGTCTTTTATTAATTATTATTTATTTATTTATTTTTGGCTGCGTTGGGTCTTCATTGTGGTGCGCGGGCTTCTCACTGCCGTGGCCTCTCCCGTTGCAGAGCACGGGCTCCAGGCATGCGGGCCTCGGCAGTTGTGGCACATGGGCCCAGCCGCTCCGCGGCATGTGGGATCCTCCCAGACCAGGGCTTGAACCCGTGTCCCCTGCATCGGCAGGTGGACTCCCAACCACTGTGCCACCAGGGAAGCCCAGGAAATGTCTTTTAATTCTGTCTTGCTCTTGAAATAGAGACCATTCTTGTTCATGGAGGGTTGTACTTCACCTGAATTATTGCAGTAGACTATGGCCCGGGCTCCCTGGCGTAGGCTGTTCTTCCCTCCATCCCATCCATCACATCACTGCCGGTCATTGCCCTGCTCCCAAAGTTTCAGTATCTCATCATAGTTTTTAGAAGAAATTTTAAAATCTTGTCATTAGCACATGAAGCCCTTCATAATCTGGCCCCTGTGTTACTCCCTAGCTTCACTTTTGCCCACTTCACCAACCAGTGTCAGAGAATAAGAGGCATAGGTACCCCCGAACACTTTTCCTCTAGTTACACTGTACCACTTAACAGAATTTCTTAAATTATCATGTTGTTGTACATTTCCCAGATTTCAGAAACACTGCCTTCTGTCTGGGGTGCCCTCCTCATGCCTGTCCTTGGCTGGGTAATTCCTAATCCTCCTTTAAGACCCTGCTTCAACCACATATTCTAGGAAATTTTTTTTTTAATAAATTTATTTATTTTTGGCTGCATTGGGTCTTCGTTGCTGCATGCGGGCTTCTCATTGCAGTGGCTTCTCTTGTTACAGAGCATGGGCTCTAGGCACGCGGGCTTCAGTAGTTGTGCCTCGCTGGCTTCAGCAGTTGTGGCTCACGGGCTCTAGAGTGCAGGCTCAGTAGCTGTGATGCAGGGGCCCAGTTGCTCCGCTGCATGTAGGATCTTCCTGGACCAGGGATTGAACCCGTGGTCCCCTGCATTGGCAGGCGGATGCTTAACCACTGCGCCACCAGGGAAGCCCTCTAGGAAATTTTTAACTAACTAATTTACACCCTCTCCTCCTCTGTGCTCCCAAATCATCCTATATAGTTGTTACTATGAGAGAGAGAGGAAGAACTGGTAATTCCTGAAGGAACGATCTTTGTTTGGGTTTTGGCCCGCCTGAGGCTGAGCTGTCAGGACCTGATTTATCAAGGATTCCCCAGACAAGAGAGTGAGGGGCACACCCAAAAATCCTGGAACAAAAGCTCCTAGAATCAACTGAGTTTGTGTTGATATCTTCAAAAGTGCCTCTGTTCATCTTTATCTCTACAAAACCCAGTAGTTTTGTTGTTGTTGAACGAATGAATGAAGTTTGCATAACTTTAGCAATCCCCAAAGTTCCAAAATTCTATAATCACTGATAGTTCATTAAAAAAATGCAAAAATGGATTTAGCAGTAGTTAAATTATTGTAATTTTGAAAACAAGTGAGTTAGCTACCGTGAATATCTTTGTCAAAAAGCTGTTAATGACCAACAGTCCTACTGCAATGTATTGGTTCACGTGATAATATTGAAAACAATTACTAAAAATGGTAAATGAAAAGAAAGTCATATGAATTCCTTTTCCCTCCACACCAGCACAGTTTTTATACACTCTCCTTATCTCTTGCTCTGGTCTTTCTACTCCACCCTGCTGGAGCCTGTCCTCACTCATGCTCTCAAGCACCCGTGAAGCCCCACACACACAGTCCCACAGACACACATTCCCCTCCCACCCACTGTAGGTGCTCAATCGTGGGTGGTGCTGCTGGTGTGTGGCTCCCACTGCCTGGCAGGAATGCCCAGGTGTGGGAGAGAATGGGAAGTTTGCTCCTGGCCCCTTAATCTACTTTTTCCTAGAACCTTATTTGTCTTTTGCATTGTAGTTAGGCTTGACAACCCTATTACTACCTAATTTCAAGTACATTAGGGTTTATGTGACCTTTTGTGAGCTGGTAGGGTACACTGTCATTTTATGGTAATGTGTGTTCTGAGTTATAATCCAATGACACAGAAATAGACTTTTGGAATATGATTTATTCAGTTCAATTATTATTATCCCAATTATTCAATCGGGATCCGTCTGGCTTGAATGTAATATTGCAACAAACATTCCCATAACTGAATGCTTGACCTGACTCAATGAAGGAATTTAACCAGTGGATGAATCCACTATAAATATTCTTAAATAAAGGGTAACATTTGTAAAGACATGGATGTTGTGTACCAGTTTTGAACTTTGGAAGTTGCAAAGTTTCTTTTGAAATAAGGAAAGGTCTCATTGTGTCTCTGTCTACAAATCTTGTATAATATCCAATATGCATTCTGGAAATCTTTATTGAGCACCTACTATGTGCTTGGGGAATAGAGCAGTGAGTAGAATAGACAAAGTTCCTACTTCCTGGAGCTTCCAGTCTGCATCGGATTCTTCAGGACTGGTGTGGTCTTCATCACATTTTCTCAGTCACAGTCTCCTCAGGGACACACCATATAGGGACAGACATTTCTACTCATTCCAACTGTCATCATCCATTCACAAGATCATGTCGCTACTTAACATGAACTTTGTCTTACTGTGCCTACGTGAGAAGTTCAATTGCACTGATGGACCAACCGTCTCTTTGTCCTTTCAGCTGCAGCAGTTTTGCAGTAACATGTTGGAGGAGCACCAGAGACTCACAGTTCAGGCCAAATTACAGACAATAAAGAATGAAAATCTGAAAAACAAGGAGCGAAGTGCCAGGATAGCTGCGTGGCTACAGAAAAACACATAATTTAGTGGCAACTTTCGGCCCTTCTCTTGCATATTATAATGTGCTCACGGTTTTGTCTTCCAATATTCTGTGAGTCTGGAAAACCACACGTTTTGTTATTCGTATTTCAGTCACATTTACTACTCAGAGTCCTGTTCTTCCCCTATTGTCACGTTTGGCCCTGAGGCTCAGTGATTGTTGAGGATTTTGCCAATAATGCTGTATTTCTGGGGAAGATTTTGCTTCATGTTGGGCTATAAACCACATGATTTACTTTAAATGCCTTGGAAAAACAAATTTACCGTAGAAAGTTTTGCTTGTTCAGTTGTGAAGGCCAGTGGAATATTACATCATTGGGTAATGAGCACATTCTTTTCTGAGGGAAATACAGATTTGCAATACTCTAGGGTTTATTTAGTTCAATACTTAAAAGAGTAATGAGCAAATGACACAACAGTGTAAAGAAATAGAAACCAGAAAAATAATATTCACTAGAAGACAGACAAGCCAAAGAAATGCAAGTTTTAAAAAGAAGAAACAGACAATTTTGTGAGCCACATTAAGTGCCCCAAAGGCAAGAAATGTGTCTCCTCCTGCCCATTTCTCTCTCCCCAGTGCCTGCTGCATCACGCCACACTTTACTGGCTACTAACTTTATGGTGTCACAAAGAGACCTGGACTAGGATCTATGAAGTACCCTTAGGATTGCTGTTGTGGAGAGCAAATGGAAAGCAAGGCTCTGCCCTGAAGCTCTTGACTGTAATTCACCTGTGGGACAGACACTCTTTCAGCCAAAATTTAGCAGCAAAAATGATGATGTCAACAGACAATAGCAATTATGGGCTAATCTCCATCGCAAAGGACAATGGTCAGATAAAGAGTAATAGAACTAAAAGATTAACCAGAGCATAATCTTTATAGCTTTGCACTCAGCAGATTAAGTTTGAAATGTGGTTTCATTTGGCCAAATTGAACCTGCTTGTAGTTTGGACAACTTTAAACATTTTCATCAATCACAAAGTATGGAATTAGCTTAGTTTTGTTATCCCTGATTTAATCAGGACAGCTAAGGCAAATCATCCTACTCTAGATTTTGTGTGTATACCATTTAATTCTTGTTTTCACTTTAATTTTGTTTTTACAGAATGGGGGTAAAACTACAGATCTTCTATCTACCTCAAAGTGATACTGTAACAATTAAGGATTATGTCAATGAAAAGCCTTTAAATATGTCATATAAACTCAAGGCAATGTGATCTGAGGGTTTTTTCCTATTTCTTCTGTAAGTTAATGTACCCACAAATTAATATGCAAGACAAAAGTTCACTTTCATAGTCATTTCACAAGAATATACTCCCTGAGAGGGAATGGGAGGTTATGGGACTTGGCCATGAGAACAGACCAAAGCACAGCCTGCACAGACTTGACCATGGGTCATAGGTCAGAGAGATTTTTCTTTAAATTTAGCAATTTAAAATATAAGCAATAAAACGTCTCCACGTCTTCAAATTGTTACGTGTGCAGTATCTTCCTGTGTTTTCTTAAACGTGCGTTCTCTGTTTCCCGTATCTCCTCCAATCATCCATCTCATCTTTTGATAACCATGTCACGTGTCCTCTCAACTGCTTTCTCCTCCTTTCTTTCTCTCCTCCACTTCCACTCCCTCCCCCTCCCTTGTGTTCCCCTGTCTTCCTTCTCCCTTTCCAGTAACCTCTGCCTTCCTTCTGCCTGGTTGTCCATGTCCCCTCTCCTTGATCTTCCTCCCCTCCTGTGCTCTCATTCGACCAAGTGTGCTTGGAGGCTGGTGCTCGAGATGCTGAGCGGGCTCTGATGCCTGTTATTGGTGATGCCAAGCCCTGATCCTACCAAAGGAGCACACTGGGCTCTTCAGACCATTTGTTGACAATTAAAATTCCATTATATCTTAGCTTCTGTAGTAATTAAACAGCACCAAAAATGTTTATCCAAAATCAAATGCCCAAATATTTGGTTAATAGTCCTTCCTCTAAATACGAACAAGAATTTTGAATAATGTACAAATTTTCTTACTTGGATGAAGCCAATTACTCCAGATAAGCATTCTATTTTATTATATTGTACCTTATACTTAGTATAAAAAGAAGTAATTATTGATTGATTACTGTGATAGCAATAAGTCAGGGAGTGATACTGAGTCAGATTTGTCTAAATGGTATAAATACTTTATTAACCAATAAACCAGCTTATTTATTAGCACACCAACTGTAACACAATATTTTCGACCCATCTAGTTTATACTGTTCATCCTAAAGCAGGTTAACAAGATATACAATGTATTCATGATTTTTTTAATTTGAGCATCAGAAATTAAAGTTTTCCTTATAATCTTATGCTTTTTTCCTCCTCAGACCTATTCAGTGACTTTTCATTGTTGACCTTAAGTGAGAGAACAAATGCCTTAGTCTTGAACACTCTAGATGCTTTGTAATTCAGAGCTCTGGGACCAATCTGTACAGCAGTTTATTCTGAAGAATGAATGAAGAAGCAAAATGAGCTTTAAAAAGGATTTCTACTTGATTACTTTTCCTGTTTACTCCAGTGAATGCTTTTTTTCCATCCATACTCTAGCAGGATTAACATGTCCAATCCCAAGCCTTAAGGGAGGTTTACAAGTGAATGTAACTGCTTCCCCGGATACAAAGAATTACGTAGCATAGTCAGAAGCATTTGAAACTACACGTATAATGCCTCCAGCTCAATCTTCTCACCAATTCAACAACATTCAGCAAATACGTTCTTCACAGCACAACTCTTATTTAAGAGTTATTTGGACTCTTCCTCTTCCCTTCCTTTTATAAACAGGTCAGTCCTAAAGGTGAGGCAGAGCAAGGTAAGCATCTACACCAGTGGGAGCTGAGGGGCAGCTGAGGAGGCCCAGGACCTGGAACGAGGTGTAAGAGCTTGAGTGGGTGAAGAGGGAGTCCACACACCAGGGAGCAGCTTGGCACAGGATGTCAGAGCCCATGAAGGGTGAGTAGAGTGGCCCTACAGTGCAAGGAGGGAGCTTACGACATGGACAGTCAGAGCCCAAACAGGGTGAGAATGGGGAGTCCCATAGTGGGGCGGAGAGGAGGCTCAGACTGGATGAGGGTTCAACATAAGGTATCAGAGCCTGAGGCAGGAGAGGACGCCATCCACATGGGGTGGGGGAGAGGCAGATATGGGAACTTGGTTACCACAGGGGGTATGGTTCAAATAAGAAAATTTACAAATGATAATAAGATTCAGGTTTCTCACTGCTGGAGAAGGGAGTTGCAGATATTCAAAAGGAAAAACTAGAATGAACCCTTTTTTGTTGGATTGGAATTAGAGGTATTGATGTTAGCAGTTCTCACTGTTCTCAATACATGGATAGATTTATACATATAGATGTAAATGTGTGTTTGTAAACGTATCTTACACTTTCTCTCTAGATATATATAGACATAGATGGAAATACAAATATAGATATAGAAATAGATGTAGATACAGATATAGATATAGACTTTAACTTTCTAACTGAGAAGGCCTGGGAGCAACAACACCTCAATGACAATGAGCACATCCAGTACCCAGATCTTGGCTTCTAAATGCCATGCTCTGCTAAAAGAACCAGGGCTTCTTGGGGAAATGGCTGATTTCAGGGATGGGGCAGGAAAGGGACAGCTTGAGATAGAACATCTCTTTGTACTAAAAGATAAGAAAGTACTCAAATAATGATGGGTACATATCAAAGGGTACAAAAGCCAACCACAAAAGTAGCAGGATACTAAGTAAGACAGGTCAAAGGCTTCCTCTCGCTTTACTTCCCCTCACAAATAATGCCAAGAAGAATAAAATGAAAATATCACCTTCTCTGCTTTCAGGCTTCTGCTGAAAGTGGGCTAGTTTGATGACTTGAAGAGTCTTGGACCCTGGGTGTTGACAGATACATATCAGAGGAGTAAATGAGTACTAAGCATGGAGTTTGCAAAAGTTTCTTTTTATTTATCCTCATGCAGTGATCACCCTATCATTTACAATGGCCCCTCAATCTTAGCATATCTTACCTGGGCTCAACACAGTCTATTAGTCCCATCAGTTTCTATGAGCCAGAACAGTCCTTATTGAGGCCAGGGGTCTTAGGTCTCATTTTAGGAGACTGTCCTAAAAATGCTCCATAATAGAGAGTAAGTATTATTTCTTTCAGAAATGATTACCACAATAAGATTAGTGAACATCCATGGTCTCCCATAGATACAAAATTAAAGAAATAGAAAAAAAATTTTTTTCTTGTGATGAGAATTCTAAGGATTTACTCTCTTAACAATTTTCATATATAATATGCAGCAGTGTTAATTATATTTATCATGTTGTACATTACATCCCTAGTATTTATTAGCTTGTCTCCGGAAGTTGATATCTTCTGATTACCTTCATGTAACCCCCCATCCCATCCCCCCACCCCACACCTTTGGTAATTACAAAGCTGATCTCTTTATATGGGTTTGTTTGTTTGTTTGTTTTTGAAGTATAATTGACTTACAACGCTATGAGAGTTGCTGGTGCAGAACACAGTGATTCAGTATTTCTATGCATTACAAAATGGTCACTACAATAAGTCTAGTTACCATCTGTCACCATACGAAGATATTACAAAATTACTGACTATATTCCCCATGCTGTACATTTCATACCTGTGACATTTATTTTGTAGCTGGTAGTTTGTACCTCTTAATCTCCCTTACCTATTATTCTCCTCTCCAGAATTCCCTCACCTCTGGCAACCACTTATTTTGTTCTCTGTATCTATGACTCTGTTTCTGATGTTTGTTCATTTGTCTTGTTTTTTAGATTCCCCATATAAGTGAAATCATATCGTATTTGTCTTCCTCTGTCTGACTTATTTCACTTAGCATAATACTCTCTAGGTCCATCCATGTTGTTGCAAAATGCAAGATTTAATTTTTTTGTGGCTGAGTAATATTCCATTGTATTTATCCATATAATATTCTTTATCCATTCATCCAATAATGGGCACTTAGGTTGCTTCCATATCTTAGCTATTGTAAATAATGCTGTAATAAACATAGGGGTGCATATATCTTTTCTAATTAGTGTTTTCATTTTCTTTGGATATATACCTGAAAGTGGAATTCCTCAGTCATATGGTGCACAAGAGTTCCCTTGTTTCCTTTTCTCCAGATCCTTACCAGCCATTGTTATTTGTTGTCTTTTTGGTAATAGCCATTCTGACAGGTGTGAGGTGGTATCTCGTTGTGCTTTTGATTTGCATTTTCCTGATGATTGGTGATGTTGAATATTTTCATGTGCCTGTTGGTCATCTGTATGTCTTCTTTGGAAAAAATGTCTATTCAGGTCCTCTGCCCGCTTTTTAAATGGGTTTTTTTGATGTTGAGTTTTATGAATTCTTTATATATTTTGTACATTATCCCCTTATCAGATCTATCATTTGCAAATATCTTCTCCCATTCAGTAGGAGGCCTTTTCCTTTTGTTGATAGTTTCCTTCACTGTGCAAAAGCTTTTTAGTTTGATGCAGTCCCATTTGTTTATTTTTTATCTTGTTTCCCTTACCTGAGGAGAGAGATCCAAAAAAAGATTGCTAAGACTGATGTCAAGAGTGTACTGCCAACTTTTCTTCTAGGAGTTTTATGGTTTCAGGTCTTAGTTTAATTTTTTAATCTATTTTGAGTTTATTTTTGTATATGGTATGAGAAAGTAGTCCAGTTTGATTCTTTTACATGTAGCTGTCCAGTTTTACCAACACAATTTATTTAAGAAGCTGTTGTTCCCCCATTGTATAGTTTTGCCTCCTTTGTCATAGAATAATTGCCTGAATAAGTGTGGGTTCATTTCTGGGCTCTCTATTCTGTTCCATCGATCTATGTGTCTGTTTTTGTGCCAATACCCTACTGTTTCAATTACTGTAGGTTTGTAGTATAGTCTGAAGTCAGAGAGTGTGATACCTCCAGGATTGTTCTTATTTCTCAAGATTGTTTTGGCTCTTCAGAGTCTTTTGTGTTTCCATACAAATTTTAGAATTATCTGTTATAGTTCTGTGAAAAATGTCCTTGGTATTTTGATAGGAATTGCATTGAATTTGTAGATTTCCTTGGGTAGTATGGTCATTTTTTTTTCACTGTATATATTTTTAAAATTTATTTATTTATTTTGGGCTGTGTTGTGTCTTCGTTTCTGTGCAAGGGCTTTCTCTAGTTGTGGCAAGCGGGGGCCACTCTTCATCGCGATGCATGGGCCTCCCACTATCGCGGCCTCTCTTGTTGCAGAGCACAGGCTCCAGACGCGCAGGCTCAGTAGTTGTGGCTCACGGGCCTAGTTGCTCCGCGGCATGTGGGATCTTCCCAGACCAGGGCTCGAACCCGTGTCCCCTGCATTAGCAGGCAGATTCTCAACCACTGCGCCACCAGGGAAGCCCCAGTATGTTCATTTTAACAATATTAATTTTCCAATCCAAGAACACAGTATATCTTTCCATTTGTTTGTGTCATCTTCAATTTCTTTAATCAATGTCTTATAGTTTTCTGAATATAGGTCTTTAACCTCCTTAGATTTCTTTCCAGGTATTTTATTATCATTGATACAATTATAAATGGGATTCTTTTTTAAAATTTCTCTTTCTGGTAGTTCACTGTTAGTGTATAGAAACACAACAGATTTCTGTATATTAATTTTGTGTCCTGCAACTTTACTGAATTCTTATATGAGTTCTAGTAGTCTTTTGGTGGTGTCTTGTAGCATTTTCTATATGTAGCATCATGTCATCTGCAAACAGTGCCAGTTTTACTTCTTCCTAATTGCAGTGGTCAGGACTTCCAATACTATGTTAAATACACATGGCAAGAGTCTTGTTCCTGATCTTAGAGGAAATGCGTTCAGCTTTTCACCATTGAATGGGATGTTATCTGTGGGCTTGTCATATATGGCCTTTATTATGTTGAGGGCTGTTTCCTGTATACCCACTTTGTTAACTGTTTTTATCATAAATGGATGTTGAATTTTGTCAAAAGTGTTCTACATTTATTGAGATGATTGTAGGATTTTTATTCTTCAATTTATCAATGTGGTGTATTACATTTATTGATTTGCAGATACTGAAACTTTCTTCCATCACTGGGATAAATCCTACCTGATCATGATGTATAATACTTTTAATGTATTACTGGATTTGGTTTGCTAATATTTTGTTGAGGGTTTTTGCTTCTGTGTTCATCAGTGATATTTGCCTGTAATTTTCTTTTTTTGTGATATCTTTGACTGATTTTGCTATCAGGGTGATGCTGCCCTTGTAGAATGAGTTTGGGAGCATTGTTACCTCTGCAATTTTTTGGAAGAATTTGGAAAGGTTAGGTGTTAACTTTTCTTTAAATGTTGCATAGAATTCACCTGTGAAGCCATCTGGCTTTTGTTTGTTGGGAGTTTTTGAATTACTGATTCAATTTCCCTACTGGTAATTGGTCTATTCATATTTGGTATTTCTTCCTGATTCAGTCTTGGAAGATTGTACATTTCTAAGAATTTGTCCGTTTCTTCTAGGTTGTCCATCTTATTGGAGTATAATTGTTTGTAGAAATCTCTTATGACCCTTTGTATTTCTGTGGTATTGGTTGTAACATCTCCTTTTTTATTTGATTTTATCAATTTAGGTTCTCTCTCTTTTTTTCTTGATGAGTCTGGCTAAATGTTTATCAATTATGTTTATCTTTTCAATGAACCAGCTTTAGTTTCATTGATCTTTTCTATTTTTTTTTAGTCTCTATTTAATGTATTTCTGCTCTGATCTTTATTACTTCTTTCCTTCTCTAACTTTGGGTTTGTTTGTTCTTTTTCTATTTCCTTTAGTTGTAAGGTTAAGTTGTATATCTGAGTCTTTTTTTGTTTTCTGAGGTAAGCTTGTATCACTATAAACTTTCCTCTTAGAACTGCCTTTGCTGCATCCCATAGATTTTGAATCATTATGCTTTGTCTTCATTTGTCTCCAAGTATTTTTTATTTTCTCTTTGATTTCTTCAATGACCCATTGGTTGTTTAGTAGCATATAGTTTAGCCTCCATGTGTTTGTGTCTTTGCAGTTTTTTTCTTGTAGTTGATTTCTAGTCTCACAGCTTTGTAGAAAGCATAGAAAAGATGCTTGCTACTATTTCAGTTTTTTAAAATTTACTCAGACTTGTTTTGTGGCCTAGCATGTGAGCTATCCTAGAGGATGTTCCATGTACACTTGAAAAGAATATGTATTCTGCTCCTTTTGGAGAAATGTTCTATATCCATATATTAAGTCTCTCTGGTCTAATGTGTCATTTAAGGCCAGTGTTTCCTTATTGATTTTCTGTCTGGATGATCCGTCCAATGATGTAAATGGTCTGTTACAGTGTCTTACTATTGTTCTGTTACTGTCAACTTCTCCTTTTATGTCTATTAATATTTGCTTTATGTATTTAGGTTCTTCTATGTTGGGTGCATATATATTTATAATTGCTAAATCTTCTTCTTGGATTGATCATTTATTATATAATGTCCTTCTTTGTCTTTTGTTACAGTCTTTGCTTTAAAGTCAATTTTATCTAATATAAGTATTACCACCCTGCCTTTCTTGTTATTTCCATTTGCATTGAGTACCTTTTTGCATGCCCTCCCTTTCAGTCTCTGTGTGTCTTTAGATCTAAAGTGAATCTCTTGTATACAGCATATAGATAGGTCTTGGCTTTGTATCCATTCAGTGACTTTGTGCTTTTTGATTGGAGCATTTAGTCCATTTACATTTAAAGTAATTATTGATAGGTACATACTTATTGCCATTTTTTTCATTGTTTAAGGGTTGTTTTGTGGTTCTTTTTTGTTCCTTTTTTCTTCTTTTGCTCTATTCCCTTGTGATTTTATGACTATCTTTAGTGTTATGCTTAAATTCCTTTCTCTTTTGTGTGTGTTTATCTATTATAGGTTTTGGGTTTGTGATTACCATGAAGTTTGCATATAGCAATTCATATAAATATGTGATTATTTTAAGTTGCTGATCTCTTAAATTGGAACCCATTTTAACAACCTTGCACTCCCCCTCCCTCTCACATTTACTGTTTTTGACATCATATTTTATATTTTTTTGTTTTGTGTATCCCTTAACTACTTACTGTGGATATAGATGATTTTACTACTTTGTCTTAACCTTCCTACTAGCTTCTTAAGTGGTTGATCTCCTACGTTTACTATATATTTGCCTTTACCAATGAGATTTTTCCTTTTGTAATTTTCATATTTCTAGTTGTGGCCTTTTTTGCTTAGAGAAGTCCCTTTAACATTTCTTGTAAAGCTGGTTCCATGGTGCTGTCTCTTAGCTTTTGCTTGTCTGGTAAACTTTGGAGCTCTCCTTCAAATCTGAATGCTAGCATTGCTGGAACACATTCTACTGTTGCCTCATTTTGCCTAATTCACTGTTTTCATTTTTATATATTTGGAAGGTTGATTATGTATGCTGATCTTGGAGAAGTGCCCTTATATAAGAAACATCCCATGGGGCCCAGCAGCTCACTCACCTCTGCTCACTGGTGCTGTATGCTCTAGATGTGCCCTCTATGTGGGCTGCATGGATCCTTCTGTTGTGGTGGGCTGACGACTGTGGGTGCAGTCGGCGTGGCTGGACCCTAGTCTGGTTGGTTGCCAGGCCCTGCCTGGTGTGGAGGCTGCCAGGCACTGGTGGGTAGGGCTGGATCCTGACATGGCTGGCTACATGGCCAGGGGAGTCCCAGTGCTGGTGCCAGCTCAGTGGTGGGCAAGGTTGGGTCATGAGGCTGCTGGCTACAAAGCCCAGGGGATCCCAGGGCTAGTGCTGGCCCACTGGTGGGTGGATCCAGGTCCCAGGGTGGCTGGCTGCTGGGCCAGGGTTCCTGGAGGCAGTTCAGCCTGCTGGTGGGTGGGGCTGTGGTTGCAGAGTCTGGGGTGTTCCAGAACTGGGGTCCTTCTGCTATTGGGCAGGGCTGGGGCCCAAGACATCATGGGATGCTACCAGCCTGCTAGTGAGTGGACCAGGTCTTGACACAGCCTGCTTTGGGGCCTCAGTTGTCCCAGGGCTTGTGTATGCCTGCTTGTGTGTGGGGTCGTGGGCCCAGAAGCTCCCTGGGCTGGTTTCCACCCACTGGTGGTTGAGGTCAAGTCCCAGGGCTAATGCCGGCCTACTGGCAGATCCAGGTCCTGGGGTCTCTAGCTGTGGGGCCCCAGTGGCCCCAAAGTTAGTGTTGGCACACAGGTGGGATAAGCTAGAGCTAGTGCCAGCCCACTGATGGGTGCATTTGGGTCCTGGGGTCTCTGGCTGTGGGGACCCAGGAGTCCCAGGTGTTAGTGCCAGCCCTCTGGTGGGTGGGGCTGTGTCCTGACCTGGCTGGAGTTCAGGGGGTCCTTCAGCAGGCTGCCTGCTAATCGGTGGTGCTGTGTCCCTTCCCAGCTAGCTGCTTGGCCCGGAGCAATCCAAGTCTAGTGCAGACTGGCTGGTGGGTGGGGCCTGGTCCCGGCACTAATAAGCTAAAAGGAGGATTCTGAAATGGCGTTTACCACCACCAGTGTCCTCGTGGCTGGATGAGCTCCCACAAATGGCTGCTGCCAGCGTCTGTGTCCCCAGGGTGAGTCCTAACTGCCTCCTGCTTCTCCGGGATAAGCAAGTGGGTCTAATCCAGCCTCCTTTCAAATGACTGCTTCTGCCCTGGGTCCCGGAAAGTGTGAGATTTTGTGCACGCCCTTTAAGTGTGGAGTCTCTTTCCCACAGCCTTCTGGCTCTTCCGAAAGGAAGCCCCACTGGCCTTCAAAGCCAGATGTCCTGGGGGCTCATCTTCCCAGTGCAGAACCCCTGGGCCAGGAAGTCCATTGTGACGCTTGGACTCCTCACTCCTTGGGGAGAACCTCTGCAGTTGTGATTATCCTCCGGTTTGTGGGTCACCTATGGGGCTGGGGACTCTGGGCAGCTGGTGCTGATATCTCTGAGGGGACACGTTAGGCTGAGTCTAAGGGATGGGGGTGGGATCCTGAGAACTGGAATCCAGCAGCCACTGTCAGGAGCAAGAATCGTTGCTGAGGTGTTGCTGGCAGAAGCAAGAAGCAAGCAGGAAGGAGCAAGCCCTTTTGCTCCTCCAGCCTTCTCTTGTCCCTCAGCGCCCCCCGTTGGCAGAGCTTGCAAAATCAAAGTGTGGTTTGCAGGGTCCCTAACATTACATGGCTGAGAATAAAAAGGTGGATTTGGAACTGACAGATAATGGCTTAATAACCTACTCAGGTCAGTATAATTATTCTGATTTTAACACATGGGGAAACAGAGGCTTAAGGCCACAGTGCTGGGAGAGGCAGAAGTCAGAATTTAAGATCAACTCGTTTACTGCCAAACCCCATTTACTTTGGGTTTTTCTAACTGTCAGCTTCGGACATGGTTAATATGCTGAGAAGGCACAGGTGAACATTTTTACTCCACACACACCTACGGTAAACCAGACAGCAGGCAGCTCTTAGAAATAACAGGCAGTGCTTCACGTGGATATGGTTGTTCAACACAAAGGATAACTCTGAAAATGACTTTTTAAAGAAAGTTAAATTTGGTCTTGTACTGAAAAGAAACTTTAGGTGAATGCATTTAAATAAGTTGTTGCTTCTACTTTGCAAACATTATTTAGACAGATTTTTATGGAATTGCAAATGTTCTAAAAAAACTGGCTTCATGCAGTCAAATCACTATTTGTTATGGTTTATAATTGCATTTTGAAATATAGACTGTACAGGAAGTACAGCTTAAGGATATTTTATTGACATAAGTAAACTTTATTGATACAAATGAATATGCTTATATTACCCAAGAATATGCTGTATTACTCATGAAAGCTAGCTTTAGCTGAAATGCTGAGTTCCCATAGTTTGCATAAACCATAAAAAGGATTGAAAAGGATTTTTAAATCATAAAAAGGATTTAAGTGAATCCTAAGTTAAATATATCAGAAATTTAATTCAACATAAATTCTAATTGCAGATGTCAAATGTGTGGAATCTATTAGTGTTGAATTTATTGATGCATTTTGAATGTCCTTATTGATGTTTTTCTTTTAAAAGCAATTAATGACTTTTTTTAGTTGGTTTTATATATGTTCTCATTTCATATTGGAAACTCTCCTCCGAGCATCCCTTTTCTCAGCAGCAAAGTGAAAGTATTGCACTGCATTAGTGGTTTTCTCTAGGGCTTCTTAGAAGTATATTATGGATTGCATAGCTGTTGATTAAGTATAGCCAATTCTTGATTATGTCAGCCACGGGTGAGGGGGTGGGTGAGGGTTGGAGAAGCTTGGACAAAGAGAATGCTTGGGATGGCTCTTGTCCCCAGTCCCCACTTCAATTAGGATAGCTCCAGTTTTGTTGGCTTCATATATTAGAGTTTATTTAGAGAAAAATCTAAAAAGCAGTGTGTGAAAACTGATCGACTGTATGATCTGCAAAGCCCTTTGCAGGTGCGACATCACGTTGACACTACATAAATCATCCTGGGCTGCAGCCTCCATACGTCCCCTCTTCAGAGTCCCCTTATTTACCTCTGAAATGACTCACCTTTGACTGTAGAAGTAAAACAAATTACATTCGATGAACACAAAAATTCTAGAGCCAGTGTGCATTTTGACTGATCCTTGGTCACTAAGAAACATCCCCTCTACATGGCATTCTTGCAGTAGTAAGGGTTATTATTTTTTAAATCTATTTTAATTCTAGATTAAGGTTTTGCGCCATCTGCTGGAAGTATTTATTTTTGCAATACTACGGGAGAACTGTACATTTACTCTCAGAAGTATCTTTAAAAATATTTATTAATACTTTAAAAAATTGTAAAGTACATGTTTATTACAGGAAATGGATAAGTGTATAAAATAATAAAATGTAATACAAAAATCCGGAGATATCTACTGTCAATAGCTAGCGTTTTTTCTTTATACATACAAGAATATGTTATCATGAGGTTTGGTTTGCGTTTTGTGGGTTTTTTTGTTGAAGTATAGTTGGCTTACAATGTTATGGTAGTTTCAGGTGTACAGCAAAGTGATTCAGTTATCCATGTGAGATATATATATATATATATTCTTTTTCAGACTCTTTTCCATTATAGTTTATTGTAAGGTATTGAATATAGTTCCCTGTGCTATACAGTAGTTCCTTGTTGTTTATCTATTTTATGTACAGTGTGTATGTGTAGTGTGTATCTGTTAATCCCAAACTCCCAACTTATCCCTCCCCCCCAGTTTCCCCTTTGGTAACCATAAGTTTGTTTTCTATGTCAGTGAGTCTGTTTCTGTTTTTTAAATAAGAAAAACACAAGTTTGAGATCAATACTATGCTGATTTAGGTTACAGCAGTAGTAAAAAGGGAGGACACATTACAGATATGAGATTCTTTGGGAGGGTGTGCTCTCAGGCCCTGTTGTGTGTGAACCTTAAGATTTGCTTTGCCAATTATGCAAGGCAGGGATCTTACCGTCCAACTTAACTGGGCAGGGTGGGATAGACATAGGGTTGAGGGAGTGGGTTAGACCCTAGGAAAAGTGCATTATATTGCTCAGATTCCCAGGAAACAGATCCCCAGATTACTATTTCCAGCAGTAAACGTGGCATTGCTCCTTTCTGTTACTGTCCGTGTATTGAACACCGGTGTGCTAGTTGCTGTGACACATGCTATAGAATGAAGAAGTCTTATAGATGCTGCTTTGAAGTGAGAGAAGTCTATCATGAGAGATAAGTATGTAGATAATTAACTACAACACAAGCTTGGAGACATAGAAGCAGGGGTGCTTACCCTCATTGGGCAGGGAGACTGGGAGGAAAGCATTAAGTGGGTCCTGGTGGTGGGAACATTCCTGTCATTTAGGGTCAGGTTAATGAAGGATGCAGTGACAATGAGGCTGGGAAAGTAGACATAGGTCATGTCATCAAAGGCTGAGGATCACAGAGCACCACCAAGTTGTTGGAGGAGGAAAGTGACATGGTGTAAGAGGATTTTAGGAGGACAACCGTGGTAGCGACATCTGGAGATATGAAGGACAGAAGGCAGAGAAACCAGGTTAGGATCCCAAGGTGACCTGCTAACTGTGGGGGTCTGAAACAGAGATAAAAATTCCTTATTCAGTGTACTTGGGAGACAGAGTACAGTCAGAAAACCACATCCCATGAATAATTACTGCTAAATAAAGTAAAATGTGGACCCAATTGTGAAAGCAATCTGAGAGCGAACGTATGTTTCTGTGGATCACTGACGATAGGCAGAGACTTCCAAAATGAAGTAGCAGACCCTGAGGGAAACTAGAAACACTTTCCTTGGAACTGAAAGCCTCAGACAGGCTTCCAGCACGTCCCTGGGGCCTGAGTGACAGAGAAAATGGGGCAGAGTTTGGTGGCACACAGACAAGCTACACTTGCTGTTGGAGTGGTAGGATGGGGGAGACAGGGTGGGTGGCAATCAGCCCTGCAGGTACTAGTATTGATCAGTAAAAGAACCAGGGACATTCCAAGCTGAATTGCAAGTCAGGAGCACATGTGAAGCCAGAAAGAATGGCCTCCGTGCAAAGACCAGAGATCATCAGGAAGGATCAGAATGGAACCTCTGCAAAGGCACTAGGAAGAAAGCAAAACCAAATAACTGATAAAAAATACATAGCAGGACAAATACACCATAAAGCGGAAGAAAATATGAACAAAGTTCTCCATGGAATAAAAAAAATTAGGAAACATTTCCTCTTTGAAACAAGAAATCAAATCAGAGATAGGATTCAGAAGAGAGATGATAAAAGGAGAGAAGAAGAGAAAAAGTAAACTGAGCTGGCTGAGACAAACCTACTGAGATTTATGTCCCCAAATGCTTATATTAGAAAAATAAGGAATCAAAATAAATGAGCTAAGCATACATCTTAAGACAATGGAAAAATAAAATTAAAATAGACCCAAAATAGAAGGACATGAGATAGAAAAGAAAGAGAGAAAGGAAGACAGAAAGAAAGAAAGGGAAGAGAGAGCTTTTCTTTGACAAGATGAGAAACGTTGGAGAAGTAGTAAAACACTAGTACTAGGAATAAAAAGGGAGAGATAACTACAGATGCTGCAGACATAAAAGAAAACTTGATGCTATTATGAAAAAATTTATGTCAATAAGTTTGAAAACTTTGGAGAAATGGTTAAAGTTAAGGTCCTAGAAATATATGACCTACTAAAACTGTCTCAAGAAGGGGAAAAAAAAATCCCTCTAGATTCTCATTTGGAATCTACTTCTTTAACAGTAAAGTATGTATATCTTTTGTCTTATTAACAAATACAGTTCCATAATATCATTTTAATGGCTACATTGTATTATATAATTTTGTTTGATAATTAAGTCATTAAATTTTTACTCTCCCAACCTAGGAGCTCTATAACCTAGCAGTTATACAAGATGTGAATTTTTGCAATGAGCTTTGTCTTTTCTTAGAAGAAATTCCCCAAAGAGGAATTGCTGGGTCAAAGATGCCTGTTTTAAAGCTTTTGTTACACAACAAATGTCTATAATTTTTTTAAGGTGTGATGGGAAGGCATTCCTGGAAGAAAGAGTAACAGGAACGAATTTAGGTGCAGCAAATACGAAATGTGTTCTGAGAATGAAAGAGTTCACGAAGTGCCCTATGATGTTAGTAAATCAATTTAGTAGAGCAATATTAGCATAATATTAATTATGTTCTAGTAATAACAAATAAAACGCTAATAACAAATAATAGTAAATATATAATAATAGTAGTAAATATAATAGTAATATGGTAAAACAACTTAATATTTTTAAAAAGAAAATTGTTCACCTGTACAACATGTGCACTTATACTGATCTCTGTTCAGGTAAGAAATTGTATAAAACCAGCTTAATGGTTTTCCAAAACGGAGCTGCTGGGGGTCCTGAAGTTACATAACTCTGCTAATTCTCCTCTCCCTTGCCTTATTTCAACTGCCCACCAACCACCCTATTTTTGTCATTGTGAATGACATTCATCAGAGTCTATCTAAATACACAGATGCTATTGCAGTGCACTTGGAGTTCAGCCTTACCGTAGCCAGGACAACCCCTCCCACCTCCCACTAGTCTCTTCTCCTCCTACATACAGCTTTTGCTTGGAGCAGCTCCATCCTCCTAGAATACACACCCCACTCCCTCTCTACCTGAGTTTTCCCTGTCCATTTTTTAAGATTAACTCAATTGCCACCTCTCCTTGGGAGCCCTTCTTGATACGTCTCTTCCCAGGGAAAACCAGCTGTTCCTCCACTGCCTCCACTGGCCCTGGCAGTGTCCTGAGCACGTGTGATGCACATCTTGTATTTACGTGCTTACCTATCTCCTTCTACTAGACTTGAGCTCTTTAAGGAGAAGAACCATGTCTTATTTGTCATTTTATTAGTGCCTACCAATAGAGGTATTTAATCAGTGCTTGCTAAGTGAATGATTTGAAGAGTAGTCGTAATAGATCCCAGTGAGCACCTCCAGTGATGGAGCCACTGGTCCAAGTTCAGATTACCAGCTTCATTCACTTCTGACCCTTCACGGTGTTTCCCACTAGGAAGTTTGTCCTTTCAAAAGTACAACTCACTAGAGCTTCACAATGTAACAGTACCTTAATCAAATAAAAACCCCAGTGAACCTGTAATTCACCAGAGAGTAAGGATTTGTCTCTTTGACATCTTTCCGGTAGAGGGTTGGACAAGCCCAGTGAGAGCCTGTTCAGTAGCTGCTTAGAAGGCTGCTAATGCATTTAAGAAGTTAAACTAGAGAGTTTCCTACCACAGCCCCTCCCTAGATTTTCATGACTCTCAAAGTCAGTGACTTTTTAATTATTTTATAAGCCACACCCTACATCACATTAAGTTTATTAAGATTATTTGGCTACAAGTAACAAATTTTCTTATATCCCCTTCTTTCTTACATGAGGGTAGCATATACTTTCTTACATGAAGGTTAAATACTCTTTTTACTATGTTATTTTCATTTAATAGTATACTCTGGAAATCACTCTATATCACTTCATAGAGATCTTCTTTACTCTTTTTTCACAGCCGTATAGTACTCTATGTTTATGGTACATGTGGATGTACCATACTTTATTCAACCACTCCCCTGTGTCTGGGTATTCCAGTATTTCACAGTTTAAAAAATACTACAATAAATAAGCTTATGAGTGGTGTTATTTTTAAAGTAACAGTTGACCCTTGAACAATGTGGGGTTTGGGGTGCTGGCCCACTATGATGGCAAAATCCAAGTATAACCTGTAGTCAGCCCTCCATATCCAGAGTTCCTCTGTGTCTGAGGTTTTTCACAATCCACGGATTCAACCATCAGCAGATTTAACCATCCGTGGCTGGTGTAGTACTGTAGTATTTAATATTGAAAAAAAAATTCCATGTATAAGTGGACCTGTGCAGTTCAAACCCATGTTGTTCAAGGGTCAACCATACAGTGTATGTTACAAATTCATATACAGATAGCTACAAACTGACAAATTAAATTATATAACTCATGAGCATAAAGAATTTTACTCTCCAGGAATTAACAGGTAACTGAGGAATGTTTTAGTATGTGAATCCTTAATTTTTAAAAAGCAACCAATTTTAAATTACATCAACTTAAGGTCTAGAAAACCTGAGAACATCTGAAGAGGAAAAAAAATTTTTTTCTTAGTCAAAGTCACGTCAAAGTGCAATAAATTCAGGACTAGCAAATTTAACAAGGTATTATTAACTTTAAAAAATACTCTTCCATCTTTTAAAATTATACTGTTATCTTTTTTAAAAATGATGTAAAGTTCCTCTGAAGATTTGCTACTTAAATCATTAGTTTGAAAAGCTATTAGATTTTATTTTTTTTTAGCCAGGTCTCTCCTTTATTTCTTTTAAATTGAGGTATAATTAACTTACAATGTTGCGTTAGTTTCAAGTGTACAGCAAAGTGATTCAGTGATGCATATGTGTATGTATATATATATAGTTTTTCAGATTCTTTTCCGTTACAGGTTATTATAAGATATTGAATATAGTTCCCTGTGCTATAAAAAAAAAGGCCATTAGATTTTACTTGAGACACTTGGAAATAACACAGGAAATTATTTTGCATAATTTATATTCTTTTTTTGGCTGTGCTGGGTGGCATGTGGGATCTTAGTTCCACAGCCAGGGATCGAACCTGTGTCCCCTGCATTGGGAGCACAGAGTCTTAACCGCTGGACCGCCAGGGAAATCCCCTATATTCTTTTCTAAATTGAAGAAATAAGAGGAATAATAACTTTCGAACTTGTGGCACATTTATTTCTTAGCACTTAAATTTTTTAAAAAGGTTTTCACTTGGAACATTTCTTGGTTGGTCACAATCCTTACCCTTTAGAAGATTTTCCTCCAGTTTTAAGAGGATTACTGCCTTGTATTTGGCCCTTGATATGTTTGTTCTTTCTGTAGCATCTTGTGTGGTAAGATCCGTGAAAAGTACCTTCTCCTGTTAAGTGTGTAAGAATATTATTCAGCCATAAAAAGGAACAAAATTGGGTCATTTGTAGAGACGTGGATGGACCTAGAGACTGTCATACAGAGTAATGTAAGTCAGAAAGAGAAAAAATATCATATATATCGCATATATGTGGAATCTAGAAAACTGGTACAGATGAACCAGTATGCAAGGCAGAAATAGAGACAGATGTAGAGAACAAATGTATGGACACCAAGCGGGGAAAGTGGGCGGTCGGGGTGTGGTGGTGGGATGAATTGAGAGATTGGGATTGACATATATACACAAATATGTAAAAAATGGATGACTAATAAGAACCTGCTATATAAAAAAATAAATTAATTTTTTTAAAAAAGAACAAGAATAAAGCTAAACGTTGGCCAAAGCGTGTATTTTTGTAAGGTGTGATTGACTGTGGAAAAAGTCTGGTAGGATTTTTACCTGATTCGAGGTTTATCAATCCTTACTTGGCAAGATGGAATTGGCAGTTCTTAAATGGCAAGATGACACATTTTTGATGGGCAGAATTTATCGCGTAATCTCAAAAATATAGCCTTTGCCTAATGGTTTTAAAGTTCAGGTCAAACATACTTAATTCTGGTACCCCCTTAAGGTTTTGCATCACTGCCAGATGGATTGCAAGCTCTTAAAACTGAAGTTTTTGTTTCCTTTCCTTGTTTTTGCTGCAAAAGTAATTAGGAATGAAATGGTGGTTTTTACCCTATAATTCACAAATGAATGAGGTGGGTATTAACCTGCCTGGGAAGTGGTTTTAATGACTCACAGCACAATAGCTGAGTCCTGGTGGCAGAGGACAGTGATTAGAGGGCTGTAATTTAGAGATTAATATGTCTTAGTCACAGCTTATAAACGTGCTTTAGTTTTCTCCTGGGACAACCAAGTTTTTTCCTAAATGGTTTTTAGTTTAAATATATAGATGCAATATCATGTATATGCAATATCGTGTATATTTTTTATATGCAGTACTTACAGTGTAATCTCAAAAACATAGCAGTTACTTAACGGATGTAAAGTTCAGGTCAAATATATTGAATTCCGGCACCACCTTCAGGCTTTATATCATTGCCTGATGGGTTGGAAGCTCTTGTAACTGACGATTTTGTTTCCTTTTCTTGTTCTTTGCAAGAATACTACATATATGTACCTATAATGTGTGTGTGGGTGTATATATACTGGGCTATTTACACTGAAGTATAAAAATAGCCGGGCAGCAATTGGCTGTTAACATTAGTTGAATATCTGAAGTCGAGATACGACACCGAGCAGTACAGTCAAATTGTAAACTCTAGATTCATTGCTTATTGCAGATGCAAGATGGATGAGCAGACGAATGATCATTCCCTGATTTCGTATGATTTTAGATAGACTCATGGTGGAAGAGAGAGTTAGCAATTACACTCACCTCCCACCCGCTCCGTTTTTCTACCTCTCCTCCTCTCAGCCACTATTACAAGAGTTAAGGAGCACCTTAGGGGCCTTCTGACTTTTCCTCCGGAGGGTTCTATAGTTTCTCAGCAAAACAAAGGAAACAAGGCTCTACAGTTTCTCTTTTTGTCCAGTATTCTTCCCTTCTTTGTCAACCGACTTAAAGGTATGTGTGTTTCTCTTTACAGCCCACCGCTTCAGCTTGGCAAGGCAACTCTCATTAAGAAGTAGGCACTAACGAAACTGTGAAAATCATCATTGGAAAGACGCTCCTTTTCAAATGATGCACTTAAACTTGATTTCCTCCGAGGCTGGTAGAGAGAGAAGAGGCAAAAGCAGGTCACGGAATGTTGACTCTGAATGATAATTGCCATATTAATGTGTTGTAGTTAAGAGCAGAAGAGAGTTGGGGTTCTTTTTGTTGCAGGCATGAAACTGAAAACTAAGAAATGAGCATAAAAAGACGTTAGGGATCTAGAAAAAAGGACCTCCACACTTGAAATATGGGATGAGTGGTTTTGAAGTATATTTATCAGGACAATGCTGAATGTATATTTATCAGCATAAGGCTGAAATGGCTCAGGCTGCTGTCTCATAAAAGAATTTTCTTCCTTCTCTGCTTTCCATCGATGGGGCAGAGTAAGCAGACAGGTTTCTGTTTTTTATAATCCTTAAAGTTGCAAGGAAGAATTTAAATGCATAATTCAAGAGATCCAGATTATAAGTGAGGTGTGAGTAGAGAGGCCCTCGGGGATGCTGATCTGTAACTGACCCAGAAGAGCCCTGCAGGGGTTTTGGTTTCAGAGCTACCCCAGACTGTAGCCTTCCTGGTGTTAGCCAAAAAAAAAAAAATCAATGATATGGTTGCATAGCTTATCAGATTCTCTGCTGAGTGCATTTCAAATTATTTTAAATCTATGATAGTGTTTTCACATTATTTTACATTGAGCCACAGAAGGGTGTGTGTGTGTGTGTGTGTGTGTGTGTGTTTTGGCAAATCCAGCAATAAAAGTATTCCTAGGAATCTTTACACACTGCAAATAAAGTTGTTTCTAAAGCATTAACATTGTTTATCTGAAAACACTCTCAAAGGCTTGGGTCAAAATTACTTTTAATTCTTACAGACAAATGCCAGTGGAGATTTTGTTGGAGGTTACAAGTTTTGTGGCTTCGAAAACAGTTGACTCATCTGGGAGGGAGCAGCAAGGGAATGATTTAATTGATCACCAGCACAGCAGTTGTTTCTCTTCCAAATATGTCCCTGGTGGGATTTGGCTCACCTGCCAATTATCTCAGTGATCTGTCATTTTTACCAGGGATGGGAACTGAGGCTAGAGACAGAATGAGATTGAAATAGCTTGACTCTCTCCTGCAAGGGCTTTGAATGAAAATATGCGTGTGTGTTTTACTTCTAAATATTTTCTGAGGGGTATCTGACAGGTAGTGTCTCTGAATAAACCCCTTTATCTGCTACTGAGTAAAAGTGGAGACCAACTTCTGAGCAAGCGTTTAAACTGAATGCTTTTCCTCTTTTGATAATTTGCTAGTGTCCTTAGGGATCAAAGTAGAAAAAATACTCCACCTGTGCAAGACACCATCTGCTTACATAAATTCAACCTTACGGTGCTGGAGGCCTCCTGAAGATAAGGGTAAGTGCTTACGGTGTGAGTCATTTTACTGCATTTCCCTGGATGACCTGTGCCTCAGAGTGAGCAGGAAGGTGGGGCTCTGGACCCAGTGCTGTTTCTAGGGTGACCTAGTTCCTGAGGCCTCATAGAGTGTGGAACTTGCCAGGGTTCCAGATCTGAGGTTTAAAGGTAAACATAATTCAACCATGCTGGCTCCTATATGTGTGTAAGTAAGTCAACTACTTCATCCGATTCCTAACCTGAGAAACTGGAGAAAGGCCTGGCTGTATAGGGCCTTTCCCAGGCAGCATTTTCTGAAGGCATTTTCCAGGGTGACTTTGTCTACGTGTGACTCTCTTCTTTCCGGCTGACTTCCAAATCCAATCCTGAGGTCAGATGTGGCTCATGTGTCTGAGATGGGAAGCTTCTTCCCAGCACACTTTGGAGGTGTGTGCTATGACAGAGGAACTGGACGAGGCAAACTGGAGAGGATCATCTAAATGCATCTTCCCCTGTTCCTAGTCCAGGCTTCATTTTGAACAAGCTCTGTGGGGTCACTTAGCAACAGCCTATGTAGAGATGGAGGTCATCATTAAAATCAGTCTTGAAGCAGTGTAACATCACCAAGACAGCTTAGTTTGGGAGGTCAGACGAGTCTGGATTTTAAACCCCTGTGGCCTAAATGGTCTTTCTGGGCCTCAGTTTTCTCATCTGTAAAATATTCAATAGAAATAACAGTACCTAGTTCAGAGCGTTGCAGTGGAATTAAATGAAATAATATATGTAGAACGGTTAGCAAAGTGCTTGGCACATAGTAGGTGGCTAATAATTAGCATTATTAGCATAATATTTATGAAATATGAATTGAGTACTAACAAAGTAGTAGTTCTAGGGGGAGATAAAGGTATAAGACTGCTTCCAGAGCTAAATTTCTAATAGAGGGAGGAACTTGCACGTGAGAGTTGAACTAACCACAGAAGGAAGATGAGTGTCGCAGCCAAAATGCACTCCAGTGCTACTCAAAGTTCCTGTTCGTGGTGAATCAAGGTTGGGCCAGATCGGAAATCAGTGAACTGCCTCCTCCAGATAGATAGTCTTGCTCTGGAGAAAAACATCAGCTAAACTATCCAATGTACCCAGTGAAGTGTCTGACATCCATTCTGGCCCAAGCCTAGTGCTAAACTGTTGCCCCATCCTTGGGCCATACTTTAAGGATGGCTGCTCTTGGAGTCTGTGTTATGTCTGCCACCTGGGGGCGCTGCTTCTCTTTGGGCTAGACTAGATTGTGGATTTTTACAGGCAATCTGACATATGTTAGGACAAAACAGAGGGCTGGTTAATTTGATGTCATACACTTTGTGTTTCATTAAATGCAATTCCCCAGCATATACCATACTGCTTCCAGCCCTATCCTTGAAAATGAGCATCTTCTACAGCCAGGAGCTGTTGTTTCTCATCACCATGATCAATGAGGTGGCAGCAGTGGGTTCTCCCTGCCTCTTTGCAAGGGTTCTTCATCTTATTTTTGTGTGTCATGGACTCCTTTGGTCAGCTGTTGTATCTATGGACCATTTCTCAGGATGATATTTTTTTTCAGAATGATGGTTTTAATCATATAAAATAAAATCTGTAAGGTTACAAGGGAAACCAATTATATTGAAATACACTTACCAAAATGTTAAAAAGAATTTATGATGGTGATATATGTTTTATTATCAACATATCAAATAAGATCTAGCGGCAGGTCTAAGATCTACCATCATTTTGAAGATGAGTGTCAATAACGTTTTGACATATCTACAATAGCTGTAATGGGTTAAAAAAAATATCAATCAAGGGGCTTCCTTGGTGGCGCAGTGGTTGAGAGTCCGCCTGCCGATGCAGGGGACACGGGTTCGTGCCCCGGGCCGAGAAGATCCCACATGCCGCGGAGCGGCTGGGCCCGTGAGCCATGGCCGCTGAGCCTGCGCGTCCGGAGCCTGTGCTCCGCAACAGGAGAGGCCACAACAGTGGCCCGCGTACCGCAAAAAAAAAAAAAAAAAATCGGTCAAAAGTGCTACTCAGACTATTGTGGTTTGTTGTTTGCCTTATAATAAAAGGCAATGCCAGAATTTCAGTTAGAGGTTAGTGAAAATAAATATGTGTTCTCTATTCATCCAAGTTCAAGAGCCCCCTGCTTTCCTTCTCTGGTTAAGAACCCCTGCCTGGGAAATGCCGAGCAGGGAAAAAAGGGAGTTCTGAACCATTTTATTACTTTTCCTGGGACAGATATTTTGGGTTCCTAGTAAAATCCAATTACAATTTCAGGCCCTGGTGAAATTCTATTATAATTTCCATTTGCTTTATTCAGAATATGAATAAATACGAGTAAGTTTTCCCCCAAATCTATATTTGGAGACCTACATTTCATGAAGGACTTAACCAAAGACATCTTGGGTGGAGGATTTGCATAAAATATTCATTTCTCCTAATGCAGTTAAATGGTTGCTCTTTCAGAAGATTTTCTTGCTTGCAAAGATGATCATAAAGTCATATCTATTCCCATGTGGAAGAAAATTTGTTACATGAAGAAGCTAGAAGGTTTAGGGCCCCGTTGGGGGCAATTTTCTTGAGGAAGCTTCAAACAGAGCCCAAGAGTGAAAGGAATCTTCAAGAATCAGATGATGGGGAGGCTTCTTGGAGCAGAGAGATAAACCAGAGTTCAAAGGGGAAGGAATGAGTTAGGTAAGAGATGGGAGGGATGGTAACAGGAGTGGGGCGGTCAGTAGCTTTGGCCCAAGGTAAGGAATGCAGGGAGGTGAGCCTAGACACGTTGCTGGAGTCGGTTTTGATGGACCTTCACTGATACACCAGGGATGTGGGATGTTACTGACAGAGGGGAGTCACGGAAGTCCTTGCATAGGAATAAGATAAAGACATTTTTGGTTTAGGAATATCAACATGACCACAATGTTTTGGACAAATTTGGGGTAGGAAGAAATTATGGGCAATAGTTTTAGGATCAGATGGCAAAACTGGATGAAGAAAATTATACCTATCCTAATATCTCCCATAATTGCCTAAGGATAGGATTCACCTGGAGAACTTATTAATTATACAGATCACCACGATTTTCCTCTGCAAATGATAACCCCAGTAGGGCTGGCATTTGACAGGGAATTTATCATTTTTAAAATAGCTCCATGTGATTTCATCTCCAGACAACTTGGAAAATGCTCCCTGGGAATGTGTGGCTGATCAGATGTGAAATTGCATGTGACAGTGTCAAAGCAAAAACCGCGCCAGATCAAGTGAAACAGGCAAAGTAGATTTTATTCAAGGCTATCATAGGGAAGGAAAGCCAGAACTCAGTCTGAGCTCAACTCCACTGAAATAAAAGGTGGGAATAAAATACTAGAGGACTTCAGGGGAGAGATTGATCCCTGGGATGTGTTGGGCACATTGAGTAATTCCTGAGCTTGCAAATGTTTTTCTCTGTGATTAGGTCACCTGTGTTTGCTAATTGGCACTCACCATTCCACCAATTAGCGAGTTAGGTTTCTACCTTCCCACAGAGACTGGCAAATAGGAGCCCAGCCTTTCTGGCTGATTATATTTCAAAGGGATGGTTCCTAGCCCTTGAGAAAGACCTTCTGGGGTTATAAAACTGGCTGAGGCTGGGAGAAGATTTACATCTCAATGGAGCAGAGAAAGAATTTACGATGACACGTCTTCTGAAGTAAAGGATCTAAGCAAAGGGAGGTCAAGGCAAAGAGTCAGGAGAAGGCTGAAGTTTAGTCAAACTGAGGGGAACGATAAGCCCATCTTGGTCAAGGGTAAGGTACTACTGCTACTCTTACTACTATGACTACTACTACTGCTATCTTTAGGGTGGCTTCTCCCTGATACAGAATGGAAAGGAAGAATCAATGCTAGGAATGGTAGGAAAGAAAAATCAACACGTCTTCCTAACCTAATGTTGGGAACTGGAGCGGAGGATACAGAAGAGTGAACAATCCGTGTCTAGCGGCCCTAGACATAGGGAAAATGGAGAATTGGAATTCTCAGTTGGAATTGGAATTGGTGGAATTGGAATTTCCAGTTGGCAGGCAGAGTGGCGGTGCCAGATGAACTGGTCAAGCGTAACGCTCAGGTCCTTTGGTAGAAACAGCGCCCTGCACTCAGCACAGGTAGTTGACAAGAGACGGGAGAGGCAGCAGGGCTGCGGAAGCCTCCTCTGGCTCGTGGTCCTTTCTGACAGAACACTGCAGAGCAGGCTGGACTGTGCATTTGTGATTGTCAACCTGTGTTAGCTTCACCTGACACACACACACACGTATGCATCTTGTATGTGTGTGTGTGTGTATGTATACACATATAGAAGTATTTAAAAGTAAATTACAGAAGGGTAAGCTGTGACAAAGCGAGAGAGAGGCATGGACATATATACACTACCAAACGTAAGGTAGATAGCTAGTGGGAAGCAGCCGCATAGCACAGGGAGATCAGCTCGGTGCTTTGTGACCACCTAAAGGGGTGGGATAGGGAGGGTGGGAGGGAGGGAGACGCAAGAGGGAGGAGATATGGGAACATATGTGTATGTGTGACTGATTCACTTTGTTATAAGGCAGAAACTGACACACCATTGTAAAGCAATTATACGCTAATAAAGATGTAAAAAAAAACTAAATTACAGGCATTTAAGCAGCTGAGTTTTATGGAAAACTGATGACTTCCATTTAGCACACGTTGTGTTTGAAATTTGTCAGAAAACTCGGTTGAGGAGGTTGGAGCTTTTAGAGACATCCTGGGCAATGATTTCTGAAAAGGTTATAATGAAACCATGGGAGCGGAGAAGATTTTCACAAAGTTACTGGGGATGTACTACAACATTAACGTATCTTCTTCTCTTTCAAGGGAATAAGTGTAAAGGAGGAAGAACGGAGATCTAAGAATTCCTAGTCCTCTTGGGCAGGAGTGGCTGGTCCCAGGGTTGCCTGCTCCAGTGAGGTCTCTGATGCTAAGAACTGTAAAAGGTACGGTTGATTTGCTCATGGAAGTTGATTTGCTCATGGAACACCAGGCTGAGAAGAGCATCAGTACAGTGTTCTGGGGGAGTCAGATGCAGGATTTAAGAGTGAGTGGTAAAAAAAAAAGAAGCCAGGGGAGCAAATGGCTTTTCTAGTAAGTCTGGTTTTTAAAGAAAGTAAGATGTAGGGAGAGAGCAGGAAAGTCACAGGATTAAGTTACTTGGGATATGTGATATTAATGTGTTTTACTTTTTTCCAGTTACTTTTTTTTGTGATCAGAAATGAGTGAACAATCAGAAAAAAACAATTCCACGCAAGAGAGACATGCAGGTCAAAGTTCTTCTGAGAAAAACTGTCAAATCGGACAGAAGCAACTGGTATGGCTCGTGAATACTATGATTCCGTGGTATTTGGGGAGTTCGCAACTTGGGGATCTCTGAGATGCCCCAGATTTGGGTGGGAAGGTAGGCCCCATCAGGAATCCACAGGAAGGATCTCTGCTCCTTAGTGCTTCTCCTCGTCTTCACCCTGCTTTCATGAAGCTGGTCTCATCTTACCTGTCTCCTCTGTGCCTCTCAGTCCCCAGCATCCTGTGCAATAAAATCCTACCCTTGGAGTAGGAAATTTGTAGAGAATATGGTCAAATATTTTTATTTAACAAATCCTTGGGGTTTTTTTTCCCATGATATGCTAGTACCTGTTCTAAAGCTTGGTATATGTTAATTCACCTAACCCTTATCACAAGATACCGTTGTTAACCCATTTTGCAAAAGAAGAAACCACGGCTTAGAAGAAGGAGGAACTTGCTCAAAGCACTCCAGTAACAAGTGGCAGAGCCAAGATCTGAACAGAGGCATCTAAACTCTTGCTTTGCTACTGAGAATAATAGTAGATCGTGCTAAGTTGTGTTTATTGAGCAGCTATACCTAAATACAGAATCATTTCATAAGGTTGTTTGTAAAACAAACCCATACACACAAACCAAAATGAAATTTTAAAGAAACATACCTATATTATTTTAGACTGACTAGACTATTATTAAGCTAAAGAAACTGCAGAAAAGCCCGAGATTCTGTTACTAATTTGTTACCTTGAAATTCATACATTGAAAGTTTCCCTTTGGTTTCAAAATGTAGTATTTCATATATGTGTTAGCCTAAGTGTTTGGGGGCCACTCAGATTATTTTCTTCTAAAATCCTTCAGAGGAGCATTCCCTTCACTCCTGACATATGTGCTGTATGTTCAAAATTAATTATCAGGACTGATTGAAGTATCTTTATTGCTTGTCTTTCCAATTAGGCCCCATTTAATTTCGAATTATAAATATCCCCAAACAGAGACTTGTGAAAATGTCCACTAACATGCTATTTTGTCATTCAAGCCAGATTTTCTTCTTGCAGTCTGGCTTTGACTGAGAGGGGATCCTTCAGGTGGCTGCATTCTGCATCAGAGCCCTGATGGGGTCCACACTCCCAGGGCAGTGAGTACTGAGATGCCCTAGAGCACTGAAGGGGAGGGTTGTGTGTACTGTGTGTTCTCACTGTGTTTTGAGATACTTTACCTGGGCAGAAGGGCTTTTACTCCCTTGTCATTATCCACCATAAAATGGTAATTCTGACTTTCATCCCCAGCAGATTTGAGAAGCCAAGGGGTGTTTTGCAGGTATAAAGGGAATTCTTCTGTTCCCCCTTGATTGTTTTTTATTTTTTTTATTATACATAGTTTTACACTATGTATTTGTTTATTCAGAAAGAATGACCTAATTTGAAAAGTTTTACATCATCTTTTGAAACTTAATCTGATTAAATTGTTTATTACTCTAGCTAAAACAACTAAGCTTTCATGCCATTATGGTAAAAGTTACAGAAACTTCATTTTGATTCTGTGTAAAGCAGATAAAATTACCTGGTTCTTACTACTAATATATTTTATTTATTTGTTTCATAGCAACAGATAGAGCGACAGTTAAAATGCTTGGCATTTCAAAATCCCGGACCACAGGTAGCAGACTTTAATCCTGAAACAAGGCAGCAGAAAAAGAAAGCACGAATGTCAAAGATGAATGAGTATTTTTCTGTGAAGTACAAGTAAGATCATGATTTATTATATTTAATCCGTGGGATTACAAAATGCATGAATTCTCCTTGACAAAGCAATTAAATGTTGCCACTTTTTTATTACTTAAAGATGTATTTTCTAAAGTACAGTATCACCCCTTATGTCTGGAAGTTAGCAATTTCAAGAAATAGACTATAATCTCCAACTAGGCATCAGTTTTTTTGTGTGTGTTTTTTTTTTTTTTTTTTTTTTTTGCGGTACGCGGGCCTCTCACTGTTGGGGCCTCTCCCGTCGCGGAGCACAGGCTCCGGACGCGCAGGCTCAGCGGCCATGGCTCACGGGCCCAGCCGCTCCGCGGCATGTGGGATCTTCCCGGACCGGGGCACGAACCTGTGTCCCCTGCATCGGCAGGTGGACTCAACCACTGCGCCACCAGGGAAGCCCAGCCATAGGCGTCAGTTTTTTAAAAACAGGCTTCAGAAGTCCTTGCACTAGAGTAATGGCTGTAGTAGAAGAGATGATTAAAAGTAAGAAAGATGTGCATTAGAAGGAGAAATAATATAACCATGGGAATGAATTCCAGTATCAGATGGGCACAGAAGTATCATAAATTCAATTGTTGCTAGCACACCAGAGGCATAAATTAAGCAGACCATCAAGGAAAAGGTTGATATATTTGACTACATTAAAATTAAGACTTTATGCCCTTTAAAAGACATTCTAAAAATAAGGAGAGACAAATCACAAGGTGGGAGAAGTTATTTATGATCTAAAAGATCAGTATCTAAAATATATATGAATCAATAAGAAAAAGATAAACATTCTAAGAGAAAAACGAACCCAACAATGAACAGGCATTTCATAGAAGAAAAGGCTAGTGAACACTCAGGATACTAAACCTTAGTCATTGGTACAGTATGGGGAAGTGCCCCCCCCGACCAGATGGGCAAAGAGTTCAGTCTTATGATATCACTGTTCATGAAGCTATGGGACATGAATTAGGTGTAAAATAGTACAGCCTCTTTTTTTTTTTTTTTTTTTTTCCGGTACACGGGCCTCTCACTGTTGGGGCCTCTCCCGTTGTGGAGCACAGGCTCCGGAGGCGCAGGCTCAGTGGCCATGGCTCATGGGCCCAGCCGCTCCGTGGCATGTGGGATCTTCCCGGACTGGGGCACAAACCCGTGTCCCCTGAATCGGCAGGCGGACCCTCAACCACTGCGCCACCAGGGAAGCCCTGTTTTAAAACAGCTTGGCATTACCTATGTACCTTATGACCTAACATATTCACTCCTGGGTGTCTATCCTGCAAAAACTCATACATGTACAATAGGAGACATGTTCAAGAAATTCATAGCATCCCTGCAATAGCAAAGAAAATAAAGTAGTAATAATCCAAATGCCCACCCATAATGGAAAAATTAAGTAGCTGGTATATTTGTACTGTGGAGTACATATAGATGTGAAAATATCTGAAAACAGCTACATGTGCCACCATGGATGAATCTCAAATCATGATATCAAATTAAAAAAGCAAATTACAGAAGGGAAAATGCGGTGCGCTTGGAGATACATACACCTATGGCATAATGAAAAGTAAAACAAGGAGATGACTTTTATGATATCAAGGTATGGTTCCTTTTGGCCGAGTGGAGGGATACAACGGATGGAGCGTGAAGAGGTTGTCAAAGGCGTGAAACCTCTTTATTAAGCTGGGATATGTGGAAGTGTGTTTTATTCTTTATCTCTGCATGTATGTTTTGTGCACTTTGTGTACCTATGATAGCTCAGAACTATATAGAGTATAGCATCAGATGGGCAGGAAACTGTAAGATTTGTGTCTTGATGTCTGAGTAAAGGCAGGGAGTATTTGGGTGAAGGCACAGGGAGAAGGACAGAGTCTGACCTAGGCTCTCTGTTGGCTGCATGACTCCCCATTCCCATAATAGATTTCACACCTCCTTGTCTGTTGACACCTGCATTTCCTGGTGGGTGAAGGAGCTCTCATGCTTCAGATGAAGTGCTTCAAATGTCAATCCTCATCGGAAAGGCTGTCCTGCTACAGTAAGATAATCAGGCAAGTCTGCATAATGATCCTTAACCTTCCCCGCTTTATTGGGAGAGGGAAGAGGATGGAATAGCATTACCTAACAGGAAGGGAAGGAGGTGTTATGCCTGCTTGGGGGCCAAGGGTGCAGAAGGTCATAACTTCACAGCCTTTTCTGACTTCAACTGGTCCTAATGGATACAGGCTCTACACAGGTACTTTTGTCATTCTCAGGGTTTCAAGCAGCTCAGTACTAAAGGATTTATTTCGAGATGGTTTGATTTTGAGAAGGTGGCAGAATCCTTTCGCTTCCTGGACTTGTAGAGGCCGACAGGGGCAGTGTCGGGGCACAAAGCACGGTGTACTCACTGGTACAGAACTTCCTGCTGTCACTCAGAGTTTATGACACCTTCTGCCCCCCACACTGGGTAAAAAAAACAGAATCAGAAAGGGACAGAAGCAGTGGTATGAGAAGACTGTTAGCAGAGGAATTTTCAGTTTGCTTGTTTTTGTTTTTAATGATGTTGGTATAGTAACGGACAATTCCAATGCTTCTCTTGAGTCATTCAAAATGTGACTGTATTCACTGTAGTGCTTCTTCTTTTCTCTCTTTTTTTTTAATTGAAGTATAGTTGATTTACAATGTTGTGTTAGTTTCAGCTGTATATAGTGCTTTTTCTTAAGAAAGGAAAAATGGATGTAATTTATCGGGGGAAATTCCATCAAGGATGGTTATATTTTTAAGTAAAAACTTGTAGAAGGAAATTTTAATAGCCTTTAATCAGCTATTCCTCAAAATTTGCTTAGGTGGGATATTACATTCCCCAGCATACTGGAAAAAACGAAGCCTTACTCTAGGTGACAGCCCTGACTGCCTTGGTGATTGGTGCATATTGACTGAATTTCCCAGGACATGTTGCCTTATAGCATTCTGAAGTGTTGCTGGACCATCTTTAGGGTGCTGCTTCCTCAGAGTAAAGGGAGCCTACCTGGGAAGATTGCTACACAAGAATCTATTCTCAATGCTGAGGAAAACTGCACTGTCCTGTTAGTGTCATTCTTTTCCTTTGCAGAGTTATGAAGAAGTATGACAAAAGCGGCAGGCTCATCTGCAACGATGCTGACCTGTGCGATTGCCTGGAGAAGAACTGCCTGGGCTGCTTCTACC